>NC_091476.1:8237972-8859268 GCF_036971445.1 Narcine bancroftii
AAAACCTTGTGTTGCGTTTCTAACAGTTACAGACAAGGTGAGATAACTGTGAAACATACATCCATGTAGTGAACTATGTATAATATTGTGTGGTGCCAGAAAGACAATTTGCTCTCAACAGCAGCAAGACCAAGGAGTTTATTGTTGATTTTAGGAAGGAGAGGCCAAGAGAACACACATCTGCTTCTAGGTTCAAGAACTGTTTTTGATTCAACCACTATCAGGATTTTGAAGCTCCCCATATTATCCTAAATATGCGCTACCCTGGGATCACCAAAACACCAGTCTGTACCACTAAAACATATTTTTTATTTTCCTGCCCCAAGAATGAATTGAGGTGTGGCTGCTCCATGGCCATATGACAAAGTCTCATCATCCATTACATGGCATTGCATTTATCAATATAAAGAAGTCACATTTCTGACTAAAATAAGCTGATTTGTTGTTAATAATAACTTCCTCATAATACAAAATAAAAATATTTTTTAAAAATGCATCTGCCAGAAACCATCATAACAGAACCATAGAACACTGTGGCACAGAAAACAGGCCATTCAGCCCTTGTAGTACCACTGACCTGCATCCATTCCATAACCCTCCAGACCATGTATCTATTCAATTTATTCTTAAAACTTAAAGAGTAAGCCACATTTACCATGTCAGACGGCAGCTCGTTCCACATTCCCACCACTCTGAATGAAGAAGTTCCTCCTAATGTTCCCCCTTCACGCTAAAACCATGTCCTCGTGTATTTGTCTCTCCTAATCTAAGTGGAAAGTGCCTACTCGTATTTACTCTATCTATACTTCTCAGTTTTGTAAACTTCTATCAAATCTCCCCTCATTCTTTAATGCTCAATAAAAAAAAATAACCCAATTGGTTTAATCTTCCCTGTAACTCAACTCCTGAAGACCCAGCAACATCCTAATTAATCTTCTCAGCACTCTTTGAATCTTACCTTCCTATATTCAGACAACCAGAACTGCCCCACCAATGTCTTATACAAACTCAGCTTTACATCGCAACTCCTGTACGCAATACCTTGATTTATGAAGGCCAAGATGCCAAAATACTGGAGGAATGAAACAATTAAAAGGATCAAACAAAATTTACACTTCAATTAATATCTATAAACCACTGAACAGCGGAAGAGTGATTAATAAACCAAGCACATTAATGACTTGGGGATATTAAATTTTTTTAAAAAGCAGTACTTATTTTAAAATTGTTTTGGAGAATTTTTTGACGAAATGGAATGCAGTGGCAGAAACATATAATGACTTTCAAAATACATGCAAAATTAACACTGGGAATTCAAAGTAAACATCAATTTAAAAAATCAATTGTTTTTGAGTCTTGGAAGGAAGTTACACAGTGGACTTGGTATTGGTATTGATACTAATGAAAAACAATGCTGGAGAAACTCAGCAAGGCAAACAGTGTTCTTTATATAGCAAAGATAAAGATACATAACCAACGTTACAGGCTTGAGCCAATCAAGGTATGAGAGGCAGGCACCCAAATAAAATGGTGGGGATACTGGGGGAGAAGCAGGGGCAGGAGGCAATAGGTGGATGACGGTGGGCAACAATAGGTGGTCAAGGTACTGTTGCTCTTTTTTTGAAAAATGTACATGATCAGGACTTGGATTTCGAGGGCACCATCTCAAACTTTGCAGATGTAAGACAATGACGAAGATAGTAATAGGAACTAGAATACAACAGCCCTCCAGCAGAAGCATTTGAATATCAATGAATCAGTGGATCAAACATGGACTCTCAGTATAGGCAGAGATCCTGTAGTGTCGGGGCTTGCTTGTGATCTTGCATTTTTATTGCTACTTTGATATCTAGACTTTAAAATATACATTTCTTCAAATAAATAGTTTCAACTGCAATCATTTCATATTCCCAAAAGAAGACTATCTCACATATATTTTTTTTAAAGTCAGGGGAAAGGATACTTAGCAAAATAACAATGTGTGTTTCTGCCACAAATTGTGCTTGACTGCTTCCATGGATATAACTCTGGAAAGAGAAAATGCAACGATCAAAGGTTCAGCAAGATTTCAGTTTCAAACATTTTACAATGTTTACTGTAAACTGTATAGTATGTTTGATCCAAAATATCTCTTCAGCAAAGCAGTTTTAAAAAATGTTGAGAAGAATAGCTCACAGGCAACAGGCAACACTCTCTGCTCGGACTCCACATATTTATGGCAACATAATTTGAACAAACTGGTCCAATTTCTTTCACCACTAACATTTCACTTTTGCATGCTTAGGAACATAGGAAGTAGGAACAGGAGTAGGCCAAAAATGGCCCATCGAGCCTGCTCCGCCATTCAATACGATCATGGCTGATCTAATTTATGGCCTAACTCCACCTACCTGCCTTCTCCCCATATCCCCTAATTCCTCTATCATGTAAAAATTTATCTAACCGAATTTTAAATAGGTTTAATGAGGCAGCCTCAACCACTTCCCTGGATAGAGAATTCCAAACATTCACTACTCTCTGGGAAAAACTATTTTTCCTCATCTCTGTCCTAAATCTACTCCCCTGAATCTTGAGACTGTGTCCTCTCGTTTTAGTTTCCCCGGCCAGCTCAAAAAACCTTCCTACATCTATCCTATCCATACCCTTCATAATCCTATATTGCTTCTTTTGCAACATCACAATACAGATCAAAACTTCTACAAGAAAATCTTTACAATAATCTACAGTCCCTCCCTCTTCACTGACACTGTTAGAAATCATCTAAATAACATGTGGCTGAGAACTAGTGTCCCTAATTACAGTAGATACAGCTAAATCAAGAGAATTAATGGCACATAGGAATTGAAAAAAAAATGTTGTATTAAGTTAATTATGGAAAAGGACAAGTCTGGTCTTTCTAAATTGGAGAAAGGCAAATTTTGTGGAATGAGAAAGGATCTAGAAAGAGTGGATTGGGATATGTTGCTTTCTGGCAGGGGTGTGTTAAGTAAGTGGATGACCTTCAAAGGCGAAATCTTGCAAGTGCAGAGTTTGCATGTTCCTGTTAGGATTAAAGGCAAAGTTAACAGGCATAGGGAACCCTGGTTTTCAAGGGATATTGGCCATCTGGCTTAAGAAGAAGAGGGAGGTGTAGAGCAAGTATAGGCAACAAGGAGCTAATGAGGTACTTGAAGAGTTCAGAAAATGCAAGAAAATACTCAAGAAAGAAATCAAGAAGGCTAAAAGACAGGAGGATGCTCTGGGAGATAAGGTAAACCCAAGGAGTTTCTAGAAGTATATTAAAAGGATATAGTAAGAGATAAAATTGGTCCCCTAGAGGATCAGAGTGGTCAACTATGTGCGGAACCTCATGTAATGGGAGAGATCTTAAACAGTATTTTTTTTGCGTCAGTATTTACTCAGGAAACCGGCAATTTGCCTAAGGAAGGAAGGGAAACAAACAGAAGGGTCATGGAAGATATGGAAATTGAGGAGGAGGAGAAGTTTGCTGCCTTACAGCAAATAAAGGTAAATAAATCACCCAGGCTGGATATGATATTCCCTTAGACCTTGAGGGAGACTAGTTTAGAAATTTCAGGGGCCCTGACTGATATATTTAAAATGTCCTTATCCATGGGTTAGGTCCCAGAAGATTGGAGGGTAGCTCATGTTGTCCCAACATTTAAAATAAGGCTCCAAAAATAAACCAAGTAATTATAAGCCTGTGAGCATATGTCAGTAGTAGGCAAGTTATTGGAAGGAGTTCTGAGAGATAGGATATTATAGGTATTTGGAAAGCCATGGGCTGATTAAGGACATTCAGTGTGGTTTTGTGTGTTTTTAGGTTGTATTTAAAGAATCTTGTAGAGTTTTTTTAAGGACGTTACCAAGAAGGTCGATGAAGGAAAGGCTGTGAATGTTGTCCATGTGGACCTTTCAAAACTTGCAGAGGGATCTGGTCCAACTGGGAGAATGACCACAAAAAAATGGCAGATGGAGTTCAATGCAGACATGTGTCAGGTGTTGCATTTTGGAAGGGCAAATCAAGGTAAGTCATGCACAGTAAATGGTAGGGGAGTGAGGAGGAGCAGAGATCTGGGAATATAGATACATTGTTCCTCAAAGGTGGTGTTGGAGGTGGATAGAATTGTAAAGACAGCTTTTGGCATCTTACCCTCAATAAATCAAAGTATTGAGTATAGAAGTTGGGATGTTATGCTGAAGTTGTTTAAGACATTGGTGAGGCCTAATTTGGAATAATGTGTGCAGTTCTGGTCACCAAACTACAGGAAGGACATCAGTAAGATTGAAACAGTGCAGAGATTTACTAGGATGTTGCCAGGACATCAGGAGTTAAGTTATAGGGAAAGATTAAATAGGTTTGGACTTTATTACTTGGAGTGAAGAAGAATGAGGGGAGATTTGACAGATATTTACAAGATTATGAAAGGTATAGACAGAGTGGATACAAGTTGGCATTTTCCACTTAGACTGGGGGAAATAAATACAAGAAGTCATAGTTTTAAGCTAAAAGGGGAAAAATTTAGGGGGAATATTAGGGGAAAGTTCTTCACTCAGTGAGTGGTGGGAGGTGGAATCAGCTGCCATCTGGTGTGGTGAATGTGGGCTTGGTCTTGAGTTTTAAGAATAAATTGGATAAATACATGGATAGGAGAGGTCTGGAGGGTTATGGAATAGGGCATGCCAATAGGGCTAGTGAAAATGGTCAGCACAGACTGGAGGGGCTGAATGGCCCGTTTTCTGTGCTGTAGCATTCTATGGTTCTATTATCAGCTTAGGTGATCATGGAGTGGATGTTAATAATATTTGGTAATAGAGTGAAGAAAGGAAGTGTTTATCTGTATGGTACAATGGATAACTGGCTTGAGCAACAAGAAATTGGGTCTGGCAGTTGGGATTGAAGACACAGCAAACACAATCTGAGAGAATTGTTAAAATATTTCCAGTGTATCTAAATTGGGGAAAGAGATAGGATATAATCATGTAACAACTGAGATGGTCTTTTGTAAAGTTATAATTTGGTTATTTGTTGAAAGTTCAAATGTAATTTAAAAATTTTAAACTTTAAGACTTTCACATTTAGTACACATTTCACTGATTGCAACACACTGTACCCAACTTCATTAATTGTCACAATAGTGTTTTTTAAACTTTGTGACATGAAACATTTAAAATCTTAAAAATGAAACAATTAAAATGTTAGAATTCTTAAGAACCAACCAGGAAACTCAAACAACTTATTGAAAAGATTAAACCTCCATTAAAAAAACTAACATTTGCACTTTTCCTTCCTGCAACTCCCATTCAAATGACTGAGTTCTTGAATACTCCAAGTTTAAAATCGGGAGGATCCGAGAGCAGCTCCCTCAACATAAATGCAGAAGAATCTCAGCATACACCTCCTCCAAACTGAAATTGCTGGCAGAGCTCAAACATAAGGTAAGGCACTTAAACATTGATGTGACATTACCAAAATCTACCAGAACATATGCTGAGAAATACCACAGATAATGTGATAAATTGGAAACAATAAAATACCCCCAGGAGAACTTTCCTCCCACTGTTATTTCCAGCAAAAGATGAGGATTATAACCTCGAGGGCACCACCTGGTGGTGAACTACAATAACGTTAATGTTAAACTTTACCAAAGACTGAAATGTTTCTATTTTTTTCTCCTTTGCTTTTTTCCCCCCCATACAATTTTAGATTGTATGGCATAATTTTCCCCATTTTGCAGTCATTATTGTAGATTCCATCACTTTGTAGATTACGATATCAAAATATTAAAAGGTTTGACAAAAAATACAATTCTAATCATAGTAAGGAAGAATTAAAACATACAAATTGATATTTATATTGAGATTTGTTTCAATCTAACCCAAGAAAGAGATGCAACAGCCTTTGAAAAGCGATAATGAATTATTTACCACTTGACCATTATGAGGGTTTTTATGTGCATATGGAGGACCTCGAATATGATTCCACATCTGACCAGAGGTCATGGCAAGTACAAAACACTGCAAGAATAAAGACAACAGAAAATGTCAAATTTTGATACCTTGTAATTATTATTTATTAAAACTTGCTACTGCAATGTTCAGATCAAAAACAGTTTCCCCACAAAGGTATTCCTAGCGAAGTGGATTCAAGCCCCGAGATAAGAGTTGGCCACATGGAGCTCTTTGACATGTAATGCTCACAGAAATATGTTGGCTGGAGGATATACCAGTGCTCCCAAAGCCATCCCAGAACATTCATGCAGTCAGACTAGGGTTCCTAGGAAGGTCGCAATTCAGGCTGAGTGCCAAGGAGAAGAAAGAGGAAGTGGGCACTGGAGAAACAGCCTCTGCAGAGGAGTGGAGCAAGCAGCAGTCAGGTTCTCCTCGATCGGGCCGGGCTACACCACAGCAAAGCACCACCAACGTGGGGTGTTCGGTAGGAGAGTCGAGAAAAGATGAAGGTTCTCTGCATGGAGTAGCCACAGAGGTCATAAAGCCAGGGCTGGCCCAGAAGAGCTCTGATGAGGCATGGCTTGCCCCAGAGGCAGGGTGATTGTCCAGGCACTCTGGCAGGGGTAAACCAAGATGATAGAGATGGGGAGGAGAGGGTCACCAATGAGGACGTCATCAAGGTGCCAAGCCAGGACAGAATTGGAGCTGGCAACAGCAGTGACGGTCCTATCAGTGGCCATTGGCAAGCCCTAGCCCCACTAGATGAAAAAGATCAGCACCAAGGAGCACAGAGTTTAGACCGCTCCTTAGCCCAGACTCAGCTCCCAGGAGCCACTCCTCCATCCTGCCAACAACTGGGGAAAGGGGAATGCAGGGTGGGATGGGGAGGAGCAGAGCTGTGAGCCACTTGGACTCACCCTGCCGTAGGAGGCAGCTTTACATCGGGTCACTTCCTGCATCGTGTGCTCAGCTGTGGATGTGATAATGGTGCAGTTATCTGGAGACCGGTGGCAGCAACATTCCCAAAGAGAACACATCATAAACAGGAGCAGGAGTTGTCCATCCAGCCCATCAAACCAGCTCCCACATTCAGTGGGATCATAGCAGATCTGGCCATGGACCCAGATCAGCCTTTCTCCCATAATCCTCAATACCCCTACAATGCAAAAATTTCTTACTGTATCTTAAATATATTTAATGAGTCAGCCTCTACTCCTTCCTTGCGCAGAAATTTCCACAGAAAATCAGGATTTTGAAAGTATTTTGTATGCATATGTCTTTTTGTTACTGAAACTAATACAAATTAGCAGTTTAAAAACCACACACATGAATAATTACGTGCATGTATTTCACACAACTTCATCAAATTTTTGTAACAAAATATGCATGCACGTGTAAAAACATTTTTTTCTCATGTCTTGCAGATCTGAAGTTTATCATGTGGGTCTTACATTAAGCACATTTGGTCTCCCTGCCCACAATGAACAAAGTACATCTTTAATGTGTATAATTTAACAAGCACAAGTTAAAGAGCAAATCCAATTATCAATTTCTGTTCAAGAGAAATAAGGGAAAATAATTTTGGACCAAGGAAATTTCTTAAAATATGAAAAAACTTTTTATATCCTCTCTAGAATAACAATGTCAAAAAGAATGAAATGGAACATTTTAATTTTTAATGCCTGAGGGACTAATAGGAAACCTACCAGTGGTGAAGAAATTAATACCATCAATTTGGTCGAGAACAAAGATCTCATGGATTTAAAGTCCAATGAACTTCTCTCTAATTTTTCTTAAAAATAATTAATTGAAAAATGGTAATACTTTTGGTCATGCAAATTCAATAGAATTATCTAGTACAACAACCAGCGGGGAAGTGTAGGAATAAATTGTTTCACCTACCAAAGCAACAAAGGCCCAGCCATTTTTATTATAGAGGAAATCAAGGTTATTCCGCCTTAGATATACGAGTCCACCAATTATGGCAAGTAAAAATCCCAGCATCAAAGGACCAGCATAGTTAGGTGGCCTTATCACACGAATCTGTTTCAAATAAAAATATTATTTTTAGTTTGAAACGTTACAACCATTGAAGCAACACCTTTAGCAATTGCACTCATTTTAATAATATTTAATATTGCGTATTTTAGCATTGTTTTAATGGTATCTCAGTGAGAAATAGGTTTTGATATTGGCCTTTTTTATTTATCGCACTATGATCTATATCAACCAATATTTTTTATAGATGCCGCTCTTTAAATATTCACAGTGACATTATCTCTTTTTTCCCCCTACACACCCCCCTCCAAACACAATAAATATCGGACATACAAAATAAAAATATCTTTATACAAAAGGAATACAAACAAAAATGACACATCATCTACTTATTCACATTAAATCTGATCGTGTTTATCTTCTTATCACTTTAGGTGGTGGTGGTCCTAGGCCTGCTCTTTCTGCCATGTTCCATATATGGTTCCCAGGTTTCCTCAATCATTATAACTTTGTCTTTTAAATTATATGTGATTTTTTTTTCCCCAATGGGATACACTTAAACTTGGTTATATATTCCATTAATGTTTATATTCATTTAGTCCAACGTGGCCATCTTGTATCTTTATTTTCACTTCTTTTCCACCTCTTCACCACCTCCATCCCTTTTTTCCAATCACTGTTTTATAAGTTTTCCTTTTTAATCTCAATATATGACAATGCATTTAAGACATGAAATACCCCAACAATCCCCACAAGCAAAAACCCTTTAACCCCAAATGAACCTCTCCTCTTTGGATTGCCCCTTGACGACAACCACAACTTCCCTTTCCATTCAATTTGCGAACTTACATGCAAGCGTCAACCGATTTCGCAGTGATCCTTATTCTCCCCCCAGAACACTATTTTCCTATACTTATAACAAAGCTCTCTTTTTTTTCCCTTCTTCCCCTTCTCTTATCCATCTTTAAATCTTTATATATATATTATACACACACACACACACATACACACACACACACACACATTATCTTCACTTTATATTTATTACATCTTTTTGTATATTTTCTTGCCGGTCATCCTTCTAGTTACTCCTCCTCCTCTCTTCTTGTCCTGCAAATGTTCAGCAAATTCTTGGGCTCCTTTGGGTCCGAGAACAGTCTATTTCATTCCCCAGGAATGAATACTTTGAGTACTTCTGGATATCTTAATATAAAGTTATACCCTTTCTTCCATAAGATTGTTTTCGCCGTGTTGAATTCCTTCCTCTTCTTTAAAAGTTCGAAGCTTATGTCCGGGTAAAAAAATATTTTTGGTCCCTTATATTCCAACGGCTTCTTGTCTTCTCTAACCTTCTTTCTTGCCTGCTCCAGTATGTTTTCGCTTGTCGTACATCTTAGAAATTTTACCACTATGGATCTCGGTTTTTGATGTGGTGGCGGTTTCGGTACTAGTGCTCCATGTGCCCTTTTGATTTCTATTTCTTCATGTGAATCTGTCATTCCCAGCACCTTCGGGATCCATCCTTTTATAAATTCCTTCATATCTGACCCTTCTTTGCCTTCTTTCAGGCTCACTATTTTTATGTAGTTTTCCAATATGTCAATTTTTTGTGACAATAAATCTTGTGTCTCTTCCATTTTTTTGCTCTCTTCCAACTTCCCTCTTAAATCATTTATCCCTATTTCTGTAGCAGCTTCTTGTTCCTCCACATTTTCTACTCTTTTCCCTATTTCAGTCATGACCAACTCTAAGCTTTGAATTCTGTCTTCAGCTCTTTTCATTTTTCTTTTGATTGAACTAAATTCTAATGATGGCCATTCTTTTAATGACCTCATTTGTTCTTTAAAAAAGGCTTTATCTAAACTTTGTCCTTCTATTTTACCTTCTTTACTTTGAAATTTTTGGTCTTCTTCCTCCTCTTTTTCTGGTCTGTATCTATGTCTTTGTCATCTTCTCTTCTCTGCATCTGTGTATCTCTGGTGAGCTGTTTCTGCATCCTTGCTGGGTCGACCCGCTGCTGAGTCTCCTGCCACAGGTCATCCCCCTGCCGGTCGCCCTGATGCCGCTCATCCTCTTCCCGCCCTTCGTTCTCTTTCTCACTATTCTTCTTTACTTCCCCCAGCCGAACGCCCCAATAGTGGGTGTTTCTCAGCTAGCCGCTCAGCACCTGAGCCCCCCCCCCCTGCGTTGACCTTTGTACTTGCGCACGCGCAACTCTTTGCACATGCGCAGTTGCGCACCTCTTCTTGGCTCTGAGAGCCATTTTTGAAGTCCGCCGGTCAGGAGGACACCACTCCTCTGGGGACTCACCAACATCTGATATCGGCCGCTCCTCTCCACGGTGACTCTCTGCTCTGACGTGCAGGTAAGGCCTTCTTCTTTCTTCTCCAGTGATTTTCCTTCTTCCCTTTTCTCTGTTATTCTTACTATTTCTCTTTTGGGTGCCATCTTCTGTCTCTTCTCTATAACTTTATCTTTCTCTTCCTGTATTTTATGTTTATTGATTTCTGTTTGTTCACTTTTTTGTTATTTTCTCTGGAGAGGGCTGTTTCCACCCGACCAGCCACTACTCCATCACATGACTCCTCGACGTTGGCTGCCTTCTTGAGGCATGCTTCACATAGAGGTCTAGAATGTAAGAATCCTCTACTACGTCTGAATGCTCATTGAGTGTGCAGCAGATCTGTTCACCGATCTCTCAGGTGCATAAATAGTTTTATCAAATACAAGTTAAATCAGAACAAACCATGATAATGATACTAATGCCCTTGGCTTGGATTTTGTTGTTAAGCATTTCTTCAGTTATTGGTGTACATGCCTACACTTTGCCCATAGCTGCCCATCCCCAATTAGTCTGAAAAAGATGGTAATGAGCTTTGTAGAACTGCTGCCACATGGAGGGAAAGTGCTACCACATGCTGTAATGGAAGGGTTCTGGAATTCTGCTCTTGCAATAATAAAACAGAAATGCACAAAGTCAGGAGTTTCGGTGACTGACAGGAAGTGTTCCTGTGCATGTGCTGCCTTCTCCCCTTCTAGATGGTGAATTTGGAAGGTAAAAAAGACAGCATTGCTGCAATGCATCTACTGACATGCAGAATTACTAACCAAGCACAGTAATTCCCTGAAAGTGGCATGACAGGTAGATAGGTCATAAAGAGCTTTTGACACATTGGCCTTCACAAATCAAAGTATTGAGTGTAGGAGTTGCGATGTTATGACAAAGTTGTAAAAGACATCAGTGAAGCTGAATTTGTAGTATTATGTGCAGTTTTAGTCACCCAACTACAAAAAAATGTCAGTAAAATTGAAAGAAAGCAGAGAAGATTTACTAGGATGTTGCTGGGATTTGAGGAACTGAGTTATAGGGATATTGCTAGAGGTGTTCAAAATTAGGATGGGTATAGAGTTAATGCAAATAGGCTTTTTCCACTGAGAATAGGTGAGATACCAACCAGACAACATGTTATGGGTGCAAGGAGAAATGTTTCGTGGAAACACCAGGGGGAGCTTCTTCACAGAGTGGTGGGAGCATGCTGGGAAGGTTATGGAGGGGTATGGAATGGATGCAAGTCAGTGAGACGAGGCAGAATAATAATTCTGAAGGGCCCTTTTCTGTGCTGTGATGTTCTATGGCAAGAGTGTGGCACTTTACATTACTACAAGTCCTTGCACTTGGGAAAGGTAAAAAATTGGAGACAGATTCAAGATAGTTCAAATTTTTGTTTACTCTTCAATTTCCTCATCAAAATATCAATTATTCTCAAAAAATTCAGTCAAATGGTTGTTGGGTCACACAAAATAAGAGAGACATTTGATTGAAGTGCCGAGGGACAGTTGAGATTTCAGTAAAAAGGGCATCTGTGTCCTCAAATTCTTCCCAACAAACAGAAACCAGGATTGTTTCAAGTCTGAAAACTCATCCACTCGTAGGATTGGAGAAGTCCTCCTTAGCTTTTCAATCAGAATCAAAAACATATGTAATGGTTTTAAAAAGAGTCCTAACTCTGGGAAATGCATGGTAAGTTAATAGATATGAAAGGTTTAGAGGGACATGGGTTAAACACTTAAATGGGAGTAGCTCAGTAAGAAGGAGTAAAACACAAAAGTCTGCAGACTCCGTGAGTGAAGTAAAAACATTGCTGAAGGAGCTTAGCAGGTGAAACAGTATACTTTATATAGCAAAGACACATAACCAACATTTTGGGCTTGAGCCCAACATCCAGGTATGAGCAAAATGTACTCAGGTGCCAGAACAAAATGGTGGGGGTGGGGGCAGGGGCAGGGGGACAGTCTCATAGCTAGGAGGTAATAGGTGGACATGGGAGACAGGGCAGACCAGCAAACAAGGGGAGGAGCTCTATGAATGGAGAGAGAAGGGGGTGGAGATCTGGAGGAAAGAAGACAGAATAGAGAAAAAGAGGAAAAAGGGGGCTGGCAGAAACCAGAGAAGTCAATGTTAATGCCATGTGGTTGGAGAAATATTAGGCATTACTCTTCCAATTTACAGGTGGCAGCAAGAGGCCATGGACAGACCTGTCAGTGTGGGAGTGGAGTGCAGAATTGGGAGAACCCTGTTATTGATGCTGGCAGAGCGAGGGTGCTCCGTAAAGTCATCTCCCAGTCTGTGTCCAGTCTTTCCGATGTAGAGAAAGCCAGAACACAACATACAAATTCCTTAGATAGAATGGGATTCGAACCCTAGTCCTGATACTAGCATTGTAACAGCATGGTGCTAACCATGCTCAAACACTTTTTTTATAAATTAATGAAATCAGAAGAAATCATTAATGTACCCTCAGGCAGAAACACACATCAGTCACTTACATTTATCTCTGTCCGATCAGCAATCCAGCGTCCAATCTGCTCAGCTGCAAATCCCCGAACTTGAAGCTCATAAGTGTCTGCTCGCTTTGGTTTCCCTTTAGCTGGAAAATGCATGAATGTTGGTGCAGAATTCATATTGAGCTAGACAAGGGATATAAAAGTCAAAAAAATTAAATGTATTAATTTTAATACTTGAAATCTGTTGTTCCTTCTCCAACTGCAGTAACATTTGCTTCTCTGAACTTGCCCAATGTCTGCAACCCTCCAGTACTTCATTTTGTTGGTTTCAGCTAAAGCAGCTAACTTTATGATGTAGACACAAGCCATTTATCCTGAATGGTTGGTTTATTCTTCAGAAATCTGCTCATGTAGATGCACTTTGATGAGATTAAGCAATTTAACATCATGAGCATCAGCTAAACTGAAGACAAATTATATTTACTAAAGTATTCCATTTGTTAAACCTGCAGACAAAGAAATAAAAGTTTGAGCATGGTGGGAATAATTTTCTGAGCTTGAGTCTATAACAATGCATAAAGTATTGTACAAATGGCAGATGTGCTTAGATCATGGATCATCACTTGGAATTATGACATTGTAGAGATTAGTGAGAGTTGGTAGCAGATTTACTCACAAATTGACTTAGGGATTCTGAATTAGGGGCAGAGGAGGGTCACTTTAATGCCTGGAACTTGGGTTCACTGCTGGAATGGACAAGAGGCCTTGAGTCAATGTAGGTTACATGAATGAGGAGACAGAGGAGCTGGCAGAATCTAGACTCGATGTCTCTGAAGGGGATTCTCTTTTGCCTCCTCTTCTTGGTAGACTAGTGGCACCTCTGTGTGCATTTACAAGGCAAACAACTCAATTTGTGTCCATGACAACAAAGAAACCTTGAACCTCCTCTGAAAACTCCACTTACAAAGGACCAATCCCAATATTGACATCAAACTTTATTGTCATGTGTAACAAGGTTCAGTGAGAAAATTAATTTCCTGCAGATAGCTTGGACTGCATTTTTTACTGATGTCCTGAGTTTCACTAACATTTTAAATTTAGATATACAGCACGGTAACAGGCCCTTCTGGCCCATGAGCCTATGCCTCCAATACACAACTTAATCTACAAATTTCATAGGTTTTGAAGGGTGGGAGAAAACTGGAGCACCCAAAAGAAAGCCACAGAGAACATACAAAGTCCTTACAGATTCGAACAGAGATCGCTGGTGCTGTAGTGTCGTGCTAACCACTAGCCCAACACAGCAAAGACAACATTATTTTACTAATATTACACTCAATCCCAGCCTCTGCAAACTATTATTTAACTTATTCTACTAATATACAGGAGACTGATAATGACAGGAAGAAACAGTCCTTGAATCATGCTGCGTGATCTCACAATTCTGAATCTTCTAACAGGAGGAGGGAGAAGAGAGTTTAGCTTAGTGGGATGAGTGTTTTAACATGCTAGCTGCTTTATCACGATGGCCATTGGGAATACCAGAGCCAGCACCACCAGGCTGAGCAACAGCTTCTTCCCACAAGCAGCGAGAATGTTGAAGAGCCAAATAAACTGCTTACACTAACCATACAAGACTCTCATATTTATGAAACAATATTTATTTATTTGTACACGTGAAATGCTTGTCCTTTACACATATTGCTTGTCTGTATGTGTGTCAGGTCTGGTAGTATGTCTGTGTGTTTTGCATGGAGGACCAAAGAATGCCATTTCATCAGGTTACACTTGTACAATCATGTGACAATAAACTTGACTTGAGCTTTTCCAAGGAAGCAGGAAGTGTAGACAAAATCAATGGGGGGGGGGGGGGTTGGTTTCCATCACAGTCTCATCTGCATTCAAAACTCAATAGTTTCTTACAGTCTTGGGCAGAGTTGTTTCTGTACTATGCAGTGATGCATCCTGACAGAATACTTTTAATGATATATCTGTAGAAGTTCTTGAGAGATGCAGGTGACATGACAAATTTTATCAGGCCATCATGTTGACTAAGACAGGTTGCTGTCTTACTCCTAAAAACTAACAAATGTCTACTATTTCTACCTCAGCACCAGTGATTTGGACCAGGAAGTATATAAACAGCTCTTTGATCTTGCTGACATTGAGGGAGAGGTTGTCATCCTGGCATCAAACCCACTCTATTTTCCTTCTATATTTCAACGTCATTTTCTTCTACGTCTATTGTGCTGCTCTCATTTTCACATGAAATATGAAATCCAACCCTTCAACTTTCTAGCTTCTAACTGTTCTTTCCACCCGTCCCCCTTCTCTCATTTGACTTCAAAGTTTTTTTTCCTAGTTTTGACGAAACATTATGTACCAGAAACAAAGAGTTAGTTTCTCTATCCAGAGATGTTCCATGATCTGTGAACTTGTGGATTTTACATTTAAATACAGAGCTCCTCCAAGGAAGAAAATGAATTTTAAAAAAATAAAATTGAAAAGATTACAAATGATAAGATCAATTATGATATTCCAACATAAATCTTCTATTTTTGTCAGAATGAATTCACCCTCCACATTGACTATTGAGGCATTATTGACATGTTTAAAATACCAAAATTATTGTTCAAAATATTGAAAATTGAGTAATACAAAATAAAACCAACCTGGTGAAATACATCAGATCCTTCATCAAAATCCACCAAAGCAAAGAAAAGTTTATTTACAAAGGAGCTTGAATAACGCCAAGAGTTAGCCAAGATTTGATATTCTTCATCCACTTGCCTTTAAATAATTAAAACAAAATTTAGAAATGTTCTTCATTCAAAATAATTCATAGCTATCTCACTGTAATAGGCTTATGATACAATTTTTTAAAAAGGCAGCCACATACTTGCAAACAGTGCACTGACGCTGTGGCTGCAAAGCAGTGAACATCACCACAATAGAGTAATTCCTTGGTGGAGCCTTCACAAATCGACGGAACTTATCTCCATTCATCCGAATTACAGCTCGCCTGTTTGCCCATTCCATTAACTGCCCAACCTTTTCAGATAAAAGAGTCTGCAAAGCCAAAAATGAGAACATACAATTTTGTCTCAAAAATCTCCATTAATTCATAACGTGCAAACCTTGAAACAACTTAACGGTGAACAATAAATGGACACCTTAAGTCTTATGGAATGGTATCTCTTCCAATAAAGATTAAATATAACCAAATCAATTTTCTTCTACGTATCACTAACATCATCAGTGACTCTAAATTTTATTGGTGACAAAATATCCTTTGAAACACATTTCAAACACAAACTTAAATTTGATCATTTGATTTTGCTGAAATGAAGTTGTTTTTAAAAAAAACATGCATAAATGTTGTTGGAATTATGAACTCAGTCAAAGACAAATTAGGAAACCAGCCACTTTGCAATTATTTATTTTGATGAATAACTAAGGCATGTCAAATATTTTCATTTGGGTTTTTATTAAATATCCAACATCATTACCACAAGCTTGAAAGATCTTGTTACCGTCAATGGGGGTGTTTCTAGTGAGCCGGGAAAAACGCGGTGATGCAAGGTAATGTGAGGTGAAGCGCGGTGACACCTCAAATTTGGCCGCACTGGAAACACATCCGGTTGTGGCCGATGTACGGCAATTCGAGCTGCTCCGGCGTCCTACTTTTGAGGTGGTCGATGCGGGGTGATGCGAGGGACGACCTCGCAGTGGAAACACTGCGGGTGACTCACCGGAAGTCGCAATTTTTCACCCACGGTTTTCAATTGCTCACTGGACTTCCTGGTCACCTCGCATCGCCCTGCATCACCTCGCATTCATTGCTCGGTAGAAACAGTTCGGGTAGTCCAAAAAATGCGCGGTGATGCAAGCGACAAAAAATCGCGGTGATTCGAGGTGACGCAGGGTGATGCGAAGTGTCTTTAGTATAAACACAGCTAATTACAAGCCTCACAAAAAATTTACAATTAAACAATACTTGCATATTTGTACATTCTGCAGGAGTAATGATTCTTTTGCAAAAGTGCATGAATGGACCTTGCCAACTAGCTCCCTAAGAAACAGCAAAGCTACTGAAGATGTGAATCAGCTTTCATGTCTTGGTGTCACCCATCTGCAAAAGAATTGATGGCAAAATTTTTCATTGCTCCCTGCATGCCAACACATCTGAACTGTGAACCCCATAGACATTTAGACTTTAAAGATGTAGGCAATTTAGAGTACACACCTCAAGACACTAATCTGTCACCAGTCCATCTTTTAAAATTCTTCCAAGCCACATGGCTGGATAGGTAAACAAATGTTAGTGTCTCTTTGCTCAACATCCTAGTTCAAGGAGTAAAACACAAAAGTCTGCAGACATTGTAACTGAAGTAAAATAAGGTGGTGGAGAAACTCAGAATGTCAAACAGTGTACTTTATATAGCAAAGATAATCAACGTTTTGAGCTTGAGCCCTTCAAGGTGTGAGAACAATGTAGACAGGAACCTGAATAAAAATGGTGGGGTCTGAATAATCACAAGCATTTCCTATTGTTACTTTGCAGACAAGCAGCAATAGATTTTCACTGAGTATTATTTTTTAAATAATATATTAATAAAATAGTGTGTGTGTGTGTGTCTGTGTCAAATACCCAAACCATTACAGTATAGGCACAATTCTGGAAAGTCATTCCCAAAGTTCAGTTTTTGAGATCTTGTATGAACTCAGATCTTTCAACTGATGCTCAGAAGTAATTATGAAGGTGAGAGACTGAGTGATCAGACTGCTGAAAACTCATGAATCTTTGTCAAGTTGCTGCCAGAGAAATTTTCTTTTGTACAAATGGTTGCCAGAACCCTCCTCTTCCTTGTGTCGGGGAGACATAATGTTCAATTCCATGATACTTCCAAAACCCAAGCCAGTCAAAATGACCATTACAATGGTCATGATGGTTCAATAATTCCCCTGACAAAGAATCAGTAGAATTGTCCATTTCACAGACATTACACCTGTTTTCAGATGGCTGGCTAATACTGAAATACTGTCTCTTTCAGTGTCCCAATCACATGACTCTCTGCAAGTGTCCCATCTGTTTTCCTGGATAAACAACCATTGTTCTTTTGTTCTTAGTTGAGAGCATCAATTTTGTTTATAGTTTGGACCTGATGGTGCCATGCAGTCTGTAAATGTGAAAACTGAGAATGGTTTTAGCCTTCACCAACCCCCAAAATAACACTCACTAAAATAAACAGGAGCTTGTAAAGCTTGACAGAGTTTGGACATGGCAAGATTTCAACTAAAAACACCCCAAGAACATTCTCAAAGCCTCCTTGAAAAATAAATCAACCAGAAGTCTCACCAGCATGCACTTGCAGAAGCCATATTCAATAGCAGGAAAGGTATAGATCCCAAATAGATTCCCATTAAACACGACCTGCAATTCACAGTCCATAGTCTGCAGATACCACAAAGGACAATTCAGCCAACTCAATGCCCACTGAACTGGGAAATGAGGCAAGCCAAGATAACCTAAACAGAACTTTCCTTGAACATTTTGAGTATCTGAAATGTCAATTCACTCAGTACATAATTTCAAGCAAAACTTCACATCTTGTTAAGGTTACAAAGACAACTCATGACTTTCTTCTGCGCCTTATAACGTGTTTATTTCTAACTTTTACGACTTAAAGTTGGTCCATGCTACACTTCTGTCTGCATTGAAACTGCTTTCGAGTATTCCCCAAATGTTATTTGTATTTAAATTTGAATTTCTTCAACGCAAATATAGAAACAAAAATAGCAAAGAGAATCGATGCTACGGATCTTTGAAAGATGGGATAGACCCCTTAATAAAGCAAGATGGATTCTCCCACCCCTGTCCGCTTCTGGACTCCCTGGGACCGGAGGCAGCTCACTCGGGCCCCTCTCAGCAACTGCCAGCTCCACTTCCGGCTCCGCTCCCGCTCCCACTTGCTTTCGAATCATAAGCGAACCACCTTGACCAACCTCTTTCTTCTTCTGTCCGTCGGAGGGGATCCCGCAGCACAGGCACAGGCCCACCAGCACCGCCAGGAATCGACGGCCTCCCATCCCGGCCTCCCACCTCGCCCGATCCGGCCGCGCGACGCGCCGCGAAGCCCAACGCTGACATCAGACGCAGACGAATGCGCCCCACCACCCCCGACCCTATCCCTGGCGGCTTGTGATTGGTCCCTTCCGTCGTCCGTCACGTCTCGGCGTTTGCGATTGGCCCCTCCTTATTGGCTTCTCAAGCGGCGAGGGCTGCTATAGCAACAAGAGAACAGACTCACGCGAGTTCCTGCCGCATTCTTGGGGGTTTACTGGTTAACGAGGTAGGTTGGTCGAGGGAGAGGGAGGAAAAGGAGAGGGAGGAAAGGGGGAGGGAGGAAAATGGGGGAAGGAAAATGGGGGAAGGAAAATGGGGGAAGGAAAATGGGGGAAGGAAAGGGGGAAGGAAAGGGGGAAGGAAAATGGGGGAAGGAAAATGGGGGAAGGAAAGGGGGAAGGGAGGGAGGGAGGGAGGAGGAGGAGGAGGGAGGGAGGAGGAGGAGGAGGGGGGAGGAAAGGGAGGGAGGAGGGGGAGGGAGGAGAGGGAGGGAGGAGGGTTAGGGAGGAGGAGGAGGAGGGGGGAGGAAAGGGAGGGAGGAGGGAGGAGGAGGAGGAGGAGGGGGGAGGAAAGGGAGGGAGGAGGGGGAGGGAGGAGGAGGAGGGGGGAGGAAAGGGAGGGAGGAGGAGGAGGGGGGAGGAAAGGGAGGGAGGAGGGGGGAGGAAAGGGAGGGAGGAGGGGGGAGGAAAGGGAGGGAGGAGGAAAGGGAGGGAGGAGGGGGGAGGAAAGGGAGGGAGGAGGGGGGAGGAAAGGGAGGGAGGAGGGGGGAGGAAAGGGAGGGAGGAGGGGGGAGGAAAGGGAGGGAGGAGGGGGGAGGAAAGGGAGGGAGGAGGGGGGAGGAAAGGGAGGGAGGAGGGGGGAGGAAAGGGAGGGAGGAGGGGGGAGGAAAGGGAGGGAGGAGGGGGGAGGAAAGGGAGGGAGGAGGGGGGAGGAAAGGGAGGGGAGGAAAGGGAGGGGAGGAGGGGGAGGAAAGGGAGGGGAGGAGGGGGGAGGAAAGGGAGGGGAGGAGGGGGGAGGAAAGGGAGGGGAGGAGGGGGGAGGAAAGGGAGGGGAGGAGGAAAGGGAGGGGGGGAGGAAAGGGAGGGGGGGAGGAAAGGGAGGGGGGAGGAAAGGGAGGGAGGGGAGGAAAGGGAGGGGGGAGGAAAGGAGGGAAGGAGGGGAGGGGGGGAGGGGGGGAGGGAGGGGGGAGGAGAGGGGGGGAGGAAAGGGAGAGGGGGGGGAGGAAAGGGAGGGAAGGGGGGAGGGTGGGGGGAGAGAGAGAGAGAGAGCATTTCCCCGAACTAATCTGGGAGGACAGCTGATAGTGGTGCAGGAGGTGAGGAAGGGGGCTGGAAGCTCGTACTGATGGAAGGGCTGGACACATTCAACATAGCAGGCAGCATCTGTGCAGTCAAAAACTTCCCCGTCAATGGGCTCAGCAGAGCTGGGAAACTTGTTTTAAAAAAAGTTTCAAAAGATACAGAGTGCTATCTCAGGTGGGCAGAGTGGTGGACACCAATGCTGGAGAAACTCAGCAGGTCAAACAGTGCCTTTATAGAGTAAAGGTCAAGATCCATCACCATCGTTTCAGGCTTGAGCCCTTCATCAAGGTGGGTCAGGTGTTGTTTAGTTAATAGATGAATGAGGGCAGTTATGTGATTTTTTTTTAAATATAAAACATTGCTGATTTTTAAAAACTCCCCACAAGTTCCTCTGCTTTTAAAAAGAACAACTTGTATTTCTTTGGTTTCTCTTTAGTGAATGGTGTTTATCACTTGTAAAGCATTTTAACTGATTCTCAATTTCAATTAGCCAATCCGCCTGGGTTGTCTCCACTTGTAGAATCATAGAAATTTATCATAAAGTTTGGTTCAATCCACATTGCCTAGCCCTTCAGAAATGAATGAATAAAATAAATGGCTCACATTAGAGATTTGGGTGATGGATGGAACAAGATTTATAAAGCAAAAGGAAATTGCCGAAGCAAGGGGTGGTAGGTGGGGAGTAACGAGGCCATGGTAGGATCAGGAAGCGAAAATTAGACATTTTATAACCTACACTACCAGTCCTGATGCCAGTGTAGGCCTCAAATGTGGGTGAAGGTGAATAAAACTTGGGGAAAGATTGGATGTGGATTGCAGAGTTTTGAATGGGCTCAAGTTACTGGAGGAGAAATGAGATGTTGACCAGGAGTGAATAGAATTGGCAGATCTGGTAAAGACAAGGCTGAAGCTTTCACAAGCATGTTAAGAATTAAGAGCTACCTTGAGGGATCGTCAGCGTTCCTGTAGATCTGATGTTTCTCTCAGTGATTAAAAGGTCATGATTTTAGAGGTGGTTTGTAGATAGTACACTCTGCAGCCACTATGTACCTTTAGTAGAGAGAATTAATATTTATGGGGTGCTAGTCAATTAGTCTGTATTCTGAAACTCACCATTGGCTGTGTGTTTTCCATTTTTTGTTTAATTGCATTACAGGAAATTTTCTGCATTATTCTTTTATGAGAACTCAGATTGCTCCAAATTAGTGCTAGATTGATTCCAATTTTCTGTAGGATTTTAATGTAAGAGAGCATTGGGAGAAATCAGGGAAAAATGGTGGGAAAAACATTTTTTTTTAAAACACGAGGTCACTGGAAAGACAAACCGCACAATGAGTTAACTTCAATGAAAGCAATGAAGGTCAAATATCCACTTCTCCAGGCAAATTATTTGTGTTTCTATCACACAATATATTTGGATACCTATGAAGATTCCCCAGGATCATTAGAAGTGGTTTTTCTGGTCATTTTGTTTCATAACCTTTTGTCATTAAGTCCCTTAGGTTGTCCTTTCAATTCTCTCTATTCTCTGTACATTAATATTACATGCATATCAATGTCATATCTGGTAGCTTAGCTTGAGGAAGTTTGCAAACATATTTATATGGTTAAGTGTTGACATCTGGGTCCCATTTTCTCATTGAATCACTTCAATTTTTTAAACCAAATTTCCTAAGTTGAAAAAAAAAGTATGCACTTTGAAAAAGTGTGTGCAAATGCATTACTGGCTAATTTGCTTAGTGATCTTGAAAATGCTTTGCAATCCAACCTCTTGCTTTAGTTTATATATTTTTGCATGGTTACAATCTTTAATGATTGATTAAATGAAAGATGTACGTTTTGTCACAAGATAGTGCTACACAGGAGAATAGCCATGGGCCTGAAGATGACAGTGTAAAATTCCTAACATAAATACAAACTGGAAACTCTGCGCGGACAAAGATTTATGGACGTGTTTTCCACGTCAGCTGCAGGCTCGTTTGTGGCTGACAAGTCCGATGTGGGACAGGCAGATGCGGTTGCAAGGAAAAATTGGTTGGTTGGGGTTGGTGTTGGGTTTTTCCTCCTTTGTCTTTTGTCAGTGAGGTGGGCTCTGCGGTCTTCTTCAAAGGAGGTTGCTGCCCGCCGAACTGTGAGGCGCCAAGATGCATGGTTTGAGGCGATATCAGCCCACTGGCGGTGGTCAATGTGGCAGGCACCAAGAGATTTCTTTAGGCAGTCCTTGTACCTCTTCTTTGGTGCACCTCTGTCTCGGTGGCCAGTGGAGAGCTCGCCATATAACATGATCTTGGGAAGGCGATGGTCCTCCATTCTGGAGACGTGACCTACCCAGCTTAGTTTGATCTTCAGCAGCGTGGATTCGATGCTGTCGGCCTCTGCCATCTCAAGTACTTCGATGTTGGAGATGAAGTCGCTCCAATGAATGTTGAGGATGGAGCGGAGACAACGCTGGTGGAAGCGTTCTAGGAGCCGTAGGTGATGCCGGTAGAGGACCCATGATTCAATACTTGATTATTGTGGCACATGATAACTTCATGGTAGGTTTTACAGGAAATTTGGAACTCTGCACTTGTTAATCATCAAAAGTGCTTGGTTCAGCATTAAAAAATTGCTTAAACTGCTGTATCCATCCTTGATTTGCAGTTAAGGGGTAGAGAGAATATTTAAAAGGGACTTGGAGGGAAACTTTTTCATACAAAGGGTGTTGGCACATAGAATGAGCTGCCAGAGGAAATGAGAGAGCATGAAACATTTACTGCATTTTTTAAAAAAACCTGAACAGGTACATGGATAGGAAGGGTGCAGAAGGATATGGCCAAACTCTGGTAAATGAGACTAGCTTGGATAACTTGTTTGGCATGGGTGAGGTTAGGGCCTGTTTCTGTACTGTATGGTTTTTACGAAAGTTGGTGATATATCATTGCAGTTGATATATCAGGGAGGAGATGGGGGATGAAGAAGAACAGGAAAAATTAATGGCTGGAACTGCAGTTGCTAGAAGTGTGAAATGAATCAAAATGTGGTGAATGCTAGTGGATCAGGCAGCATCTGTGGCAAGAGGAAATAAGAGTTAACATTTCATGATTATTTGCTTTTCTTGCAGATGATGCCTGGCATGATGGAGTTTACAAAATTTTCTGTTATTATTTTAGCTGGAATAGGAGGCGGTTTCAGAAGCAGATTTAATGAATTAAAAGATTTTGCATTTTATTTTGTACAGTTTTTAGTATCAATCCAAATAGATTTTTCTAAGCATTGCCTCTCATCACCATTACTAACTTCTTTTGTTTCATTAAAATCTGCATGTTTTAGTTTTATTTAGAAGATGCATTTTAGCATTTTCAAGTTTTTTAATTTTTTTCAAACCTCTGCATGCAGTCATTTTTTTTCTGCAATAGATTTAATTGCCCAGCCAAACTTAACTTTTTTTTACAAATGGAGATGTGCCATGAGTTCCCTTGCCTTGGAAAAGGGAATGACATAAGGTAATGAGGATTTTTAAAAACTGATAGATTACAACCACATCAGATAAATTACAGTAACCTGATGGAATCCATTATAAAGGATAAGCATTGAATCAGGCTGCATAAATAAGTTCAAGATGCAACTGGATGAAGTGTTATGGTGATTAGCCAGGTGGAGGTAATCTATCAAAAGGATGCTTGTTGGATCTCCTGATTTTTCTTTCCCTCTATGGTTCTAAAAATTTATGTTCTTTAGTTTCACACTTATGTATGTGTCCCAGAATTAAATATTTATTTTGTGAAATATGGTGATATTCCTTGCTTCTGCAAGGAAATTGAGATGTGAGATAACAATCCTGTATCTTTAGTGGCAATGTTGCAGAATAAGAATTTATCGTCGTCGGTATGTGTCTCAAAATTTGTTGATTTGTGGCAGTATTGTTGTGCACCATAGGTGCAAAATTGCTATAAATTAAATTTCTGTAAATACACTATTTTAAAAAAAAAAATAAGTGCAAAACAAGAGAAAAAGTGAGGTCATGCAAAATAATTCTGAAATACAAATGAATATTGTAGAGGAAGTTAAGCTTGAATCACTTTGAATTAATACGGTATATATTAAGACTTTTAAACTTTGAGGTCTGCCTTGTTCCTCTCTACCATCTCCACTCCCCTGCCGACTGGAAAGGATAGTGTGGGTAATGGTTAAGGCAGAAGATGTGTGGATGCACTCAGTCCCTGATTTTTTTTTTTCCTCCTCTCCAATACATTTATACCTTTCTCCAACGTCACTTGCCTGAACATAGGTGGTAGAAAAATGACACAATGGGCACAATTACATAGTGAAACTATGCTTCAATTACAGCAGCATGTAGTATCCTGGCCATAAGAGATCCAGGTGATAAGAATATACAGGGAACAGAGGAACATGTATCATGTTTTAGTTTAACTTGGGCATTATCATCATGAGCTGAAGAGCCTGTTTGTGGGCTGTGCTGTTCTGTTGTAAGTTAGCACTATATGACATTCTTGAGGTTCAGTGTGGCCAAAGAAGCAGCTGGGAATTATTAATACTTCTGATATATCAAGGATGGCTTCTATCCCCCCCCACTCCTTTGCTTCTACCTATCTTGCTGAGAACCATTTTCACAATGAAATGAAGCCTCAGAATATAAATTTCACTCAAATTGGACATTGTTAAAATCATGGCTTCATGTTTGATGCATGTCTGTTTTGCCTTAGTCTTGAAATAATTCAAAAGTAAATATTTTTTTAAGAGTCTTTATTCTTGTTGGCAAGGAAGCCTTGAAGTGTAGGGTAGCACAATTAACGTGGCGGTGAGCACAACACCTTGAGTGCCAGTGATTAGGACCGGACATGGGTTCGAATCCAGTGCTGTCTGTAAGGAGTTTGTTCATTCTTCTCTATGTCTGCGTGGGTTTTCTCCAGGGGCTCTGGGTTCCTCCTGCTGTTCAAAAAGGTACCAGGATTGTAGGTTAATTGGGGGTACTATTGGGTGTAAATTGGGTGGCACGGACTCATAGGCTGAAATGGCCTGTTACCTTACTGTATGTCTAATTTTAAAAAAAAGTTACTTGCATCCCAGAGAAGTGAGCATACATTTCATGTGATGAAAGGCAATCACAAAACAGACAGCACAGTTGGCGTAGCAGTTAGCGCAACACCTTTACAGTGCCAGTGATTGGGACTTGGGTTCGAATCCAATGCTGCCTGTAAGGATTTCCCTGGGACTCCAGTTTCCTCATCATTCAAAACATACAAGGGTATAGGTTAATTGGGTGTAAAATTGGCAGCATGGACTCCTGGGGTGAAATGGCTTGTTACCATGCTGTATGTCTAAATTTATTTTTTAAAATTATAAATTGTGCTTGACCTCCTGAGTCATTATATTCTGTTTTAATTAAAGACTATCAATGATTTTCTTGTCCTAGGTCTTCTGTTATAGAGAGACCAATAATAAATAAATTATAAGAAGAGCAATTTGATTGAATCAACACTCTTCTTGTTAATTATATAGGTCTAGAATACTTGTAACTTATTCTATGTATAGGAAATATTTAAATTGTGAAATGAAGAACAGTTGCTGAACATAATTGAAGCTGTTAAACCATTGAAGGAAAGATGGCCTGGTGTATCTTTTCAGTCAAGCCATTGGATCTTTCATATCAAGCTTGGGCAGTCATGGCCTCAGAGTAAACCACAGTATTGCACATTTTTGCATTTGCCTTGATTAAATGTTTTTGGAGAGGGGCTTGATGTAGAAATATGAATACTCCCATTGACCTGACATTGAAACTGAAAACTAAGTGAACGTGAAGTGCACACTCTGTTAGAACATCAGGTGTTTTAAGCAGCTCTGTGCAGTTTGTGAGTAATATTTGCTGCATACCTCATCCCAGAGACTTTAGAAAAAGTTCTGTTGCTCAGCATTCGGATCAATAGAATTTTTGATCTGTTTTATTTGAAGTTCAAATTTAAATTTAGTGAGTGTAACATAAGTTGCCTGTATTGATGCCTGTATTTGTAGTTGGATGGTGGGAGGAATAGGGTTAGTATCGGCCATATTGTTGAAGGGCCAAGAATTTACGAGCAAACTCCACCTGTTTGTTTATACTGGTCTGATCTCTCTCTCATCCTGGACCAAAGCCATTTTCCAGCGGTCTTCATTGATCCAAATGCAATTCAGAAGGTGATAATTCAGGTCATTTATAGTTGCAAAGAGTCAATGAATTTTCGGTAAATTTAACTCACATTTGTTACTATAAACAGAACATCACTGAAAGAGGCAGCAGGACAGCTGCTGTGCGAAATGGAAATGACATGCATGCGGCACAAGTAGGGCTTTTCAGAACCAGGGATTAATGTTGGGTTAGTACTGAAGGAGCTTTAATCTACATCAACCCGGTGGTGTAACTATCTAGCATTCTCTCACTAAGCGTAGAAAAATGTAAGCATGTTCTGCCAAACAATGAACAAAAGATTAATCAAAAACAGAGTTGCATTGACAGCATATTTGTCATTAATAGTAATTGTCAATAAAACCATGGAAGGCAAACCATGTGTTAGCCATGTAATCCTCCTGTTCCTTCATTTGGTGCTCATTATAAAAAATAGGTAAATCCATCTGTTGGCCAGATGAGGGTGCTGTAACATGTGGAAATGTTGCCATGTCTTCATCTCTGGTCAAGGGGGATAAATCTTAGCTTGCTCTCAGCCTCTGAATTCATCCCATTGACATCATTCATTCCTAGATTTCTGTTTTCATGTCCAGCTTTAGCAACCTCATCACAGCAAAATTCAGGTTATTCAATTTTATAACAAAAGCAATCAAATTAAATCAAAATAGTTACTGTGTATTTAATTATAGAAGCTGTAGCATTGGAGGAGGCTGCCTCGTAAATTGTTTTCATCCTGTGCAGAGAAGAATATTTTGAGACTTGTCCCACTACCCAAATTTTGATCAATGGGTTTGTTACAACTCATCAAATGCTTATTAAATGTGATGAAAGGTTTCTGCCTCCAATTCAGGCAATGGGTCACCACCACTTTTCAGGTGAAAAGTTCAGATTTATTGACAGAATGCAACCCTGAGATTCTTTTTCCTGTGGGCGAGGCAGAATTACCATTTAGTAGTGCAAAAAA
Source organism: Narcine bancroftii (assembly GCF_036971445.1). Taxonomy (NCBI): domain Eukaryota; kingdom Metazoa; phylum Chordata; class Chondrichthyes; order Torpediniformes; family Narcinidae; genus Narcine; species Narcine bancroftii. The sequence goes on from NC_091476.1 coordinate 8,265,263, forward strand.
AAAGACGTACGCATGTAAATGAAGAAATGTTAACAAACTGCAATACAGAGGAAAAAAATCAATAATGTGCAAAAGTAAGTCCTTAAATGAGTCTCTGATTGAGTTTGTTGTTGAGGAGTCTGGTGGCTTGAGTCTTGTGGAACCTATACCTTTCCTGATGGCAGCAGCGAGAACAGAACGTGTGCTAGGTGATGTGGATCCTTGATGATTGCTGCTGCTCTACAATGGCAGCATTCCCCATAGATTTTTCGATGGGAAGATTTTGCCTGTGATGTCCTGAGTTGTGTCCATTATCTTTTGCAGGGCTTTGCATTCAGGAGATTGGTGTCCCCATACCAGTCCGTGTTGGAGTTGGTCAGCCCACTATCCACTACACATCTGTAGAAACTTTTTTCCTTCCTGAAGCCAATAATGAGCTCCTAGTGTTCAGTGACATTGAGTGCAAGGTTGTCGTTGGTGCTCCATTCAGTCAAGTTTGCAATCTTCCTCCTGTCTGCTGACCCGTCGCCCTTTTTTATACAACCTGCTACCATGGTATTGTCAGAGAATTTGTAAATGGTGTTTTTGTTGTACCGAGCCGCACGGTATATACTGAGGAGCGCAGGAGAATAAGAACGTAACCCTGTGGAGCTCCAGTACTGATGGAGATTGTGGAGGAGATGGTCTTACCAATCCTCAGTGTTGTCTCAAGCTCCTCAAATGCTTCTATCCTAAATGGAGTCAGTACACAAATTGCAGGAGAAACTAAGCAGATCCCACAGCGTTCATCGGAGGCAAAGGTCTCTGTCACAATATGAGTAGAAACCAGGCTGGCTGCTAAATAAAATGATGGAGAGAGGGAGGGAAGAAGGGGAGGAGCACAGGCAAGAGGTCAGAGGTGGATATGGGTAGGAGGGCAGAAGAGAAAGCTGAGAAGTGATGGGGAGTATCTCTCTGAATGGAGAGGGGTGGGGAATTGGAGGAAAGGTGAAAGCAGGTTAGGGAAAGAGAAAGAGGGGAAGGGCCTAACAAAAACTGGAGATGTCAATGTTCGTGTCAACTAGGCTATAGAAAGACGTGTTGGCATGGATACGAGGTGTGGAATTGAAATGGTAGGTCACTGGAAGGTCCCTGTTATTGCAGAGGACAAAGCGAAGGTGCTCAAGCTTAACAAAACAATCTCCCAGTCTGCATCCAGTCTCTCTGATGTTCATCCCACCCCCATCACCGCTCAGCTTTTTTAGTTTCTGTCCTCATACCCATATCCACCTAGGATCTCTTGTCTTTACTCCTCCCCTGCCTCTTCTTTATATATCTTTGCTTCCTATGGACACTGCATGAGCTGCTGAGTTTCTCCAGCACTTTTGTGTGTTTTACACTACAATCACAGCATTTGCAGACTTTTCAGTGTAACATCATAAATGTGTACCTCTAGTATGGCCCCTCTGCTAAGGGTAAGTTTCTTTATTCTTTTCTGATTCACACCTTCCGTAATTCTATGTAAAATAATTAATTTCCACTTCCATCGTCCTGATTTCAAAGTTGTCAAGCCTAGTCTTATTTTTTTGATAGTTGAATTTGTTCAGACCTAGTAATATTCCCTACTTTCCTTTCTCAGTCCTTCATTGCTATTACATTCATGCTGTGCTGTGTTGAAAATTGTAAGCATAATTCTAGATGTCTTGTCAACAGTGCACAGTTTGCATAGCAGTTAGTATGACGTTATTACAGTGCCAGTCCAGTTTACTCCAACCCTCCAAAACGTTTGGATTTGAAGGCTAATTTGGGTGTAATTGGACAACACAGGTTTAAATGGCCAGAATTAGCTTCTACTGTACTGTAATAAAATTAAAAAATTAAATTTACTGTTCCAGCCAGATTTCCTTCCTCAGCACATGAAGGAGAGTATCCTGTTATTGCTCTCGACCCCTTTCTCTACATGAATGTTACCTTAATGGTTTTCTGGAGATTCACTCTGAGCACCAACATCGTTCTGTCCATTCCATTTAATGTTTATCTCTCAGCCCTGTGTGCCCTTCACAAATATATTATCCTCACAATTCTCTCGATCAACTCTCATTTGCCTCTATTCTTGTCATGCAACCAGCCACAAATGTCCCTCCACAATGAACTTATGAAACATGGGACCACAGCCAAAAGTGGATTTGAACAGTGATTATGATATAATAAAGGCATGAATGAGCTGAAACAACGGTACACTTAGGTGATGTTACTGAGATGTAAATTAGATGAGAGCTTAATTGTTTTGTGTGTGTGTGTGTGTGTGTGTGTGTGTGTGTGTAATATACACATTAATAAATATTTATATATATGTGTGTATATATATATATATAAAATATATTTGTATATATATAATAATATATGTATATTATATTTATATATATAAAAAAAACAATTGAGTACACATGCACCAAAATTCTTACTGGCTGCAGCCAAACAAATACATAAGCTGCATTTACTACGTTACTATAAATTGCCAAGTCTGAAAATTCGATAATAAATACAGCAGGGATAGTTAAATAAATATATTTGCAGTTAGTGCAAGGAATGAAAGTAATGAATAAAAAGTGATAAATCTTTTGGTGGCCCTGGGGAGTTTAGGATTAGGATTAGGGTAGTATGAAGAGGTTCAAGAGCCTAATTGCTGTTGATAAAAACTGTTCTTGAACCGAGAGATGCTGAACCTCTGGTTTCTGTACATTTGGCCTGAAAATAGCAGCATGAAGAGATTGTGATCATGGTGGTGGGGTTTATTTATGATGTTAACTATCGGCTTGAAGCAGTGTTTTGCATAGTTGTGTTCAATGAGGAGTTCAATGCCCATGATAGACTTTGCCAGGTTTGCCACTTTTGCTTTCCTGGGCACTCAAATTTCCAAACCACACCAGGATGCAACCAGTCAATATACTTTCAGAAATGTTTCTAGAGGTTTGAATTTAAATTTAAATTAAATTAAATCGAGACACCGCATGGTAACAGGCCGACGAGTTCGTGCTGCCCAATTACACCGGATTGACCTACACCCCTGGTACATTTTGAAGGATGGGAGGAATCCAGAGGCCCCAGGGAAAGCCCACACTGGCATGGAGAAGACGTATAAATTCCTTAAAGACCGTGCAGGATTCGAACCCCAATCTTGATCACTGGCGCTGTAACACCATTGCACTAACCACTATTTCAGGGTCAATAAAATATTTGGCCAAAGTTGCAGCAGGCCAGTAGCCAGGGAAATAGAGGCACTAAAGGGTGAAACAACTGATATTATTTGTGATTTTTTGTAACAAAGCAGAGATGGAAATGTGATTATAAGGTTTCTAACATAGAACATTACAGCACAATGCAGGGCCTTCAGCCTGCTGACCAATATATACCTACAAAAAAAACCTAAACCCTCCCTACCTCATAACACTCTATTTTTCATTCATCCATGTGCTTGTCTAAGACTCTCCTTTAAATGCCCCTACCCCTATTGTTGAAGCCTCCATTACCACCCCTGGCAATGCATTCCAGGCACTCACAACTCTGTTTTTAAAAAAAAAAAACGCCCCCTGATGTCTCCCTTCAACTTTCCTCCCTTCACTTTGTGTAGATGTCCTCTGGTGTTAGCTATTCCTGGCCTGGGAAAAAGGCACTGGCTGTCCACTTTATCTATGCCTCTCGTAATCTTGTAGACCTTTATTAAGTCACCTCTCATCATTCATCGCTCCAAAGAGAAAAGCCCTAGTTCAGCTAACTTGAGACATATTTTCCAAACCAGGCAACATTGTAGTAAATCCTCACTGCACCTTCTCCATAGTTTCCACATCTTGCCTGTGTTGAATGTTGGGTACAAATTTGGGTTTGATGTCGCACAAGACGTGATAGGAGTGCTACTTTGCATTGATGGAAGGGTGATGTTGGCAGAGTTGAAGGAGATGAGAAAAGTTAACAAGATGATGTCGAAGCCAAGTCTGGAAGTTGCCTAGTCAATAATTTGTGCAAGCATTTTTAAACACCATTTCAAAGCAATTATAGGCAATGATCACTATTTAAATAAAACTATATAGTATTTTTTAAAATGTTATATAATACATTATTATTGCCATGGTAATGTAAATGTTTAAGAATTTGACTTTCAACAGACACTGAATAACAAACACAGTAGTTCATTTAAGTGTTATCAGAAAATGCTTAAAGTCAATGAATCAGCATGTTGCAGGGACCTGGTCTTAAAGCGGAGAGAGTATGGTGTGAAAACCAGTGTTGAGCCAGGAAAATTGCAGATATTTGCATGAGAGCTATGATAATTACCTGTAACTGTTGTCAATGAGGGCAGCAATGAAAGTCCCAGGAAAATTATGGTGTTGCATAAGGAATTACTTAAGTGTTTTCTCCACAATTTCCTCTTTTGTTGTGACAAAGCTCCAAGAAAAATGAGGTCTCATGAATTATGTTTCCAAGTTTATTTGCGCAATTTATTTTTGAGCATGAAATTCTCACCTACAAGTGAGAAATTCCAGATGGTAAGGCTTAACAGCTATTTATACTGTTCAGGTCTTTTGACTGAACTGTACAGTAACAATTTCACTCACACTAATTGTCTGTAAAATGTTTGGATATTATTGCCACAATTTGTTGATGTATTGCTCAGTCCAGCAAAGTTCCCAATAATTATTTAACTTGAATGCATGAAAGTAAACTGAAAGTAATGATAAATTGCAGGAAGAATTTTTAGCATTATGTACCACACACATTTTTCACATGATTTATTTGCCTCATACCTGTAAGTTATATAAGCAAACCAACTGGAAATTTTCAGCAAATAATTATTTTATCACAAGTCAAGTGAAGCTTTTTTGCAAAAGCTTGAGCATATGTTTGGTGTTAGAAAAGGTACGTGATGCTCTTGACTGATCATCTCATTCTCCATGAAGGCAGCCATCCCAGTGGAAAATTTACAGATGTTTCCAATTTTAAAAGGTTAAAGCCTCTGAGAAACCTCATCGCAATTCGTACGATTCTGGGGCATTATGTTACTTCAAAAACAGTTCCAACTTTGTCTCTAAAAAAGAAACAGACTGTAGAAACACAAAAAAAAATCTTGTGGTGGGTGAATTACAAATTATAAATGATAGTCACAAACTCTCAAAATAACTTTTGTTTGGACAATTACATCCCTTTTAAATAGGAGGGTGGGTGAGCATTCAAGAACTGTAAATATTTTCCAACAGTGAAGAGCAGTTTCCACTACATGCAGAGGAAGAGTTTCTACTGTTTAAAAATCATCATGTAAACAACAAGGTTTCCTGGGCCTCATTTCTAGTTTAACTGCAAATTGATTGTGAAAGAGAGATCAAGATAAAAAATTCCCACTGTCATTATGATGTCACTGATGCATGGTGGTCAAAAGAAATCTGCCCCGAAGGAGATTTTGATTTTCTACATTTACACACCCAAGATTTCATATTATAATTGGACTACATTCTGTCTTACCGAAGAGCTTTAAAAGCTTATCAAATACTAGTCGATCTTACCAAATATTTATAGCACAAGAAGACTTGATTTAATCAGAGTCTTTAGGCCAGAGGTTCTCAACCTATTTCTTTCCACTTGCGTACCACCTTAAGTATGCCATAACTGCTCTGTGATTAGTAAGGGATTGCTTAAGGTGGTATGTGGGTGGAAAGAAAAAGTTGAAAAACCACTGTATTAATCGTCCCTAATTCACGCAATATGTGCATGTTTTCAGAACTCCAAAGGAAATGGACCAATGATCAGTTTTCTCAAGCAAAATATTTCAGTAACAATTGGGTCAAGAGCAGTGATTCTCAACCTTCTATTCCCACTCACTACCACAAAGATTCCTAGACTTAAACCTCCAATGGCCAGTCCTGTCCCAATCCTATTGATGGCCAAGAAGGTGCACCAACAGCTCTACTTCTTGGAGTAACATGAGTCTCCTTCAACAACCTCTACAGATGCACTATCAAAACTATCCTGTCGGGAGACATCATTTCATGGAATGGGAGTTGCTCTGCCCGAGACTGTCAGAAACTGCAGAGAATTGTGAATGCAGCTGTGGGAGGAAAAAAAAACTTGCCCTACAAACCAGAAGAGAGTGAAAGATTAAAAGCATGACAATTTTACTTTACAGCACACATATACCATCAACTCCATCTATATCTCCCTGTGCCTAGAAAAAGCAGCCAATATACTAAAGGACTCCTCCCATTCTGGTTACCCTTGCTCTCCATCTCCAAGAAATTTCAAGAATGTGAAATTCAGCGACACTTTTGTTCTTGCTACTTTCAGACTACTGAATGAACCTCATACCAGTAAAATAATGATGCCCCTACTTGGTTTAAATTTATCTCTCACTATAACACTACTCCCTGCACTGTTTAATCCTGCAGTATAGTACTTGTGTATGGATAGATTTGCTGAACAACATGTAAAAGAAGCCTTTTCACTTTACCGCGGTACACATGACAATTAATTTAGAACATTGAACGGGACATTGTATCTGCCAAATATGATGCCCAATTAATTCATTTACATCTTGTATTGTACCTTTCTGCACATCAGGACATGTTCCATAATCCTGGACCTACTTCTCAGTGAAGGAGCACACTGATGATTAAATTCACCACTGCCTCCAGTTTACCAGCACTGCTTTTGGCTATTAGATTCCACAATGGTCTCCTTTGCCGCCTCGGCATTTATATGCAAGTCAGCAAGACGAGTAATAATGAATGTGATTTGAGCTGAATTGGAACGCAGATGTCAGAGTTTTAGATGAGCTCAAGTTTGTGAGTATGAAAGAAGGCAGTCCCATGTTTTCCATAATTTTAAAATTACCAAGGTTTTTGGGGAGCACTGTGGCAGGAGCTGGAGGATTTTGTTCTCACTGAGAGGCCTCTAACAATACTTTCCTGCTCTCTGGTATGATTAGTTAAAGTAAGTACTATTAGGTTTATTGTGTTATTCCTGCATTTCTTCATAAAATGCTTCCATAATAAAACATTAATCATATTTTTTATTGGTCATCTATTTGTTATTAGGTGAACCAGTTGCATTGTAACCTTACTACCTCCAGTATTGGCAATCAACTAGTTAACAACTTTGATTAAACTTGATATCACTCCACTTATCCCTTTTGCCCACCACTGGCTTTCCCCTTAATGAGAAAGAAAAAGGCAATATTATTTTTGTCAGTGTAGTTTGTTTTAAGGATTGTTATCAGCAGGGGTGCATTGCTAAATTTTTAGGTGCTGGAGCTCACCAAAAAATGGCGACAGGGAGGGGCCAGAGCCGCCCCTTAAGGTGCCTGGAGTAGCCCTTAAGGTGCCTGGAGTAGCCCTTAAGGTGCCTGGAGTAGCCCTTAAGGTGCCTGGAGTAGCCCTTAAGGTGCCTGGAGTAGCCCTTAAGGTGCCTGGAGTAGCCCTTAAGGTGCCTGGAGTAGCCCTTAAGGTGCCTGGAGTAGCCCTTAAGGTGCCTGGAGCTGCCCCCTGAGATGCTAGAGCGGTGCTCCGGTGAGCTTTGGCAGTACCGCGCCCTTGGTTGTGAGGTACAGTATATAAATCTGAAGTAACTGCAGATTTGAATTTTTATGTCATCAGTCACAGACATTCAGTAATCGCTATGCAGAGATTGTGCCTCATCTGTTTAAACGAGGAAAAGCATTTTGCAAAGATGCACGTAAAATGGATACATGCAACAGTACTTTAAGTACTCATGATGGCCCTTGGGTAACCTAAAGGAAGTTTCTGTGAACAGTTCTTAACTGTAGTCACTGCAGGTAAAGAATGTTGCCTTTAAATCTTAGTATGCCGGAAGGCCTTGTCAGCTTCCAGATAGATTGATCTTTTGTGCTTAACATCTGCAGAAATAGTTGTTATAAAATTTGAAAGATGGCCATCACAGAATTAGAAAATTATCTAGAATAATTATTCATTCTCAAAATAAGCTAGCAGACAGAAATAGAAATTCTTGTCATTTTTTACATTATTTCTTCTATTCTGGCATTAATTACTTTTCAGATTCCTAAATGACATACAGTTCTGTGTATTTGTCACAAGCAAAAGATTTTTCTGAAGTAGCTTGCAAAAAGAAACAGACCACAACTCAGAATGAAAGTCATACTAGACTGTATTGGATCCAATCATTGATTCTGTGCCTGTGAAATATGGTAGGGGGACATTTTGTAATCTTGAGCATTTCTTGTCTTTCAGGAGAGGGTTTAAATGTTCTAATTTGTCAGTTTCAAGCACATCAATCAAACTTCTACATCTCTGCACTGTTGGTGAAGAGAGAAAGGGAAGTCCTTGGATAAAATGCAGATTGAATGCCTGATCTAATATTGGAATTTTTACCTCTCTAAGAAGTGTAGCCGTTAATACGAATATTATAGTGGAGAAATTGGCAGAACTGGTTTGCCTGTTGTGAACTGGGTACATAGAAGAGCAATGATGTATTTCTATCCATAAATACTTGTATTAAATAAAACATTTTCTTGGTTTAATTTGTGGTCTGTCCCTAAATGCCCTGCATAAATCTAGAGAGTCACTGCTTATTCGAGGTGAGGGTCACGTAACACTGTAAATTAATGAGATTAAGGTATTGAGATAAGGCCTGAAACTTGGGAATAATGAAACATTTATGATTTTTACACAGAAATAAAGGAAGGATTCTGTTTTTTTTTAAATAAATAAATAGATTTGCTTAGTTACCTCTGGAGTGGTCATTTACGCAGCACTTTTACACTGCCTTCCTGTGTTGTGGAGTTTGTCGGAGGGTGAACATCCTATTCATTAGCCCAGTTTCTTGCGGAGTTCCTGCTGTCAATTTACACTGCAGCCACTCCGTAAAAATGTGTAGGGGTCTTGGTGGAGAAAAAAAATAAAATGGAATTTAGCAAATAAATTCCATCAGGACATTTTCAGATCTCAGTGGCTGTGTAAAAGTGCCGAATGAAATTTAGCCTTTGTGCCTCAGTCTGAATATCAAACACCATATGGAATCTATGGGGAGTTATTACGGGGAGAACCTGGAATGAAACTGCATTCTTTCTGAATGGATTGAATCTTATTTATTTCAATAATATCACCTCTCCTTCCTCTAGATTCCAGTTAAACCTGCTCAGTTTCCCTATAAGACCACTGTTATGACAGGAATCAACTTTGTAAGCTTCTCTGAACTACCTACAATTAATGTATGATCCTTCCTTGAAGGAGACCAAACTGTACACAATATTCAAGGTGTAATCTCACTAGCATCATGTAGAAATTAGGAAAGACATCATTACTTTTGTATGGTATCTTCTTAGCAATAAGGGCCATTTGTCTTCCTAATTACTTGTTGGACTTGCTTACTGACTTCTGTGTTTCTTGTATTAGAACACTCAGGTTCCTCTCTGCACAACAGCATTCTGAAGTTTCTGGTGATTTAACCAATATTTATTTTACCAACTTTCCCAATGAGAGATGCTAACTGAATTGGCTGTAGTTTGAAAATTTTCTGATTTCAGTTTCTTTCTTCAAGAGTTTTACATTTGAAGTTTTTTAAAAGATATTTAAGCTTTGAATAGGAAACTTTGGAAAATCACAACAATCCACCTCTTTCACTGCAGCAACCATTTTTAAGACAGTAGGATACAGGTTATCATCCTTCATTTCCATCAATTTATTTAGTACATTTTCTGTAATGATGGTGAACATTCTCTATCCTTTCATTCTCCAGAGGTTCTGTTATTATTGGGATGCACGAAGACAAATATAATTGGTTTGTTTGAAGTCTCTGCCATTTCCTTATTTCCTGTTATGAATTCCCTCATCCCATTATCAAAGGGGCCAATGTTTGTCTTGCTGTTCTCTTCCTTTTTATATATGTGAAGTTCTCACTGCCTGTTTTTATATTTTGTCAGTTTGTTCTTATAAGCTACTTTCTCCCTGCATTTTTTTTTTAAACTGTCATCCTTTCCTGGCTTCTGAAGTGTTCTAGCCTACCATTAATCTTCATGACATAATGTGCATTTTCTTTCAATGTGATGTCATGCTTAACTTCCTCAGTTACATGGGTCATCCTTCTTGCAGAGCTTTTTTTTGTCAATGAAATATATCTTCCTTCAGAGTCGATCACTGTTTTTCTACCATTGTACCTTGTCATGTATTTTTCCAGTTCACTTTACCCAACTTTGACTTCCTATCATTGTAGTTGACTTTGTTTCAAGCCTGTTTATCACTGTTAAATTGAATGTTAACAATTCTTCTCAGATTATTTAACACAAGATTGTTAATTTATCATGTGATACATCAAATGATCTAAAATAACCTGTTTTGGTTGATTTCACAAATGGTATTCTGTCCTGAATATACTCTGAAGATATTCTGAAGTCTACTTTTTCCAGTTTGAATTCTCTAATTAATTTGAAATCTTTCTTGCACGCTGCTGTTATTTGTGAAGGGGCAGATACCATTTGTGAGCTTTTAAGTCTCTCCAACCATTGACTTTGTTCCCTTATCTCAACCCAAAGTAACGCTGCATCTTAACCATTTGTCAATTATGATTTCTTTTTTACTGTGCATATGCCATTCTCTATTAAACCGAGTTATCCATATTTTCCATTAGGCTTCCAAGATTTTAAGTAACCCTGGAAAATTCAGATGCTAGACTTGATCAACTTTTAATCATGTCTCTCTAATGCTTGTATAATCAATCTATTTCTATTTGTGCCACTGATTCATGGGTCTTGTTATACATGTTGCATATGTTTAGATAAAAAGCTTTTAATTACTTTTTTTTTTAAACCAGTATTCCCTTAATTCAACTTGCAGCTTGTACATTCTTTCCCTGACTATTACACTTTGGTTCACATGAGCCAATTTGTTAACCTGTACTTGTTCTTGTTCTATCTCTTCAACTGTTTCCTTTCACTTAATCCCTGCCAATCACCTCAATTTCTATTTCGTGTTATATCCATTTAGAGCTGTGGTTATTTGATTCCGTATGAAACAGCTCCCACCCCAATCCATGTAAAACCAATGCTCTAATTCCTCCACAAATGAAGCAGTCCACTCTTGCATGCAATAAGAGACAGGTATCATTTTGAACCTAGGCTGATAACTGGCAACTATCTCAAAAATGAATGGGAATTCCCTGCAAGAGAGTGTCTACCACTTATCCTTTGTGCTCAATGGCATTACCATTGCGATCAACATTCTGAAGCTTATCAGAAACACAGTGGCCCAGTTGGATAAGAACTGTTGTTACCAGAGCTTGTCAAAGGCTATATTTTCTATGGAGCATGACTTGGTTTCTATCACCCCAGAACCTTTCCAACATCTACAAGCTATGTCAGGTGCATCATAGAATATTTTCCAGTTGCATAGCTGATAGTTCAGTGCAACAAGTTGGGTAAGGGCCTATCTCACTGGCCTGGAGACTCAAGTCTCCGCTGGTTGCGGAGATGTTTCTGCGACATCTCCTGGAGACTAGCCAGGTCTCCAGGGAATCGCTGGAAAATCGAACATGTTCAATTTTTCTGGAGACTTTTTCCAGTCTCCAGCAGGTCTCCGCGACGTCTCCATCAGTCACGACGACTAATGTTGTCCGTGACTGGGGAGACATCTCCGCGGCGTTGCCGCGACCTCTCTGCGTCGTCTTCGCGATGTCGCCACTACCTGCTGGAGATCAAGGAGACTGAGGAGAGGTTGTGGCGATGCCACGGAGACGTCTCCCCAGTCGCGGACAACATTAGCTGCCGCGACTGATGGAGATGTCGCCTTGGTGAGAACGCAAGCTGTGTTTTGGTCGCCCGAGTTGCCGCGACTTATCAGCCAATGAGATACTACCTTAATGCCAACCAGAGTGTGACACTGAAATACTTGACCAGCATCCACCAAGACAGACGATGGTAGCGGATGCATGCAAACACTGTCATCATTCTCAAAAACCATTCTGCCTTAGGAAGATATAATCTTCATCACCACTTAATTTAAATTAGAGCATGTGACCAAATGTTTTGTATGGTGATACAAATGATTCAGTATAGACCTGGGCAGTACCACTTTTCCTGTGTGGTTTTCATGGGAATACAGTGGAGAAATGGTGGACTTCTATTTCTTCAATAAAGTATTTTACAGGTTCAATTCACTAGCTGACCTTCAGTATCTTAGTAAAGACGAAAAAAACTCATGATGCAGAGATAGGGCTGCTTATTTCAATAATATATTGTATCTCTTCCACCTATTATATCTTCTGCATAATTTACTGAGCCAATTTTGGAAAACAGGTGAAAGTTGGCAGTGACTGTCATCGGGATCAAAGTAAAACAATTGATGAATTGATGTTGAGTCTTTGAAGCACCAGCAAGTGAAGTCTGTAAAATCTCGTAATGCCAGCAACATCATGTAAATCATATATTATTTGTCTGTCTGCAATTTGTTATTTCACAGTATGACTTTATGGGGTCTAATGCCACTGGTCCATGACCTTTTGATCAAGATTTAAATAAGAGAACTATAATGAGGACTCACAGTTTAGTGGAACAGCCACGTATTGAAATACCACAATTGTCTTGGTGAAAACCCTGGCCAAGCAAAACCAGATGATAACTGTCAATTGCGTATCCTCAAACATTGCCTTTGACATTGGGATGGATTCTGAAGAAGACAGCTAGTTTGAACTAGTAACAGAGCTGGAAGAGTAAACTTATGAAACCATTACTTGCTCAGATGGAGGCTTGAGCCAAGCCCATCATAACTGTAAGGGACACTCTTTAAAAGTGGTGTTATTCTGAGGTTTTTGATCCCAGACTAGGTTGGCTGACCTGTCATTGGAAGGCTGGAGAAAGGGGTATAGTTCTATTCCTTTGTTCTCTTGAAATTTCGAATTTTAAATGTGAATGTCTTTCATTCTCCATTCATTCTTATAAGATGTGCAGATTGAAAAGGCATGTGATAAGATGAACAGACTGAGCCAACATCTGTGAATATGCTTTACACGGATGTTGATATTGTCTAACACTGTTAATGCACTACTGGACATTGACAGTAAAACTCTGATAATCTGGTTTCTGATTATTCACAACAAATCCTGATGGTTTGGCATATGGTTCACTCTTTAGTTTGGATCATGAACAGGTCCAGTATGGAAGTGGGGGGTGCAGCCAGAGCTGGGGTTCTGGTGTGGTTTGGATATGTGGCTGGAACTGGTATTAAGGTCCAGAGCACCACATAACGGAGGTGGGTTTGTTGCTAGAGCTGGGGTCCATAACTCTTGGATATTTCCCATTCTCTTTAAACAGACATAGTTCACTGAAAAAAAATAGTACCATTAGGTAACCCTTAACCAATTGAAATAAAAGTGTGTTTGGGTATTAATGGGAGTAACATCCAATAGTCCATTTAGAAAAAAAAATCTACTGCTCCAGCACTACTAAAGTCTTGCAGGTGCCAGATTAGCAAAGTTTTACTGTGTTTTCTTTAATTTTTAGACACGTAGCATGGTAACAGACCCTTCGGACCCATGAGCCCATGTTGCCCATTTACCCCCAATTAACCTACACCCCCAATTGATGTTTCTTCTTTGGCTTGGCTTCGCAGACGAAGATTTATGGAGGGGTAATGTCCACGTCAGCTGCAGGCTTGTTTGTGGCTGACAAGTCCGATGCAGGACAGGCAGACATGGTTGCAGTGGATGCAAGGGAAAATTGGTGGGTTGGGTGTTGGGTTTTTCCTCCTTTGTCTTTTCTCAGTGAGGTGGGCTCTGCGGTCTTCTTCAAAGGAGGTTGCTGCCCGCCGAACTGTGAGGCACCAAGATGCACGGTTGGAGGCGATATCAGCCCCTGGCGGTGGTCAATGTGGCCGGCACCAAGAGATTTATTTAAGCAGACCTTGTACCTCTTCTTTGGTGCACCTCTGTCTCGGTGGCCAGTGGAGAGCTCGCCATATAACACGATCTTGGAAAGGCGATGGTCCTCCATTCTGGAGACGAGACCCACCCAGCGCAGTTGGGTCTTCAGCAGCGTGGATTCGATGCTTGCGGACTCTGCCAGCTCGAGTACTTTGATGTTGGTGATGAAGTCACTCCAATGAATGTTGAGGATGGAGCGGAGACAGTGCTGATGGAAGCGTTTTATGAGCCGTAGGTGATGTCGGTAGAGGACCCATGATTCAGAGCCGAACAGGAGTGTGGGTATGACAACGGCTCTGTATACGCTAATCTTTGTGAGATTTTTCAGTTGGTTGTTTTTCCGGACTCTTTTGTGTAGTCTTCCAAAGGCGCTATTTGCCTTGGCGAGTCTGTTGTCTATCTCGTTGTTGATCCTTGCATCTGATGAAATGGTGCAGCCGAGATAGGTAAACTGGTTGACCGTTTTGAGTTCTGTGTGCCCGATGGAGATGTGGGGGGGCTGGTAGTCATGGTGGGGAGCTGGCTGATGGAGGACCTCAGTTTTCTTCAGGCTGACTTCCAGGCCAAACATTTTGGCAGTTTCCGCAAAGCAGGACGTCAAGCGCTGAAGAGCTGGCTCTGAATGGGCAACTAAAGCGGCATCATCTGCAAAGAGTAGTTCACGGGCAAGTTTCTCTTGTGTCTTGGTGTGAGCTTGCAGGCGCCTCAGATTGAAGAGACTGCCATCCGTGTGGTAACGGATATACACAAGAAATGTCATGCAACATAACATGCTTAATGGAGATACTTCCCAAAAAGCTTACAGTGAAGCTGCATTTCAGACAAATCAAGATGCTTCTTGAAGATGCTTTCTGCTTACTCATCAGCACAGAGATAAATCAATAGCGACTCACTTAATGAAACCTTCACTTATCCTGGAACTGGGCAATTCACAACAAATCATTGCATTCATTATATTTAGCATACACCAAGATCAAAATACTGTGGATGCAGGAAATTTGAAACAAATGCTGGAAATCCTCAGTAGGTCAAGCAGCACCCACAAAGAGAAAAACCAGGTGTGCTTTACAGGTTGATAACTTTTCACCTCTAAATTGTTCTGATAAAAGCTTGATTACCTGAGCATTACCCTTCTTTCGCTCTCGACAGGTGATATGGTTGGATGTAAACATAAATTTTAAAAAGGGATAAAGCTAGATCATGACTGATTACACTGCTGTCCAGAGATACACCCCCAACTCCTTATAATTTTACTTTAATTTGGGCCAATGACAATTTATTATTAGATGTAGACCCTGAAGTATATTCAGTGGTTGCTTCACTATCTGGTACAGAGGTTACGACCCTCAGGACAAGAAAAACTCCAGATGAAGTTAAGAAATATGGTAGGGAGCTCATGGATAATATAAGGATTAATGGAGGAAGTGTTGGATTATATTGAAAAAGATCAAGGTGGATAAATCACCAGGTCCTGACAAAAGATTCCTTAGGACCCTGAGGGAGATTAGTGAACAAATAGTGGGGGCGTTAACAGGAACATTTAAACTGTCACTGGCCACGGGGGATGTACTGGAGGGTGGCTCATGTTGTTCCGTTGTTCAAAAAAGATCCATAAGTAAACCTGGTAATTATCGACCTGTAATTCTGATGTCGGTGGTGGGTAAATTAACGGGAAGTGTTCTTAGAGATGGTATGCACAACTATTTGGAAAGACAGGGATTGATTCGGAGTAGTCAGCATGGTTTTGTACCTGGTAGATCATGTCTAATAATCTTAGTTTTTTGAGGAGGTTACTAAAAAGGTTAATGAGGGGAAGGTGGTGGATGTTGTCTATTTGGACTTTAGTAAGGCTTTTGACAAAGTTCCCCATACTTGATTAGTAAGGAAGGTGGAAGTATTAATGATGAAGTAGTGAAATGGATTCAGCAATGGTTGGATGGGAGATGCCAGAGAGTAGTGGTGGAAAATTGTTTGTAGAATTGGAGGCTGGTGACAAGTGGAGTGCCTCCGAGATCGGTACTGTGTCCACTGCTGTTTGTTGTATATATTAATGATCCAGATGATAGGGTGGAAAATTTAGATTAGTACATTTTCAGAAGATACAAAGGTTGCCAGTGTTGTGGACAGCGAGGAAGATTATCAAAGTTTACAGGGTGATATAGGACAGTTAGAAGAGTAGGCTTAAAGATGGCAGATGGAGTTTAATTTTGATAATTGTGAGGTGCCTCATTATGGTAGGACTAATCAAAATAGGGCATATACGTTGAATAGTAGACAATTGAGGAGTGCAGTGGAACAAACGGATTTAGGAGTCATGCTACATAATTCTCTGAAAGATGAATCACATGTGGGTAGGGTGGTGAAGAAGGCATTTGGTATGTTGGCTTTCATAAATCAGAGTATAGAATACAGGAGTTGGGATGTTGTGTTGAAAATGTATAAGGCATTGGTGAGGCCATATTTGGAATATTACGTGCAGTTTTGGTCGCCGAATTACAGGAAGGGTATAAACAGTATAGAGAGTGGGCAGAGGAGGTTTAGGAAAATGTTTCCAGGGTTTCAGGGTTTGAGTTACAGGGAAAGGTTGAGCAGGCTGGGACTTTATTCCCTGGAACGTAGAAGGTTGAAGGGTGATTTGATAAAGGTATTTAAAATTATAAGGGGGATAGATAGAGTCAATGTGGATAGGCTTTTTCCACTGAGAGTGGGGGAGATTCAAACAAGAGGGCATGGATTGAGCGTAAAAGGGGAAAGGTTTAGGGGAAACGAGGGGAAATTTCTCCACGCAGAAGGTGGTGGGGGTATGGAGTTAACTTCTAGCAGAAGTGGTACAAGCGAGATCGATGTTAATATTTAAGGAAAGGTTGGATAGGTACATGGACGGGAAAGGTGGGGAGAGTTGTGGGCCAAATCCAGGTCAGTGGGATTAGGTGGGAGAAGATGTTCGGCTTGGACAAGTAGGGCCGAACTGGCCTGTTCCTGCACTTTAAATGCCAAGTGTATGGTTGTTAACTCAGCCTGTGACATCACTGGCTCCAGTGTTCACTCCATCAAGGACCTCTAGAAGAGGTGGTATCCTAAGGAAGCAGCCTCTATCCTCAAGGATCCTCACCACCCAGGCCATGCCCTCTTCATTCTGCTACCATCAGAAGGTGGTACAGAAGCCTGAAGGCAAGCACCCAGTGGCACAAGGACAGGTTCTTACCCACTGCCATCAGATTCCTGAATGAGCAATAAATGACAAACACTGGCTTACTTTGACATTTTCTTGCACTATTTTTATTTGGTAAGATGGTCTACATACAAGTGTTTGCTCTGTGATGCTGCAAACAACGAATTTCATGACATGCTCATGACAGTCTGATTCTGATACTTTAGCGAGACTGGTGACAGAGGACAGGCATCCAGCACCACTGGAAAGTGAGGGCCATTTCTGATGTGGGTGCCCACTTCCTAACATTCTCAGCATACTTCAGTGGCTTATTAATGCTGTCCTTTGAGAAGGTTTATAATGTCAGTCCTGGTTTGAACTGAGCTTGCTCTGAGGAAATCATCTTTTCTTGATTTGGCATCAACAATATCAAAGAGAATAAACTTGTTGTTAACAATGAAGTGTTTATTCTCGTAACAGTCAATCAAATCAAACATGGTGTTTGGAACAAAGGGGAAAACATACAAGCAAAACATTTGTTGACACATGACCTTATGAAACACAATATTTTAGACTTCAAATACACTAGAAGTGTTGAGGATTACTGCAAATGCCAGAGAAGTGCGGGATAGTTTATACCGTAAAAGAATGTGTGTGCAGGACTATATGTGATTTACATGACAAACTATTATTAGCAGGCAGATTATGGTACATTTCATGAATAGTAGGTTCAAACTATTTTCACTGCCTTGAGAAATTAATTAAAAAATAATTGGAATATTAATTTTTTTTCAAAAATTGTTCAGCCTTTGAAACGTGCCTTCTTCCCCATGGAATAGTTTCTAGATTTTACTGTCTATGTACTTCATCCACATAAGTTTAATATAAAAAGGTGAGAACTCAACTTTAGATTTCTGTTCATTCAATTAATTTCTTGTCAACACTTCCTTTGTTTCTAATCTATTTCTGACATTCCTGTGATGCTCATGGAATTACATTTTTTAATTTATCACATTTTAGTACCTTAACATTTTTGTCATTCATCCTTTAATCATAAGGATCTTGTTCCAAAACAGCAAGTTTGGTTTAGTTCTTAATTTTACAAGGATAAACAGTATGGTGCAACATTATTTCAGTCAAGCTTTGCTCTATATTTTATATCAACTAAAGACATTCAAAAAAAATTTGTATTGAAATAATTCCAAAACACATTCCTGAATCTGTCTTTTAGAGCGTAGGCATCATAAAGATAAAACCTTAAATTTAGTGCCACCATTATTCCAGGTCTTGATGAAAGCTTCAGACACAAAATGTTGACCCATTCTTTTTCTCCCACTGATGTTGCTTGACTCACTGAGTTCCTCCGGCAGATTTTATTTCCCCACAGGTTCCAGTATCTGTTGTCTCTCGTGCATCTCTAGTTTACAGCTATTGGCTCGGAAGAGTGCCATCAAGGACTCTACTCTTTATTAAATAATATTTATTTATATACTGTACATATTTGCCTTTATGTGTGTTATATCTGGTTGTGTATTTGCATGTTGGGTTGTACTTGAATCCAAATGGATTCTCTGGCAATTAACATATTACCTATTTTTTCCTTTTTCAATATTATTTCAAATTTAGTGCTTTTGCTTTAAAGCCAATGGGAATGTTAAACATATCAGACAATATGCTTTTTGTTATCATTCTAATTTATCCAGTAATATTTTGTGCCTGTTAATTCTGCTGAATGTTATTTGTACATTGTCAGATAACATGATGCACAAAATGTTATTAGCTGGGGTTCTGTTGAGATTCACTTTCACGTTGCTAGAATGGGTCATTCTGTACAAAATAGAAAATGGTACGCGTCGTTGCTTGTGTAAGACTGAAGCAGAACAAATAACAAAGAACAATGTAATATAGGAACGGGCTCTTCGGCCCACAATGTCTGAGCCAGCATGATGCCTAAATTAAGCTAAAACTCTGCTCCTTTCTCAAAATACATATTCCTTTACACCCTGCATGTCTGTGCAGCTACATTGAGACCACTTAAACACGACTATAGTATCTGCTTCCACCACTACTCCAGGCAGCCCATTCCAGATACCACTCTGTATAAAGAAAAAAAATGTTTGTTTTATGTGGAACCTTGCTGACTGCCTTCTGGAAATCCATGTTGCAATATCCACCTGTTCCCCTCTATCCTTAAAGACCTCCAGAAACTTTATCAACCAAGACCTGCCTTTCTGGAATCGATACTGGGTCTGCCTGATGGAACAATTTCTATCCAGATGTTTCACTCTTTCTTCCTTAATGATAGCTTTGAGCATTTCCCCTACCACAGACCCTAAACTAACTGACCTACAGTTACCTCTCTTTTACCTACATCCTTTTTAAACAGTGTTGTGATATTTACTATCTTCTAATATGTTGGGACCTGCCTGGAGTCCAGAAAATTTTCGTAAATTATCACAAATGGCTGTACCATAACCTGCCATTTATTTCTGTACCTTGAATGCATTCCATCAGGCACTCAGAACTTATCCACCTTAATGAGCTACAAAAGACCCAGCACCATCTCTTCCTTGATCATAAAATGCCCTAACACATTAGCATTCTCCACATTAACCTCGCTATCACTGTCCTCTGTGTCCTTCTCTTCGGTGAATTCCAAAGCATAGTGCTCTTAGGATCTCACCCACTACCTCTGACTCCAAACAAATAAATTCAAGTCAAGCCATGATCTAGTTTATTGTCATCTGACTACATAAAACCAACCAAAGGAATCAAAGATTTCTTCAGACCACAATGCATAAAACAAAAATATTTTGATCATGGAAAATACAAAATTTTACTGTTGTTTGGAGCCAGAGAGGTCTCTCCAAATGTTTGCACCACCACCTTGTGACCATGGTTTCCTTTGTCCTTGAGAGGTCCTATCCTCTCCTTTGTTAATCTCTTGATTTTAGAGCAAGTATGAAATGTCATGGAATTCTCTTCAATCCTACTCACGATGGATATTTCATGGCTCCCTTTGGCCTTCCTCATGCCCTGTTTGAGCTCTTTCCTGTAATCTTTATATTCCTCAAGGGCCCTGTCTGATTTTAACTTCCTCAACCTTGGGTATGGTTATTTTTTTCTACTAACTTTTTGACATCACTTTTTATATTAATTTTCAATTTCAGTATTTCAACCGTTGACAAAAAAATGATGATATCTATATTAAGGCACTGTTCAGTAATTCTGTACCAGGCCATTCAGAGGGCAATTTGGTGAGATCAGTCTATGACTTGATAGCTTATTTTTCAGAAGTCTTCCTACACATTCCCATAGTCCCCAGAGATGACAATTCATCACCTTAATAACAAAGAACAGACTTAACTGTTGAAAAAAAAATCGACTTAGAATTACTTCCAGTGCATGACTTAAACCAGACTCGCAGCTGCAAGTAAATGACAAATGTCGTCTTTTTATTATGCATATGGCCACTGATCTTAGGTGGATGTCAGTGGGCAAAAAGATTAAAACATTAGCTTTAGCAACAGGTGCAAGTCATTTGTTTTACCCAACTTGGTTTTCTTATAAAGGTATTTAGCCTTTTCAGATTCTACCTTTTAATATTAGTTTGTACTCGAGGTCAACTTGAGTACAAAATGTATTGCACAGTCAGTTTGTTTACATTTCTTTATTTGCTTACATGTGACTTATTTTTCTTGAGTACAGGTTTTTTCAGTACCAAGAAGTGGTAATTCTGTCTTGCCCACAAGAGAAAAAAAATCTCAGGATTATATGTGATGCCCTGTATGTACTCTGACAATAAATATGAACTTCGAATTAAAATCTAACCCAAGCAAATCGATCTACAGGCAATCTGAACCTGAGCTAAATCTAAGGGTTTGCACTTCTTTGGAAACTTTTGGATACCTGATCGATATCTAAAATATGTGATTGGATTTCTTTGTCCTCAGGATGGGCCCCAGAGTCTACAGTGAAGCCATATACTGAGTAATACCACTTCCTCTGTTATGTGCATTTTTCTTTATTTGCATGGAGAGTCAGTCTATCAAGCCAGGCTGGCTATTTCCATATCAAGGGCTAATAATAATTTTTATACCTGACCTGCCTGAACTCATCATGTACATATGTCAATAGGCTCAGGTTAACCAGGCTTTTGTTTGATTCATATTTTTCTCACCTGACTTCTACCATGTACTGTGCTGATCATGCAAACTCTTTGGGGGTATGTTTCGACTTCACACAAATTGTGATTCTTCACTGTAGTTGAAGGCTAGCTAACCCAAGATGTCATGAATCTAACCAGGATCATTCCCTATCCTAACTGCTGTAGTGTGTCAAATGACTCAAAGACTTGTTGACTCAAACCAAGGCTTTTATTAGCAAAAGACTGGAGCGTATTACATCGAAGTCGACCAGTCCAGACTGACCTGGGTCTGGTTAGGAGCAGGCCTTTATGACCTGCCAGAAGGCGTGGCTACAGATCTCGTCCAATCACTACTACTATATGTAAATATATACATTTGGTGATGGTATCCTGTACTATCACAACTGCTATGCAAATTTCTAGCAGGATTCACAGAATAGTGTTTAAGAGGACAACCCTTGCATATTTTCTCCCTCTCCTTAGCCTTTGATATACATGTCAACATGTAAATGCTTACTGTTGAAAAGGATTGAGAATGAGAGGATCAGTAATTCTTTAATTTGCTGAGACCCATTGACGTATTGACACGTGCCTTGGTTTATTTTATTACTGCTTAAAAAATGGAACTTGGATAAGCTTGAAAAATGAAATGCAATATCAAAGACTGGGAATTTGTCTGTAACTGCTCACCATAGTGTGAATATTACTGATTAACTTTTTGTTTCAGATTACAGGAACTGTAAAGCCTGAGCTGTACACAGATCATCAATCAATCACATGTTGCAGTTGTACATTTTTTTCTTTTGGAATTTGCCATGTTTTAATTAGTGTGTTAAATCAGTTAACAATGTTTTGTTGAATATTTAAATATGTTTCATATTACTGGCTTTCAAGTCCATTTTTAAAGGAGCTTCTACATTAAAATAGTCAAAATTTCAAGTGAGAATTCTGAAGTGTAATGCTTCTTTTCAAAGCTTTAAAAAGACTCATTTTTGGAACCTCTCATACTCTTATATAAAATTGTTCTCAGCTTCATACTTTGTGGGTTTAAATTCTGTTGTTTCCAATCAAAAGGCATCATGGTTGGTATAGCGGTTAGCTCGATGCCTTTACAGCGCCAGCGATTGGGACTTGGGTTCGAATCCCATGCTGTCTGTAAGGAGTTTATACGTTCTCCCCATGTCTGCGTGGGGTTTTCCTCTTTCCTCTGTTTGAAACATACTGGGGGGGGGGGGTTATAGGTTAATTGGGTGTAAATTGGGCAGCATGGACTCGTGGGCTGAAATGGCCTGTTACCGTGATGTATGTCAAATTTAAAATTTTTTAAAATTGTTTCTTTTTCCCAAGTTTGGCCTGTATTGAGTTTGGCTCTTCAGAGTCCTCCAGTATTTTCCAAATGACTACTCCTCCAGAAATTTCTAGATAGTGGGGATCAGCACAGAGCAGAATCTTTTCCATTCTCAATATCTAAATGTACACATTTCCACTGGGTGTCAGTTGATCACAATCAGTAGTGGTATTGATGACTGATTTGTCCCCAATCTCTAGATAGATAAGCTCAGAAATTGTGGATTTACTGTAGAAGAGAACAATGAATAAAGCTGAGCCTTAAATTGGATTGTGAAGGTATAATTATCATGGCAAATCTGGCCAGGGTTGATAGAGTTTATTATTATGTTGGATAAAAGGATATTTCAGCTTGTTGCAAAATTGCATTTGTATGTTTCTGATTGGTTAAAGCACTGGTCTTGTAAGAGAGTTCCTCATGGTAGACTAAGTTAAAGAATTTCATGTATGTTACATTCTAAATGTAGTATTACGAGACACCAATGGAATCTTTACCTTTTAATATATGAGAAATCTAAGAAAATATTCTTATTTTTCCAAACATTCACCATTATTTAATGTTAAACCGGAATAGCTATTGCACCGTATAAAATGATCATGCTTTCAGTTTTATTTCTTGTTTTGGTCTGCTCTCTCATGCAAAGGACAGCAATTGATTATTCAAAGGAACTTCGATTGGCTGATTATTATCTGAATTATTAGATTTTGACCAGAGTTCAGTTCTGGTCTTCTCATCACAGGAAAGAAGTGGAAGCTATGGAGAGGATGAAGAGGAGATTTACCAGGATTTTGTCTGGATTGGAGAATGTGCCTTGTAAGGCAAGGTTAACAGAGCTAGGGGTTTTCTCTTTGGAGCAAAGAAGGATAAGATGTGACTTAATAGAGGTCTACAATATTATGAAAGGCAGAGATAGGATGGACAGCCAGCACTTTTTTTCCCCCCCAGAGCAAGAATAGCAAACACCAGAGGACATCTGTACAAGGTGAGGACAGGAAACTTTAGGGAAGAAGTCAGGGGTATGTTTTTTTTTCTTTACACAGAGTGGATATCTGGAATCCACTGCCCGGGGTGGTGGTGGAGGCTGGTACAATAGGGACATTGAAAAGACTCTTAGGCAGGCACATGGATGCAAAAAAAATAGAGGGTTTTGGGAAGAAGGTTGGTAAGATTTAGTTTTAAAGGCTTATATAGGTCAGCACAACACTAAGGCCTGTACTGTGCTGTAATGTTCTTGGTGCTATATTAATGTTTGAGTCCTGAGGGCTGCAACATGTTTAATTGTAAGAGCTTATAAGACCATACAAGAGGCCAATGTCAGAAAAATGGGAGTGGTATGTGCATTAAAATAACAGACAACAGGAAATTTGGGCTCACCCATGCAGACTGAACTGCGGTGTTCAGCAAAGCAATCACCCAACCTTCATTCATAGTTTATCCTCCGTAGAGGAGACCATGTCATGACCACTAAATTGGAAGTGGAAATTATGTTTAGGTTCCTGCATGCTGGATCAGGAAGTGGTAAAAGGGCAGCTATTGCTTTTCCCGCAGTTGCAAAGCAAAGTGCCATTGATGGAAAGATGTGTTTGGTGCTTTTCAATAAATATATTTAATATAAACTGTGGAAGGAGTTCAATGTGTTTAAATATTGTCTTTCTTCACTCCGGTCTTCTAATGAACATTTCAAGTGTCTCATGCATCCCTTGATCGCTTCAAATTCCAACTACCCAATAAAAAAAATTATGAATTTTTGATGAAGTGTGAGGAGCCAATGTGTCTTCTTCATGTGATCTGGTGTATAGGGAGAAAGTGGCGAATAATATTAGTTTTGGGTTGAAAAAATAACAGTGGTTCAAACACCATGTGCCAATTAGCTTTGATTTATTTTTGTTATACTATAATGTCAGGTGTTAATTCTCTAAATTTATTTTTAAATCTGTACTCCTCTAAAAATTACCTTTGTTTAAGGGAAATGGAGTGATGTACGTTCTTGCTTTTGGTTTTGATTTGCATTTTAGTGGATAGAATCAATAAATTCTATAGCAGCTATTTTCTTACCTTAATCGCTCACGGAGAAAATAATGGCCACTTCTTTATGTGTGATCCCTCAGGATCAAGAATGGCTTGCTTTCACTTCAGTTCTGTGCATACTAAGGTGGTGATATGAGACCTGCAGGCTTTCCAAATGAGGCAGGATGAACTTGATAGCATAGGTTAGTGAATGGCTTGTGATATGATGTGTTCCTTCTGTTGCTTTGTGAGTTTCTACATGCTTCTAGAGTAATCAAATGCACCTAAAATGTTCCTCCTCAACTTTGAACAGCCATAGGCTAGAGATTTCAAAGAGCAGTGTGAATATTACATTCTTAATTTTAATTTAGACATGTGGTACGGTTACAGGGACTTTCAGCCTCTGAACCTGTGCTGCCCAAGTACCTCAATTAACCTACAACCCCTGTATGTTTTGAAGGGTTGAAGGAAACCAGACCACCTGGAGGAAACACATGTAAAAATGCGGATAAGGTACAAACTCCTTGCAAACAGCACCAGATTCAAACCTGGGTCACTGGAACTGAAATTGCTAACTGTGCCTTTCTCAAGGTGGTTTTGAGAAAGTTTTCTACTGTCCACTTGTAATCCCTTCCCTTGGCAGAGCTTGGACAGGAATATCAGGAACCTAATATCAGGAACATGTGAGCAGTGTGGCCTGCCCCAAGAACCCCACAAAGTCCAACAGGGGTTTCAATGCTGGTCTGGGACGAGATGTCAAAGCTGGTACATTTATCCTGCTAGTGAATTTGAAGAATTTTACTAAAACTGTTTATTTTCATTGATGAAGTGGAAATATCTGAAGATTTTAATTAAAAAAGAACCTTCCAAAGAAGATAAAGTCCTTTACATTACCCCTCATTATAGACTTACAAGGATTTACATTTTTAAGGTTTTATCCGTAATGAAACTGAGTAAAGTTGGCCTCACTTTGTGGTTCCCAGATACTTGTTTAGTTTCAAGCTAGCACAATTTGCTTTAAGTACAGATAAATCTTCATATGACTACCAGCATTACTGTCCAAGCATTAACTAGAAGATCCCATTCAGCCTAACAATCCTATATGTTCTTGATGCTGCTTTCATTTTGGTTCTTGGTTAAGTTATGAGATTGAATTTATGAATGTATAACATAGACAGAAACAAGAGGATGATCTAAAGAGTCAGAGATATCAAGAAAATGCCATTTGGTATTTCACTACTTTAATACACAATGGCTCAATTTGTTCTACCAGGGAAATTCAATGAGTGATGTAACACCAGGAAGACAGTCAAGATTTTTTAGAGAATTAAATGTCGAGAGAGAAAAAAATTAAGAGTTGCAAAAACACTTGAAACTGAAAGGGTCAGAATATATTAAATATTTTAATCATTATATGAAATAACAAATTAAAAACAGGCAGCAAACTAAAAGTAGGCAAGGGAAAGGTGAAGATTATACATTAATATTGTCTGTATCCTTCACTGCAAATGTTGCCCACCTGTTCACTTTAATCACTTCACTAGAAGACACAAAATTTTAAAAAAAGGAGATTAGATTGTGTCCTGCAGAATGTATTATAAATTAATTATTTTTATATATTGTGATGGAATGCCATTGAGCTTTAAAGAAGATTGTATGGTCAAGTCATGTCACTTTAATTTATTGTTCATACCATGCTCGCACGGTAAAGACGAGATAGCATTTCTCCAGGACCACAGCATATTTTCATAAATATAAGTTAGAATAGAAGTTAAACGTTAAAATATTAAACTATTAAGACATATACAGTAAATTTCCACAGTACTATCCACACAAGTTCTGGGAATTCAGGATTGGGGGGGGGGGGGGGGGGAATAAAACTTGCCCAATCTGGACGTAACGACCTGAGTGCTATGGTGCCTCCTACCAGATGGCAGAAGGGAGAACAGTTTACCTGAGGGGTGTGAGGAGTCCTTCACAATGTTTAATGTCATTCACCTGCATTGAGTGTTGTATATGTCCTTCATGGTAGAAAGAGAGCCCCCAATAATATTTTCCTCTGATTTTACTATCCTTTACAGGATCTTGCAGTCCAAGGAGGTACAGCTTCAAAACCAGGCGGTAATGCAGTTGCAAAGGATGGTCTCAATGCATCCTCTTCTTTCACAGGAAGTAGGGGCACAGCTGGGCTTTCTTGGCTATGGAACTATGGAGCTGGTGTTAAGGGACCAGGTGAGATTCTCTGCCAAATGCACTCCAAGGAACTTGAAACTCTTGATGGTCAGCAGAGTGTGGTTCCTTCACGCCCTCCTGAAGTCGACGACCATCTCTTTTGTTCTATTAACGACCAATCTGTTAGCGACTGCACCTTATCTCTATATGTTGACTCCTCATTCTTACTAACAAGGCCCACCATGGTTGTATCAGTAAACATAATGATGTGGTTTGAGCTATGTTTAGCTGTACAGTCATGGAACAACAGTGGGCTAAGCACACAGCCCTGGTGGTGGGGGATGGGCACCCCATGCTCGGTGTGATGGTCTTGGAAGAGCTGTTACCAATCCAAACTGCTTGAGGTCTCCCCAGCAGCAAGTCCAGAATCCAATTGTGGAGGGAGGTGTTTAGACCCAGCCAGCTCAACTTCCTTATAAGGCACTGAGGTATGATTGTGTTGAGTGCCGAACTGAAGTCAATAAACAGATGAGTGAGGGCTAGATGAAGGACAGTAGTGATGGGATCATCCATAGAGCGGTTGGATCTGTATGCGGACATTGGGACCACAGTGCTTCTCAGTAAGATGTTGGTGAGAACATCTACTAATTGAGCCACACATCCCCTGAGCACTCTGGTGGGAATGTTATCCAGTCCAGCAGCTTTCCGTGGGTTGACCTTGCCTAACTCTCTCTTCACGTCAGCCACTGCAAGACTCAGCACCTGATCATTTGAAGGATAGGTGAAGAACTTCTTCACCACATCGTTTTTCACCTCATACTACACGTCGAAGTTGTTTAGTTCATCTGGGAGGGAGGCAGATAGTGTAGTCTTGTGGTTGGTGATATCTTGTATGCCCTTCCTCGAGCATCGTGTGTCCTTGCTGATTGTGGAATGGGATTTAAAACATCATTTCAAATTTATAAAAACTATCAATTTAAAAAAATTCATTTGAGGTGAGAATCTGGCTTTTCACAGTGGTGTATACATTTTGTTGAATTATAATTTTTGCCATTTTCTAGTTTGGCATTAATGTAATTTACAATGTTTTCAAAAGACTTAGGTTGGAGAAAAATTAGTTTTAGTCTCTGTCAGAATAGGACCCTACATGTGTCCCATTTCTGATAGACTTCAAAAGTCTCTAAAGAGGCTTTTCCCTAGCTTTTGATAAAGCAAACTTGAGATTTTGTAATTGATTCAGACAGTGGCATGTTTTCCCATAGTTCTCCAGACACCAGGAGTTTACTCTCATTTCTATCCAGTGGCATAATGAGTTTTTAAAATTGCAACTTCTGAATTCTTAAAACAGCACTAAATTTCAAGAATCCACTGCTTCTGACAGATCCTTGACCCTCATAACATTTTTGTAAAGTTAAAATTAGAGCAAAGTGCTCTAATATATAATTATGTCATAACTCGTGCTTATTCTCTTGAGCAGGTTATGCACAAGTCTGACTTGTGTCAGCATCTAATTTTCAGAATGTCACTCCTTCAGATATTTGCATCTTTTCTGAAAATTGGGCCCAAGTACAAGAATACCTTTTCCACAGGTTTCCCATGTGACTGAAAACGCATGGGAAACTGCAGGTGCTGAAACTTGGAGCAACACACAATCTGCTGGAGTAATGCAGCAGGTCGAGCAGCATCAGTGGGAGAAAAGCAAAATGTTAGCAACGCGAGTTAGAACCATTCCTGCAAATTTATTTATGCTTCAAAGTTTTCATCTGCTTTATTTAAACCAATCGACTTCCTAATTCACTTGCAAATTATCCAAAGCCATGTAGAAGAGAACTTAAGAATACCATTTTTTTTAATCAGTTGCATAATTGTTTTGACTTCAGGAGAAATGTGGGGAATAAATGGGGTGAATTTATCATCTAAGTTACTTTATCATAAGGTGCAATGAACAAGATATTTATTTTTTCTCACTCACAGCACTTAGCTATTCCAGAGTGAAAAGAGGATCAGCAAGGGTATTAAAATTCACAAAACATATTGTGAAAAAGATTAATATACACAAGTGCATATGTTGCAGGAAATCGGCACAACAATCAATTAAAGTCAGAAGGCAGCATGTTCAATGTTTTGTTAGTGGATTTCCTCCTCATTTAGTAATGTTCGCCTGAGATCTGTGAGAGATAAAGACTCTCAACAAAGGGTTATGAAGTTGAACTGTCAGTAACTTGGCAGCTGACAATTTTATTGCATTAGTTCCAAAAACACGTGACCAAGTCACAGCTGCATTTAATGGGATCTATTTCCTTGCGATCACCTAGGATTGATAGCAAGTCAAACCTGAAATTATGCCATCAGAAGCATTCTAAATATCCCGGAAGTATTTGAGAAAATAATTATATCCTTCTCTATAGAATATGCTATCCTTCCACATCATTAATGTTTAAATTTTATGTTAATGAAGACTATTTTCAAAAATGTGCACATTCTTGTTTTGATACAATATATTCAAGGAGGTATTCTAAATTGGTCTTTAATGAAAAATACATTAACTCGAGAAAATTTGCTAATTGGCAAAATGTCTAAGCTGTTGGTTTAGATTTAAATGATCTTTTTATAGAGTCAGTAAATATGAGTCGTGAGGCAGAAACAAGCACAGTGGCCAATTTCTTCCTTCTATGGTACAATCCACAAGGAATATTGATTAATAAGATTGGCAATTTACATCATTTGTATTTCTTTAGTTTAAATGGAAATAAAGCCAGCCATGTTGTAAATTGGGATGCCAACTCACCAAAGCTCGTGTTTTTATTGAAGATTAAGCTCAGTGTCTCTGATTTCATAATGGAAGGAAATACTAATATTATTGATCCAAGCAAAGTCTTCTTAATGGACAGCTGTGAAATAAGTTCTCTGGGAAGGCAATTTATAGAGACCATTTAATTAATTCTTAACATAATTTGACCTCTTTCCAGAAAAAGAGGGTATTGAGGAGCGTTGTGGAAAGGTCGTCAATGAAAAAGAAATGTTGGCCAATGAAGTTTTCTTCTTGTTCTGAAAGTACCAAAGATGCATCTGATCTGACGATGTAACATAGAGAAGGATGAATAATTACTGAAGACGCTGCATTAGCAGGCTTTCACAAGCAACTTGCCACTATTAATGGATTTTCAAAAATAATTGCTATAATCATTTCATTCAATTGTAATTTTCTTAATATTTTCAGTTAATATAGCTTTTCCTTAAATAGCACCTCACACTAAATAATGTGCTGCTAATATATTGTCAATATATTGTTCCCATGCCAAGGAAGTCTATATCCACTGAGCCTAACCTAATGTGGGGAACATGAATCACAACTCAAAGGTCGTCTCACCAACCAAATACTGACTAAAATATGCTAGTGAATAATTACTTTCATCTTATTTTCTGCAGTGAACCAAAGTTTGGAGAAAATTATAATAACAAATGGGTTTTGTTATTTTATTTGTGGTTTCCCAAGTAACTGAGAACATAGAACTGAAGCAGCCAGAAGCATTGAGGAATATTGAATACCATCTAGATACTGATTTGAGAACCAATATGATGATATATTCTCCAATGAAATGCCAAAATATGAACATTTTTCTGTTGATTGATGTCCAAATTTGTTGTAATTGAATTCTGAAAGGATCTGGTGTCAATCTATTTCCTCATAAATTCCCCACCACAATTCCTAATAGCATCTGCTAAGCTTAATTCTCCAGAAGTAATATATCTCAAAGCAAATTAATAAAACTTATCTGCTGTCTTTACATATCTGTGTGTGTGTGTATATATCCTCAGGGATAGTTTATTTTGGGAACATGTCTGTCATGTTTTCATCATGTCTATTAATCATTTACAACAAATATCCCCAAAGAATAAGCAGTTTTAGCAGAAACTGTTATTTCATTTGCTCCTTGGAGTGTAAATTGGCCCATTATCATCCTACTTTTCCTTCTTTTGGCCATTGTTGAATTACTCCTCCTGAAAGGTGCACATGTGGATGGAAGTAGAGGCTGGATTTGAATCTGGTTATGATATTGTACCAATATTCAGATATTTCAGGCAAGGAAAATTTTTAAAAAAAAAGACTTTTTTTCAATTATATGAGAACATAAAACCAGAAGTAGATCAGTTAACCTCTCAAGTCCACTCCACCAATCAACAATATTATGACTAATTTACCTCAAGTACCATTTTCCTATCGTGTTCCAATATCAATTGATTCATTTAATATTCAGTAATATGTCATTCATGATCATTGATGACTGGGATAGAAAATTCCAAAGATTCACTAGCCTCAGTAAAGATATTTCTCTTCATTTCATCTTGTTAATGAGAACTGTGGCCCATTCTTCCTATGCTAAAAAAAAATATCATTTCTGTATTTACCATGGAAAGCTAGCTGATAATTATCTATTTTTCAATAAAGTCACCTCTCATTCTTCTGAACTTGAGAGTATAAAGACCTGGGTTAGTGAATCAGTCTTCATTCATCTGCCTTTCTGATTATCTGTTTCTCCTGCACATTACCATTCTTTTACTTGTGTACCCAGATCGCCTTGGAAATAATATTTTCCAATCTCTCACCATTTCACAATACTTATCCTATTTGTTACACTGAAATGGATAATCTGACATTTTCACATTGCAGTCCATTTGTGCTGTGATTGCCTATTCATGGCTCTTATCTAAATCCCCTTGAAGCACCTTTGCATCTTCATAACTCGTATTCCAAATATTTTCACATCATCATAAATATTATATTTTCTCAAGCAAATCATTGATGTAGATTGTGAATAGTTAGATCCATGCACCAATCCTGTGATGTGCTACTAGTCACAGCTTGCAACCCAAGAAGAACTTTTCTTTTTCCTCAATACTCAGTCCATTTCAATATATCATTCCCAATTTTTAATGCACCAATGTGGTTCACCGATATGAAAAATCCTTGAAAGCCTTCTGAAAATTCAAATATAATGCATCCACTAATTCCCTCCCCCCCCCCACCATCTTTAAAGATCTCCAATTGATTCATCAAACCTTGCTTCTCTTGCATAATTTCATGTTGATCCCTGTCAATCACATTATTTACTTTGAAAAGATGATAATGTCTTTTGAACTGGTGAATCAAGTCCTGCACTGCTATTGGGCATTTTCACTAGTGACCTTGAAGAAACAACAATGTAGTTTTAAGTCAGGATACTTTGCAACTTGGAAAGGAAACTTGCAAGTGGTGGCATTGCTACTGTGTTTTTCATCTAGGTAAAGACAGAATATAGATAAGTTTTTGGGAGATAAATTGGAGCAGGTTTTTTAGTGTATGTCACATACAAACATTTTAAAACATTTAAAATACTAGAGCTCTGCTCATACTAAAAGCCTTTGCAGAAGCTTTGGAGTATGCCCAAGAGACTTTGCTAATGGATTGTTGTTTACAAAAAGGCAACAGATGAAATAACTTGCCAGAGCTGCAGACAGTCTGGAGGGGAACTTGTTGTTCCAAAAGGGTCATGTGGCTTTGCAAGCAGAGAGAGTCAAACAGGCTTTCTCTCAGAGAGAGAGCGACAGAGATTAGTTCTACAGTTTAACAGTCAGCAGCAGCAACTGGAACAGGACAAGCTGGCAAGATTGTGGAAAACCCCGTTTGGAAGACGGGTTGTGACTGCTTAGTTCAGCCTGGTCAAAGCTCTTGTGGTTCATGCAAGAAGAGAGGACTGGCTGTCTAATGTTTCACTTGAAATAAGAGAAACTAAAAGGAACTCTGTGGTGACCTGAAAGAAAGAGGTTATCATTTGGACAACCCTGAGGGGGAAAGTTTCATCAGCAAGACACTGAAGTGACTGATTGAAAAATAAATCTGTTGTGGGTGTCCAGTGAACAACAAATCTCTCTTTGAAAACCAACAAGAACCTTCATGAGTGGTGGCCATTTTCCTTACAAGCACCAAAGCCTGGTGAACTTTATGTGTTAAATTCTGTGCACAGTTTCAGAATTGCCTGCAACCAGTGAACTTGGAGGAATGAGAAGTGAGATTAGACTGTGAATCAAAAAACTTTTCTGAACTTAATGCATACATTACATACACATGCGTTTAGAATTAGAAGGGGGTTAAGTTAGGTTAGTTAAGTCAATAGTGATAAGTTAAAGTGTGATTCTGTTTTCTTGTCTAAAAATAATTAAAACCAATTTTTGTTTAAATAACCATTTGTCTTGGTGAATATCTATTGCTGCTGGGTTTTGGGGTCCTCTGGGCTCGTAACAAGTTGCTTTCAAAGAAACCTTGATAGGTTCCTTCAGTGCATTATGTAGATGGTTTGCACTGTGGCCATTATGCAAGTGCTATAACATGCTTCAGAACTGTCTGATTTCAACCAGATATTAATTACTTGGTGAAGAATGAATTAAGTCTATTTTCTGTGTCCTTTTGAACTGATGTAGAGATCCCTATAATTATGTCCTATAGTGCTGAGGTCTGTGAGAGTGGCAATGGAGATAATAATCCTTGGAATTAGTTAATGCTGTATGGAACTTGAATTATTGTAGGAACAGTTGCATTGTGACAGTTCAAATACTTTGCAAAGCATCTGTTTGGATTAAAGAGGACATTTGTGACACCATTAACAAATTGAGTGAAGCAATATAGCATACATCCTTCTCACCTGTGGTAATGAGTTAATTCAGTGACAAAGCCACCCCCCCCCCCCTTACCTGGTGTGCCCTCCCTCCCTCCCTTATCCACCTATTACCACCTCCCTATGAGACTGTGCTCTTCCCCCTGTACCTGCACTCCCCATCCCCCTATTTTGTTTGGGCACCTGCTTGCATTTTGCTTTTAACTTGATGCAAGACTCAAGCCCAAAATGTTAGTTGTGTATCTTTGCTGTATAGAGTATTATACACTGTTTGACTTGCTGAGTTTCTCCAGCATTGTGTTTTCACGTTTTTTTTTGCCACTTATATTTTATTTTATAAGTGATGATGTTTTATTTGATTGGAGAAAATGCTCTTGTATACACTCATATTTGTGAATAATTTAGTTAATTGCCACAAGTATGTAGGTAAACATTTTTTATTGATGACATTCAAAAAAGGTTTCTGACTATTCAGTTTGAAGCAACGCTGCTCATTGTAATCTTGGTCACAATGAATAGACATATTGGCAAAGTTTTTCTAATTCTGTGAGGTATTAGATTTACGTTGAACATGTAGTGGAAATTTGCATTGATTGTTTTAGGAGGGCTGAGCCTTTCTTAACCCATACAATATTTGTATTTACTTTGAATCCTTAACATCGCAAAGGAGAGCCAGAATATTCATATGGTGGTACTGGGAATCTTTTGGATTGCTGATCCTCCTGTGTAACCATTCACCACGTAAACCTATGTTATACTATTCACCAGTGCAGGGCTCCATGACATTGCTTGATGGACCAAGAAGTATAATGTAGATAAAAGCCATTTACGTGCATCGCAGTAATGCTGTAAAACAACATTTGTCTTTCAACTACAGAAGTAGATATTAGTTAGAAATTAGTACGATGACCATAAGATTAGACAAAGTTTACCAAAAGGAAGCCAGCTCCTTTGGAGGTCCAAAAAGTAGAATTCCACTGGTGAGTGGAAGACATCAAGACAGGACTTGACCTAGTGCGGTATCAAATCGTATAAATGAAGTCTGTAGGCATCCAGGGAATACACCAATGCTTGGAGCTATTGCTCACACAAAGACAGATGGCTGTGGTTGTTGGACGCCAATCCTCTCAACCTCATGATATCACTTCAGGAGTTCCTCATAGCAATAGCCTTGGCCCAACCTTTTTCATGCCAGCTGAAGTTTAATCTGAGCAAGTGTGAGATGTTGTTTTTTAGGTGGTCAAATATAAGGGGAAGGTTCTACAGTTAATGCCAAGTCATTAAACAGAACTAATATACAGAGGAGCCTTGGGGTCCAAGTCTATAGCTTTGTGAAAGTGGTCAGGCAAGTAGATAAGACAATAAGGAAGGAATATTAGCATAATTGCCTTTTTTGGTCAATAGCATGTTGCAGCTATATAAAACTTCTTCAGACCAAATTTAGAGTTTTGTGTGGAATTCTGGATGTGACGGCTTTTAAAAGTTTACAGAAGATATTTACCAGGAAGATGCCTAGATTAGAGGGTTTGAGCTCTAAGGAGAGGTTGGGCAAACTTGGCTCGTTTTCTCTGAAGCGACTGAAACTGAGGGAGACCTGATTAACATTTATAAGATTATGAGAGGTATTGTTAGGGAAGAAAGAATCCCACAGTAAAAATGTCAAAAAATGCCATAAGTTAAGTGATTGGGCAAAAGTCTGACTGGTGAAGTGCATCTACTTTGTAAGAAAAATAGTAGATTGAACTTTAAAAAAAAATTGTATAGAAAGATCTGGGAGTTCTTGTGTAGATGCAGCAAGAAATTAAGAAGGCAAATGGGATGTTGTTCTCCTTGTTAGAGGGATTGAATTTAAAAGCGCAGAATTTCTGCTGCACTGTGCTGCTGAGGCCATTCTCAGGGGTACCATGTGCATTCCGATCTCCTTACTTGAGAAAGGATATACTGGCTTTGGAGGCGGTATCGAGGTGGTTCAACAAGTTGATTCCAGAATGAAGGGATTATCTTGTGAGGAAAGATTAAATGGCCTGGCTCTATACATTGGAGTTTTGAAAAATGAGGGGATATATAAAATTATGCAAGGAATAGATAAGATAGAAACAGGGAGTTTTCTTCCACTGGCAGGAGAGACTACAATTTGGGGACATAGCCAAAAGATTTAGGGGAGTAATTTAAGACAGATAAAGATGAATTGTTTCTCCCAGACTGTAGATGGAATTTTCTGCCTAAGGTAGTAGAGACGGCCCTGTTGAATGTATTTAAGAGACAGATTTTTGAAGAATAGATAAATTAAGGGTAATGGGGAACAGGAGGTAGATGGAGCAGAGTCCACGGCCATATCAGCCGTGTTGAATAGCGGAACAGGCTCGACTCTGGCGGATGGTGTACTCCTACTCCTATTTCTTGTGTTCCTTTGCTTTTGGTCGGCACTTAGAGAGGGGGTATGTTTCAAAGGGACCTGTGGGCAAAGTTTTATTTAACACAGAGATGGAACAGGCTGCCAGGGGTAGGAGTAGAAGCAGCTGCAATAGTAGAAGGCTTTTATATAATCACATGTATATCCATAGAGTGGAAGAATATGGATCATTTGCAGGCAGAAGTGATTTTGTTTAATTTGGCATTGTGTTCAGCACAGACGTCATGGGCCAAAGGGCCTGCTTGTATGTCATACTCTTCTATGCTCTATAAAGCAGAGATCAGTATGTTGGAATGTTCTTCACCTGCTTGGAAGATTGCAGCCACTTACTGGAAATCCTGGCCTAATAATACAATAGAGTAATGTTATTATTGTAGCCTTAATAAATAAGATGATTTTCCAACAATGAACTCTATTTATTGGAATAATTAGATATTTTATTATGCTATAAATAGTTTTATTTTTGCAACATATAATGTCATTCCAATAAGTGAACCCTTTTCTGTCTTTTATTCTGTGCCATCCATCACTCTATTCAGGCAGATACCCAATTGAAAGGAAAATATTTGTCCAGACATGTTATTTTTGTAAAACTGACTAGTTTTTGCTGATATTATCAGTAATAGAGTTTCTTGAAATTCAGGAACCAATAAACAATAACAAATCTTTAATTGTTCCCTCATTAAATTGGCAAGAAAATATTAAAACCTACCTGTTTTAAAATTGATTAAGTCTCCTTTAACAAAAATAACACAAAGCCTGCATTAAAATAAAAAAGTAAACTCAAACTTGCATTAATCAGATTAGAGTGAAGTGTGCTCATCTTCTTACTATGGTGTGATTTTCATCTTATCAGTTTGAAAACCATATTTGAGTGGATTGCATAGTAAAGTATGAACAGAATAATTATGACCTAATCTTTTTAAAAAAAAAATATGACATTTGAACAGCAACACCTGCTTGAGGACTTGGATAGCTCGCCACTTCATATGTGAGATCCAAAGATCAAATTTTGTATCCAAAAGTACATGATACTATGATGTTAAGATGACTGTAGAGCAGTCATATTTTTTGAAAATTATGTGGCAGATACGGTAAAGAAGAGGTATGTTTAAACTGAACTATTATACAAAAGATCATGGGCTTCTGGTGCCAAAGCCCAAAAACATTGCCTCAAAATGTTTAACATTCGCAATATTCTTGTGTTTCCTTATCTCACTGAACCTGTTAACCTACTTCAAATAATTGGGTTAACCCCTGCATTAATATAGTGGTCCCAAGTCTTTCTGAACATTCAATTTCAGTGACAGCTTTGACAGCTGGTAACACTGAGAGCAAGACCTTCCCAGCTGTCAAAACCATTCTGAGGATTCAGCTGGCCACTTATGATCAGAGAACTCTTCTGCCGCATTACACTGCCCTGGCATCCCTGATCAGTGTAATCCAAGGGTAGATAGCTAGTGATCTCGTGACCGGCAGATAATCTGTCCCGTCATCTTGAAAAGAAGATAATGATGAAATGAAAAACAAGGTTTACCTGACCTTTCTATGAATTTTCTCTGGATGAACAGATGTATTTGTTGCCTTAGGACATACTAAAACACATTAAATATCTTTGGAAGCAAAGCTAATAATATAAGATTAAATTTAGGCATGGCCATAATAACATGTTTTTTTTTGTTCACGTTGATGGTCAGCATGGGACGGCACAGTTAGTGCAATACTGACACAGAACCAGCAACACAAGATTGACTCCGCCACTGTCTGTAAGGAGTTTGTATGTTCTTCCTGTGTCTGCATGGGTTTCTTCTGGGTGCTCTGGTTTTCTCTCACCCTTCAACAAAATAAGTGTATGGACGTGAAGGTTAATTGGGTGTAATTGGGAGGCTCGGGCTCATAGGCCAAAATTTTAAATTTAAATTTTTTTTAAATAAGGAAAACATATGAGCAAGGATACTGGAAGTATCCTTAAGGACTTTCAAGTCCGACAGTCACTTGGATTTAATAGTTTAATACTTTATCCAAACAGTGAACATTCTAAGAATGTAGCATTCCCTCAGTAATCCGTTGAAGTGTTAAACTGGTTTGGAGTGTAGAGTTTGGGATGGGGCCCCATCAAAGAAGCAATGGGTTACTGTTTACCCTAGCCACTTTATATCCCAACTAGTTTATAGATTTCTTGTGAACCAGAGACTCATAATCAAAAGATATTATTCCAAAGCAATGTCTTAACGTAGGTCTTGAGACTTGATCTTTAATAGTTGGAAAGTGATTGCAATAAGTAAAGATGAGACTCCTCAAAAATGCTCATGCACATAAATGTCCAGTGGGGTTCCTTCTGATGTTTTCAAAGCCATTGCCGTGTTGAATGGTGGGGCAAGCTGAATGGCCTTCCCCTGCTCCTATTTTCTTTGTTTCTATAAAACTGCACAGCGCTACTTTGAATCATGCACCTGTATTCAAATTACAGTGAACGACTATACCGTGGTCCTTAATATAGCTACCCAACACCCAACCCCAACCAACCAATATTCCCTTGCAACCGCTGCAATCGTGTCTGCCTGTTCCGCATCGGACTTGTCAGCCACAAACGAGCCTGCAGCTGACGTGGACTTTTTACCCCCTCCATAAATCTTCGTCCGCGAAGCCAAGCCAAAGAAGAAGAAAATTGCTCAATGATATTGTAACTGCATTGCAAATGGGGATTGATGTGATGTTGCCATCTGTTTCCCATTAAGTGTAAAGGTAGGATTGTGTTAACTTTTCAGTGAACTACTACTACATACCAATTGACATTAGCTTTTCCACTGCCCAGCTATACTTACATGCATCATTAACAATCGATTGTTCAGACGTTTTTGTGACACAGAAAAAAATCTGAAGCTTCAAAAAACAAACATCAAAATAAATTTTCTACAGTTCAGTCATCATTTGTCAGGCTCCCTCCTTCGTCTACTAATGTAATTATAAGTAAAATATTTACCTTGTGCTTTAAGTGAATGTGGGTCCAAGACATTATGGTAAACATTGAAACAAAATAGCTGTAACTATAAGTGCAATTAATCTTGGATCTCACTTTGTTAACTATGCACATTTAGCAAGACATGAGCATTCTAGACAGATTGAATCAGTATATTTCTCTTGCCTGAACTGGTGTGCCTAACTCTGAAATGGATGATTTGTTTAGCAAAGTGGTGTTCAAAGACATTCACTAATAGTGGTAACCTTTCCCATTCCAATGCTCCCATATATTTCCTCATTTAGATTCAGCAGGCTAGAAATTTGTTTGCATAGTTACAATTAAAACTTTGGTTCTCTGTTCACCTGGATGAGAGAATTTTCGTGCTTTAGCTCTCATTTTGAATTTGTCTTTTGTGGGATTTTCATTCTCCTTAACATTTTATTGTCAGTATTAAACTCTCCCTAAGGACAATAGATACGCATTCATCTGGAGTGAAAATTTCAACCTCACTGCTATGAGAAAAAGGAGAGTTCTAATTTACTAAATTTGTTTCGCCTGGAATTTACATTCTTTGTCCTTTCTCTGATTTGGGAATTCCTGTGACCACAATTATAACCTCACATGTAACTTGTCTGCTTCCTGAGGTCAGGGTCATAGTATTGCAGAGCGTAAGTAATGTTAGGATCACTGTAGGGTCTGCCACATCACATAGTTTGTTGCCCAGAAACAGCTCCTTCAGCCTATGTGTCCGTGGTGAACATGATGCCTAACCCTGATGTAAAACTCTTGCAATTGATATACATCTCTCGATTTGCTGCATGTTCACGTGTCTATCTAGAAGTCTCTTAAATACTACCAGAGTATCAGCTTCCACAACTGCTGCTGGCAATCCATTCTAAGCACCCACCATTCTCTGTGTAAAGAAACAACTTTCCCATTGATCTCCTTTAAACTTCCGCTCCCCTATCCCCCACCCACACCCCTTCGCCCCACCCTGCCACCTCTTATCTTAAAAGCATGTCTTGAGTAGTGAGGTTTTTATTCTGGGAAAAAGATTCTGATATTAGGTACAGTTCCCTCCATCGCGTTTGGGATTAAAAAAAAACATTTTTTTTTACTTTGTGTCCCTGTGCTCCACAGTTTTGAATTTGTAATCAAACAATTGACATGTGATTAAAGTGCACATTTCAGATTTTATTCAAGGTTATTTGTATACATGGTGGTTTGACCATGTAGAAATTACAACACTTTTTATACATACTCCTCTCATTTCACGGCATAATAACATTTTGGACATAACAATGGTATGTATATTAAAGTAGTCATGTTTCATACTTTGTTGAATATCCCTTGCATGCAACGACTGCTTGAAGTCTGTGATTCATAGACATTAACAGATGCTGAGTACCTTCTCTGGTGGTATTCTGCCAGGCCACCGCTTCAGCCATTTTCAGCTCCCGCTTGTTTCAGAGGCTTGTTTAATTAGGCTTTCTCTTCAGCATATGGAAGGCATGCTCAATTGGATTTAGATTGGGTGACTGACTTGGCTGTTCAAGAATTTTCAGTTTTGAGCTTTGAAAAACACTTTTGCTGCTTTACCGGACATGTTTGGCTTTCCCTTCCTGAAGTCAACAATCAGCTCCTTA
This sequence comes from Narcine bancroftii, assembly GCF_036971445.1. Taxonomy (NCBI): domain Eukaryota; kingdom Metazoa; phylum Chordata; class Chondrichthyes; order Torpediniformes; family Narcinidae; genus Narcine; species Narcine bancroftii. The sequence continues at coordinate 8,305,652 of NC_091476.1, forward strand.
ATTTTGTTGACATTGAGTGCAAGGTCGTTGTTGGTGCATCATTCAACCAAGTTTTCAATCTCCTGCTGTCTCATCACCTTTCTTTATATAACTACAACAGGGGTATTGTCAGCAAATTTGTAGATGGTGGTGTTGTTGTACTGAGCCACACAGTCAGAGGTGTAAGGTAAGTAGAGCAGGGGGCTAAGAATGCAGCCCTGTGGTTCTCCAGGACTGATGGAGATTGTGGAGATGTTCATACCAATCCTCACTGATTGTGGTCCAAAGGTGAGGAAATCCATGATTCAATTACAGTGGGATGTTGAGTTCCTTGGAATTTGCTCATCGGTTTTGAGGGGATGATGGTGTTAAATGTTAAACTGTAGTCAATAAAGAGCATCCTGATGTCTGCATCTTTATTGTCCAGGTGTTCCAGGGCTTTGTGTAAAGTCAGGGAGATGGCATCCGCCGTAGACCTGTTACTACGATAGGCGAACTGGAAGGTATCCATGTCACCGCTCAGACAAGAATTGATTTGCTTCAACACCAGCCTTTGAAAACACCATCACTGTTGATGTAAGTGTTACTGGTCGATAGTCGTTAAGGCAGATTACTACACTCTTCTTGGGCCCTGGTATGATTGACACTTGTTTGAAACAGATGGGTATAAACCCTGCTGGAGTGAGATATTGAAGATATCTGTGAAGACTTTGGTAAGTTGGTCAGTACAGATTTTGAATGCTCTGACTGTACCACATGCTTTCCTTGGATTTGCTCTCCTGAAGACAGTACATATGTCATCTTCAGGTAGGGATCATCAGGGGATGTGGGGGTACAGAGGGGTGGTTCTTTGCTGTTACTGTCATTAAATCTGGTGAAGAAGGCGTTGATTTCCTCTGGGAAGCTTTGCCGTCTGCTACTTCATGGATTTGGTTTTGTAGCAGGTTAGTGCATTTAGGCCCTGCCACAGCTGTCAGGTGTCCTTTGTTGTTTCCATTTTCATCAGGAATCTCCACTTTGTCCAGAAGGTAGCTTTTCGCAGGTCATATCTGCTCCTTTTGTATTGATCTGGATCTCCAGGCTTAAATGTCTGTGATCTGGCACTCAGCAGGGTCCAGATTTCATTGTTTATCCAGGGCTTCTCGATGGGAAAACCCTGAATGATTTGATGGGGACACACTTGTCCACAGCTGCATGATACTTTGTGAAATACGTTGCATTATTGTGTTACACTTGGATGTTTACTGTTAATAAAAACAGCAGAGCTTCAGACTTAAGTTTTGTAGTCTTTATTTTTAATGCAAAATGTACAGCTATTCATCAAATAAACATTTCCAGGTCAGGAAGAAACTGGAAATTTCCTGCACTTAACCATGCGAACAAACTTACACCCATGTTGATACGCTGATAACAGCATATTCATTTGTCGTAGGGCTCAAAGCACTAATTTTTCATTGATATATGAAAGAAATTCCATTGGCATGTTACTAATCCATTCACATTGAGAAGAAAAAATCATTCCGAGGAACTTGCCCTTGATTACTTGCATGCTGGAAACTAGAGGTATGGATACCCAGGTAGGGACAGGTTTGAGATTTGTTTCAAGCCCAAAGTGTGTTTAAAGCTCATCAGTGCTATTTAAATCTTATAACTTCTGGAGAGAAATAAGAAATAAGCATATATACTAGGTAGATATAATTAATTTTATAAACATAAAATGGTGTCTCAAAAGATGATGATTAAGGGAATTGATTATTGCAATTCACGATGCTTCGTTTCGTAGACTGGTATAACGTAATATCGTTTGTTCACTTCTAGCTTGGTGGTATTCTCAAAAATAGATGCCCAGGTGTCAAATGTCAACAAAACCATTTCTGGGGAGATAAATGGACAGTTTCTCCTAAAGAAGAATGGCCAATTGCATGCTGTATTTAATGTCACTCAGTGAGGAAAGTTAAAGGTAAGTCAAAGAGGCTTGTTTAAATAATTTATTTATATTTTCTCCATTTGTTCAATTTGCATAATCATACAAATTAAGTATGTGTGTGTGTGTGGAGGGGTGTGTGGTTTGTAAATGTATCTAATACATGTGTGTGTAAAATACGTGTGTACGTGTGTGTATGTTTTATAGATAAATAGATGCCAGAATCCTGGGAGGAGGTTCAAGAGTTTAACACCAGATCTGATTTTAGCTTTGCTGTCAGCTTATATCCTGTATTCTTGGATGTGGAGTTTAGGTTGCCAAAGGCATGCTCAAGGGTACACTTCAATTACCTCTTCTGGGTGCTGGAAAGGTGAGGGCTGGTTTCTCTGAAGCTGGATAACAGATGTTATTTTGTTTAATACTATATATCTTGGGAGGTAGGTAACCAAGGATATGGTTCAATGAATGATCCTGTGGGATCTACCTTTCCCCTTTTTTTGTTTGCAATGATTTATCACTTTACTAAAAGTATAAAGGAATGCATTGTAAGAGAGGGTACTAACCTTGTTGCACATTGGTTTTAACCCATGCAAGAGTCTGTGTGTAATACTGAGTGACTTAAAAGTAAAAAATATTATTTCTGTAACTGATCACCACCCGTGTCTATCGATAACTGCTTGAAAAACCAAGTGTGAAGACTATAAATAACCCAATATTTTAAAAAAAAAAGGAAATTGCATCGTACCAAAGGACATTTTAACTGTCTACTTGCTTGTTTTTCATCCAACAACCAGTGTCAAAATTACTCTCATACATTATGATGGCACTACATTTCAAATGTTTAAACATGAGGTGACACAGTGAGCATAACGATTAGTGCAATGCTATTACAGCGCCAGCAACCAGGGTTTAAATCTTGTGCTGTCCATAAGAAGTTCACATCTGTGAGGGTTTCCTCTGGGTGATCTGGTTTTCTCCCACCCCTCAAAATGGACTGGGCGTTGTAGGTTAATTGGGTGGGATGGGCTCATGGACCAGAAGGTACAATGCTGGATGTTTAAAAGAAAATGGAAAAGTACGATTCTGAGGAGGGATTATATCCAGAAAGAATGGTTTTTTTTGCAAGGCAGCACTCTTTATTTGTTTATTTATTGAAGCTTTAAGCTGGCAGAATGAATATTCTATCTTTCTGCGACTTTGTTACATCAATGAGAAGCAGGCACGTGACGTGCCTCTCCTATCCGATCGATACTACAATGCAGAATGAACACACATGTAACATCATGTCCAAGCATGAAGGTATACCACAAACCCCAAGTAACTAATTGACAACTAAGATGGTGCAAATGATCAAAGTATAGAACTTGGGAAGCATCCCAGTAGATTTTTCTTGGACTTTTAATAAAACCTGTCTCTACATATTCAGAACATAGATTTGATCCAAAATAAGCTTGAATGTTCCTGCAGTTGGAAGCCATCTCAAGTTAGAGAATCGTTATACCAATCACCATGGTCTGCGTGATATTGATTGTGGTAGTTAGAAATGATCTCTTAGATTTTTTTTCCTTAAATTAAGCTAAAGCTTATTTTTCGCTTTCCCTGAAGAACATGTTTTAAGCGTTAACAAGCCACATGGGTTCAAAACATTGACCATTCTTTTTCTCCCACTGATGCTGCTTGACCCACTGAGTTTCTTCAGCAGATTATTTTTTGCAATATGTTTTCATTGATCTTTATAGGACAGTATATGGTCAATGAAACAAAACTTTCATTTGTCTTTTTACATTTACAGTAATTCACCAAGTTTACTTCAATAATTCCTTTCAGTTCCATAGCCTTTGCCAGTGAGAAAGAAGAGAGCAGTAATCTAGAGGGAACACCAAGTACTTTCAGCTTCCTCAGAGTCACTCATGGCCCTGCCTGGGGCAGACAGCTAGTCCCCAGGATAGAACTCCTGAGAACAGTCTGTAACTGCTGGAGGGGGCCATTAGCAGTGTTGCCAGACTGCTTTGAGACCACAGATTGGAGCTGTTTCAGGGAGGTGGCCACCTACAACAGTCATGTAAACATAGAAGAGTACACGAGCTCAGTGACTGGCTACATCAGCAAGTACATTGGATCTTCACACCCAGGGCTAACCAGAAACCATGGTTGGATGCAGGGATCTGGGCCATTCTCAGCTCGTGATGCTGCCTTCAGGACAGGGGATAGGATATTTTTAGACTGAATATCCCCAAGATTTCTTCAGATACTCAAATGGGACTGGATGAATCTATCTCGCAAGAGTAAATAACAGTTGGTATTTCATTACAATCCGGAAAGACCCTGGGAACTGATGGGTTTCCTGTGGAATTTTTAAAATTATTTTCTCCATTGTTCACACCTCATTTGAATGTGGTGTTTGCAGATTTGTTTAAACAAGGTAAACTTCCAGACTCATTTAATGATGCTTGCATATCTTTAATTGCAAAGAAAGGTAAAGTCACAATCAAATGTTCTCCTACAGATTGATTTCCTTACTGAATGTTGATGCTAAAATATTAGCCAATAGGATGGAAAACATTTTACTGTCAGTTATTTCTGAAGGTCAGATGGGGTTTATTAAAAGCATATATTCCTATTTTAATATACATCACTTAATAAATTTTATGTATTTGCCCTCTGGGAAAACTCCCGAGTGTATTCTATCATTGGACGGAGAAAAGGCTTTTGATTGAATAGAATGGGCATATCTGTTTACAATTCTTGAAATTTTTAATTTTAGTTCTGATTTTATTACATGAGTTAAATTATTGTACTCATGGCCATCTGCCACAATTCCTACTAATTTACAACGACGTCAGCCTTTCAATCTGCAACATGGCACTTGTCAACCATTAAATCCTTTATTGCAATTGCATTTTGTGAGTGCATGGACATCTTGGAGATATGGAGGAAAGGGATTAAATACAAGGTCTCCCTTTATGCAGATTATTTCTTACTTTTCATCTCGGATCCAGTTGCCTCCCTCTCCTATATGATGTCATTACTTTCACAATTCAGTTAATTTTCAGGATATAAATTGAATGTGCATAAAAGTGAACTTCTTTCACTGAGTTCTTCTGCAGTAATGTTTGATGGGTCTCCCTTTAAGATTATTAAAAGTCAATTTATTTGGAATTACAATTACAAAGAATCATAAACATTATCTTGCTCTGCTTAAACAAGTGAAACATTCCCTGACCCAATTGTCACCTTTGTCTACAACTCTAGTTGGCCATATAAATTCTATTAAAATGAATATTTTACCTAAATGTTTATATCTTTTTCAATCTGTTCCAATTTTTGTTCCTAAATCATTTTTTGACTTACTTGATTTGGCATTGTTGTCTTAAATATAGAAGGGTAAGCATTCTTGCTCTAATAAAGTTCTACAAAGATCTAAGAGAGATGGCGGAATGGCTGTGCCTAACTTTAGATTTTATTATTGGGCAGTCAATATATGAAGTCTAACATTTTGGACTTTTTTTTCATAATCATTCTGGCTGCCTATTATGGGTATCAATGGAGCTGAATTCCCCCCAAAACTTTTCTAATTTAGCACTTAGTGGCTCCTCACTTCCATTTTCAACCAAGTTGATAGATAATCCAATTGTTAAATATTCCTGAGAATTTGGGCATAGTTAGAAAACATTTTGCATTTCTTAATTTCTCTTTTTCAAGCCTTATTGTATCCAATCACTTTTTTCAACCTTCTCTTATATGATGCTATTTTTCAGAAATGGTATGGAGAGGGTATTCAAAGTTTTAAGGATCTGTTCATTGATGGATATTTTGCATCATTTGAGCAGCTTTCTGCTAAATTTAACCGGCTCAAATCTTGATTTTTCAAGTCTGGTATTGTATTGAATCACAACTATCTGACTTTCCAAAAGAGTCTGAATCAAATTTTGTAGGTGAGTTTTTTAGTTTAATGCCTTGTTGGAAAAGATTAATATCTATTATTTACGAGAAATTGCTATGTTTAAAACAGACTTTGTTAGCTAAAATTAAAAATACTTGGGAACATGACTTTAAATTTGACTATATCGGATGTGGATTGTGACATAATCCTTAAGTTGGTTAATGGTTCTTCGTTATGGCACATCATGGTTTATTACTATTTAAAACGGTACACAGAACACATTTGTCTAAGATTAAATTGGCGTTTTTATCCTGATAGGAGTCCCTGCTGTGACAGGAGTAAGAACAGAGAAGCTTCATTCATTTATATGCTCTCGACTTGTCTAGAAAAATACTAGCGAGAGGTTTTCCATACTTTTTCCAAAAAATCTTAATATAGATTTATGACTGAATCCTTTGGTGGCCCTCTTCGGTACAATGGGAGGGAATGATTCTTCTGTCTTTGGCTCAGAGTCGTGCTTTTGGCAAGGTGTGCGAAATGACTTAAACATAGGATGCTGCCACGCCTACATCTGATCAGTGGTTGCATGATATCACATCCTGTTTGAATATGGAAAAGATTTATTATTCAGTTAATAGTTCAGATATAAGATTTCAGATGGTGTGGGGATCATTTATGACTTACTTTCTTACTTAATAATTTTATTTTAATGTAATTAAATTGTCTGAGTCGCATCTTTTCCATGTCCTTTCTCATATTTTTATTTTACTTTTTTTACTAATCTCATATAGAATTTGGCAATGCTGTGAGGCAGTGTTTTGAGTTTTTCTCCTTTATTATTTTTTTCTTAGTTTTTTTTCTATTTCCTCCTTTTTTCTTTTTACTCCTATTTATTTTTTGTTATTAGCTTTTTTAATATAAAAATATATAGCACTTTGAATACGAATTATGGTTACGATTTAGAACTTGTATATGTTTTTGATATACTGAATGTTTTATTAATGCTGTTTTATAATCTTATCAAATTGTATTATAAAAAGAAAGAAAGAAGAAACCATTCCACAGACAATGTTGTAGCTTCACTCCGTCCTGGCCCACCTGGAGAATGACACCTCATATGCCAGGCAGCTGTTCATTGACTTCAGCTCAGCGTTTAATATGATCATTCCCCAAAGGCTGGTGGAGAAGCTGTCCTTATTGGGTATCAGTACCCATCTCTGTAATTGGATCCTGGACTTGCTGAAGGAAAGACCACAGTCTGTCCTCGTCAGTAGCAGAATATGGAGCACTGTCAAGCTGAGCACTGGCACACCTCAGGGCTGTGAGCTCATCCCACTCCTGTTCATGCTACTGACCTATGACTGCATAACCAGATCCAGCTCCAACAGTGACATCAAGTTTGCAGAGGACACCACAGTAACAATGATGAGGTGCACTACAGAGAAGAGGAAGAATATCTCATGAAATGATGCAAGAGTGACAACCTGAATCTCAACATGGACAAGACGAAGATGATGATTACGGTCTTCAGGAACACCATGAATGACCACCCACCACTACACATCAAAACTCTGTAGTAGAGAGAGTAGAGAGTACCATGTTCCTTGGAGTTCACTTAACTAGTGACCTAACGTGGACACTTAACAACTCCTCACTTGTCAGGATTTCGCAACAGCGACTGCACATCCTGAGAAGACTGAAGTGGGCAAGACTACTGGCCACCATTCTGTCAACTTTCTATAGGAGCTCTATCGAGAGTATCCTATCTGGCTCCATCACAGTATGGTATGGTTGCTGCAGAGAAATGTAAGTGAGTGAAATATCTTACAGTTTCTCTGTAAGTGAGAAACATCTTTTTTCTGTAGCTACCAATATCATATTGGTCAAAATACATGTGTAATAATTATTTTATTTCATTGAATAATCACCCAACACTATCCCTAATTAAACTATTTAAATTGAATTGTTTATTGTATTATGTACCAAGATACAGTGAAAATTTTTCTTTTTCATGTTATGTAGGCAGATGGTGCAATAATAAACAAAAGTGCAGGGTATAGTGTTATAATTACAAAGTGCAGGATACACAGTTAAACAAGCGGAAGGATTAATCTTTTACCAATGAGAGTCAGCTAACAGCAGAAAAGAAACTGTCCTTGAACCTGGAGGTTCATGTATTCAAGCTACTGTCTGACAGGAGGAGGAAGAGTGAAGGACTGGGATCGATTGGATCCTTTAATATATTTCCAGCTTTCCAGAGACGGCAGGAAATATAGATGGAATCGATGGAGGGGAGGTTGGTTTGCGTGATGGCCTGAGCTGCATTCACCACTTTCTTCAGTTTCTTGCAGTCTTGGCAGAGCAATTTCCGTACCAAATTGGTATATGCACTATATCCCATCATTAATGGATTCTTGCCAGTCAGGTCATTTGTAACTCGGGGAGCCCGTGTATACCACCAGTGCATGGAATCTCAGCCCTTATGGAATACAAAGTGAATAAGTTCTGCCGCAGCTACAGAAAACACCAAGTAAACCATGTCCTGGAGTAACAGTCACAATTGCAGACAGCAGAATTTCAGAGGGGATATACTGACAGTTGTAAAATAGAAGCAACTTTTCCCTTTGTCACCTTTACCCATGACTGCATTCATGGAGAAAAACCCTCCACCCCAATCAAATCTCATCTTCCTCTCTCCTGTTCTCCTTTCCATATCCAATTAACACCCTTTGTCTGTTGGTCTGAACTCCTCCCCTGCTCTATCTTTTAATTCAGGTGCCTGCCTTCTTTTTACTCATATCTTGAATAAAGGCTCAGGCCTGAAATGTCAGTATATCTTTACCTTCTATGGATGCTGCGACTCCTGCTTTGTTCCTCCAACATTTTTGTGCTTTTATTGCATCTGCAGACTTTTGCGTTTCACTCCTTTGAATGACCAAACACCAAGAATTAGATCATTAGACAAATTGCCAAAAAATTCTGTGGAATATGATTTACCTCAAGATAAGAATGACCTCATTAGACATTAGAAAGATTGGTAACTTGGAGGGAAACTTTTTTAAGGCTGAAGACCTGCCCATAAAATGGTGCAGCTATTATCTAATTCAAGTCTTTAAAAGCAGATTAACAGCCCTTTTTTTTAAAATTTTTTATTTTTCACACTATAGATCACATTATTCAAGATATACACATTTCTCCTTTCAAATATATACAGTGTCGTTTTCTCCCCCCCTCCCTCCTCCCCGCCCCCCCCACCTCCCCCTCCATCCATTCAAAACTCTGAGTCCAAGATACATCAAACCCATCAAACAATGTTGTCACTCAACATTAACGAACAAAAACTTCCACTGAGTCAATTCTTTCCATTCTCTTTTCCTTTTGTCATTTTAGGTGATAGATGTCCCGGTAGGTTTTCTCTATTATATTCCATGTACGGCTCCCATATTTGTTCAAATAATGTTATATTATTTCTTAAACTATATGTTATTTTTTCTAATGGAATAAATTTATTCATTTCTATATACCATTGCTGTATTTTCAAATTATCTTCTAATTTCCAGTTTGACATAATACATTTTTTTGCTACAGCTAGGGCAATCTTAACAAATCTTTTTTGTACACCCTCCAAATCAAGTCCAAATTCTTTATTTTTTATGTTACTTAGGAGGAAGATCTCTGGGTTTTTTGGTATATTGCTTTCTGTAATTTTATTTAATATCTGGTTTAGATCTTCCCAAAATTTTTTCACCTTTTCACAAGTACAGATTGCATGAATTGTTGTTCCTATTTCTTTTTTACAACGAAAACATCTGTCAGATACTGTTGGATCCCATTTATTTAACTTTTGAGGAGTGATATATAACCTATGTATCCAATTATATTGTATCATACGTAATCTCGTATTTATTGTATTTCTCATAGTTCCTAAACATAACCTCTCCCATGTTTCCTTTTTTATCTTTATGTTTAGATCTAGATTAACAGCCTTTTGGTAGAAAAGGCTATTAAAGAATAGGATGCCAGGAGAGTTGGATGGCGTTAAAATGCACAACAGCCATAATATAATTGAGTTGTGGAAATGATTTGAGTATTAGGATTGCCTATTTCCATTGTAAGTTCCAGCAACAGAATAACTTTTTATTTCCTTAAACAGTCACTCAGGATCGAGGATGACTTGCTTCCATTCTTAAAGATTCTGAGGAGGCTTCTGAGGCCACTATGGAACCACAGATTCTTACATTGAAAGAATCATATTCCACAGAATTTATGGGCAATTAGCCTGATTATCTATTTCTTGGTGTTTGGTCATTCAAAGGAGTGCTTGAAAGGGCAGAAGGTGCCTGTCCTCAAAGTTCAAATTTATTGACAGAGAGCATCCATGACATTCATACAAAGCTGAGATTTTTTTTCCCTGTGGGCCAGGCAAAATTTCTACTTATCAGTAATTGTAAACTGTACTGAAGAAAAGATACATATACAAAAGAGAACAATGTAAACAAACTGACTTTGCAATGCAGAAAAACTATTCAGTAATAAATACTTTGCAAAGTAAGAGTCCTTAAATGAGTCTCTGAGTGTTCTTTAGGATGCTGATGGTAGAGGGATAGGATCTATTCTTAAACCTGGTGGTACCTATACCTCTTTCCTGATGGCAGCAGTGAGAATATCCTGGGTTGTTGGATTCTTTATGATTGCTGCTGCTCTCGACAGTAGTGTTCCACGTAGAATTTCTCAATGGCAGGGAGAGTTTTACCTGTGATGTACTGAATAGTGCCCCTTACATTTATAGGGCTTTGCGCTCAGAGGTATTGATGCCCCATACTACACTGTGATGAAGCTGGTCAGCACTACTTCCACTACACATCTGCAGAAGTTTGCCAGGGTTTCCGATTAGTTTCTAAGATTTCCTGCCCCTGACATGCAGTGAATAGTTTGTTGTGCTCCTTCCACTGCTTATACTGAGCTTCTAGGTGCTGGTTATGTACAGACTGAAGGTCTGAATGTTGCTTCTCTGCATTGAGGGGGTCATGGTGCAGTTTCCTAGAAGTCAGTCAGGATGTTACATTGCTCCAGAGAGGGTTTGAACACATCCTTGAATAGATTCTCATGATAAAGCTCAAAATAGAGACTAGTTGTTGGGAATATAAATAACAAAGTGGACTAACTGTGGCTAAGACTTCAATGCTGTGAATGTTGACCTGGCAGAGGACACAGGCATTGATTAAATTATCCTTTCAGTGGATTGAAGGATTTTGAAGGGACCAACTTTTCAGTGCTTTGCGAAGATGCTGTGGGTAGATTAGGCCGTAGATGCTTATGGGAAGGCAGGGATCACTTTGACCCAGTAGACTGAGTTTGAAGGACTGCCAGATCTAAAGAAACAGGCTACCTTCATCAGGTCAATAGGGTAAGAGCAAAAGGGGTTGCGCTTGACACTGTCACCCATGTTTCAGGAATGTCCTTTTAAAAAGCCAACTGTAAACATTCTCCGATCCACTAATAAATGTAATGATCTTTCAAGGCTTTTTCAAACTAGCCCAGCAATTAGTGGAATGCTATTACTGTGCCAGGGATCAGGTTTTGAATCCAGTGCTATTTGTAAGGAGTTTGTGCATTCACCCCAAATCTGAATGGGTTTCCTGTGGGTGCCCCAGTTTCTCCTAAAACACAAGGTATTAGATCGGTTAATTGGTCATGTGGGAGCAAGAAGGGCTTGCTCCCATGCTGTATCTGTAAATTAAAATAGTAATCATGGTGAACATACTAATCCAGATTTGAAACATCTCCCACAATTTAACAAAAGGTTTGAGACAGAGCTACCTCCTAATATATCTTAAGGATTTGATGATTCTTGTACATTTTATCCAAAATCCTTGGGACCAGACACTTTTAGGAATTTGGAATTTTTTTTGAAAATAGAATAATAATAACAGCGGTACTTTTAAGTAATTGCGCTGTTTCCGTTTCATGCAAAACAAAGATGCACTCCAACTGGAAGGGTCTCTGGACAGAGGAGGAGGAGGAGGATCGTGGCAGCGCTGAACAGGGTTGGGGTGTGTGTGTGAGATAAAGATAGACCATAAATGGTAGCACTCCTCTTACTTTATACAGTTCTCGAATTCCTCTTATCTTTTCTTCAAAGAGCTTGATGTTGTCCAGGGTCTCCGTGTCTTCCTTCTTTCTCAGCAGCTCCAAGCTGCAGCCTGCCGTCTTTTCGCACACCTCCTTGGAGTCGCTCTCCGATGGGGCCTTTACTCTTGGGTTGAGGGACCGAGGGCCGCCCATCCTCGCTGTCACTCTCCTTGCCTGCATCACTGTTGGCGTCACTGTCATGTAGAGGCTGGCCATATGAATGCCCAGTTTCATCAGCTTGTTAATCTGCGGCCGCACCGCCTCAGCTCCTCCTGCAGCGAGCCAACACTGGCTTCCTCCGCTGCCAAACTGGTTTCCAGGTGACTGGGCCCTCCCTTCAGCATGTTCAGCTTGTTGGTCAGCTGCCATTGTGGTCTTCAATCTCGTTGATGGAGCACCATAGCAACTCTGCCTCCTCCTCCTCCACGAATTGCAGGTGATGGCACAGCTCGCTGGCCAACTTGGCAGAGTCAGAGATTCGTGAGCTGGGCCCGTTGGGGTGATGTTCCCAGGCCAAGCATTCCCTCTCCTGCTCCTTTTCTTTCCCTTTATCTCTCTTGTTCGAGGCCCAACTGGGTATGGAAAATTGGAAGCACTGTACTCTCTTTCGGGTTCCATGGGATACTATGAATCGGAGGCGCTGGACTCTTTTTTTCCGCTGGCACTTCTAAAGTAAGGATTCCCTAGGTTTCCACTAATTGCGGACTGACATGGGGTATTCAAGCATGAGTTGAGTGTGGGTGGCATCAGGCCGTTTGGTGCCAAACACGAGCTTTAGTGAGCAGATAACATCCATTGAAAAAAATGTTGAGTTTTCAGAATTTTGGATAAAAGATTAAGCTTAATGAAAAGTTTCAATTCTAAATTGCTAGTGATTTATAACTTCAGATGAATTGGTCACAAATAGTAAATCATTAAAAGTTATTTTAGTTTTATTGGCAGTTCAAGAGTTATTGATAATCATTTTAAATTTCTCCATAAACAGCATTAAGCAAATTTAGAATGATGCATTACAACTGGCTATTAGCAGTCCCCTAATTTTGGGAGCAGATCTGTTATCATGGATACATTTCCATTAGTTTTTCTTGGAATATTTTGAGTGCTGAGCTGAGAATTCAACCATGCACACTAAATCTGGCCCAGATGGTCCCAGTAAAGATTCCTTTCACAGGTCTGGATAAAGCCATCCCAAATTTTTGTGCAGTGGCAAATTGCCAAAGTTTAGATTTAAAAGACTCAAGTTAGTCTAAAAGGCACCAGTATCAACCTCCATAACTACAAATCTGTATTATTATTGGACCTCACAAATTAACATGGTAGCAAGGAGCATGATCCATACTAATAACTATAACGTTCAGAAAGGATTTGATGGCTGTGATCCAATCCCCGATGCTCATATTCAGTACTATTTCATTACAATTGCTAATTTTCTCTGTAAAGGGCAATTTTACTACAGAGTGGTGCTCAATGTAGATACAAAGGGAGCAATTAGATGACAATCATGCATTCCAGACCCAGGCAGCATGTCATTAATGTCCCATGTTAAAACTGGTAACTTGCTCTTACTATTTAATAATGTTTCTATAGGATTCCATCGTTGTTTCTCAAACATGAATTGTTCTTACTTCATGCAATGCTAACATATTAATTGCAAGGGGAGAGGTGCTTGCTGTCTAGAGAATGATCATTATTAAGGCAGATGTTAAAATAAAATCATGGGCAGTACTTGCTAGTCACCTCTGCTAGCTATAGGCCTTGTGAGTTAACCTCATGAATCAGTTTGATAGAGCTAAGAGAACCTTTTAGGTGAACCCACTGGGTAATTTTGCTAATCAAGCAAATTTATTGTGATCCCACAAATTACTCGAGTTCATTGGACCTCACTGGTCTTATTAAATATTTGTCTTGCTTTTTTTTGAATATTTTATTTTAAAATTTTCTATACATGTAATTAATAAACAATTAAACGAAACAGTAAATATTTAAATTTAAGAAAATTTCATTCATTACCCCTCCCACATCCTCCCTCCCCAGATCCCTCACCCCCCCAAAAAATAAAATATATTAAAAAATATATAATAATATAAAATAAAGAAAAAGAAAGATAGTATCATGCTATCATAGGATTGCTTCCAACACAGGACTCCAACAAAGTTTATATGATCAGTTTAGGGAAAAAAATTAACACAGATCTCAAGAAGCTGAAAGAACATTTCTACATATTTATACCTAAAATTTGCATGTATGGGCTCCAGATTTGCTAAAATATTTATTTCTGAAATTATGTGATTTTCTCCAAGAGAATACAGCTTTGAATTTCTGCATTCCATCTTCCCATACCTAAATGTGAAGCCGATTACCAAGTCACTGCAGTACATTTCCTTGCCACTGCTAATGCTATTTTAAAATATTTCATCTGATATATTGATGCTTGTCTGGCTTTTATTCCAATATGATTCCCTGGAGGGGCAGGAGTAAGAGTAGAAAAGTGTCATTTGTTTATATGTTTTGGACGTCCTAATTTAGAAAAATACTGGAAAAATATTTCCATACTTTATCAAAAATGTTCAATCTAGATTTAACACCAAACCCTTTAGTGGCCCTCTTCAGTACAACAGGAGGGAATGATTCTTCTCGATCTCTTGCTCAGAGTCGCGTCATTTCTGTAGTCTTTCTTTTGGCAAGGCACACAACTTTACTTAAACAGGAGGATTCTTCCCCAGCTACTCATGATCAGTGGTTGTGTGACATCGTGTCCTGTTTGAACGTGGAGAAGATCTGTTATTCAATTAATAATTCAGATGTAAGATTTCCAAAATTATGGGGGTCATTTATGGCTCACTATTGTTACGGGATATGTTAGAGTATGGTCTTATGAAAACCAGCACCTCTAGATTCAAGGACAAATGTCTTTAAGCAAGATAAATTGTGATGATAATTTAGGTTACACTTCACAAACAGAAGAACACTTCTTATTTAAAATGCAAGAGCTTTGCTGAAGTGAGACATTGTGTCACCAGTGACTTTGCAGAGACAATGGAACTACTTTGGAAAGAACTTCACAAGGAGGTGCAAATGGAACAATGACCAGGCAGAAGCTGATAAGGTCTTTCAAAGATTGGGTTTGGAGCCCTGTAAGAAGTCATATGGTTTTTACAAGCAGAGAGAGTAAAAACAGACCGGTGATTTATCTTTTGGAGAGAGAGTCTGTTCTACAGCAGCAGTTGAGGCTGCAAAATGGCAAGTTTGTTGAAACCCCATTTTTAAAATAGGTTATGAGTTCTAAGTTCAGCCTATTCAAAACCCTTGTAGTCATTACAAGAGGAAATGGCTGGCTCGAGTGTTTCTGCTGAAATAAGGGAAACAGGAGGCGGTGACCTGGAAGAAGAGGTGATCATTTGGAAAACCCATGATGGGACAAGTTTATTCGACAAGACACTGAAGTGACTGATTGGAGGAAATCAGTTTGTGTGTGTCCAATGAGCAACAAATTTCTCTCTGAAATCAACAAGAACTTTCCTGAGTGGTAACCATTGAACTTTAAGCACCAGAGCCTGGTGGAAATTATAAATGTTGAATTCTGCACAGAGTATAAGAATTGCCTGATACTGGTGAACTTGGAGAAGTGAAAAGTGAATGATTGGTCAGTGAAACAGAGAAATGTCCTGAACATATACACATTGCATACACGTGCGCTTAGAATTAGAAGGGGGTTAAGTTAATAGTAATAAGTTAAAGATTGATCCTGTTATTATGTTTAAAGAAAATTAAAAACAACTTTTGTTTAAGTAACCATTGTTTTGGTGAATGTCTATTGCTGCTGGGTTTTGGAGTTCTCTGGGCTCATAACATTATCTTAGTTTATAATTTTACTCCGATGTAATTAAATTGTTTGACTTGTATTTTAACCTTCATTTTTTCTTTTAATAAGTCATATACAGCATCTGGTAACACGGTTAGGTAAGGGGTTTGAGTTTTTCTCCTCTACTATTTTCTTCTTTCCTTTTTTATATATATATATATTAGACTTTCAAAAAAAGTATATACCCTTTAGAATATGAATTATGGATATGATTTACAATTTATGTACATTAGTGATATGCAGAATCTTATTTAACTGTCCATAATATCTTATTGAATTGTACCCTTTTTGATTGTACAAGTTCTTTATTAAAATCAATAAAAATATTTTAAAAAGAAAGAACACTTGTTTCTATTTTCCATACTGTTAAATGAATTAACAAAGACTCATTGACAAAATTATCCATTGGAGGAATACTATTCAAAATGTCTTTAATTTATCGTATAAAGTACAGGAAACACATATTTATCAATTGTTTAATTTTTCTATCTCAGAATATTTAGTATTGGGTTATCACAATAGACAGTTTTTGGAGAACATTCCTGTGATGGATACCTTTTATCTAGTTCAAATTTAAAGCTACTGTGCTTAGTCATGCATTAAAAGCATTACTTCGATCTATTCATCATTTATTGAAGTAATTTCCCTGTTTAACTTAAATACACTTTTTTTTCTTTTTCTGCCTAGTACCTCCAGGTCCTGTTTCAGAAATGACTTAGCAATTGTGCAGACTATCCTATTGTGGTGTGGAGCAATCCCTGATCAGTGGACTGAGGGGAGGTTTCAGATTCTGATTGCTGTTGGAAAGGATCTTTTCTTGAATCGAGAGGTGCTGGTTTTCATAAGATGTAGGAGCAGAAATAGGCTATTCAGCCCATTGAGACTGCCCTACCATTTAATCATGAGCTGATCCATTTCCCACTCAGCCCCACTGCCCAGCCCCATAACCTTTGATGCCCTGGCTAATCAAGAACCTATCAATCTCAGCTTTAAATAAATCCAATCACCTGGCCTCCACGACTGCAAGCAGCAACAAATTCCACAGATTTAACAGCCTCTGCCTGAAGAAATTCCTCTGCCTCTCTATTGTAAGTGGATGCCCATCAATCTTGAAGTTGTGCCCTCTTCCACCATGGGTAACAACCTTTCTACATCTATTTTGTCCATGTCTTTCAATGTTCAAAATGTTTCCATGAGGTCCTCCCTCATTCTCATCATCAGGCTTCTCTATATTCTGCCCGAAGGTAGCAGTGAGAAGAGGTTGTGACCAGATGATGGGGATCCTTTATATGAGGCATTGCCTTCTTAAGGGAGTTGAATGATCAAACCAGGCTGTGATAAACTGTTAGTTTACTTTCCACAGTGCAGTGTAGAAGTTTGATCGACTGTTCGACTATATGCTAAATCTCCTAAAGTAGAGGCATCGGTGTACCTTCTTAAGTTTGTAAAAGGTGCACTGTAAGTAGAAATCTTTCTTTTCTAAGATGTTCATCCATGCTTGCTCATCAAACTAAGAAAGCCTAACACAGTTTTAAGAATCTACTGCTGCTTAACAAGGGTACAAGCATATTCTAGTCAGTTGTCTAATATACATGCACAAAACTCAGACAAAATGGTTGGTGTGTGATTTACAGTCAAAATAAATTTAGCCTTTGTATTTCTTTTTCTTGGCTTGGCTTCGCGGATGAAGATTTATGGAGAGGTATGTCCACGTCTGCTGCAGGCTCGTTGGTGACTGACAAGTCCGATGTGGGACAGGCAGGCATGGTTGCAGTGGTTGCAAGGGAAAATTGGTTGGTTGGGGTTGGGTTTTTCCTCCTTTGTCTTTTGTCAGTGAGGTGGGCTCTGCAGTCTTCTTCAAAGGAGGTTGTTGCCCGGCGAACTGTGAGACACCAAGATGCACGGTTGGAGGCAATATCAGCCCACTGGCGGTGGTTAATGTGGCAGGCACCAAGAGATTTCTTTAAGCAGTCCTTGAACCTCTTCTTTGGTGCACCTCTGTCTCGGTGGCCAGTGGAGAGCTCGCCATATAACACGATCTTGGAAAGGCGATGGTCCTCCATTCTGGAGACGTGACCCACCCAGCGCAGTTGGGTCTTCAGCAGTGTGGATTCGATGCTGTCGACCTCTGCCATCTCGAGTACTTCGATGTTGGTGATGAAGTCACTCCAATGAATGTTGAGGATGGAGCGGAGACAGTGCTGATGGAAGCGTTCTAGGAGCCATAGGTAATGTCGGTAGAGGACCCATGATTCGGAGCTGAACAGGAGCGTGGGTATAACAACGGCTCTGTTCACGCTGATCTTTGTGTGTTTCTTCAGGTGGTTGTTTTTTCCAGACTCTCTTGTGTAGTCTTCCAAAGGCACTATTTGCCTTGTTGAGTCTGTTGTCTATCTCGTTGTTGTATTTATCCCTTTATTTAATTTCAGCCTATTGATTGTGCATTCTTTAATATTTATACCATCTCCCTTCTGTGTGTTCTTACTTTGTGCATTATTTATTCTCAGATCATGTTAAGCATTCTTGGTTTGATGAGCAAATCATGGATGAGTATCTTGGACCAATATCATGACCGCTCTCCTTTTGATAATGCTTTCTTGATTCATCACGTAAGGTGCAATACCTGTCATTTTTCTTCCTTGCTTTCTACAGTTCAAAGTGCTAAGCAATCCTTCCCAAGTGAAACACCAACTTTTACTTCTTTCAGCCTCATTTCTTGCGTTAATCGCTCATGATGCAATCTACACTGCATTGGAGATATCACACACACTTATAATGACTGCTTTGCAAGGCACCTCTGAAAATGTGATTCTGAGCTTCTGATCACCAGCTACTCTAATTCTCCATCCAATTCTCACTTTCATCTTTCTGGTATTGCTGTCTTTCACTATTCCAAAAGAAATTTAATTTGCTGCCTCGCAATAAATAAATAAAATAAAACTAGCTGCAAACTATTTCACATTTATAGGTGAATCTGTCTATATTGGATTATTACTGGAAGATTGCACTTAAAATTGAGACTTTTAAAATGAACTGCAGCAAAGTCATAAAGCATAGGATTATAGTTTTGAATCATTCCACTTTAAAAATTTTTGATTATTATGTGTAAATTTTGAGTGAGGTTGGGTGAAAGGAGATGGGAAGTCTGAACAAAAGCAAAGAATGCTGAGAACTGTGCAGATTGAAATCCCAAATGGCTAATAGAAAATAACAGAACTCTTCAACATTTTTATGTTGTCTGGAAGAAGGTAAGAATTCAGATGTAAACAAAATGACTTGGGACAGCTACAAGAAAATTGAAATTGTAGATAAGGTAGAGAATTGGCTTATGAATTTAATGTAAAGAAATATGCATGGGGAAAATGAAAAAACACAGGAATTACAATTGCGAAACTGACCAAGGTGGAATTTTAGCTTGGGTGAGACAGAGGATAGCTTAGTGGAAATAGAGAGGAAAAACATTAAAAGTTGCCTCCTAGACAATTCTTTGACTGAAAAGGGCTAGTGCAGGAATAGAATTACCTCAGCAGGAATGCTGTGCTACTCTTCTACAATTAAGTGGCTTGCCGCCCTGCTCTGTTTGGGCCTACAAGGAAGATTGCACAGTTAGGACAAGCACTGAAGGTTTATTGAACATCCATGGAACTGAACCTCAGAATTGATCTAGACTGCAGTGAAGAAAAATCATTGAAAATATCACAATTTCAAAGGTGCTTTGCAAAATGGTCATTATATCTGTGTTTGATCTTTTGAAGGTGGAGTCGAACACATCATGAGCAATGAACACAAATATACTAAATTCAGAGAAGTAAAGGTGCTTTTTCATTTGCAAAGACTGCTTGGAGCTTTGGAAGGGATTCACTGAGTCATTGGAATAGATCAATATGCACTATTTTGTGGCTTGGTCTACAAACACAAAATAAATGTTCTGATCTCGCAGATTAAAAATGTCTTAATTTTGTGGGTGCTGGGTGTGGGATATTCTGTCCAGTTTCCCAATCAAATGCATTGACCATTTACCTTCATGTGTCCCTGCTAACCTTTCAACAAGGTGGCAACACCTAAGGGGAAGAACTTTGAAAAAAATTCCCTGGATGGATGTCCAATGAGTCACTTGTTTTTTTTTTTGGCCTTGCTTGACCTTGACTTGAGCAAGGTCGAACATACATGTAAATGCAGCTTAAAATGTTTGCATACAGCTGCTGCTAAACTCACACCAATCCCAAGGTCTCCTCTTCAAAGCTGTGCATTAGCTAAAGTTTGGTCTTTATTATTGACAAAGCCAGGTTCAACTGGGGCTGACAATTCATTTAACAGGAATTCCACAAACCAATAGTGACGTTTATGAAAAATGGCTGATTGTGGATCTTCGGGAAGACAATCAGGATGGTGCTTAACAAGGAAAATATATTGATATTTAGCCTTGTGTAAAAAAAAATCTCCTATTTTCACAATCGAGTGTCATCAAAATTGCCTCAAGTTGCATGTGTTCTTTATTAAATCAATAGCTATTAACCTAAATATTGTTTCTCACCCCCCCCCCCCCACCCAATAAGCTATTTTTCCCCTGACTTTTCTTTTTAAAACCTTTGCATCTGAAACAATCATGTGAATTGAGGCCTTAGAATTTTACAATAGTCTTGAAATTATTTTCTTTTAACTTTGTTTGCTGTTGGGCATTTTAGGACTATCAAATGTAAATGGCACTAGATTGCCATGTATGTTGAAATCCACCTGTGAAATACAGCAAAATTCATGTAAAACAAGAATGCCTGTATATGCTGTAATTGTGGTTAATACACAAAAGTGTGGGAGAAACTCAGCGGTCCCATGGCATCCATAGGCAGTGAAGGTATATAACCAATGTGTTGGCCCTGAGCCCTTTGTGTGGTGTGGGACCCCTGAGATTCTCCAGCACTTTTATGCATGAAACCTTAAATTTCATGCCAGTTTTCATGATCATATAATAGTAAAACCCCTGAAATCTGGAATTCAAGCAACAGCAAAAAAATTGCAGAAAATAAATAGATAAAAAATATTGAAGTTTAAAATTGATGTGCCTCGCCGTTAGTTCACAACCATGCAACACACAACTACAAGCAACTGGAAAATTAACATCCAGCATCTACCAATCCCCATAGGTGCCAGATACTAGGGATTTTACTGTACCGGTTTTTAGCCACATCTAACAGGGTTGCTGTACATTGCTTCAGTGCATCCCCACTAGCTTCTTTTAAACTGCAACACCTGGATAGCCCTCCTGGGACCCAGGTGAGTTTACTGGGGCAAAGGTGTTGGAAGCATCTTTTAAATTTCAGGGTATCTACCTATTAAAATGCCAACCCGGTGATTTAAGGGGGATCTCGACCCCGCAATGACTCATCATGTACTCTCCAGAAGTACTGCCTGATGTTCAGATACTGGCTGCCCCGTGACGTATGCTCGCAAGCACTGACATCACTGGAATAAGTGAATTGGCCATTTTCGCTTTCAAATCGTCTATGGGCACGACCTAGGTAAGTTTAACCAAGGTAGGTCAGGCACCCGGTTAGATTCTGACAGGGTTCACCAGATCAGACCCTTTCTAACTTCCACGTAACTGGGCAAATTGCCTTGTCAACCCCATTTTACACAGCAGTTTGAAAGGGCCTCTTGAAACTATAAGTGACTAGCCCCATTTCAAGCTAGAGAGTGCTGATTGAACAACCCATTGTTAAAGGCGAGGTGCTTGTAGCTGGAAGTAAAGACATGCCAACAACTATGTCGAGCATCAAAATTTTCTGAGAACTCATTGGACAAGGAAGAGATGTGTCCTCCACCAAACAAGGAGCCTAAGAAACCTTCCAGTCATATGCACAAGTGATAGAGGAAGAGGACAGCTGTCAAAGTCAATGCCAAGAATGTAGCCTCAGAGACATGGATATAGTGTTGTAACTAACAACCTCATATTGGTAGTCAAAGATGCTATCTCCCACCAACTATACCTCAGGCCTCGCTCGCTGCTCTAAGCATCATGTAACATGTTTCCATTACTCATCTACTAATAAATTTTAAATGTGAGAGCACACATCATCAAATTTTAATTTAACATTTTAATTTTTTAAATTTAGTGATATACCAAGGTATATCTGGCCCATTAGTCTGTGATGCCTAAATACACTAATGAACCTATAAGCCCTGTGTGTTTTTGGAGGATGGGAGGAAACTGGAGTCATTAAGGAGTGAAAGCACTCCTTAATGACTTTCACACTAGTAAAAAATAATGAAGCTGCTGCAACAGCAGTGCTGCCTATATTGCAGACCCGGGGAGTGGAGACACAGCACCCCTCCAGAGGGTCCTACCACCCAGTCCTAGTACTGACAGCTCCGTACGGGCTTTAAATGGCCTGTTGAAGGAGCCAATGGTTTTTTTTAAATTTAAAATCCTGCCATCACGGGATGAGAGCCAAAGATGGCTGTACCTGTGCTGGCAGTGGCCTCAAGGGGTTGCAGACTCTGAGGAAGCAGAGGACTGCTGCAGGGCACCAGAAAATGGGGAGAACACCTCCCATTTGAGAAAGAGGTGCAGAGGAGATAGCCTTACAGGACGGTGACCATGGCAGTGGACCAGTGAGGGGCTGTGTGGCTGAAAAACATAGGCGGTGAGCATTTGGTGACAAGGTGAAGAACCCATGCAGGCTGTGGGCTGCTGGCAACTTGTGGTCAAAGGACTCACATCATTCTTCAGATTGCTGAAGAATGGCTGAAGGGGTACCAGGTATTGAAACCGGGATGCAAAAGGATGCCGAGGGCGGGAGGGGCTCCTGAGGAGCCTTGGGCACTGAAGGCTTCCCGATAGAGTCAGAAGTTTGGATCTGGAACTTGGATTGCCGATGGTTTGGTCTGGTGACTACGGAGGCTGCAGGTGAATCCATGGACACACAGTGACTCTGCATTGGACTCTTTGTTTGCTGGGGAATTTGTACTGATGGCAAATATTTGCTGCCTTACAGCAGACTAAGTACAATTTTGTGTGATATTACATTGCTTTATTAGATGACAATAAGAGTATTGAATCTAAAATAATGTTTCCTTTGTGCTCTCTCTGTAACACTGCACTCCATACTGTTTTCCTTGCTGTACTATGTATGGATTGAATAGCTGGATTGCTTACAAAAAAAAAATTCTAACTGCACCTAACTACATGTGACAATAAGCTTGAACTTAAAATTGAAATTCCATCAGTCAAACTACAAGCCCAATATCATGTGCTACATTACATCACAGATTTACACCTTCCCCAGGCCTCAAACTCTCATCTCACAGCTTGTACCTTCCACCAGCTCTTCAACCAAACATGTGACACTCACAAATTAATTCCCCATCTCTTGCAGGAGAAGGACATCATTGGTAACTGCAGCAAAAATAACTGAAGAGGTAAGTATATGATGGCAAAGTCTTACAGCTCCACTGAAAGGGAAAGTGTTGACCGTGATCAGCATGGCCATGACAGACTTTATAGTCAACAGCAAGACTAAAGATGATCTTCCTAATCATTGCCACATTCTACTTCCCCTTCATTCTACAATCTCCTCGTTACAAGCTGAGGGTGGCACAGTTGGCATAGCGGTTAGCACAATGCCTTTACAGCCCCAGTGATCTGGACTGGGTTCGAATCCTGCACTGTCTGTAATGAATGTGTACATTCTCTCCGTGTTTGTGTGGGTTTTCTGCGGGGACTCCAGTTATCTCTCATCATTTGAAATGTACCGGTTTGAATCCTGCACTGTCTGTAAGGAATGTGTACATTCTCTCCGTGTTTGTGTGGGTTTTCTGCGGGGACTCCAGTTATCTCTCATCATTTGAAATGTACCGGTTTGAATCCTGCACTGTCTGTAATGAATGTGTACATTCTCTCCGTGTTTGTGTGGGTTTTCTTCGGGGACTCCAGTTATCTCTCATCATTTGAAATGTACCGGTTTGAATCCTGCACTGTCTGTAATGAATGTGTACATTCTCTCCGTGTTTGTGTGGGTTTTCTGCGGGGACTCCAGTTATCTCTCATCATTTGAAATGTACCGGTTTGAATCCTGCACTGTCTGTAAGGAATGTGTACATTCTCTCCGTGTTTGTGTGGGTTTTCTGCGGGGACTCCAGTTATCTCTCATCATTTGAAATGTACCGGTTTGAATCCTGCACTGTCTGTAAGGAATGTGTACATTCTCTCCGTGTTTGTGTGGGTTTTCTGCGGGGACTCCAGTTATCTCTCATCATTTGAAATGTACCGGTTTGAATCCTGCACTGTCTGTAAGGAATGTGTACATTCTCTCCGTGTTTGTGTGGGTTTTCTGCGGGGACTCCAGTTATCTCTCATCATTTGAAATGTACCGGTTTGAATCCTGCACTGTCTGTAAGGAATGTGTACATTCTCTCCGTGTTTGTGTGGGTTTTCTGCGGGGACTCCAGTTATCTCTCATCATTTGAAATGTACCGGTTTGAATCCTGCACTGTCTGTAATGAATGTGTACATTCTCTCCGTGTTTGTGTGGGTTTTCTGCGGGGACTCCAGTTATCTCTCATCATTTGAAATGTACCGGTTTGAATCCTGCACTGTCTGTAAGGAATGTGTACATTCTCTCCGTGTTTGTGTGGGTTTTCTGCGGGGACTCCAGTTATCTCTCATCATTTGAAATGTACCGGTTCGAATCCTGCACTGTCTGTAATGAATGTGTACATTCTCTCCGTGTTTGTGTGGGTTTTCTGCGGGGACTCCAGTTATCTCTCATCATTTGAAATGTACCGGTTCGAATCCTGCACTGTCTGTAATGAATGTGTACATTCTCTCCGTGTTTGTGTGGGTTTTCTGCGGGGACTCCAGTTATCTCTCATCATTTGAAATGTACCGGTTTGAATCCTGCACTGTCTGTAAGGAATGTGTACATTCTCTCCGTGTTTGTGTGGGTTTTCTGCGGGGACTCCAGTTATCTCTCATCATTTGAAATGTACCGGTTTGAATCCTGCACTGTCTGTAAGGAATGTGTACATTCTCTCCGTGTTTGTGTGGGTTTTCTGCGGGGACTCCAGTTATCTCTCATCATTTGAAATGTACCGGTTTGAATCCTGCACTGTCTGTAAGGAATGTGTACATTCTCTCCGTGTTTGTGTGGGTTTTCTGCGGGGACTCCAGTTATCTCTCATCATTTGAAATGTACCGGGTGTGTAGGTTAATTGGGTGGCACGGACTTGTATGCTGAAATGGCCTGTTACTGTGCCGTATATCTACATTTGATTTTTTAATTTAAAAAAATTTAAATTTAAAATATTATTGATATGGACCAATTGTTTCCACTGTGCATTTCTCCTTTAGAAAGTCAAGATCGCCAACTTGGCTAGTGGATGACTCAACAGCAACAATAAAGATGCCGAGCATTTTGCACGATAATTGTAGACAACTGCTCTGATGCTGACATTACTTTTCTATGAGATAAGATTCACACTTGTGAAGCTGCAGGGGGCAAGTGGTCCAGTGGAAAGAGTAGCCCATGCACCAACTCACTGAGTTGAGTTCTAGTATTGAGGTTCTGAGGTAGATGACGTGGTAGTCTATAGAAGGATGGTAAGAAACATAAGGAATAGGAGCAGCAATTGGCCATCTGGCTCATTGAGTCTGCTCTGCCATTCAATAAGATTATGGCTGATCTAACTGTGTTCTGAAATCCACCTTCCTGCCATTTCTCCAAAATCCTTAATTGCCCGACTATGCAAAAATTAATCTATCTCTGTCTTAAATATATTTAATGAGACAGCCTCTACCGCTTCCTTGGGCAAAGAATTCCATAGATTCACCACTCTCTGGGAAAAAGCAGTTCCTCCTCATCGTGAGTAAAACATAATAGTCTGCAGACACCATGATTGAAATAAAAACACAATGCAACCTTGATGAAGGGCTCAGTCCCAGAATGTTGGTCACGTATCTATATTAAGAACACTGTTTGACCTGCTGAATTTCTCCAACATTATGTTGTTTCTCCTCATATCAGTTCGAAATCTACTCGCCTGAATGTTGAGGCTATGTCCTCGAGTTCTGGTCTCATCTTCCAGTCGAAACAACTTTCCTGCCTCTATCTAATCTATCACTGTCATAATTTTTCCTTCCAAAATGGATGTCCTCGCATTTACTGATATTGAACTCCATCTGCCAGAACCTTGCCCACTCTTGATGGCCTTTGATGGATGAATAGAACATGCCTGATGTATTGCAGGCTGGCTAGAAAAGTGGGGACAAAGTCGAGGGTCATGGGGAGTCCTGCATCGTTCCTGTATGGGACCCTGCACGATGCTGGTGTCGATCCTTGCCGCATGGAAATGGTAACCAACTCATTTCACCTCTTGCGAACCAAGCCATTTAGATATAGAGACGTACAGCATGAAAACTGGCCCTTTCTGCCCATGCCACCTATATACATCCAATTAACATACAACACCCGGTATGTTTTGAATGGTGGGAGAAACTGGAGCACCTGGAAGAAACCCATGCAGACGTGGGGAGAATATACAAACTCATTCTAACCCTGGTCACTGGCCTTGTAATAACGTTGCACTAACTGTTACACTAACCGTGCAACCCTTAATAATCCATCCACAGGTTTGCCTATGGAATTACTTTTATTTCCTCTAGGTATTCACTCCGTTATGTAGTGTCAGGTGGCTAAAGGTTCATTGTCCATTGCAACACATGCAAGAACCACCTGGCATCTGGTTATTGCTGCAGCACTCCATTGCCTGCCAATCAAAGTCAGACTCATGGCATCCTGGCTGTTGATGTGAGTATTGAATGCAGCTCCAGTAATCTGTCCCCAGTGAATCACAACAATTACTGAAGTGTTACTTGGCAGATTTTGGAATCACAAATTCACAAGATACAGGAGCAGAAATCGGCCCATTGAGTCTGCTCCGCCATTCTAATCATCAGCTGATCCATTCACCTGCTCAGTCTGACTCCCTGGCTTTCTCTCCATTACCCTTGATACCCTGATTAATCAAATATCGGTCAATCTCTGTCTTAAATAGACCCCATGATCTCGCTTCCACAGCCACCTGTGGCAACAAATTCCACAGACTGACTAAATTTTTTTTTCCCACGTCTCTGTTTTAAATTGACGCCCTTTTATCCTGAAATTACGCCCTCTTGTCCTAGAATCCCCTACTTTGGGAATCATCCTTGGCACATCTCCTCTGTCCAGTCCTTCAGCATTCAGAATGTCTCGAAGAGGTCCTCGTCATCCTTCTGTACTCCAATGAGTACAGTCTGAGTCAATAATCGTTTCTCATCTCAATGTCAGGATAAGAGGTCTATAATTTCTGCCTTGCTCCCTTCTTAAACAGCAGAATGACCTTCACAGTCCTCCAGTGACTCTAGAGTGCATGATTCTGCTTTTGTCTCCCACTCATGAGTTCACCACTATGACTCTACATTTGCTGTTGCTGTGCTTTCTGTCATGGTTGGATGTACAAATATAGTTTGAAATGTTCATTTGTGTCTGAGGGAACTGTGATTGTCAA
This sequence comes from Narcine bancroftii, assembly GCF_036971445.1. NCBI lineage: Eukaryota > Metazoa > Chordata > Chondrichthyes > Torpediniformes > Narcinidae > Narcine > Narcine bancroftii. Next base: position 8,332,973 of record NC_091476.1, read on the forward strand.
GGATGGCAAATACAAAAGGCCCTGTAATAGATTCAGAAATGGGGAATGGGTTTACTGAAGGTAGAGACTGAACTGGTGGTCCTAGACCAAAGTTCAGTGTTCGTTATCTGAAAACTTTGATGTAAAATTGTTCTGCTAACAGGCTAACCAAAAACTGAGGAATTATCAATTTTTTAAAAACTGCAGATGGTAGAATGCCCCATCCTCAATCATGTCCATATTAGTGCCATTCAGATTGGAGTAAATAGACCAGAAATCCTACGTTATTATTTCTATTCTTCAGTGTGAAATTATGATGTGCTTCAGATGATGCAGGTATCGAGCTCAACAATTTCCCTCTCGCATAGACGACTGATAGCTGTCCTTGGCTGTGAAGTGGATACTTGGATGTCACATGTTTCAATAATCCAAACCCATTCACTGACAGGAACCTATAGTTGAAAATTTGACCCCAAGAACAATACCAGAGGACAATGAGACCCCAAGAATTACATAATCCTGGTCCACTGGCAACGAAACAAATGTGCTGCCCAAAGTTTCTACATTCTATCTGTGCATCAGTTTTGTTGCAGTCAGTTAGTTATTCAATTATCAGAAAAAGATGATCAAGAAAATGAATGTGTTCTTGTTCCCAGCTGACAGTTCTGTGAATAGATGGAAAGAGATTAAACAGCCAGGATTATACTGAAATGGATATGAGTCCAGCTTATCTTTGATTTACCAGAGACTATTTATAAAATAGAACATTCTCAATCTAGTCACATTTATAACAGGAATTCTTTGTTGGTACTGTTTTATCGTGTATTCTATGCCAGAACCGAGCTTTCACACCACAAATAGCAAAGTTCAAGTTCAATAACAGCAGTGCTATAAATATACACTGCATTAGTGAAAGGACAATAGAAAATAATTAGAATTGTGTATAGTTATTTGACCTATGATTTTGTGCAGCTGTAAGAGTTTGTCTCTATTATTCTTTTACAATGCCTCATGCTAGACAACAGTTCATTATGAATGTCCATCGACAAGTGTTCCATCCATGTGGACATTTTTCATTTGTGAGAAGGGATGGCAGAAAGTGCAAGGGGCAAATGAAAGCAAATTGTGCCCTTGCCCCGTATCAGCAAAGTTCACAGGGCACCAGTCATAGGAAGAAATTATTTTGTTCCTTTCCCTTACCCAGGTAAGATTAATTATAACAACCTTGTGAATCACTCAACAATGGCATATACCAGAGATCAACTCCAGCATCTTTTTGGTTGATAAGAGTGCTGAGAATTTGTCTTTGGCTTTGGTGATCCGAGACCAGTTCCCATACAGTCAATGCCAGGCAATTCCAGCAAGTTGCTGTTTCCTCATTTGCAAAGAGGAATCGGCGGCAGAGCTTTGTCTAGAAATCTGGGACTTCTGCATTTGAGAGCAAATGCTGGAGCTCCTATTGAAACTCAGTAGCATCCAGCCCAATGAGCCTTTTATCCCCTTTCTATTTAGTTTGCAAGGAGATGAAGCTAAGGGAGCAGAGGATGCTTGCTCTTTATCAACTCATATTGTCACTGAGTTTGTTTCAGTGAAACTCTTACTTAAATACATCCTGAAATCAATTAATCTAACTGGAGGTGCCAATTTCGATTAATTGTTTCCTCCTTTAAGTGCTCCCATTTCCATTTGAGTGGAACTGTCACTTTAAGAGCTAACAAATCAAGCTACAAGCTTGGAGAGGACTATGGCTAACAGCAGACTGGGACAGCGTGTACTCATTTAGCTACTTTTGAAGAGAGAGGAAGTGTTTCAGGGATACATATTAAAGAAATGATCAGGGGCCAATTTAAAGAAGCAGCACTTGGAGGATTACTGTACCGAAGTGCCCTGTGTGGTAATGAACAATTTGTTTGTTTTCTCCCTGTAAGGAGAAGTAGTTTACCACACCATGACAATTGTGACTGTTAATTTGGCTGAACCACAAAAAGGTTCCAGAAGAAATGCTGCATTTGGATCGTGACCATTGTGCTGTCATTTCGGCTGACCACGAAAGGATTCAGGAAGCTTTGTGAAAGCCACTCGTTTTGTTTCCCCTACGCAAAGAAAAGGGGAGTTTAAACTACCATTTGTCTAAAAGGACATTTTCTCTGGAAGCAGCTCGACAAGGATTTCATGATTTTACAACATTCTGTCACCCGGTCCCTCCAACCTTCTTTGCATCAATGTAAAAGCCTTTGTGTTAACCCTGGTTTCCTGAGATTGAACTTTGAACTAAAGTTCCAGAATTGGGCCTTAGCTGTAATGGTTTAGGTATTTCTCTCTCACACACACACACACACACACACACACACACACACACACACACACACACACACACACACACACACACACACACACACGTATATTGGCGCATGATTGGGGGGTTACATTTAGTTAAGTTTAGATAAGGTTATATTATTAGTAATAATAAAAATATTATTTGAAATGTAACACTGTCTTGGCAAATTTATTTTGCTGCTGAGTATATAACATCTTGAACTTTACCCAATCCCAATGTTAGGAAAACATTCACTGTTTGGACTACTATGAGTCTTCAGGTTCAATTAATATTGAGTGTCAAATTCATGCACCAAGGCAACTGGCAACTAGATTGATATTGTCCCAATGCATTTCATAGAGAGCACAGGTGAGCAGGAGACAAAATATTACTTTTGTCTAATCAGACTGGTTAACTTTGAACCTAGAGTACCAATGAAAAGAGAGACTTGTCATACTGAGAAAACGATACAATACCCTCTTCATCATATTTAGCCCAGATTTTTTGATAAAACTTCCAGACATCATTTAATGTTTCTTGTTGATGATGTTAGTTATATCAATCAGTCCTGTTTAGTGTTCATCTGGGCTTGATTAATGATGATATCCAAGGTATTAGCCAATTCTTTCCATTCAATGTATTTTATTATTTGCTCCACTGTTATTAATGAATGGTTTTAATGTGTACATCTATGTCTCACAACCCTTACTTTATATTTCCAATCATTTACCTTGTACTACCAGGTTTAGGAACAGTGGCTATCCCTCCACTATCAGACTCCTCAACAATAACCTCAAAGTCTAATTTAAGGACTCATACTTTGCATATTATTTATCACTAATTTTTTTTCTGTATTGCACAGTCAATATGCATTTCTTTCATTGTGTACATTTCTCTCTTTTGTATGCATATCCTTTCTTGAGTCCATTTTTTTTGCACTACAGATCAGTAGAAATTCTGCTTGGCCCGCAGGACAAAGCAGCTCAGGGTTGTGCGTGATGTCATGTATGTACTCTGACAATAAATCTGAACTTTGAAGTGATAGTCAATGTTTGACTGTCACCTCTAATTGGTAGTTCAATGCAACAAACCCTGTCTATGTTTTAGTGAAACATCCTGTGTGCTACAGACATAACTGAACTTGTTTTACGCATCCAATTTCTTCTGGCACAATTTATTTAGTGCTGATTTCACTATTTTTACTGTTGCTGAATTTTATCATGAAAAACATTTCATCAGTACATCTGCCAAACCAAGCAAATTCAGTCATGCATTACAAATTCTGCTTCCCTTGGAGAGGTTTATAGTCCTTCCATGATTGTAAGACTGTAGTAAACCAGAATCTTTCGTTTTAATTTGTCAGTATAAATTAGAAATGACTAATTACATTAATTTATTAGTCTTCTTTATGTTCGTTTATACAATAGAAAGAGTGCCTTGAGGATTGTTCCTAATATGGAGTTCACCTTGAAGAACAGGTTTTCTAAAGGTGCTATAGTTATCTGTATTTTGAATTGTATCAATAAAGAATTCCTTCTCTTAAGCAATAGGCCTAAGGTCTTGCATTAATTAGTCAACTTCAGAAGGTCAGCAGGTAGCTGTTGAAATCAATGATCAAATATGTTAGATCATTAAAACAAAGGATAAGTGCATGAAAATCTAATCACCAATATAAGCATTTGTATTTATTATAAAATTTATCTTCCAGAGGAGCCTATCGTAGAAAATTTGTTTTTCATCCACTATTTTTGAACTTGCAGTGGAAGTTCTGTGGCAGGTAAAAGAAGGAAAGATTTTTAAAATATTATTGAAGGCTTTTAGCATCTTCCCATTTTGCACATCATTTTAAAACTTTTTTAAATCTGATTCACCAAAGAGGAGCAGATCATTTTTACTGGAAGAAAAGCAAAGTTTTTATTCATTTTTTTAACAGCTTTCCTCATAGAAAATTTGGCACTTGAACTGAATTTGTTTAATTAAAGAGATATTGTAGTCACAGCTCATTAATAAACTTAAAATGAATTATTAATCCATCTTCCAAATGCTGCACCAGCTTTTCTCTGCCTTATGATAATAGCACCTAAAAGCTTGAATATGCCTGAGATTGTTTGACCTCTGAAGCTAAGCAGGCTCAGGACTGGTCAGTACTTGGAGGGGTGACCACGTTAGGAACACCAGGTGCTGTAGGTTTCTTTAAGGGACGCTGGACAAAGTGGTAACTCTCCATCTGTCTTACGGTAGACAAAAGTTAAAGAATTTCATGCATGTTGCCTTCTAAATGTCGTATTATGTGGCCATACTGAACCCTTTTACCTTTATTTGCTGGAATCTGGGATATGCTATCTTGAAAAATTCTAAAGGTTTGCATTAGTAAGGTGCTTTTGTTGGATTTTAAAATCTTTCTTGGTTCACATTGCATATTGTTTGAATCAATATTTGGGTGGTCTTAAACAGACTAACTATACCCAGCTTCACCCCTCATTGAGGCACACTATCCCCTCAGCATTTATCTGAACATTATTGAAGTATTCTACTCATTCCAGACTCAATTCACAAAGATTATATCTCTACCAATTCTGTTCCAGTTTCACTTCAAAATTTTTCTTCCTTGAACCCATCAGCTGTTGCTGCAGCCTTCCCTTTTTCCATCTTCAAATATTTTATCCTATCTCAAATTCAAAGTGTCACTCTTCTGTGCATCTTGTATCCATTTGAAGTTGATACTCTCCTCATTTCCCTCATTACCATTCTTCCCCTCCCTGTAATGCAGGTGTGCTCCATCAATTAACTGAATATCGTCTCCTTCTTTCTCCTCTCCCTCAATCCATCAACATCTTTCGCTTTCAGCTGCCCCCTCTCTCTCTGTTCAATATTTGCACCCTCTCCCCCTCGCTATCGATTCCCATTTTCCCTACTCAGCTGAATGCCTGGAACTCCAGTATTGATCTCTGACTTTACAGTACTCTGTCAATCTTCTTCCCTAAAGTTGTGGATGCAGGAAGTCGGAGCCTACTTTTGCATAACAGAAGACATCTGCTCCACTTACACTAAAGTACAACTGACACAGATTCTTTTACCAAGACACTTAAGTGCAACAGAAAATACATTCCAATAATTTCTACCACTCTCTGAACTTATTCAAGATTCTTGTGTTGTCATATAATAAAACAGATGTCTTCTTTCTTCTTTGGCTTGGCTTCGCGGACGAAGATTTATGGAGGGGTAAATGTTCACGTCAGCTGCAGGCTCGTTTGTGGCTGACAAGTCCGATGCGGGACAGGCAGACACGGTTGCAGGGGAAAATTGGTTGGTTGGGGTTGGGTGTTGGGTTTTTCCTCCTTTGTCTTTTGTCAGTGAGGTGGGCTCTGCGGTCTTCTTCAAAGGAGGTTGCTGCCTGCCAAACTGTGATGTAATGTTGCACAAAATTGCATTTAGTATGCCATAAGGCACCCCTTACAGTCAGAGAAATAGAAGCAAAAAAGAGTCAAGTGTTCAGAATTTGTAATCTTCAGCTCGGTTCTTGATAACCCAAGTATTAAAAAAAATCTCTATGCATGAAGTTAATGAGGGCAAGTAGTGAACAATGAAGTGAAAGGTGAGTTATGGTCAGCCTCACAATCTGACCATTCATCACGTGGCCCAGACTGTCACAATATATTGGAAATACACCCATATGTTTCACATTTGTTTATGACACTCTAGATATGCAGAATGAAAAATATGTCTGAATTCCTACACACAATCCTAAATTTCAATTTTTTGTTCTGTTCTAGTTGTGCTTTCCAATTTTTGTCTAAATTCTTTATCATCTTTCTCTCCAATGGTGTTTAATTACTTTGTGAATAACATTAGAATAATCATTTTTAATTTTGGCATCAATTTCCACCTTTTCCTTTGCTCGGTTTCAAAACTGTCCTAATCTGTAATACTTCCGTTGGATTAACAGAAAACTGGACTGAGTGAGAAACTGGGGAACCAGTGAAGGGTTCCAAATGATGTGCAGTTTGAGGCTGAGCTGGGGACTTGAGGCAGAGCTCAAAGTGGCACTGAGAAAGGAAAAGAATAAGAACAAATAATGCAAGAGGAGCCAGGTGAAAAGGCTTAGAACGCTGAAAGCATGGCAAATCATTGAACTGAGCAATAATGTGGCATATAAACTGCTGTGTAATTTATACTTGCCTACATTTTAGAAATTATGCAGATTCGAAACAATAAGTGGTCTAAACTTATGCTCTTTGAGCCATGGTAGCTTTGCCTATAGAGGCTGGCAACAAATAGAGATCACTATCACAGGAGCATAGAATACTATGGACCTATTGACCTGCGCATGGACTCTAGCCCTCTATACCCCTTCCATTCGTGTCTCTTTCCATATTTTTCTTAAATGCTGAAATCTAGCCTGCATTCACCACTTCAGTTGGCAGCACCTTCCACACTCTCACCACTCTCTGTGTGAAGAAATTTTCCATAATGTTCCCTTTAAACATTTCACCCTTAACCCATGTCCCTTAGTTCTTAGCACACCCTCTTACTCCAGGTCACAGTGATAGATAAAAATGTGGTATAGTGAACGGGGTGAGAGCCCAGGGAGGAGGGAGGGGCATGTGATGGAGTCTGAAAGGAAGTTTCCGTCTCCTTCTTCATTGATAGTTACAAGGAAACATTGAAACGATTTTGAAATGTATCTGATCTATTTCCTCAAACAGCCAATATGCTGTAGGAAAAGGTAGCAAAATTGGAACAAATATTAATGACAAGAAAAATGTAGCTCTATTAAATAAAAGACCACCATTTAAAACAACTTTTATCACACTGTTTGTTCTGGTTTGCCCAATTCCTCTCCATTGAGTTTAAAAAGCACACATACAATGTTGGTTTTGTCCTGTGTAAACTATTCCAGCAACATCTGGAAAAATTATTCTTTTTTTTGTACTCTGAATCAAATTGCAAATATGACTCTCTGAACATTTTTTTGTTGCAACCAAATATCAAATAGAAAATGCACCTGAAAATATAACCACAATGGTTACTTTACCATCTGCTTAGGACTTAGATGCCTCATAGCTCACCAAGTCCAGATTTTTATCTCGAGGCAAAAATCTTTATTCTTACTTTATTAGTAGAAGCATTACTAATAATTAGCATTGGCTTTGACCTGACAAGGTGCATCCCAACAGACATGTGGAGCTGAAAGTTCCAATCACACCACAGCTTCTATGATTGGAATGAGCATTTCCGCAATTATGCTTGGTAAAATTGTTATGTATTTAAGTAAGCCATTTGGGAAGCCATGCTTTCTAATCCACAATTAAATGCAGTAAGCCCCCTGTTATCCAGAATGTAACTCCTGTCTATCACCCCCTCAACCTCCCAAATGATCCAGAGTTCATCCAACTCCAGCTACAATTCCTTAACTTGGTTCGTAAGGAGCTGCAGCTGGATGCACTTCTTACAGATAAGGGCATCAGGCTTCCCTGACTACCCACATTATGCAATGCTTATACTTTTAAGCTAAAATGAATTGCTACAATTAGTAATTAACAAGAGAAATGTGCAAATACTTATCAGATTGTATTGTTTCTTGCAGGAATTAATACATGCCTATGATTTTGAACATTCTGAAAATTTAAATTTAAACTGACCAGAGCATTCAATCCCAAAAAAAAACTATTCTAAATTCACATGAATACTGTAGGCTGGTCAGCAGGTTCATATTTGTTTCTAATCTATTTGTCCCTTTTTTATTACCACTGCAAAGTCTACCATAAACCTGAGGAAACGAAGTCCTATTTTGGTTTCTTTTGTGTCTGACTTCTTTGGACAGCCTCTTGGGTGAGAAACTGAACAGATTCAGCAACAGTAGAACAAGATTCTTATTCCAAGGGCTTTTCCAGACTGATTTGGCAAGGCTTACTCTCAATTCTACCATAGGGAGAATAGTCAATTACTCTCGTTGTAACAAGTTATCAAACTGAAAGCCACAGACTTTCCTTAACAGCCAGTACAACACTAGCTGCCATACCCTTTCCTTTAAAATGAAAGGACAAGAGAACAGAACATTTGGCAAGATCCCACATGGGACAAAGGTCCAAAAGATCAGAACCCATGAAATCAAGGGCAGATTTGGGAATTGGGCCAAAATTGGCTTTGTGGTAAAAGGCAGAAGGTAATGGTGGCCTTGTTCTTGTTATTGGAAACCTAGGATGTACTCTATGGACTGGTGCTGAGATCCTAAATGCAAACAATTTGAGCAGAGTAGGTATGATCAATAAGTTTGCAGATAATATGTTTTGGTGGTGGTGTGGATAGTGAGGAGGGAAGGCAATAGGATTGTGTTGATCATTTGGTAAAATGGACAGAGCAATGCGGATGGAATTTAATCCTGATAAGTACCAGGAGATGCACAATGAAAGAACAAATAGAGTAGATGTATACAAAGAGTGACAGAGTCCCAGGGAGTATTGAAGAACAGAGGAATCTTGGTGTACAAGTCTGAAGATCATTGATGTTGTTGGCAAAGGAATAGGAAAAAAAGGTAGGAAAGTTGTTGGAAGGGATTCTGAGGAACAAAACTTCTTTAAATTTGGAAAGGCAAGGGTAAATTAGGGTAATCTTCACAGCTTTGTGCCTGGAAAATCATATACCATGAATTTGATTGAGTTTTTGGAAGAGGTAGTCAAGATGATGGAGGTATTCCCTTCATCAGCTGAGGCACTGTGCACAAGTGTTGGGACATCTTTGAAGATTGTATGTAGTTTTGATCTCCATATTACGGGAAGAATGCTAGAATTTAGCCTACTATTTGTCCTGAAGGTCTTTATGCAACTGCAGTTTTCCCATTACTTGAATTAAAATCCTTTTTTGAACTTTGTATCCTTGTGTTCCTGTGAGGTTCTCAGCTTACAAGGAGTTGCTGGAGGAACTCAGTTGATCAGGCAGTATTCTGGTCAGTCAACTTTTTGAATCTGTTTCACTGACTATTTCTACCTGTGGATTTTGTCTGACCACAGGGTTCTTCCAGCAGCTCATTGTTCGCTCAAAATTCCAGCACTCAGTTTTACTTTCTGACAACTTTCACAAAGTAGAGTCTGTGTTAATGGTTTGTGTCCAACTGAGCAAAATCACGAAATGCAGCATAGGTAATAGAAAAAAGGACTGGAGAAACTTAGCAAGTCACACAGCGTCCATAGGAAGTAAAGGGGAACCAACATTTCAGGCCTGGGGTCTTCATCAAGTATAAGCAAAAACAACAGGTGCTTGAATAACAAGGTGGGGGACAGGGAGAAAGGAGGTGGGGGACAGGGAGAAAGGAGGTGGGGGACAGGGAGAAAGGAGGTGGGGGACAGGGAGAAAGGAGGTGGGGGACAGGGAGAAAGGAGGTGGGGGACAGGGAGAAAGGAGGTGGGGGACAGGGAGAAAGGAGGTGGGGGACAGGGAGAAAGGAGGTGGGGGACAGGGAGAAAGGAGGAGGGGGACAGGGAGAAAGGAGGAGGGGGAGGAGCACAGACTAACAGGAAAGAGGTCATAGGTGGACGCAGGTGGGAGGTAGTAGAGAAAAAAGCTGAGAAGTAATAGGGGAGAGGGTGAGACGCTGGAGGAAAGAAGATGGAGGGATAGAGAGAGAGAGAGAGTGTTTGGGAAGGGGTTATGGAAATTGGAGGTCGATGTTTGTAGTGATAGAATGCTCCCACTAGGAGGAGTTGTGGACAGAGTGTGTAGTATCTTGGAAATGTATCTTGGGGAGATTCCAGATGGATGCCTCCTCATGAGGTCTGGTATGCGTGAGTTCTGTTCCTTAATGCTGTTTGCTTAGTTAATAAATCTAGTTGTCTTAAAAAGAACCCATGTTTTTTTATTGTAATAAAAGAAGCATCACAATGTTAATACTAACAGGTTGGAGAGTGCCCAGACAGAATGTATGATGTTATTCCTCCAATTTGCAGATAGCCTTGGTGTGACAGGGCATGAGGCCATGGATAGTCATGTTGGTGTGGGAATGGTATAAATGTAATGAAATCCTTGAGACACTGTTTAGCTGAAGAAAACTAGATTGAAAGTACGTGAGAAGGCTCAAAGGAGTAATAAGAGTTTATTATGGAAAGGTTCCTTTTATTGTCATGTGGATCGTGCTGCGCTGTTAGCCAGAATCAGACACACACAAGGTAAAGGCTGTACAACAGGCTTTAATCCACAAAGACTTCCACAGAGCCAGGCTGGCTGTAGCTGCAGTAACTCAAAGTGAGCTTCAGGAGGCCAGTGCAGGTTAACCCCTGCAGTAGGCCAGTGGTGTACCACCACATGTTACAATACATTAATAATGTTTCAACTTTTGTCTGCTGTGAAGCTCTAAGTATGATGTTTCATCCTTCAGTACAATGTTATGGGGTGTAAGCGCTCCAATGGATGTTGAGGATGGAGCGGAGACAACGCTGGTGGAAGCGTTCTAGGAGCCGTAGGTGGTGCCGGTAGAGGACCCATGATTCGGAGCCGAACAGGAGTGTGGGTATGACAACGGCTCTGTATACGCTTATCTTTGTGAGGTTTTTCAGTTGGTTGTTTTTCCAGACTCTTTTGTGTAGTCTTCCAAAGGCGCTATTTGCCTTGGCGAGTCTGTTGTCTATCTCATTGTCGATCCTTGCATCTGATGAAATGGTGCAGCCGAGATAGGTAAACTGGTTGACCGTTTTGAGTTTTGTGTGCCCGATGGAGATGTGGGGGGGCTGGTAGTCATGGTGGGGAGCTGGCTGATGGAGGACCTCAGTTTTCTTCAGGCTGACTTCCAGGCCAAACATTTTGGCAGTTTCCGCAAAGCAGGACGTCAAGCGCTGAAGAGCTGGCTCTGAATGGGCAACTAAAGCGGCATCATCTGCAAAGAGTAGTTCACGGACAAGTTTCTCTTGTGTCTTGGTGTGAGCTTGCAGGCGCCTCAGATTGAAGAGACTGCCATCCGTGCGGTACCGGATGTACACCCCTAACGTCGAAGTACTCGAGATGGCAGAGGTCGACAGCATCGAGTCCACGCTGCTGAAGATCCAGCTGCGCTGGATGGGTCACGTCTCCAGAATGGAGGACCATCGCCTTCCCAAGATCGTGTTATATGGCGAGCTCTCCACTGGCCACCGTGACAGAGGTGCACCAAAGAAAAGGTACAAGGACTGCCTAAAGAAATCTCTTGGTGCCTGCCACATTGACCACCGCCAGTGGGCTGATAACGCCTCAAACTGTGCATCTTGGCGCCTCACAGTTTGGCGGGCAGCAACCTCCTTTGAAGAAGACCGCAGAGCCCACCTCACTGACAAAAGGCAAAGGAGGAAAAACCCAACACCCAACCCCAACCAACCAATTTTCCCTTGCAACCGCTGCAATCGTGTCTGCCTGTCCCACATCGGACTTGTCAGCCACAAACGAGCCTGCAGCTGACGTGGACTTTTTACCCCCTCCATAAATCTTCGTCCGCGAAGCCAAGCCAAAGAAAAAACAATGTTATGATGCACCAAATTTCTTGCTTGCAACAGCCAAGCAGATAGGTAAGATACACCCAATGCAATAGTTTAAATCAAAAGGAGAATTGATGGACGTGATTAAATCATAAAGGGTTTATGCAGATTAATAAATGAGAATTGTTTCTAATAGGTGAACCACCAATAACAAAAAGGCTCCAGTTTCAATGTTCAAAGTTCAGATTTATTGTCAGAATACATGCATGACATCACATACAACCCTGAGATTCTTTTTCCTGCAGGCAAGGCAGAATTACCACTTGTTGTTTAGATGTCTAATGGTGAAATGGGAGAAACTGTTCCAGAGCCTGGTGGTATGAGTCGTATAATACCTATACATCTTACCTGATGGTAACAATGAGAACAGAGCATGTCCTGGGTGGTGTAGATCCTTGACAATTGCTGCTGTTCTCCAATGGGTGACATAATGACATTTATGTGTTGGGTCCAGGAAAGGTCTTCTGAGACAGAGACTTGCAGAAATTTAAATTTGCTCACCTTCTCTACCTCTGATACCCCAATGATCACTGAATCTTACACCTTTGGTTTTCCCTTCCTGAAGTCCACAATCAACTCTTCGGTTTTAGTGACCTTAAATGCAAGGTTATTGTTAGTACAACATTCAGCTAAGTTTTCAGTCCTGTATGCTAACTCATCACCCCTTTTTATAAAACCCACTACCATGGTATCTTAAGCAAATTTGTAGATGTTGTTATCATACCAAGCCACACAATCATAGGTGTAAGTAGAGTAGGGGGCTAAGAACACAGCTAGTGATTCATAAAGTAAGAGTCAAATACATTTAAATTATTGAAAATAAATTGAAGCAAAATAAGTAAAAACACACATGTGCAGTTAAAATTTTTAAAATATATTGTGATGGGCCCAGAGGACCCCATCACCCAGCAGCAATAGAAATTCACCAAGACAAATGGATACTTAAAACAAAAGTTACTCTTAATTTTCTTTAAACATAAAAACAGGATCAAACTTTAACTTATTACTATCAACTTAACTTACCCCGCTCCTAATTCTAAGCGCACGTGTATGTAATGGGTGTGTAAGTTCAGAAAAGTTAATTGATTCACAGTCCAATCTCGAGTCTCACTCCTCCAAGTTCACTGCTATCAAGCAATTCTTATACTGTGTCAGAATTTAACACTTATGAATTTTCACCAGGCTTTGGTACTTGAAAGGTAAATGGTTACTGCTCAGGAAGGTTCTTGTTGGTTTTCAGAGAGAGATTTGTTGCTTGTTGGACACACACAAACTGATTCCTTCCAATCAGCCACTTCAGTGTCTTGCTGAAGAAACTTGCCCCATCAGGGTTTTCCAGATGATAACCTCTTTCTTTCAGATCACCACATAGTTCATTTTCTGTTTTTCTTATTTCAGGCAAAACATTATACAGCCAACTATCTCCTCTTGCATGGACTAGGCTGAACTCAGGACTCACAACCCATCTTCAAAATGGGGTTTCAAACAAGCTTCCAAAAGTCACTGCAGAAAACCAGCAGTCTTTCTCTCTCTGTGTCACCCTCAAAAAAAACCTGTTTTACTCTCTCTACTTGCAAAACCACATGGTCTTCCTAAAACAGCACATTCCACCCACCAAAACAGCTTGCTGACTCCCAAAATCAATTCATGAGAGATCTTATCAATTTCCTGAGATGGGCCCTTCCATTTGCACCTTGTTGTGAAAATCTTCAGCAGGAGTCTTTGCAGACTTGTAGGCACCACCTTATGCATAACTCTTGCATTTTAAAATTAGATCTCTTTTGAAGTGTTTGTATCTGTTGTGACCTAACTAAAACCCCACAATCTATCTTCCAAAAACATATCTATACATACTATAAAATCTAACATATTCTGTCACAGTATCGAGAGAGAGTATTTTATGTGTGTGTGTAAATGACTTTACTTAAATAAAAATATTTTCTTCTGACTGCTGTTTCTCTTGCTGAGCTGACTGGGACAACCCCCATCCATTGTCCATCCCTTCACAAGTGATGATGAACATGGTGCCTTGTAGCTTTTCAGCTTTAGGTATCATGTGCCGGGGCAAGGACGGAGCTGAGTGCTTGCCCAACACAAGTGCCTCCCTCTGGGGCCCACGCCATTGAGCCTGGCAGAGTGCGAGGCATGACAGCCAGAGTGATGCAGGATTGCCCCACAGTGGTCTGTTTCAAGACCATGCTCGCTGACAGTTGTCTTTATAGATCCTTCACCCACTGAGTTTACTGCTGCAGACTGCTATGGAAACTGTTTCCCGCTCTCTGTCACAGCTGCCAGCCTCTGCTGCCAGACTGACATATGCTTTTTGCCCATAGCTGTGGCCCTTTCCAGGTATCTACGGGTGGGCAAGCTGAGCCTGGGGATTTGAAGTCAGAGTTGCCTTCTCCTAGCATTTGCCTAAAGAGGCAAAACCTGCAAGGTAGCTGGTGGGTTGAATTCAGAGTTTACTGTTTCTTAGCCTTTACCTAAAGAGGCTTTGCCCACAAGGCAGTGGGTGGGATCCAAGACAGGTCTTCCAGCTGCAGGATGCTACCGACTCCCCGGTGTTGATCCAGTCCAGGTTGACCAGGCTGGTGGTGGCGAAGATATTGCTGGGCTGGCGGGGCCGAACAGGGCCAACTCAGGGCCTGATAAGATCTCTCATGAATTGATTTTGGGGCTCAGGGCAGCCGGTGGTGGCAATCCAGGCCTCCTGGCCGGCTGGCTGATGCACAGCTTGGGGGAGACAGGGGAATTGGCAGGCCTCCAGGCCTCGCCAATGCCTGGCTGCTCGCTGTTCCTGCGGGGAAGCTGGGGTAGGTCACGCTCTCAGCTAGGTCGGACGCGGGCCTCCTCTTTGCCAGTCAGCGACCCTTGGTTCTTACCAGGTGTATTATCGTATAGCACTGTTGAGACAACACTCCCTGTGTATTGAGTTAAATTTGCAGTGTGAATGCGCTGATTTCCCAGCCTGGTAGAGGGGAAGCCCTCTGGAGATTGCACTGCTCTGCTAAATTTCAGAAGGAGTCCACCAGTCTGATGCTGGAGTGGATACCAGTGGGGTTGAAGATGGTGCTACTGGTTTCAGACCCCATCAGGACTGTATATCCTGATCCTCACAGAGAACTGTGGATAAATGATCCAATTCATTAAAAGTTTTTGAGTTCTCAGCCTGGGATTGTGGATGTCGATCCAACAGAAGCCTTCAAATAGGAATTGAATGAATATTCGAAGAACTAAATATAAAGGAGCAAATGAATTGCACAATACTCTACTATTCAATGACTATTTAGCACCTTATCCTAAATATGAGCCCTTATATAAAAGACTCACAATAATTTAGGTGCTGATATATTCATCCTGTGTAGAATCAATATGATATTAGAAAACTGATGACCCAGAATCGGGGATATGGCCCAACAGTGGATCTTTAAAATATAACCTTTTTTAGAAAAAGTTTGTCATTCTATTTTTGTCAACCGTAGTGTCTCAATTGTAATATTCTTGCCTCTGAGCCAAGAGTCAAGATGTAATCCAAGGATTTTAACACAAAAACTGGCTGTCATGACTCTGGATCCCATCTTGATGTGCCACTCTGTCTGTTCAGATCATCAATGAGCTGTGGCACAATTGGAGGTATCATCATCCAGATTCCATCTGAAATCTCTCTGTTCTCTCAGATGGAAGTAATCCTCCAGCACTGTTTTGAAGAGTGCAATGTTGTCCTAGCTGGCATTTAATCCTCAGCAAACAATTAATTTTCATTATCTCAATATTATTTCCTGGCCCTTGCTGTGTACAAGTAGGTTGCTGCAATCCTTATATTATGGCAATAGATGCACCACTAATGGTAATTAATTGTTATGAATCCCTTTTGGCCATGCTGAGCTCAGGAAAGGTCACAAGTATTTGTGAATTGTTTCTTTGATCTGGGATGCTGTTGAGGTCAGTGCTTTTTGAAATGAAATTTAACTTGTTGTTTTAAGAAAGTTAAAACATCCATTTTCTGATAGGGGTTTCCTTTGAGCATACTGCTACATTTTTTAATCTGTGAATATAAGATGCAAAGTTTTTTTTATCCCCCTTGGCCAAAATTATGAGTTGAAGTTTGCATAAGCAAAGTGGTCTACATTTTTGATTAAAGTATGTACAATTGTTTAATTCAACACTTGGCATTTGAAACCTAGCTTATTTCTAGAGTAGAATACAATTAAAATCAATTCTGGTTGAATTATGTCGCTTCCTGTTGAATTGTGAACCCAACAGACACTTACAATCACAAATTCTCCTTGCATCATTGGACACAGGATAACATTATTGCTGGTGCATGACTTGTTTGGAATGCTGCCCAGGAAGTTGAATCACATTGTACTTGATCACTTCCAAAGAGCTGTGCTTTCATCCAGTGCTCCCTCTGTGTCTTCTCTACATTGGAGACTTCTATACTCCTGTACTCAAATCTCTCATAATAAAGAGCAACATATCATTTGTTTTCCTAATTGTTTCTTTTCATGTATGTTGGCTTTCAGTCACTTGTCCTTTAGAACATCCACATTTCCCAATCTTACACCATTAAAAAATGCCCTGCTTTTCTAATTTGTGTCCTGAAGTTTAACACAATTTTCCACATTATATTCCATCTGTCATATTTCCTCAGCTTGTGTTCTTCTTCTTGAAGTCTCTTTAGATTCTCCTCCCTACTCACAATCTCACAAAGTTTTGTTTCAAGAATACGACCTTTGGTTCCCTCATTTTTTAAGATGTGAGGTCAATTGGTTAGTACCATTCCAGAATATTTCATCCAATCCTTCCATTATCTCTATAGCTACCTCTTTCAAAACTCTGGGGTTTTAAATCCTTGGTTTTAATTGCTGCTCTCTCCCTTTGTCTGCTGGCTGCCAATCTTCTGCCTCTATCCATCATGCTTTGCATTTCCCTGGTTCACCAATCCCATGTCCTGCTCCTCATACCTTTACCTCTTTACACTGGCATCTCTTCTCTTCATTCCCAATCGTGATGAAGGACAGCAGCCCAAAATGTCAACCATTCTTTTCTCCCACTAATTCTACTCGACCTGCTGAGTTCCTCCAGCAGATTGTGTTTAGCTGCAGATTCCAGCATCTGTAGTCTCTTGTGTGACTCCAGAGATTCTTACTGTCTGTTTTCACATTTCTTGCCAGTTTACTCTCATATTCTATCTTCCCCTTCATTATCCATCCTTGGACTCTTTTGCTTAGATCTACAATATACTCAATCCTCAGGTTTGCTGATATTTCTGGCAACTGAATAGGCTTCTTCCTTTGACGTAATACTACCTTTAATTTTTCCTATAAGCCACAGGCAGACCACTTTTACCAGTTGAATTTATTTGGGATTTTTCTTTTGCAAATCATGTATTACAATACTTCTTGAAATACTACTGAAAAATATGAGAGAAAACCGGTGAGAAACAAATTTGACTATAAGAACGTCTAAGGGTGTTCTGGCAAAAAAAAAACCTATGGAGGATACATATTTCATTTCGATTATGCAAAAATTAATGACATTCAAAATTACTTTTGCAATGTTCAAAGGTAGTTTATACATTCCATCATGCTATTTTAACAAAGGCCTTTTAAAATAAACAGGTTAATATCTCTATTATAATTAGGGTTAGGGGTTAGGGTTAAGGGTTAGGGTTAAGGGTTAGGGTTAAGGGTTAGGGTTAAGGGTTAAGGGTTAGGGTTAAGGGTTAGGGTTAAGGGTTAGGGTTAAGGGTTAGGGTTAAGGGTTAGGGTTAAGGGTTAGGGTTAAGGGTTAGGGTTAAGGGTTAGGGTTAGGGTTAGGATTAAGGTTAGGGTTAAGGGTTAGGGTTAAGGGTTAGGGTTAAGGGTTAGGGTTAAGGGTTAGGGTTAAGGGTTAGGGTTAAGGGTTAAGGTTAGGGTTAGGGTTAAGGGTTAGGGTTAGGGTTAGGGTTAGGGTTTAGGGTTAGGGTTAAGGGTTATGGTTAGGGTTAGGGTTTAGGGTTAGGGTTAAGGGTTAAGGGTTAGGGTTAAGGGTTAGGGTTAAGGGCTGGGGTTAAGGGTTGGGGTTAAGGTTAGGGTTAAGGTTAGGGTTAGGGTTATGGTTAAGGGTTAGGGTTAAGGGTTAGGGTTAAGGGTTAAGGTTAGGGTTAAGGGTTAGGGTTAAGGTTAGGGTTAAGGGTTAGGGTTAAGGGTTAAGGGTTAGGGTTAGGGTTAAGGGTTAGGGTTAAGGGTTAGGGTTAAGGGTTAGGGTTAAGGGTTAGGGTTAAGGGTTAGGGTTAAGGGTTAGGGTTAAGGGTTAGGGTTAAGGGTTAGGGTTAAGGGTTAGGGTTAAGGGTTAGGGTTAAGGGTTAGGGTTAAGGGTTAGGGTTAAGGGTTAGGGTTAAGGGTAGGGTTAGGGTTAAGGGTTAAGGGTTAGGGTTAAGGGTTAGGGTTAGGTTAAGGGTTAGGGTTAGGGTTAAGGTTAGGGCTAGGGTTAGTAATGGTACTAGGGTTAGGGTTAAGGGTTAGGGTTAAGGGTTAGGGTCAAGGGTTAGGGTTAAGGGTTAGGGTTAAGGGTTAAGGGTTAGGGTTAGTAATGGTACTAATGTTCCATGAAAGTGCTGAACATTTTTCCGCTAATCTTCCTCTCTGGGACTTCTAGTCCCATTAGTTCTTTTGATCTTTCAACTGACTCACAGAAGGGATCTTTTTGATTAAACTATTACCCTAAGCTTGTCATTTAAAACAGAATATGTTGGAAATGCCCAGCACTATCTGGAAAGAGAATAGATAGGTCATCTATACAGCTGGAAAATGGAAGATAAATAAATATTTTCAAGCAAGACTATTGCATAAAGATAAAAGTCAAACTCAAGTATACTAATTACCATTGCATAGACACAGTTGAGAACCTAAGAGTCACAAAGGTATGTTGATCGGCTTATTTGGATTGTGAAATGTGCATCTTAGCATTGTCGCAAGCTGCATGGAATAATCCGCTGTAAATCCTGGGTCAGCACTGGATGGAAATAACTACTTGGCTTGATGCAGGCCCAATGATTCACAATCCAGAAGGCAAGTTAATGAATTGTGCTCTCCATCATTTATGATCCTACCTGTAGGAGTAATGGGTGTTATTTTGTATCCTTTGGCCTCACTGTAACTTGACAAAGTATCAAGGCAATTTATATCTCTGAAGCTCTGCTAAGTTTTCCAAATCTTTTTGACCTCTGTCTGTAATTATTAGGTTTAAGCAAATGGCCTTGTATTGAATCTGAGTGAATCATGGTTAAATCTTTTACAGGGTGATTGCATTCATGTTCTCCCGATGAAAGATTTGAAATATTTGCAGAAATCAGGGGTGGGTTAACTACCAGCTGGGTCCCTAGGCTGAGCTTTAGTAAGGCCACCTTGCCCCCTCCCCCCTCCCCAGGTGATGCCCTCCTCTTACATATTCTAAATTAATCCACCGGGTACATACTTGAGAGATGGATGTGTGTGTATGCTGCGCTCAGAAATGGCAGGATAGAATTGATGAGTCGGGTGACAATAGCCCGGTGGAGATGGGTGCATTAGAAGGGAAGGGGTTGGGCTGGTAGTAGGGTGCCTTGGTGCCGGCCACTAACGAGGACCTCATCACCGGGCTCTGACACTGACGACCACCCATGTAACCAGTTTGGTCATGTTGGCATTTTATCTTCTGTGCCTTCCGGCTCGGGTTCAGAGAAATAACTGGAGATACAAAACAGCTGGGTAAAAATCAGGCATCGACAAATTTCTAAGATGCAATCTACTTTTATATAATCTATTATTAAACATACATTTTTATTTCCACATGGTTCCCCAGCCTTGCCTTTCTTCTAATTACATTGATTAAAAGAGAACGCTCTGTCCAGGGTCCACTTTTGCTTTTGCCATGACAACACGATTGAAAGCTTCTTAGTTGATCAATTCAGGTTTATTAAATCATAAATACTACACTGAAATATTTCTGTTCGGTTGGGATACTTGCAAGAACAAAGGTGTTTTATGAAGCATGTTAACTTGGGACATTAGGGTTAGAGTTAGGGATTCCGGGATTTGAGAGGCTCTTGGGAAATAGTGAGGTGACTGCAGTTTGCATTGATGACTTTACCCCTGTCTTCATGGCAAAACATAGGCTGAGACAGCAGAGAAGTTCAGGGAACAAAGATAGGTTTGTCCCCTTCCTCTGGTCTCTTCCCTCCCCCCACCATGCCCTTGGGACACTCAAACTCAGTCCAGTCGCTTTGAAATCTTCCCCAAGAACCTCATTTTTTCAGGCATTACGGTGTGGATCACAGTGACTCGTGAGGTAAATAAAATCCTTAGTGGCCCTTTGCAATTCTGATGCCAATTACCTTAAATCAGAGCACTGGCCCACATCGTGTCGTGCTTGTCAAGGGGGGCTCCTAACTTGTTATGATGTTATCCAGCATACTGGAGAATACAGGCAGGATTCAACTCCATCCCCCATCCTCCAATCCTCCATTTTCCCACCAAACTATTAGATTTTTAATGTCTTTCTGACTGAATTGGATGTTAAAAATCATAGTTTGGAGGTGGGAAGGTGGAGGATTGATGAATGGGGGTTGAATTAAAGCAGCAGTTAGTGGCACTCTGGTGGGGCTGGTGGGTGCCACTGGGTGATTGAGAGGCCTCCTCATTGAGGTGGCCTCTCAGACATTGACCCAGCAGCGTCCACCAGCCCCACCAGAGTGCTATTAATTACTTAACTGCCTTCAGATGCTCTGGGTGAGCTGCTTTAACTCATCCCCCACCCCCCAATCATCCTCCATCTTCCCACATTGATTTTTAACGTCCAAATTGGTTGGAGAGACATTAAAAATTTAATAGTTTGTTGGGAAGATGGAGGATTGCACACGTCGCAAATCTTCATGCCACCGTGGTGCTGCCACCAGCTCCCAGAAACTATGGGGCAATGCCGACTCTGGTCCACACTCCATAGTCACTGGTTTCACCTGAGCAGTGTGTGAAATGATATACCGAGACCAGGCTACCCTTTATTGAGTAAGTTAGGACCCCCTTACCCTCCAGCCCTAAGGCTTCAGCCTAATGGTTAATCCACCACTGGCAGAAATAACTGATTTTTTTTCTGCTTTCGTTTTTAGAAAGATGTTGAAGTTCAAAATTCTTAAGGAAATAGTAAATTCTATTTATTTTGGCAGTGTTATAGAAATATTTATCTGTGCATGGCTCAGACTTTTGCTATGTTCTAACATTTCCTAATAAGATAGAAATATTCTCCCTTTTATCAAACCTTTCCAATTCACAACATTTTCCTGGAGCCATATTTCGATTCCTGCAGCTGCTTCAGCCATCAGCACACTGCACTGATCAAAGTCTCCAGGCCTCTGACATCACATTTCAGACATTACTAAAAGTCACGATGATCACACATTCTCCTCTACAATGCCAATAATTCATATCACCTCCAGTGACAGCTGATGTCATTTTCAGGAATGATTGTACTGAGGGATTGACTGGTTGGAGCCTTTAAAATGCCCTATAAGTGCATCGGTGCCAAGTCCCTGAAGCAAAGAAACAGCAGTAAAGTCCAGGCCTAAGTCCTGTTTACATCAACAATTGAAATTGCTGTACACCTTCCAAGCTTCGCTTCAGTTAACTGCTCCCTTAACATGTGAATTTGGTCCTCAATATCTTACTCACATCTCAAATCTTTCTTAAAGCCCCTTGCTTTGTCCTTTCTAATGTTCTCATGGTATTAATTGGTATCCTTTTTCAAGAAAACCATTCTGCTATGTCCATCGAAATACTTGGATTTCATTTTGCCATAGAAATGTTTAACCTTAACATTAAATTAGATTTAGTGTAATTAGATTTAGAACATCTTGCACTGGCTTGCAATTCAACAAAGCAAACTGTACTCAGTTCATGAGCTTGGTGAAAACAGTACACTGCATCCAGCATTCAGATTTTACGAGGAAAGACGGCAGTATAGCGAAGTAACTTTTTTAAAAACTCCAGATTCAGTGAATATAACATTATCTCTTGAGCTATTATAAATTTACTTTGGCAATAAATGAATACAGTAATGGTGATGACTACTGGATAAACTGGAACATTTTTTTCAACTAACTAAACTAATTAATCTCATGTTTGTCCACTAATGTACAAAGGAATACCATTGTTTTTCAATGAGTGAAACTTCTAATCTTCCGGTGAGCTAGGCTTGCAGTTGGCACTCAAATACTCTTCCACTTTCAATCAATATTTCAAATGCTACAGTGTACATGTATGCAGTAAATGATTTTTATTAGAAGTCAGTCTAAATATACTCACATATCAACGGCAACCAAAGGACATCAAGGACTAAGATGGACTCTATTAACCAAAGCGAGATTAATAAGTAACAGCAAGACAACTTGGAAAATGGAAGCAAGCCTTAAAATACAACAGTGGTATACAGAAATGAACAAGTGTATTCCATTAGAAAAAAATTACAGACAACCTGAAAGAAAAATATGCATTATTCAAACAAATTTGGAAACCATACATCAAATATGTTGGAGAACCTCCATCTCTTAAAACGATATGATTATGAACACGATAAGATTTAAATATGTAAAAGTGGACAATACGACTTTGCTTTTTGTTATTTTTTTGTTTTGTGTGCTCTATTATTTATTGGTTTTTGAAGGGGTGGAGAGGAAGGGGAGGGATGAAAGGGGGAAAAGGGAGGGAAAAATTAGAAATGTCACTGTATATATTAGTGATGATCATTTGTGAATGTTGTTATTGATATGATTCATGGTGCCAGAAATTTAAAAAGACAACTCCCACATTTGTAGTAATGGTTATCAGTAATATCCTTGTTTCTTGTACTTCATGGAAATGCACCAGGTGGTTCTGGCTTCTCTTTATCTTTGTTCAGTCCTCCAACAGCTGCCCAAGCAAAGAGAAGTGTTCTCATTGTGTAAATAGCATTTTCCTTCAGTATTTTCCCCTCCTTCATGAAGGTGAGCACATGGCTCCTCACAACCCAATCTTTCTTTGCTTTTTAGTTGTGAGCTTTTGGTGGGTCATTTGATTCAACCATGCATTGTAACAAAGCCCAACACTGGTTGCATATGTCTCCAATAGAATTCACTGCAAGGCAACCAGGACTGGAAATGTGGCCTGATTTTTTTTCTCTCTCTTCGCAGTTCCTGTTTTGTTTGATGCTCTGGTTGAGATCAGAGTTCAATACAGATGAAAGAATCATTGGATAGTACAGCACAGAAGAGCTATGCATTGTCTTTAACAGGGGTTACCAATTAATCTCACTGCTCCACTCCCTCCTGATTACTTGACTTTTTTTCCCCTGTTAAAATATTGATCCAGTTCTATTTGGAACGCCGCTCTTCAAACTACTTCCTCCATCCTTTGAGGCAAATGCACCCCAGACCACAACACTGCACTGCAGTTGAAAGCTTCTCTTGTGTCGACTTTGATTTAATTCATTCACAGGAATCCTTATAAGCAGATAAGTGCAGTCGATGGCTGCCTTCATTCATGGGCAAACAATAATGCGGCCAAATCCTCATGACACATGGTGCTCAGCACCCAAAGTACAGTAATAGAGATTGGTAGATACTGGATAAGTGAATTTTCTGGTTGCTTGTGGTTATGTGTTGCGTGATTAGCGAGGTGTGCCAATTTTAAAACTTCCATATTTTTTAGCTATTTCCGCTTTTTCTTTTTGCTGGTTGCTTGAGCTCTGGATAACAGAGATTTTACTGCCAACTTATAAGATGAAACTTATATGGAGGAGTTGACTATCCTACATCATTGTAGCCTTAGTAAAGAAAGTCCCCAGTGCTCTGACTCTTATTCCCAACCCTGTGTTTGGAAAGCTTTTCCTCAAAAGGCAGTGGAAACAGAGTCTCTTAATATTTTAGAGGCACATAAATTCTTGATATGAAATGGGGTGAAAAGTTTCTGTGGATGGATGGGAACATGGTTACAGTCAGAACAACCATGATCGTTTCAAAGCAAGCTCAAGGGACAAAGTTGTCTACCTTGTAAAGCCATGTTTGCATTGTTCTGGTCATATGTACAACTTGAGCTATATTGTCATCTGCATAATGACAACCCTCTAATGAGGAGATGCTCTATTTTTTGTACAGCTTAAAGAAGTGGAGAGCTTATCTTGGACTTACTCTGTGGTCACTGTGGTCAGAATCCTTCACCTCTCTCAAATTTCCTACCCTCAGTCTCCCCCCCCCCAACCTCCCACAATATACTGACTTGATTTCCAGTTGCCCATCAGTTTGATCCAAATTAGAACCCCACTTACAACATGAAGCAGACCTCACATACCTGAGCCTCACCTTGATCTCTGAGGCTCTGTGCTGTTTGCCTTTTGCCTGCTTGACCTCTTTTGAAGTTATTGCTTTGGTCATTACCAGGCCTGGTGCTACCATTAGGCCAACTAGGCCTCAGACCTAAGAGGGGTGCAGGTGAAGAGAGCAAATTGGGCCCCACAGTTCAGGTAGGCTTAGGGGAGGATTCGGAGTCAGGCATCAGTAGCTCTAGTGTGCGCCTGTAGGTGACTGCCAAGGGGATGGTTCAGAGACAAGAGTCAGGAGTTCCAGGGTTCAGAATCTGCTTTGGGAACTCGTCACCGAGCTAGGAGCTCCCAACGCCCGACTCTGAACCCACCCCTTGGCCTACTCTGGAGTTTCCGACACCCAAGTCCCAACTTCAGACCCTCCCCGGTCCCATTGGCCTATTGCACATGCACACTGGACTCCCAGTAGGCCAAGGGGAGGGTTTGGGTTCGGCATCAGGACCTCTGGTTTGCACTGGCTGAAGGGAGGGTTCAGTCTTTGGAGTCAGGCACCGGGAAGACAGGTTCTAGCTGGTTTCTAACAGCAGAATAACTATCAATATTCCTGGTGACTCTGTCTTCCTTACGGTAGGCAAGGTTAAAGAATTTCATGTATGTTACATTCTAAATGTAGTATTACGTGACAATAATAGAATCTTTACCTTTAATATTCATAGATGAGAAATAAAAATATATAAATTCTGAAAAGAAATCAACTCAGCAATTACTCCATGCTATTTTTTGTTGTTATATTAATGATTTTGTTTATCCTAATTGTCAAAAGTTTCGTAAAACATGAGAACTTAAAAGGCAGACAAACAGAAAGCATTCTTGTAAAGCCATGCTGAAATTATATAATTATATTTTGCTCAGGGTTCTCTATCAATGTATTGCAAGTTCTGACAGTTGCTGTGTAATACTGTATTATCCTTCCAGGCAGTTCTTAAAGAGACATGTAATCAACTTTAATATTCCTATAGTTGATGCTGTTTAATAGAGCTACTACCTCACAACTTCTGCCCTGTACTCTGGCCCTAGCTGTGTGCAGTTTGCATGTTCTGCCTGTGACCGTGTGAGCTTCCTCTGGACATTTCAATTTCCTCTTGAATCTCAAAGATGTGGGCGGGTAGATTATTGGCCATTGCTGTAGTGTGTAAGTGAGTTATAGAATCTGGAGGGAAATGATAGAAATGCGGGAAAATTTTTAATAAAAGGGAATAGCAAAGATTTGTAAAAATGGTTTTGGTAAAGTTAGAGCAAACTTGATGGGCCCAAAGGGGCCTTTTCATACTGCATCATTCTTTTAGAAAAAAATGGACACTGGAAGGTATAGACTTAAAGATGTGTGAAGTAAAAAGTTTTAATATTCTGTTGCCTTTTGGGGAGAGCTTGTCATCAGGAGTTCCAGTGTGTGCCTGTAGGCTGAAGGCTGCCCTTGAGTTCAGAATGATTTGTGCGCCAAAATCTTTTCTTTTGTATTTGAGAAAGATGATCAAAGATCGATGTATTACTTATTCTTCCGATTTAAAATAAATTTAGTTTTGTGACTTTCATTTTTTTTTTACAAAACATCTATTTTTGAAAATTGAAGTTGGCAATTTTTGGGGGGGGGGGTGAAAGTAGTTGGCCTTGCTTGAGGCACAAAATAGTGCGGCACCAACCTTGGTAATTGGTCCTGTCATCCTGCCTTACCCTGGGTTAGGGTTAGGGTTAATCTCTTTCTTCGAAGAATATTCAGTCGTCAGTCTACAATGAAGAGCAATCCAATGAATACAAATATTTTATGTACATTATTAATTACCCTTGATTTTCAAACCAATTTCATTTGTTCTGTGTTTACCTCTTTTTGATTTTGTCAATTTTTCAAAAAGGCAGGTTGACATTTTGCCTCCAGCTTTTACCATCTTCAGAATGTTGTGTTTTTGTCCTGTTCTGATCCTATCTGTTGCCCCTTTGAACACCAACAAATTGAGGACACGTTTAAATATGCTTCTTGTGTTGGGGTTTTTGTAATTGGTGAAAAGCCTACCCTACTTTTCGACCACTGACTGAATTTTTGTTTCTTGAGCTATTCAAAGTGATGGCAGATTCTCAGACCAGGGGATAGTGGGGCAGTGTTCATAATTGGTGATGATGTTGGAGGGAACAAGAGGCATGGTCTTCCTTACAATTCAGGATTGAATATGTCACTGAGCTTGTATATGATTTTACTCAGTGACCAGCAACAGAGACAAATGTCTCACAGAGCAGTGGGAAAAAGCTCTGAAGTTATGTATGGTCACTGAATAATGAGGTGGAGCAAGGCTCTAAGTGGGAGCTTTTTTTCTTTTTAAAGCACGACAGTGATACCCATTTCTCAATCTACAATTAGTAAAAGCTGGAGCTAAAAAAAAAAATGAAAGCCTTGAATGATATAACCGGACGTAATTTTTGTTCCTCACGTAAAATTTTCAAGTGTTGTCCACAATTTAATGTTGATCTATTTAATGCCCAACAGATTCCATGTTTCCCCAATATTCTGTATTAAACTTATAGATGAACACATTAGAAATTTATGTGCAGCTGTCTGATAATACTTGAGAAGGGAATTTACGGTAACTGTGTAATGACAGCCCTTATGGTTGAGTTGTATGCCAATACTAGCAGACATGAATCAGACTTGAGATTCTTGTGAAATTAGAGTTAGGACCTAAAGCATAGGGACGCTGATCGGGGAGAAGTGCAACTTCTCACACTTTTCCACTGGATTACCATTCCCTGGGCTATTCTCAATTACCTGAAAAATATCCTTAAGTATGTCCATCTGTCATTTATATAAAAACAAACTAGGACAAATACTGACCTGTTACTCCCTGTGTATGATTAGTATAAAAGTAGTTAGGGCTATGCAGACCGGTTTCTTGGAATAAGCTGCCTGCACATGGTTAGAAAAAAAACATCTGTCAGAGAGGACCTCCCATGATCCTTGGCACTTGCAATGGCAATTTCAATAAACCAACAAGTATCATTTATCTGTATTGATAAATAGACTGTTCCAGCAACCTATCGTATTCCAGATTTTCAGAGACACCTCCAGCCTGTAGGCAATTCAAATATAATCAAGCCCAGTTCACACATTTTCAATCCAGTGTATTGTTTGGCTATTTTTTGTGCATATTATAAATTTAAATTCCAAGAAGTAAAACTGGGGAGTTAAACTTGCTTTCTAGTTCTTGATTGCCAGAGTTGAAATGGTTGTATTACACTAAGCATATTGCAGCATTTTCAAAAGGGCATTATATTCAAGCCTTTTCCTTTTTTTTATTTCTGCCTGGGATGTTTTCTCCCAGTTTCCTCCATCCTTCCACTGAGAGATATTTGCCGACTTAAATCTCTCCCAGTGTGGACAGGGTGCCCTGAAGCAACAAGCCTCACTAGACCAAAGCAATTCAGTAAGTGCTGGCCAGATGTGGAACTTAACGTGGAGACTCACAGATGTGAACCTGACTCTTGACAATCTCATCTACTCTGCTACATTCTCTTGGGAGGAAATTGCCTTCAGTACTCAAGTTCAAGGGAAATAGAATTAAAAAGTAGTTCTAGCACCTGCTACTTCTAAATGGAATCATTTGTTTTATTATGCAATGTGATTGCATGCTAACACACCTTGCATTTCACTCCAAATGTTCTCAGAGAAATGCATTTTCCTTTACTTCATTAAGTAAACAGAAGGTAGGTAAATCGATGAAGACTCATCATTCTTTATATGTTCTCAAAGCAAATGCAATCTAGGTCAACTCCCTGAAGTAATGGAGGTATTCTGACACAGTTCTGACACTGTAATCCTTTCTTGATGCAATATTGTGGTGCATTTCTTCACAATTATTTTAAAAGTTTTTTTTAACCTATTTTAAGTACAATGTTCCCCAATTTTATTTTTTTAAGTAATGGATGAGATTTGACCTTAAATTCAAAGTACGTGTGATGTTCAGAGTGTTTCTAACACCTCGGTAGTTGTTATCTTTCAGTACCTGATGTGTACTGATTTAGCTGACTGGGAACCCCCATTCAAAGAAAATTACCATTTTGACAGCTTGCCAGGGTTAAGGTGTTAGTCATGTGTAGTAGAGGACCCCCCCCCCCCCCCCACGCCCCACCCCACTACTTTTGCAGGACATGCTTTATTTTCATGGTTGCATGTTCCTCACGGTGGTTAAACCATAATTTAACTTCCACATTGCAAAGTTGATTTTTTAATATAATTATATTAGGAAACAATATTGGTATTTCTTTTGTCCTATTAAATCAGTAAATAATTAAACTTGATTTTGATCGTCCATCTCTTGCAATCTCATGTACAGTAGTTCAGCTGAAAGTTCTACTATATTCAGGAATACTCTTTCACTTTATCAGCCTTCCTCAATGAAGTGACTCAAAGTCAACATTGGACCTTGACTGGAAGGTATTGGTTCATCCAATGTTCAAATAGCAACACCCTCCAGCTGGCACTGACCTTAGGTGCTCAAGGCAATTGTAACGGTCCGTTCACAACATTAATATCAATTTACACTAAAGAAACCTGAAATCAATCCCAGTAGAAACATAGGACATAGCAGGAAGCTATTCAGCCCATGTCTGTGCTGCTCATAAAGAGACATCCTGCCCCATCTGACTTTCCAGTAGTTGATCAATGTCCTGCAGGTTTTGGCTTTTCAAGTGCATGTCCAAGTAAATTGAGGAAGAAATTTACCTCAACAACCTTTTCAAATTGTGACTTTCAGATCTTTTCCACCTTCTGGATGAATATATTTTTCTCAACTCTCTTCTATTCTTCCTACCACTTACTCTAGATGTATATCTCTTGGCTTTTGATCCTGCTATTAGGGGAAATATCTTTGAAATTAATTCTTACTATATCCCTCATAATTTTCTGTACCTCAATTAAATCTTTCTTTGGAATATTCTGTTACATTGAAAAACATTGTTACATCTTTTCCAGTATTTTCTCACACTGTGTGATGCTTCATTGCCATCTTTTTAAATAGACTCATTACTGAATATATCCTCATAAACAATAAATAACGGCATGTACACTAGCAAAGTATCTTCCATTAAAACAAAGATTCATAATTCATTGGTAAACATGATTTTCAAGTTTATACAAGATAATATATCTTGGTTTGAAATTATATGAAAATGTCTTTAAACTCCTCATCAATCTTCTTCATATTATGAATGAGAATGGGAAACAAACAGAGAAAGATTGGCAATTGCTTGGCCTGGGAAGACTTTTCCGTGAAAACAGAAACTAAAGTAGACAAGCCTGCATGCTTCTCTGGAATTGTTACAGCTTGTTAATATTTTTAAATGTAAAATATCATTTATCATATTGTGTAGTCTGCCAAAGACATATGGCATCCACATGACCTGGAAAAAATATAATTTGTCACCATGCCAAAAGCTGAAACAAATTTAACTCTATTGTAAAATCCTTTCTCAGAAGCAAATTAAATAGCTTTCGCTTATGCTTTTCACACTGCCCTTTCATTCCAGGACCTTTTCTTCTTTTTCTCAGAATGCCTGAGAGATGGAATGCGGGGTGGGGGGGGGGGGTTCATTCCAGTGTGGTCTTTTTTCTGCAAAGGGACCTAGTAAAATTCCCAGAATGCTTGCAGTGTAAATGGCACTTCTGGCATTCCAGGGCACTGACTCAGATAAGTAATATGACATTTTGATGATACTTTAAGTGTGCGACATTTCAGTGGGATATTTGAAAATTTGAAGCCAACAGTCAGTTATCAGCATCGAATCACCACGATGTCTACTAACTGGAATGATTCTGAGATCCATGAGCTCTTCATCCATGTGGAGAATGAAACAAACTGCCACATAACGGGCACGGTGAGGAATGAAGCAATATTAGATCAGGTAGCTCAAAAAATGAGAAACAGGGGCTTTGCTCGGGACAAGTCCCAGGTCATTAGCAAACTGAAATGCCTGCATAAGATGTGCCATTAGGTAAATGGCCACAACAGTGGCGGGGGGAGGTCGTATTTTGAACTATGCTGTGCCGTCTGGGGCACAAGACATTCAGCACACTCAGTTGCACTGTGGAGCAACATGGAGGATCCATCATCCCCTGAAATTGTTCCAGCTGCATCTACATCCTTCAGCACCAGTCCTGATGTCAAGTCCTGAGCAGCATGGAAACTGAGCCCAACAATACAGGCAATCAATACAGCCTTACAAGCAATCAAGAAAAAACATTTCTTCCCGTGATCAACAAATTTTGTCATGTGTTTTGTAAGTATGTCTGCCCATAAAGAGTGGTTTTGCTTGTGCTCCATTGCTTTCCAGTGGACTAGCAACTAAGGAGAGACGGAGACCTACCAAAGCACAAGTGGTGACCCAGGAAGTGAGGGAGATGTTGCACTCAGTGGTCCATGATGATGCGGAGAGGGAGAGTATTTGGCAGAAGGTGCTGAAGACCCGTGAGGAGAGGATGAGGAGGGAGGCATAGGAGGCAGAAATTACAGCATGTGAGGCAGACAAACATACCCGGTCAGAGGTGACAGGCTTTGGACAAATGTTCAAAGATTTCCATCAGGAAGTGCAGAACCAGGCCTCACTCATGAGAGAAGTGATTACACTAATGTCATCCTCTGCTCGACAGCATCAAGCTCCCACTGCACTGCAACAAACTCCCATACAACAGTAGCACACTCATCAACCTCAGGCAGTATTTCTCTCATGCACTACTGCAGAATGACCATGCAACACTGATACGAGAGATATGAATCTTTTCAATCACCCTCGTCCTCCTCTTTCCTCCAGCTGCTGAAATGATGTGACTTTTTCAAATGGTTATTGATGTTTGGTTTTATTCCACAGTTGTGAATAGTTAAATGCAGTTGAATGAAAAGTTTTTATTTGTGTTTACATGTCTCCTGTTCACTACTATTGTTTGACAAGTGCATTATATACATTCACTAAAAGCTGTCATTTACTAGCTTAATTGCTTACAGAAAGGTCATCTGGTGACTATGTGCTCGTGCACCCTGATAAGCAACCTGATCAGGCTCCTTAGGGAGATCGTGTAGATCTCAGGCAAGAAGTGTTCCTTGTTGATTTCACTTACATTGTGTAGAACACAACAGGCAACAACAATGTCTGATACAAAATTGGTACAAATATCAAGTTGCTTGGCCAGGCACTTTCATCGACCTTTGATATGTCTGAAAGCATTTTCTACCACCGTCCTTGCTGTGCTGAAACGGTAGTTAAAGCTTCACTGACGTTGATCAAGTGCATGGTGGTGAGGGAACCCCTTCATCAGCCACTTCCTGAGGTCTCGGATTAGATGCACAGGGATTTCCACTCCGTTAACAGTTTTGCATATCTGTGGGCAGACCAATGTAGATGTATAAGTGTCTTATGCAACCTCTGAGAATGACACATAAATCACTGAACAGTGGGGTATACATTACAGGCACATGATCCTTTATCCGGAACCCGTGGGGGAGAGTGTATTCCGAATTTCGGATTTTTCCAGATTTCAGAAAGCCAGATTTAAGCTGAATTGTGCTGCCGTATCCACCCCCACCCCCTTCCAGTCACACTATACCGTCTCCCCTCCCCCACCGTCCGCCCGACTCGCACTGCCGGTCTCTCCCCCCCCCCCCCCGCCCGCCAGAGTCACGCTGCCAGTCTCTCCCCCCACTGCCTGCATGACTCGCACTGTCAGTCTCTCCCCCCCCATTGCCCGCCCAACTCACGCTGCCATAAATCTCCACCCCTCGCCTGCCCGACTCGCGCTGCCAGTGTCTACCCCCCACCCGGCCGAGTCGCGCTGCCGGTCTCTCCCCCCCCCCCTCCGCCCATCTGAGTCGCGCTGCCAGTCTCTCCCCTCCCACCTGCCTGATTCGCACTGCCGGTCTCTCCCCCGCCCGCCCCAGTTGCGCTGCCGGTCTCTCCCCCGCCCACCCGAGTCGCGTTGCCGTCTCTCCTCCGCCCGAGTCACACTGCCGGACTCTTCCCCTGCCCGCCCGAGTCACATGCTGCCGGTCTCTCCCCACTTGCCGGATGTTGGAGCTTTCTGGATTTTAGATGTCCAGATAAAGGATAGTGTACCTGTATTAACTTCTCTTGGGAAGGGGTATCCTCCTTGATCCTCGGCATTTCTGTAGATGGGCGAGTTGGTTAAACCCTGAACGTCATGGGTGCAACCAGGCCAACCCACATACACATCTATGAAGCTGGAACAACAAAAAGTCTTATGTTTAGATAGACATATGAAACATATTAATTGATAAAGAGCAATGATTGTAACTGAGGACATGATCCTTACCAGAAGTTGTGGTCTATAACAGCCTGAAGAACAAAGGAGTGCCAGCCTTTCTGATTGTAGTAGGCTAGTGGGTCCTCATGGGGATATGTGTGCCATCAATGGTACCAACACACATTGGATACCCCCATTCTGCAAATGCATTCATTGTCTCCTAGAGTCATGCATCACTCGGCAGGTCAACAAAACATTTAAATAGGGCCCTCTTCAATGCTCCAGTAACTTGGCATTCCAACACGCATACAACTTATGGATAGATATTCACATGGGGTAGCATACCACCACAAAGAACAGCATGTCTAAGCCAAGGTTTCAGAGGCTGTTGTCAGTTTGTTGTCTTGCACCTCAGGTGTGGCTCAGTGAGTTTCAATGCAAAGTCAAAAGTGTTCTGAGACATACAAAAATGACCCCTCCACTCATCTTCATCAAAATGTTTTAGGACATTAGACCAGAACACAAGCCTGTGTGGCCTCTCTCCTCCATATTTTTCTATCCGACAGCAGTGCGAATTGACTCACAAGAAGGAAATGTCTAAGGTCCACGTGCATTTCTGCCTCAAACATCTCTCTGCTTCTTTTAAAATTCTCCTCCAATATATTTCTGATCACACAAGTATATTGCTTGCATAGATTCTGCGTCCTAACCCTAACCCAACTCTAATGTCCATTGTGAAGTCGTGTACGATGTGCAGGAAATTAGCTTGCACTCAAAGAGTGTTATACATGTTCACAGCTAGTACCATAAGCACATCAAGATTAACCACCATCCATTTTGTTTTGAATGATATGTCCAACGTGTATGTTATACATCTCAGTAGATATTGATGAGGTGCAGTTACACAAACCGCCTCTTTTGTTCCCGCAATGCCGGCTTGCTGTGTAAAAAACCACACTGACCTGGAAAATTGGAGAATTTGTTCGTTTCAGTGTGAGCGACCAAAATCGGCATATTAGCAGGTCTTCATTATGGAAATATCGTGGGATTTCTGTGTCTAAAATAAAACCTATCAATCTCAGTGTGGTTGACATTTTGTTAATGTCTCAGTTTAAGGCTGTTTTTCTGTGATATGAAGGTTCATTTTGTTTTGTCTCAGTGTGAGCACATTGTAACATTACCATGTCATTTGGTAAGAATTTCAACATCAAAGCAAAGCTGGTCAAAGAGATGAGAAAAGTTGTGTAAGGTGACAAGATTATGACAGATCTACATAGGACCCATGGAGAGAAGCTGATCCCATAAGAACAAGGGAACACAGCAGATTTAAAGAGAATTAAAGGTAAAGAAAATTAAGAGGAGAAACATTTTTATACATGAAAAATTTTATAATAAGGTGGCATGGTTAACTTAGTGGTTATTTCTTTTTCTTTGGCTTGGCTTCGTGGACGAAGATTTATGGAGGGGTAATGTCCACGTCAGCTGCAGACTCGTTTGTGGCTGACAAGTCCGATGCGGGACAGGCAGACACGGTTGCAGCGGTTGCAGGGGAAAATTGGTTGGTTGGGGTTGGGTGTTGGGTTTTTCCTTCTTTGTCTTTTGTCAGTGAGGTGGGCTCTGCGGTCTTCTTCAAAGGAGGTTGCTGCCCGCCGAACTGTGAGGTGCCAAGATGCATGGTTTGAGGCGATATCAGCCCACTGGCGGTGGTCAATGTGGCAGGCACCAAGACCTTTCTTTAGGCAGTCCTTGTACCTCTTCTTTGGTGCACCTCTGTCTCGGTGGCCAGTGGAGAGCTCGCCATAGAACACGATCTTGGGAAGGCGTTGGTTATAGCGCAGTGCTATTACAACATCAGCAATCCTGGTTCAAATCCAGAGCTGCCTATAAGGAGTTGGCACATTCCCCCGTGTCTGCGTGAGTTACCTCTGGGCACTCCAGTTTCCTCCCACCTTTCAAAACATAAGGGGTTGTAGCTTAACTGGGGTATTTGGGCAGCATGGGCTTGTGGGCCACAAGGGCCTGTTGCCATGCTGTATGTCTGTCTAAATCTAAAAATCAGTGCATGTATTAGAGGTGGAAACTGAGTCAAACAATGCTAGTTTATCTCCACAAATGCTGCCAGACTTGTCAAATATCCCTGTTTTTTTCTGTTTTTATTTCAGAATTCTAGAATTAACAAGATTATACTATTGCACAAATTATCACAAATCTATGCAAGCCGAAGGATTGACTTTGTTTTGATGTTGTGTCCTTAAAATCCATAAGAAGTAATCCAATAGCTAGCTTTGGTATTCTGTACAGCCAAAGGCAAATGTTGGAAAGTCATGGGATTGTCCAGTGGACAGGAGGTATAAGAGAATAGTTCTAGCAGGTCTTTGGTTGGTTTGAAACAGAAACAGGAAAGGCTGCATAGACAATCTGAACATCATAATAAGGCTGCAAGCAGCTTAGCTACCCACATGGTTTCCATTAGGCACAACTTACCAATCACTGGTGTTCCCCAGCGATCAATTGAAAGTTCTCTTTCTTGGCTTCAAACGTATTTGTGATCTCAACTTTACTCAGTCCTATATTCCCCCTCCATTCCCCTGATTCTTATCTCTGGGAAATGTTTCCCCCATTAACCCTGAAAGTATGCTCTCAGGTGGAAAAACTGCAGTTTTGACATGTTCTCTCTCTGCTCTTCCAACCCTTTCTCCCTTGGAGACCTCCTTAAAATCCCAGAGGATTAACTTCCCTTTCTACCACCTATTTCAAAGATTTGGATATTTTCTTTTCACTTAAGCTTCTCTGATGCATTTTTGGACATTTCTCCACCATTAATTGTGTGAAATAATTGCACACTGTGAACATTTTTTTTTTAAAAAACATATCCTTCCTTTATTCCATCCCCAAATAGAATCATGTATTTAGTGTGATTATTACATCAACAGTGTTAAAACTATGTTATGCATGTATTATTATAACAAATACCCACTGCAATGCCAAGCATCTCAAATGACTATAATTGATTACAATTTCAGTGTGTTATGTTGTGTGGAAAGACTTTTTGTCTGCATTTAATGTTATTTCTAGTTTTCTTCTTGTAGGTGCTAATAGGGACTGACACTGCTGCATTCTTTCATTTCTATGACTGACAGCTACAACCCAAACTCTTCCCTTCCATCAAATGTAAATAGATTTTCATATCCCACAGCCTGGTCTTGAGTTCTTTCTCTTGTCACATAGCTGCAAAGTCTCTGCTGGTGCCCATTACACTGGACATCAAAGATTTTTCCTCCTGAACACTTTTGGGTGGATTTTTGTAGATTTTGAGCTGCAGATCATGAAAATCCCCTAAACATTTTTCTATTACTTACTGTTTTTTAGATATAACTTATTTTTACAATTTCCAGTCACATTTTAAGTCCACTTCAAGCAGACAAAACCATGAAGTGCAACGTGTTGTTGAAAATTAATTTTCTGCATTCGCACTTGTCGTCTTCCCTTCTAAATCTTGGTGCAGTCAGTGACAAACGTGGTGAAAGGTTTTGCCAGGACATTGCTGGCCGACTGTTGTCAGACACTGACACAAGGGTCATTAGAGTTCAAACGAAAATCAGTGGCAAAATATGTCGGCATCATTATGCGATTCAACATGCTCAATTCAATAAAAGTTAATTTAATTTATCCCACTTCCTACATGATACAGCAAATCTGAAATTATCTTTGTGTTCAGTTTGAAGATGTCTGTCATAATCCTCAATTTTTTTTCAGGAAGCAAACCTTTTGAAAAAAATATGTTGTCCAGTGATGTTCAGGGTGTTTGTTGCACAAACCCCAACAAACAAAAAACAAAAATTCTGCACTGTGTTTCTTCATCACAGCTTTTGTTTCTGATTTGTTGCATGCTTTGATTCCAAAGCATGGCACCTTTTATCCAACAGTAGTCCACGAGCGGGTGGTGATATTATTTAATCATTTTTCACATATTGTTCTTCACTGCCAAAGCCAGCACATTGCCTATGCCGAGATATGTTTGAGAAGGTGATGGGGAGCCATCTTCTTGAACCAATTAAACCACTCTCATAATGCTGTTGAGTTAGGAGTTCCGACACTTGGTGATATATATCCTCATATATATATATATATATATATATATACACACATGACACACAAATATATTCAGCCCTTTGAATATATGCTGACTCATTCCATTTATTTCTTTATTCTCTTCCACATGCCAATCGATGCTCCTCCTACCTATCAAAGGCACAGTTACTTTAGTCAATTAACATACTTATCATCATGTATGAGAAAACCCGAGGGCCCGGGGGAATCCCACATCATCACAAATTCCACATACATAGATAGCATAGGAGATTGGACTTGAGTCACTGAAGCTTTGATGCAACAGTTCTCCCTGTTTCACAACTGTGCCACGTGACAAAGAAAGTTGGGATGGTATGTGACTTGGAAGTGAACTTCATTGTGATCTTATCTGCTGTTCTTCATGATAGAAGAATGATAGTGATCAGCCATGATATGTAAAATGGCGGTGCTGGCTCGACGGGCCGAAGGGCGTACTCCAGCTCCTATTGTCTATTGTCTATTCTCAGATCTGCTGTCATGAGGAGTCACAGCTATGTTTTTTGTAGATGATACAAAATGCAGCCACTGTTCACCAGTAATGGACAGATTGAAAGTTTTGGATGGTAGATAGACTACTTGCTTTGCTTGCTTTTTCCTGGTTTTAAGCCTCTAGGGCATTGTTGTTGGGGTTGAACTCATTTAGCCAAATGGAATGCATTCCATCTCACTTCTGACTTGTGCCTCGTAGATTCTGAAAGATTTTGGGATGTCAGGAAGGCTCTAATCTGCTCTTATATCTATGTTATTTATATGACGGGACTAATTTGAGTTTCTGGCCAATGGGAACCCTCTTTTTAATGGAGGTTTTTGGAAAACTAGCTTGCTTTCCCAATTCCCCTGTTCTGTAAAAGGATCTTCAACCTGAAATGTTAGCTGACCTGCAAATGTTTGGGTGTTGTCTTTTAACACCTGCTGACACCAGCCTTGGTCAGGGTGCACAAAGGATCTACTTTGACCTTTTTAAAAAAAACCTATGTTAATTCTCCCATGTTTTGTTCATCAGTTACTGCAAAGACATTTTTTTCATGCTTTTTGAAAATTTTTCAGTTTAGTCAAAATTTAAACATTTTAATGTTGAGCCCATTAGCGTTTTATTTTGGAAATATTAGCAAAAATGAATATAAACTGAATTTTGGGAGTTGTCTACAGATGCATCTAAAGAATGTACTGTGCCATAACACAGATTAAACCTTGTTTCATTTGAATACTGAGGTGAATTGCTGGCTTGGTGGATAGTGTCAGATTGGGTGACAATCACAGGCTAGTTCGAGTCCTCAGTATGCTGTGCAGATCAGTGAAGTGCTATTTCCACCCTGACTCCAGAAACTTTTTAACATTAACATATATTGGTGTTGACAACTTATTAATTCTGGAATGTACTGTGCTCAAACTGACTATTTTGTGCGGTGGTCTTTAACTCCAGCGACTCACTTGCAATGTCTCCTTTTCCATTACCCAGAGGTCTATCTTTAGTGCTCTTTTTTCTCTCTTTTTCTACCCCTATCTGAAAAACACAGAATAATTGTCATAGATTCACTAATAATTCCAAGAAGAATCTCACCAATCCTAACTCTTCCAATTACACCTTGACTTCCAACTTACGCAGGTTACATCAACCCGCACATACGACGACCATTTTTTAAAAAATTATTACAACTACTGTACAAGTTCATATTTTGTATTGAAAGTATTGTATACAGTGGTCCCCACTCCTGTTGGATGCCCGAAGTCCCCGCTTCCCATTCCCCCTGACAGCACGAGGTCTGCGTTCCCCCCAGGAGCCCAAGGTCCGCGTTCCCCCAGGAGCCCAAGATCCTCGTTTCCCCCAGCAGCCTGAGGTCCTCATTCCCCGCGGCAGCCCAAGGTTCCCGTTCCCTCCTGGCAGCCTGAAGTCCCCATTCCCCAACTTATGACCAATCTGAGTTACAACCAATCCTTCTGTCCCCCTTATGGTTGTAAGTTGGGGGCTACCTGTATTGCTTAAATGTTGGACAGCTTGTCCAATGTCACATTATGAATGAGCAGCGATTTCTGCCATCTAAATTTTTAGACCAAACCCATTGTCTTTGGATCCTCTCATAAAATGCTGAGCTTTAGCCATTGAGTACTTCCCTCTTTTCTGAGCCTGTCTACATCAATAATGTTTTCACTTCAATTACATTACTTAATCTGCTGTTGAAATGTTTATCCATGCTTATGTCACCTCCAGACCTAATAATTCCTAAACATTTCCAGTCCAGCACCCATCCTACTCCACATAAGGCCTGTAGAGTTCCCCATTGGCCTTATCCTAACTCACTCATCAAATGGTGCCTACATTAATTAACCAATGCAACAAGTTTATAACTCTCATTCTTGTTTTCAATCCCTGCATGGCTCGTCTTCCCTGCGGTCAGACCCTATAACCCTGAGATACCTGCCTCCTCCAATTTTTCCCCTCTGAATATCCTTGAACTTAATCACTCCATCATCGGCGTTGTAATAAAATATTTTCCTCATTATGCCAAAGCAGTGCCAGTAAATTCTGAACCTTAGAGAAGATGAGGAGAGAAAGACAAAACATACAACTTATATATCTTGCTCCCAATTGCTTTTGCCATGTGCATATTCAATGGTTAACTCTCTTTAATGGATAAGTGCAACTTCCATTCAAAGTGGAATTTAAATTCAAATTGGTATTTTAAAAAAATGTTTGCTTCTTTTGAATTTTCACTTGCTCTGGCAGAAAACTCACAGAAATTGCCAATTTTCAAAATTGCTGAAGAGTTTCCCTGATGGTCTTGATAGCTAAGTCCACTGCCCGATGTAGTGTGATGGAATGCAGACTGTCTGGACTCAATATGAAGAATTGCCTCCTGGGCAAGGTAGTGGAAGGCTGCCAGCACCCATATTCCAGTCAGATCCAATGTTATCAACATAGGAGAAGAGGACAGGGTATATTTCTACAGATGCTCTTGGTCCAGAATATCACCCAAGTGGCCACTTTTTCACACGAGCAGACAGTAGCTCTCAACAGGTTGAACCATGGGGACACCACAAACATGTCCCATCCAAGCACGTTCTTTCCATTAAGGGGTCAGTGGATTGTGTTTAGATTTGAGAACACTGCCTGGTTGTTTTTCCATTCATGGATAAGGCTGAGTACAGTCCCTCTATATCTGAGATGTTCTAATGCTGGACAAATCAAAGCATGAAGTTATTTCCCACCTCATTGTGAGTTATTCCTCCCTGGAATTTCTTTTTCATCAGTTTGTAATCTTCTGAACAACGGCTAACCTCGCCTCATGTTGACAGCTACACGTGAATCATTAGATCCTAGGTGCAAACATACATGCGAAGCAGATGGCCTTGACTTTGAAAATTAGTTTGGTAACCAGGGCTGTAGAGATTATTCTCACTGTGTTAAATTCCAGTTTAGATGATCTTAAAAATACCTCTCAAAAATGCTGATTATGAGTCAGTGGTCATCACATTTTCCCAAATTTTAAAAATTCAAAATGAATCAGAATCAAAACTTATTGTCATGAACAAGTCACAGAATTTGTTGCTTTGCGGCAGGGTCACAGTGCAAACATTTATGTAAACCACCTTACAAAATTAAATGAAAATAATGCATGAAAAGTCAAAGTGAGGCCGTGTCTTTGGTTCATTGATCATTCAGGAATCTGATGGCAGTGGGGAAACTCTCCTTGAGCCTCTGAGTGCTCGTCTTTAGGCTCCTGTCCCTTTTCCCCAATGGTAGCAGAGTGAAGAGGGCATGGCCTAGGTGGTGGGGGTCCTTGAGGATAGAGGTTGCTTTCTTAAGACACTGCCTCTTGTTAATGCCCTCGATGGAGTGAAGTCTGGTGCCCATGTCACAGGCCGAATTAACAACCCTCTGGAGTTTTTTCTTATCCTAGGCATTATCCTCCATACCAGAATGTAATGCAACCAGCCAGAATGCTGTCCTGAACACCTACAGAAGTTTTTGAATCTTCTTAAATACCTCATAAAGTATAGCTGCTGGAGAGCATTCTTCGTGACTACACTGACATGGAGGCTCCAAGACAGATCCTTTGACACCCAGGAATTCTGTAAATCTTACCCTCCCCCACCAGCCTTTGCTTCCCATTCCTTAAATTCCCTTTTCCTTTTGTACAATTCTTTCTCTGTGATCATCTTATGGTGATCTAAATGCATTAATCCCTTGTTCATAGTCTGTATCCTATTATTCTTTTAATAAAAAGTCACATGACCATTCAGAAGTGTAAATCCCTTAATATATCCCCTGCTATTTGAAAGATTCACTGTAGATCAGTTTAAAAACTCAATTTGCTAATCTATTAGAAACGTCATTCAAAATGAGCTTCTTCATCAAGTGGTTTAACCTCACTTTCTTCATAACATGATATCCTATGGCAAAGTTTTTCTCGATCGCATGGAATCATTTACCAATCTACTTTTAAACTTTCTGAGAGATCTGTGATAGTCCTTTTAAGAACCAACTGGTTGTCCCATGCAGCTAGAAGCAGTGATGGGCCGAGCAGCCATTGTGATCACCCCACTCACTAACGGAGCATGCTCCACATATTGCATTGTTGCATTGGAATCCTTACACCATCACATCTTAGCACGGGCTGTTAATGCTCCTGCCCGGATCTGGCAACTGAAAGGGCTGCCCATTTCAAAGCCCCAATAAAGGTTTTTAATTCTTGGCATTGGTGGTAATTGACTTCTTAAGTGCTGTACTGCGCTCTTGATTGACCTACTGGCCCTTTTGTGTTGGACTACACACTAAATGGCTCCTTGCACAATAGATGGAAGGTTGTGATATGTAGAGTCACGGTCAGCAAGAATCAACATCAGTCAGAAGTTGACAGAATATTGGAAGAAAATAAATGAATTACTTTAACTACCAACTAGAATGGAAAAAGTTGAGCATGACCCTTAGTGTAACACTTAAATTAACCACCAGGTGGTGGTCTATTTAATTAATAGATTTCTACTTCCTTCTGATGGAGAAACAGATTGTTTTATTTCAGTGTCCTCTCTTCTCACATTTTCATTCTCTCAGGCCTCAACATGGGCATGTCTGATGCGAGACTGTGTCTGGGGTGGATTTTGTTTTAATACTTCCTTAATGGCTTGATGTCAAACTTTGATTGTGTTTCTGTGATGGAGCTCTCTTGGGTTACTTCTGAAATGATTTGTAACTAAGTTATCACTAACTGTATGTACGTAGCTCAATCAGCACAGACTAAACATGCATTACCTTCCTGGTCTGTTTGATTTCCACTGTTGAAGAGGTCTTATAACACATTCAGGCTCTTGCACATTGAAATATTTTTAGACTGCTGCATAGCAGTTTGCAGGTCAGGTTGAGTTCAATTTAAAAGTTGTTCATGTTTTTATAAAGTTTCTAACACAAATAACATATTTCTTAGGGATCTGAAATCATCTTTTTAGGTAGCTCAGCAGTGAAAAAGTACGCCAGCAGTTCTCTCAGAAAAACCTTTGAGAAATTTTTGAAAAGCAAGGTTCTGAACAGATCATAATTGGAAGAATCTTGTACATTTAAAATGCCATGTTTATTTTCAAATGAATCATTAGAACTGATCAGTGTCTGAGATGCTTTAATGGTGTCAGATGTAATGAACCTAGGAGGTTTAAAACACAAATCAATATCGTTGTTCACCACCTGTAAAGCAAATAATGCAACTTTTATTTGCCTAATTCTGATACAAATGAAGGCCTTCTGAGCCTTAAACTGGAGGTCAAATTTTGGTTTCTATAATTGAAAGGTTTATTGGTGATTTGACACTAGAGTGCTCCCTATTGTTATTTTGCATCATTTCCTTGTATGTGTACTGTTCATTGAAATGACAGATGTTGCTGTGGATAAAACCATTCACCCATTGGAATTCTCCAGACAAATTCAATGTATACAGAAGTGGAATGGTGCACATGGTGACTTTAAATGGACCATGACTCAATAAGTTATGGTCATTGACATATGACCACATTAGCTTCCTCAGAAGAGACATTGTTAGGTAAGGCATATTGCTCGTGAAATAAGTTTCGACTCTGGTTTGTTTAGGCAGGAACTTTGGAACTCAGGTATAAATGCTGGCTTTGCTAACAAAATGAGTGAGTTTAAAATATGAGGAAAAAAAAATTCTAAACAAAAAGAGCTGTGAAGAGAGAAATAAAAATTGATGCTGCAAAGTTGGGTGACAGATTGTCATGGTTTCAGTAAATATTGCAGGGAATTCCTGGACAATTGCTATTACTTCCTAGTTCTATAAAGGACATTATCGAGATTTTTGCAGCAGTATTCCCTGGCAAGTAATTTTTCACTACTTCAATGTAGTTAACACAATCTCTATTCTGCATATGTCAAACTCCCATGGTTAGGATGTGATTGTTTTACATTAATTGAGGGACTAGAATTCAGATACAGAATCCATCATAGAAAACTAAACATTCAGAGACCTTTGGAGTGGAACTGAGCCATGGGAGCCCCTAATACCTCCTGCCACCTATTATTTGGGTTGCTCACATGACAGCAGGAACTGGCATCCAAGTATGAATTTGGTTGAATGATAAGGAAATTAAATATCTCACAACAGTACATTGGTCATAAAGGGAATTGTCTCTATTTCAATCTCAACTTTAAAATAATACTTTACCGAACTTTTTAAGTAAAAAATTTATTTAGCAAAATAAATAAGCAGACATTACAAAAAAAAACACCGAATGGAGACTTTTTGGCTACTATAATCCTGAAACTGTATGACATTGCACGATGTACAACAGTATTACAATGCTACCTTTGCTCCTTCTTAACAATGTTCTCATCAAAACTGGATTCATCAGGCAATGTGTAAAACTTTTCCTCTCCTGTATCACCCCACAAAAAAAAATCACATCTATAAATAAGAACTGACAAGTTCTTGGCAACACTGGAATCTTTACAACAAAATACTTCATCAAGTGGTATGGTGGCACGTTTATTGCATACTGTAGTTGGCTCCAGCACATTGGAATTCAAATTGGTCTTAAAATGGAGCTGCCAACAAGGGCAGAGTGTACTGTATTTTTGAGAGTCACTTCTGTTGCACTTGATACATTTCAATTTTAGGATTTTGTACAGAAAGGTGCCTCATTGCAACGTTTTCTTTCTCAGTGCTGTAACGTGTGCCCTGTTTAAT
This sequence comes from Narcine bancroftii, assembly GCF_036971445.1. Lineage (NCBI taxonomy): Eukaryota > Metazoa > Chordata > Chondrichthyes > Torpediniformes > Narcinidae > Narcine > Narcine bancroftii. The sequence continues at coordinate 8,376,695 of NC_091476.1, forward strand.
GTTTCTCAAAGCAGCAGTTCTATTCGCTGTGCTTTTATTCATCACTTCCTTTTTTCTTCACCAATCGATCATTATCGATAACAGCTTTCTTGTTTCTCCCTGCCATTCTCCTTTCTCAATTCATTGGTATTCATGTTCCCAAACATTTAAACTTTCCTTCAGGTCACTGAACACAGCAAAGAACAAAGGAATCTTTGTTAACAATTGAAGATGTGCCCATTTGCCAGCCTTTTAAAGATAATTAGCAAGAGTCCTTCCTCTTGACTCCTTGATTTTTGAATCTTCTCCGCTGTTCTTTTCTTTCCATGTAGATATTTTATCAATTCCTTCTATTGCTCCAAGGAACACTGGCCTTTCTTTGGCAATCAGTCTTCTGGCTTTTAAAATCATACCCTATCATCTGTGTCATATTGCTCAGTATAGGCTAGTGCTATGATGCCTTTTGTCTTGCAGGTTCTCAAGTTACTTACACACATACCTCTCCGCAGTCCTTTCACACTTTTTGCAGGTTACATAACAGCACCAGTGATATTTGCAACTACATCTCTCAATAATCGTCTCTGTATATGCATTGTATCCCCGTCCACAGCACATCAGGTTACAGCTGTCACTCCCCACGGATGTCTTGTTGCACTGCCTGCATTTGAGGCAAATTAAAGATCATCAGTTCAAAGGACCATTCTTTAACCAGTAAACTGCTGAATACATACTGTTAGTAGAATGACAGAGCTGGCTCAGGCTTTTGAAGATGCTGTGACTCTCCCGTCAAAATCCGTCACAATTCCGCATCTTCAGCTGAATTAACATTGGTATTACTATTAAGTCATCTTGGGTCTTTAGTAGTATAGAAAGAATTCAAGTTTCAAACTTCTAGTGTTCACTGTCAAAAAGAACTAATGCTATAGACAGAAGTTTGAATTGATTTCTGCTTCATCTCCTTCAGTGGTGCAATATGCCACACTTATTAGTTCCTGAAACCAATCATAAGTTTTACACCTTAATCATCTAGTAGTACCAAAAATATAAATATGTTAAAACCAACAAGCTGCAGGTGTTATCAGAAGGCAGCCAAATAGCATTAATATATTTTGCCTCCTTTCACCTTTCCGACTGTTTTCATAGCTGGCTCTCTGCAAGCCCTATGGCCCAAAGGTTTCTCAATAAAACGTACTGAAACTTTTGGAGAAGAGCTGCCTGATGATTCTCATTATTTCGACACGTTACAAGAGAAATAGTGGCTGGGAAATTCCATGTGTGCCATTGGTAGAAGGAACATGTTGAATTGTACTGTCCCTGCAGAGGAACAAAGCCATCTCATCCAGAGAAATACATGAAGAAAATAGGAACAAGGGATGACACAGTAGCACTTAGTGCAACACTATTACAGCTCCAGCAACCAGGGTTAGTATCCAGTGTTGCCTGTAACGAGTTTGTATGTTCTCTCCCATGCCTGCGTGGGTTTCCACCAGGGTGCTCGGTTTCCAACCACCCTTCAAAATGTACAATGGGTTGCAGATTAATTTGTGTATTTGGGCGGCCCAGAGTCATGGGCTGGAAGAGCCTAATACTGTGCTGCAAGTAAAGGTTGATCATTGACCTTTGGTCCTTACCTCTCTTGAGTGCCGTAGGAGCCTTGCTTTTCGTTTGGTGTACAGTAGTCGGGTGAACCCACCAGGTAGATCAGCTCACTTTCCCTTACTGGCCTTATGTCCAGCTCTTTAGGCACCAGCTGTTTCTTGGTGCCCACGTGACGGTGGGTCACTCTGGTAGCTGCTAGGTACTTGGCTTTCAGATCCAGAGCAATGTTGTGTACATCCTGTAATCCCTTCCAGCAGGTTTTTACAGAACACGAACCAGAAACACCATGGCACTTGCACTTGGTCTCCAGTGAATCAATCAACACCTAATAGAAGAGAATACATACCAGCAAAGGAAACTAGGTATCACACTGGGCAGCGCGGTTAGCATAATGCTGTTACAGCACCAGCGATTGGGACCAGGGTTTGAATTCTGCGCTGTAAGAAATTTGTACGTCCTCCTTATGCCTGCAAGGGTTTCCTCTGGGAATTCGAGTTTCCTTCCATTGTTCACAACATACCAGGATTTATAAGTTAATTGGGCAGCATGGGCTTGTGGGTCAAAATTGCCAGTTACTATGTTGTATGTCTAAATTTTAAAAACTAAATTTTAAATTACAATAATAAATACGATGCCAGGTTTGGATGAATATCATTATCTTTAACACATTTCATCAATAGCCTGTCCCTTTTCTGTAAATCCCTTTAGATTTACTGTGTCCTTCCTTCCACTATGACCTCCTTCAGCCTTTTGATTTTTCATGTTGTGTTTCGGTTGCATCTCTCATTGTTGCCACCCCACTTTTAGTGGCTTCACCAATCATCCCAGAACCTCTTCACCTTCATACATCAGCAACCTGCTCCAAATGCCTGAACAAAATCTGTATCAACAAATGGCCCCACCATTTTGCTCTTTTTAAGCAGTTTGAAAATTTCATTCACATTAAATATGGTCCAGATCACTCACTTGATTAAATGCAGGGTTTTTTTGTATTCAGAATCTGGGCATCCGCAGCAAGATTAACCTTTAACTATTCCTCACGATGTGTTGGTCAGCTGTCTTCTTGAACTGGTGCACCCTTCGCATGAAGGTACTCCCAGTTTTGTTAGATTTTGAGGCAGCAAAAATAAAGGATATCCAATATTCATCCATGTCAAGATGGTTGTGACTTGAGAGGAACCTGCAGGTGGGGTATTTTCATGCACCTGCTCCCCTTTTATTTCTTGGTGGTTTGGAAGGTGCTGATGGGGAGTAGCCTGGGTGAGCAACTGCTTATCAGATTGTAGCCTCTGTGCTCTGTTGATGTAAGGAATGAGGGTTTAGGATACTGAATGGGTTGCAATCAAGCAAACTGCTTTGTTATTGATGCTGTGGAGATGCTTGAATGCTGTCGTAATTGCATTAATCGAGGTAAGTGGAGAGTATTCCATCGCCATCCTGAATTGTGTTTTGTAGATGCTGGGAACATTTTGGGGTGCAATGCATCCATCCTCTGACTTGATCTTGTAGCCACAGTATTTACACAGCTAGCAGAGATATTGGTGGGATATTTGGCTGTGATAATGCCACTGAATATCTGTGTGGTTAGATGTTTATTATCCAACAATTTTGTACTGCTGGCATTATTTGCCATTTATTAACCTTTGTCTGAATGTTGTCTAAGTTTTGTTGCATGCAAACATGAGATGCAAATTAAATGAAATGTTATGGAATTATTAGCAAATATCTGCATTCCTGACATTATTGATGTAGATGATTGCACCTAGGGCACTGCTCTGAGCCTGCAGTGATGACGTGAGACTGGGATGATTGACCTCCAGTGGAAACAGCCACCTTTCTGTTTGAAGATTGATAGCAAGTTCTGGGAGGTTTCTTCCCCTTGATGCCTATTAATTATGGTTTTACCAGACACCTTGATGTTACACTTGGTGAACTGCTGCAGAATGATACCTGTGAACCCTGTGTTGTGGGGAGGCATTTACATTCTAGAATTCTTCATAATGCAAAGCCATGTCATTTCTGCATGGGTCAAAAAGTGCCAAATGAAAATGTTGTGTTGATTTATATATTTTTTTTAAATCCTGTGAGAGCAAACTTTATTCCGTATCTCAAGTTTTTGGATAACAATTTATGAATTATGTAAGGATGAATTTCTGCAACCCAAATGCAAGAGTCACTTGTACATGGTGCAATTCTGCTTATCCACATATTAAGAGCATGTGACATGCAGTTGGTATCTAAAATGGTAAACGGTAATATGGTAATTGACCCTGAATACAGATGTCACTCTAGCTAAAGGACAGTGCTCAGGTGCAATGTATACTCACAGCTGGTAGGGTGAGCATTGAGACTTAATATAAATTTCATGGTTAGATTGAACAAGGAAGAGATTAACCACAACATTTGGCAGGAATGAAGATAGAATGACAGCATCTACTGTGACAGTGCATGCGTGAAGTAGATTGTGAGATGTAGGTTGATACTGTTCTGATAATGAGCACAATGTTTGCTCACAGTCCACAAAGTGAAGAGCAAATAGACAATGTAACCAGCAGGATGAATAATTTTAGTTATTGACCATTTACCTGTCTGCCAACTTCATTGTTGTGCATGTTCATCAGCCTGTTTGCCTGAGTTCCAGTCCTACTCCCTTTCATTGGTGCATCTGCAAAGACCGAGCCCATCTGCAGCCCGTAGCGGAGGTTGTCGCCACAGCCGCCCCACCGGAAGTCAGGCCCTGGTACCTCTGCAGGCACTGGGCCACAGGAGCAGGTGGGCAACTCTCCAGAGGCACAGAACTGAGCAATGGAGTGACTCAGCGTAGCAGAGGAGAGAGCATACACAAAGGACGATTCCCTTGTTCCTGCAACAGATACAAAATTATCAAGGCATGCAGATAATGTTCAAATCTCAAAACATTGAAAAGTGCAACCCATGACCAGCTGCATTTCAGAGTCTGCTTATCCCTTATAAATATTTGCCTCTGAGACAAATTGAGTAAATCGTGTTTGAAACTAAACATAAAAAACATTAATGTACATGCAGATAGCTGGGAAGCATGACTATCTATAAATTTCCCAATGATTTCAGTATAACCTGCATCTTTTAGGTCTATGGATGTAAAGTGGAAAATTGCACCTCTATTGAAGTATCCCTTTCTGTAATATTCCTGTGAACGATGGAAGCCAATAGCACCTAAAGCTGTGTAGGTAGCTATTTTCAACTCAAACCCAGGTTCCAAACGGAAGGGCAAGCTAAAGACAGAGGGACCCTACCAGAAATGTCTAACCATTATACATTGGTAGGATTTATTTTCATAATTTTGTAATATTTGATATGGTTGTACTGTGAAGTTACAAAGTACTTGCTGAATTTTATCTACAACAGGTGTTCAGAGGAGTAGTTTCAAAAGGTTAAATATATTTGTGAACTTTAATTTGAATTGGTATTTCTAGTTGTCTTTCAAAAGTTTGCCAAAACATTATCTCAGCTGTGCAAGGCTATGAATGGATTTCATGTGTTCTTTAGTATGATAATCCAGTCAGTCCAAAGCATTCAGCAATTAACAAAGCCATTCACTGATGTTCATAAGGAACTTATACAATATACAAATGTTAGGCACATGCATTAACCTATCAAGGCTCATCCTTTGAATTTTATTCAAATTGCACCAGGGATTCTTACACCCTTATTGTCAACTGAGAAAGGACCTTACAATTGAAATTACAATAAAAATTGCATGATTTAAAGATTTAGGATATCCAACAAATAATTTCAATAAAAAGAATTCAGTTATTGTACAAAGAACAACTTTCAACATCTGAAAAATATGCCCTTGCATCTGAATTTATACAATACAAGTGCATCCACATTCATTGAATGTCATAAAAAATGTGCAGTAAAAGGACACGACATTGAAAAGACAGAGGATAAACTGAACACTGGGATATATGTTTTTCTGTCATTGCACTGAAAATTTTTTTTAAAATTATTATAATTGCTTGAGATTTTGGGGCTTCATAAGGCAGCAGTTAATTTGTTGGTAATTTGATAGGAAATCAATGTCAGAGGTTATAATTCGCTTGATGTTACCAATCACCTCTCTAACTTTTGTGTACAAATATAGTTTGCCTAGTATTAATCACAGACTAAATAAAAATAATTTTTGTATATTGAATATGGAGCATTGGTACAACCTTGATCTCCAACTAATTTGTAGGAATTTTACCTTGTAGGTTACATAAGAACAACCTCCATTAAAAAAATTATTTTTACTTACTGCCAAACTCTGATTACCTTTGATAAATTCCTTCCCGAAGTCTGGAGATAATATTCCATGAATAATCACCAACAAAATCTATTGCATTCATATTTCTAAATTGTTTGAGAATGAAATATTTACAAATCCTTCTTTAGTTGGGTACCAATACTCTGCCTGCACAGTGATATTAATAAAATCAGGCAGTCAGAATAAAACTAATTTGGACACAGCAAGCCCCACAAACATACTTCTAATGAACAGATAATTTCCTTTGACAATGTTTTACTTGCATTAATCACTATAATTATCTGTTTTCAGTATATCCTTGTGAAATAAATATTGGCCAGATCTCCAGAGATGCTCCCCTTTTTGAATGCCTTGCACAGGCTCACTTCAGCATTTCCCATTTCACTCATGCACGATAGCCCCCTCTCTCATGCTTCTTTTGTTTTAAATGTTCTGTCTTATCCTGCTCAGTGCTGCATAAAAGAATGCAATCCTTTTGTTTTATTTAAAAACAGCAATTCAGTGGCAGACAATACCCTGAAAGACATTACTCAAAGAGACATCATGAAGTCACCCAGTACTTATTGTGCTATTGTAATACTAATAAATCTGAAATGCTTGATTTGCCTTTAGATGAATCCTGCTACATTCTAGGATGAGTAGTTCTCCCATTTGAACCAGAAATGCCAGCTGGCCATCAGTGCTCCATCCAAAGTGCTGCTGCCTCTCTCATTCCACACTAAGCCCCTCACCAGTTGGGGATAACTTCATATGTTGCTATTGCTTCTTGTGGCTATATCAAACTTTGGTTAGGCTGCACTTTGGGTATTGTGTGCAATTCTGGTCACCCCATTACAAGAAAGATATGGAAGAGATTTATCAGGATGTTGCCTGGATTAGAGGGTATGAGCTATTGGGATGGACAAACTTGGCTTGTTTTCTCTGGAGTGTCGGAGACCAAGGGGCGAAAATGACAAATACTCCAGAACAATTCTTTACAGAGAGATGGAGGGAGTTTAAGGGAGACATATAGTGATGGTGACTGGAAATGGGGAGCCAGGAGTAGAATGAAAGGAAATGAAATAGTGGCATTTAAGAGGATTCTAAATAGACACAGGAATAGGCAGGATAAAGAAATGTATTAGAGGGAATTCTGCATGCAGCAGAGCTGTGGTTTTATTTGGGTATCATGTCTTGCACAGACATGTGGGCTGAAGGGCCTGTTCCTGTGCTGTTTATGTTCTTCAACTTCAAACTTTAAATATTTTTAATCTTGAAGTGATGCCATTTACTCATCTCCCTCCTGAGACCCTCTCAACCCTCCAACTCCCTGATTTTGGCCTCATTTCCCTACATCCCCTATCCTTTGATTACAAGTGGAGACCCCATCATCGGCTTCCCAAGCTAGTCAGCTCCTTATAGATCCCCTCTTCCTGATATCACTAGTTGTCTTTTGAAATGAAATGTGAAATTAAGCGTTCCGTTTCTATCCACCACCCAAAATCGCTAGAACAGGGTGCTGATGGTCACCATGAGAAGAGTGATTACTTCTCCCTCCATTACAACAGAGACTACACGTCCAGAACTGACCCATGGCGAAGAGGAAATAATTACAGCTCTTTTGGGGGGAGGAATCAGAGCCCCAACAGTGCACAAATACCTCACGTTGATGTCAGCGTGTGTGTGGGGTGTGGGTAGCTTCACCCTCCCCCTCTTCGCCCTCCCCCTTGAACTATCTTCGGGACGGCTTCATGGCGGTGGTCACAGGTTAACATTCTGTTTGGCTTTTAAAAACAACATGGCGTTACCTCGGTTTAAATCGGGATTGAAGCGTGGCGCGAGTTGTACAGAGGAGCAGTTCCATCTCATGTCTGCCATGGTGTTCTGGCACACGAGCCGCGTCTGTTTGGCCGCGAAGACAATGCTGTTCATGAGCTCCAGGTTCCTCCGGCAGAGTTGCAGCTGATCTGGGACTAAACCACCCGCCTGTTTACAATGCTGAGTTTGGTTCCAGCTCAAAGCCGCGCCACTCACCGCAATACCCCTGTCAATCAAAACGCCCACATCAGGTTCGAGTGTGACATCTGCTACTTCATGAAGACATTCGTGGAACATAGTCAGCGAAAACCATGACAACTTGTTAAAGTTGGATTTTAAGTGCCTCCTAAAATCCAGTGATACAGAAGTGTTGGGCTTTTTAACATTTTTTATTGCCGTCAATCAATGACTTTGCAATTCAATAAAAAAGAGGATCATCTCAAAATAACTTTCTCAATGGACCTCTTCATGAAACCGCGGCTACAGACGGACAGGCAGAGCATTTCCCTGTACTCACAGCCACTGGATCGCGCCGCACGGCCGACCCTCCAGCACCGCCAGCAGGACGCAGCCCATCCAAATGTCCATTTCCAAACCCTCGGAGAAACCAGCTCGAGTCGAGCCACTGGCGACACCCCGTCGGAGCGCTCGTCCGCCCCCTCCGAGACCTGAAATAAGACACAGGAAGGTGGTCAACAACGTGAAGCGCTAAATCTTGAACGCGGTTGAAAGCATCGGGGTGGTTCACCTTCAATGGAATTGCCCCAAATCAGACTCCTCGCCACCGAGGCAGACCGCTCTCCAATGTGTTCTTGACCGAGTGAGTGAGGTCCTCGATGTCAAATGCAACGCGTTTTAATCCCAGATTTGAGGGGTTTCTTCTGCCTCTCGGCTGAAGTTGGTTTGCGTCCACCTCGTGCACCCAACTCCGTTTGGATTGATTTGGATCTTTTGCAAAAGTGTGATGGCATGACGCGAATCTCTGTCGGACTTCGCAGCCAACTCCGCGATCGCCTGCTTTATAGTTGAGCGTGACGCGCCCGTTCCCAGCCAACGATGTGGATTTCAGGTGGAATCAATGGAGTTGGCCGACATCAAAGGGGGAAGGAGAGAGACGGATTCCTATTCATTTTAATCTCGGACGGGGCAAATACACAACCCCGTCCTGCGGGTTTGCTCGAGGAGACTTCGCCAAAACATTTCTCATTGTCTTGGAAACCCGTCTTTGAAATTCACTGATTTCCTCGCCCCGCCACTGCATTACATTCACCGCCCTTCCCCAGCCACCGGGGTCGAGGGATTGAACGACCTGTTTCTGCACTTATCAAAATAAAAGTGGAGCTCGAAATTTTTAAAACTCGTTGTACGATCACAGCTTTTAATGAATTTCGCAAATGTTCTGCGAAACTCTGGAGTTTTCTCAAAATCAACCCAGAATTATTGCGCGGGGCGAACAGAACCAATTTTAGTTTCGTGCGTGTTGGCATGAGATGGTTTTCGATCAGGACGGGTGTGTAATCACATAAATGCCCACCAGTATGATCATCAAACCTGATTGGAGTCATTGCTTAGATCCTGGTGCTTAAAATCACCTAATATTAACGATCACAACGTTCTGCGAAACATTCTCGACAAGACTAAAAAGGGTTCATGTAGCACGTATTAACAACTCGAGATACCCATAGATGTTAACTAATTACCGGGAGTTTAACCTTCACATTGGGGCCTCCAGCGCCTTGGAGGGGCGGAAAGGTAAAACGAAGCGGCCTGTGCTGGTATGAACTACCTTTGAAATGTCTTTGAAATTAAAGTTGGCAAACACAAAATTAGCATGTGAATGGGGCAGAGATAAGTAAACAGTGGCGGCGCTATCTCAGCGAGAGGGAGGGAGCACGCTAGCATTTCATAGAGCAACCCCGAGGTTTGTTCAGTGAGATTAACCGCGGGCAAAAAGAATCCTCGAGATAGTATTATCTACAAAGAACACCATATATGCAAATTTGTCGCCTCAAAATAATTGATATAAAAAAGAGGTTATAACTTTGTTATATTTTAGGCGTTTCTTTCTTGTGCATGGCTTAACGATCCTGCAGGATTGATTAACGTACACTGATAGACCAACAGAAAATGAAGATGTGTGACATGGAGATGTGTTGGTGGACTAGGTTGTATCAGTGACACAGAGGATGCTGGAATCTAGGGTAAAAAAAAACTGCCAGGCAGCATCCATGGAGTGAAATGGACATTTGATGTGTTGGGCCAAACCCTGCTTGCAGGAGTAAGAAAGGGCAGGGACAGCGTCCACAGGAGATAATTAGAAGTCACCGACGTGTCAGGTCTGAGCCCTTCCTCAAGTTCCTCCTATCTCCTGTGGACCGGAGACCCTCCAGCATCTGTGTGTATTTTACACAGGCTCTTGGTGTTCAGCTGGGCATTTCATACACTTCAAATGCTACTTCACAATTCCTTCGCTCCCTTACTGTTCATCCACTTCATAACCGTTGTATTTCAATATTCATAACATTTACAAATGTGCAATGCAATACGTTCATATTCTGCCATTTTCAAAGTTAACCAAGGTATTCCCTTTACATTACATCATGACATTTTTCTTTACATATATTAATTCCTCAGGGACATAAAAAAGGAGGATCATTCAGCCCCTGGTGCATAACCTGCCATTCAACAAATCCTGGCTATTTTTCTTCATTTGTGGTTTTTAGACTGCAGGCATGTAATGGCACAATCAAGGAATTTTGCTGCTGCACCGGCCGTCTAAAAATTTTGAGTCAATTCCTGCATCGTGATTTATCCTGAAAGACCCCAACAACTTTTTTGAGGAATCCTGCTGTGTAAATCGTACTAGAAATATTAGTTCCACCGGAACTGTTGCACTCAGGTACTTGCAATCTAAATAGGTGCCCAGTGTGAACACCACACAGGCAGTAATTATGTTAATTTTTTCAGCGATTTTTCCCGACATTGCAGTCGAAAAACCATCATTTACATCATTTTCCTGACCTTTCCCTAATTCCCCAAATCCAGAAATTTGTGATTTCAGTTTTCATGACTGAACCGCCACAGCCTTCTAGGGTAGAAAATCCAAAATGCAAATTGTTTCAAAATGCAATTCTTTGTGTCATGATGGTGATCCCCTGTTTTTAGACTCCTTTACCAGAGAAGCATATGCCACACACACATGTACTTTTCAATGAGGTCACCTCTCGTACTTCTGTACTCCAAGGCAGCCATTCTCAACATTTTTTTGTGGCTCTGGCCCACTTACAGGGCAGGACGGGGCCTATAGCATATGTTATAAAGAGGCCCTAAATTTAAAAAAATACACATCAATATTAAAACATCTAGTAGTTTAAAAGAGACCTGAAAGGGGGAAAGTAGGACACCAAATGCCAGGGGAAACTAAATTCAGAGGAGAGAGATGAACTCAAGCAATAAATCATTGCAAATGTGGCCTTACATATTTTATGAATGGATAAAAGCTTGCATGGATGACTTGAGGACATAGGTTCTCTGACTTTCTGGCAATTCAGAGAAAGTCTGCAGTGGTCAGTTCTAAACACGGCAACATAACAAAACACTTGCTATTTTTTTCAGAACAGTGGAGTGAGTGGGTGCGTGTGCACTTTAAGTTTGTCAGGCAGCAGGCGAATAACTAGTTTTCCCTTGGGGATTGCATATATTTTAGCTGCTTTGAAACAAGTGAGGGGAGAGAGAGATAATTAGAATGCAACTCATCCATTTAAATTTTTTCATTTGTTATGCAGCCAGATAATATGACAAATATGTCTGATATTTCAGTAATAGTATTACTTACATGTAGGTATCAGAATAGGCTTCCATTGCTTTCTTGCATGTTGCTTGTTTGTAAGTTTATGAACGTGTGAAATAAAATGTCTGACAGTGCCGAGGTTTCTTTTCATTGTCATACATTCGCACGGATGAAGAGAAGTCACTGTTGGCATTCATCACTTCCCTTGGCTCTCCAATATTCCAGCTCACAATCATCTAGATTGTTTGGCCATTCATTAATATTATTAGATTACTTGTTCTTTGACATTCAATGGATGCTGGCTGTTGCTGGATGTCTTCTGCCACACTGGTACTAATTGTTCCTCTATTTCCAGCTTCAGCCATTATGGCACCATCACCATGAACATCAAAATATTCTATCAACCTATGTGTTTTTGATAACACAAGTTGGACTTTTCTTTGTTTTTACTTCCTTCGCTTTCATTTTGCACTTCCAGAAGTATAATGGCATCCAATATCTGGCTCTTCTGCTCATTGCTATCTGCAGCATGCAGCTCCACTGACATGTTAACAAACCATCCAGCTGACTGAGGGCCTGAGGCACATTTTCACTGTCCAGCTAAGGCGCAATTCCATTTCCATTTTCATCTTTGAGCAGCTGCTATGACTTCAGTTTCAAATATTGTCATATTTATGCGTCATATATGTATCACATAGATACCACACTCCCATTAATTACTGTGTTAATAACCCTGAATAAAGGTGATAATTGGCTAAAATCATTAACCTTAAACACCAAGTTGTTCATAAAAGTTGAAAGCGGTATAGTACTGTAGCAATAGAGCAAGCATTTAGCAGGGCCTATAGCATATGCTAGTTTTGCCACTATGTTAATCTGGCACTGACCCCTGAAGGGTCTGCTTAAAGTTTATGGGCTCCCTTCCCTGTGAAGCAGTCAAGTTTTTTTTTCCGTACTTTGATTCTACTGACTATGTAAAAAACAAAAAAAAAGTTACTTGAGGTGAAAAAAAACAAGGTTTTTACTTAAATATGTTGTGGCCCTGGGGCAGGGTGAGGGCCTAGGACCCCCATTAAGAATGGCTACTCGGAGGAAATTAATCTACTAATTTTCTACTTATAACAGGTGTGTTACCCAAGGAATCAATCTAATGAATATTTTCTGCCCTTACTCCATAGCAATTGTATTCTTCTTCATGTTAGGAGACCTATATTGTCAACAATAATCGGTGTTCATCATGGGACGAAGGGGGGGGGGGGTGGTGGTTCTGAAATTTTGCATAAAGGAACTTCAACACAAATTTGCATCTTTTTTTCACGTGCCCTCAATGTGGAGAATAAACCTGGGAACCTCAGAGATGCTCTGACTGTGACCATCTTCAAGAAAATAAAAAAGTCAAATTGTTCTAACTGCAGAGAGGGTTCCTGCTGTCTGCCACAGAGAAAGGCATCATCAGTGTCTGAAGAAACTGCTCCTCATATTGCAATACGGGCACAATGGACAAGATCTTTATTATATGTTAACACCAAGGGAATTGCAATGAGTAGTTTCAACCATAATACATGGACTTTGATTTTTCAAAGCCTTTAATTTCATCAATTGATTGGGATTACTAAGAAGACTTCTCAAATTCAGCCACATGCAGAAAATTGCCTCATTCTTACATCTGCATTCTGAGAACATTCAAGATGTGATCTTAACCAACAGATGTACAACAGATCTCAGTGCAGACTGGCGTCAAACTAGGCTGCTTCGTCACCCCAGTATCTGTCTTAACCACATGTGACACCCAATAAACGTTCCTCTGAAATGTAGCTATCCTAAAGGACTTCATAACCATTGAATGGTGGGAGTGCAAGTGATGTTTGTATATGTACACATTCAAATGCTGAACTTCATGCCATTGTAGACACAGTAACTGAAGAGGATGTGGTTTGCATAACTTTTGCAATACTAAGGTCTTCTTTCCACCTACCCCCACTGTACAAGTACATGAGACCCTGAAAAATGTGGACACTTTCCATATCTCAGAAGACATATCTTTGTGAAGGCAGGAATTGATGATAAATCATCATCTCTTTCAAAGCACCAGTCAGGCTTTAAAAAAAAGGAAAAGATTAGATGGAGAAGGTTGGCTGTCTCCTCCTAGTGTATCCAACACAAGGGTTATGTTCAGTGATGTTGAAACTCCGTGCATGAAGGAGCTGAAATGGAGCACCCTCTTGCCACAAGTTTTGGTGATGAGGCACTCAACAAAATGACTGACAATCAGGTCAAAGTCTGTCAAAAATATTATTGAAGCACATTTAGACTACTGCCTGTTTGTCTAAATCAAAGGTATTTTGTACATAAACAAAGGCCTGTCTGTGTAATACAGTCCAACTGAAAGGAATGTCCTGAAACAGCATAGTCAGAATCATTCTTTGCAATACCAATAGTCTCAGCATGTCATTACACTTGGTGAACCCAGAGCCTGCCCACAGTTTGATGCATCCAAACACAAAGGCAGCCTCATCGGGATGAGGGCCAGTTTCGGCAAATTTTTCTCCACCATTCCTTGGACTTTTTTTGCATCATTGTCCCCTTGGACGAGGTCCATTTTCAATCTCCAGTAGCAATGACGCATATAGCAAGGCATCTCAGTGCTAGGAAACTTGGAACAACAACCCTGGAGATAAATATCAGGAAGAAAACGGTCTTCAAATGAGAACAAAGCAGGCATTCTCTTCACCACATACTTCATCTCAGTGGAGATCAAGACCTAACCACAATGTTGGGAAAGCTCAGTAGTTTACATATACATGCATGAGCATGTGCAGCCAGAATAGCTTGCTGGAGACACAAAAGGAAGCAGATGCTGGAAGAGGGAGCTCAATCGATCAAGCAGCAACAGTGGGAGAAAATGAATTATTGAACAGAATTGCCCAATCTTGAAGGTTCTGACCCTAAATCTTGACAATTCTTTTTCTCCTACTGATAATGTTCAACCCGTTGAGTTCCTCCAGCAGATTGTTTTTTTGCTTCACTATAGCTTGCTGTTTTGATTTGACTATAGACCTTATATTTACAGTACAATAGATTTGACGACAGTGTCCATTGACAAGCACACTATTGAAACATTATATGATGTGTTTCCACCTTTGGATATCTTGTCAAGATCAAGCCTGACCTACTGTTTTTGCCGAAGGGTGGCTTACTACACCTCAGCAGCTATTGGTCTCTCATGCAATCAATTTGATTGGCATGCAACAACTTCCGTTCCTCTGTCTAGATATTCTGCTGTGAAGAGGCATCATCACTGGTCCACAAGATGGCTGGCAGCTGCCTCCTGGTAATGAACCTAATGTATAAATCACTCTGTTATGGCACTTCAATGTGCATGACCAAATTCTGAAGCACAGACATCTGGCTGCTTTCTAGCAACTCTCACTGCTGATGGCCTGAATACTGAAAAACAACTTCTCACCAGTCTCTGTTCCCTATTCCCTTAAATACAGCCCCCTTTATTCAATGATCTTCAATCCTAAATGTGGACATTATCAAACTTCTTTTAATTTTAATTTAGAAATACAGCACGGTAATAGTCTCCTGTGTGTAATTAACCTACAATCTCCATATGTCTTTGGAAAGTGGGAGGAAACTGGAGCACCCAGAGGAAACTCATACTGACATGGGGAGAACTTACAAACTCCTTAAAGATAGCGCCAGATTCAAACCCAGGTCACTATCACTGTGAGAGCATAATGTTAACTGTGCTGCTCCATTATGGAAATCCCCTTTCAGAGATGATATGTGTCACATTATCCATGTTTGAAGCATCTTCTCTATTAATTCATCAAAACACACTATCAAATTAACTAGATATGAATAGTTTTAACAAATTGACCTACACTTGTCGATCGATATGTGATAATTCTATCAATAATTACTGTTTCTAGAGTCACCCCCATCATCAGGTCTATAGTTAATGCATTCACTAATACAGCTTTCAGAAAGTAAAGATTTAAAACATATAATTTCCAGTCATCAAGGACATCCCTGAATCTGTTGATGTTTGAACAATTACACCATCACTTCTCTCTGCAACTGAGGATTCATTCCACCTTCATTGTGTGATTTAAGTGCGGCAGGTCTTTCCAGCATTTTTAAAAAAAATCCATTCATAGCTAATTATATATCTCCAGGAAATGCAGGTTCTAATTTTACAGATTACATAAGTTAATTTTCTCTGTATGTCAGAAAATATGTAAACCATTCGAAATGGTACTGTAATGCCAAAAATAAAACATATATAAGAGACTGCAGGTACTAGAATCTTGAGTAAAAAGACAAGCTGCTGGAGAAACTGTGGGTCGAGCAGCAGCAGTGGGAAAAGAAGAATCGTCAATGAACTCTTCCTCAAGACTGGATGAAGGGCTCAGACCTGAAACATTGGCCATTTTTTTTTCCCACTGCTGCTGCTCAACCCACTCAGTTCATCCAGCAGGTTGTTTGTTGTAACAAAACATATGCAATAAATAAGGAAGAACAATTACTAAAAGTGGAGAGAGAAACTAGATTTGCCATTTGTAGGAATTAATATTTGTACATGCATCAGACCTTTGAATTTAATAGCATTATAAAATATTATAGGAATGTTAGTATGTAGGGGTGTCCAAAAGGCAGTCATTGGTAACTGTGGGCAGCATGAATTGTTTTACTAGCAACATTCACAACCAGTCAATGAATTAAACCAGTGGTTCTCAGCCTTTTTCTTTCCACTCACACACCACTTTAGGTATTCCCTTTGCCATAGGTACTCTGTGATTAGTAAGGGATTGCTTAAGGTGGTGTGCAGGTGGAAAGAAAAAGTTTGAAAACCTTTGTTTTACTCGTACCTAATTGACTTGTTATGTGCATGGTTTCATAACTCCAAAGAAATGGGCCAATGATAATGTTTCTAGAGCAAAATATTTCAGTAACAATTGGATCTAGAGTAGTGTTTCTTAACTTTCCCTTCCCACTCACATCCCACCTTAAGTAATCCCTTACTAATTACAGAGCACCAATAGGGGATAACTTAAAGTGGGATGTGAGTGGAAAGAAAAAGGTTGAGAACCACTGAATTAAACAAAACTAAATTAAGATGGGAAACAGAGATAATATTTCAGATCAATGACATTTCATTAGAACAGGAAGAGAGAGAAAAATGTATTTTAAAGTGTAGAGGGTTGAAGAGAACAGAGGAAACATTAGATTGATCATATCATATACATCCACTCAGTATGGCTGCAATATCTTTCCTTAGCCTTTCTTAAACTCTCTGAAATATTTGACATACCATTCTTCTCCATCCCCACCGTTCAGAAAGACCAGGCTCTCGTTTCAGACACCCCTGTCCTAGGAAAAGGCACTGACTATTCTTTCCATGCCCTCCCTCCCCTATAATTTTTAAGACCTCTATAAGGTCAGCCCTCAGTCTCCTACATTCCAGTGAGAATAAACCCAGCCTATCTTATCTCTCCTATAACTTCAACTCTCCATTCCGTTTCAGAATCTGTCTGAGTGACTCTAGTGGTGACATGATGAAGTGGCATTAGTTATGATGAGTTGGATGAGTAGAACCAAACTAGCCTGTTCCTTCTGAGCTCCATTCTATAAAATAAATGCCAATAAAATGTGACAACTGAACCAGGTCTCCATGCATCTTGTGAAAGTTTAGAAAGTAAATTTGATGTCAGATTCACAAAATTGAATGCAAAGATTACAAAATGACTGGCTTAGCCTGGGGTGGTTCAATGGGGTCGGTGGGGGTGCGCGTAAGAATTTAATCAAAATGACTAAAGTAAGTTTCAGGTGGTGCCTTTACCTTTGTGCAGCCTTTTGGAAAGTGAAATTCATCTTGAAAATCACAAGTAAATGTAATGGGCTGCACAGCAGCAAGACTTAGTAAGAGTTTCTGAAGCCTCAGATGTATCTCAGAGCTGGTGACTGTTACCACGTATCATATTTTATCCTGTTTAATTGCTCTTTAAGTTCTGCGACATTAAAAAAAAGTCAGCTTTTTCTAACATTACTAAAGATCATGACAGACCTGATATCAATGTTACCGATAATAGTATGCGAGTCCTTTGTGCGTCTGCGTGACTGTTCCCTGCTATTTTGGCAGGTTAACCTCACTGTTGCAATATTGCACTGAGAAATATCACACAAACACGTTAAGCATTCATACCAACATAAATAGCAGGCTTCATGTCCTTTAATGTATCAAAATAGAAAATGCTTAAAATTTGATCAACATCAAAAAGGTTCATGTGTGACAAGTTCCAAATGTACACCAACAACCATCAGCCATAAATCACCCCTTCTACCCTGCACCCTTCTTCTCTCTCTGTTGGAAATTGCGTTTACACCATTCACTGTTGGATGAGCTGAAATTTCTTCGTTAAAATGACCATCTCTAAGAAGCTACAAGTGTAAAAAAACATTGAAGCTATTAACTTTAGCTCTAACCAGAAACACCATTCCATCTTTCTGCCGTGGTCATTTTATCGGTCCGAATCTGATGTCTTCAAGCATGTCATGGTACTGAGTTGCTCACCCTATCCTTCTGTAACGTGAGGGGGGGATGATGTCGCTTCCACAGCCCATCTGCTGCTGAAACTTATAACATGGGCCTTTGTTATTTGCGATGCCCCTTTGAGCAGTGCCCACCTCATCAAATACAGTACTGGATTCTTTCATTCTGACCTCGTGTGTGCTCCTCTTTTCTGTTGGTTCGCTTTAATACCGACCACTCATTTGTCTAAGTTCCAAGCTCTTTCTTTTCCTCAGGTTTTCTGCTTCTTCTCCTCTTCCTTGTCTCCACAATATTTTTTAGAACCTACTCTTTGACTAAGCAATGAGCGTGTGTTCTCTTTTTTTGATGGGTGCTGCATTTGAATGACGATACTCCTGGGATATTTTATTACAAGACATTATCTCTAACAGACAGTGGAATTAGATTCTGAGGTTTTATTTAAATACAGGTAGTCCCCGACTTGCAACCTATGCAACTTACACCCATCTGCACATATGACCAAAATATTTTTTTAAATATAAATTTTACACAGATTATGTTGTATTTCACAAAATATAACAGGGCATGTAAGAGCCCTGTTAGTCGGCATCCTGCATGTGTGAGAGATAATGGTGCTAATTGAATATCGTTAGGGCACTTAACTCTCGTGCATGTGCCATCCGATCTTCAATATGTGAACCCACCATGCATGCGCCAACTGAAGACTCGCTCATGCACACAGGAATCAAGATGGCTGTGCCCAGCCTATGGACCCCGGGACACCAAATAATAAGGTAAGTGTGGACCAGAATGTGGAAAGATTCAGCAAGGTTGATCAACAAATTCAGGAAGCTTTAAGTTCTTACCATCAAATCTATGACGGAAAAAAATTTGATTGAAAAGTTTGCTTTAAGACTTTGGTACTCCACGCGTGCAGACAGAATTCTGACTAATGGTCCCAATTGCGTTCATAAGTCGGGGAATAACCGTGATCTTTAAATTCTTTAGTTCTAATTGAAGCAGAGGAAAAATAACAACATTTGAAACAGATATTCAGAATACCATCTAGTCCTAACAATAGCCCTTCCTCTGCCTGTCTGTCTTAGGGAGATAGAGGATAAAATCTTGAATTGCCTTGACTACTGGAATATAAGATTTATTGCTGGTTGGGATTATTGTAGTTAAACAAGAACATTTGCAAATGCTGGGGTCTAGTGCAACACAGAAAAATGCTGGAAAAACTCAGAAGGCCACATGGCATCCATCGGAAATAAAAGTCAAACATGTTTCAGGCCTGAGCTCTTCCTTGGGAAAGATTATTGTAATCATTTTCTTGGAAGTTTTACTATAGCATAATTCAATAATGAGGAAAAACCTCATTAAAAGTCAGTAAACTGGGCTTTGATTTAAAGATGTTATTTGAAGGAATGGAAAAGAATTGAGTTAATTTTCTTTTAAAATAGAGGAAGTTGGAGGACTGAAGTGTTCAATTTTGGTAAGGTAGAGCAGTAGAGGACAAATACAGTAAATGGCAGGGCTCTGGAGAGTATTGTAGTACAGAGACACAAAAGGGTACATAGTTCACTGAAAGTGGTGACATAGATAAGCAGAATGGAAGAAGACATTTGGCATGTTTGCCCCCTTCTGTGAGGCCATAAAGTAGAAGAAATGCAACATATGTTTAAGGTGCCCAAGACATTGGTGAGACTGCACTTGAAATTTAGGGTATGATTCTGGTCATCTAGCTATGGGAAGGATACCAATAAGCTGGAAAGATGCAGAAAAGATTCACAAGGATACTACCAGGGCTGAAAGGCTTGATTTATAAGGAGAATTATAAGGGTAAGCTGACGCGATTATCCCTGGAACACAGAAGGCTGAAGGATGGTTTTCCTGAAGTTTATAAAATCATAGAGGGCATGGTGAATGGCCAATCTTTTTCTCAGGGAAAAGGAGTCTTAATGCTAGAGGGCAGAGGTATAAAGTGAGAGGGGAAGGATTTGAAGGATACATTTTTTACACACAGAGTGGCAGGTATGTGGAATGTGCTGTCAGACGAAGAGGTAGAGGCAGGTGCAATGGCAATGTTTAATAGACTTTTAGACAAGTACGTGAATTAGGAAAGGTTTGGAGGAATATGCAGACAAATGGGATCATCTCATTCAGGCATGGAATGGACATGTTTAAGTTTATTTGTCACAAAATAGTACTATGAGAAGGGTTCTTCTGTGAAAAGACTAACAATTTATCTCTAGCATTACAATTTACAGAGAATAGGATTACATTGAAAAGGAAGATCAGTTATCACCAAGCAAGGGCAGCATGGGAGCAGTATTTGGGAGATCATTCAGGAGCCTGATGGCTGCAGCGATCAAACTGTCTTCAAGCCTGTTGTTCATGTCCATCACTCACTCTAATAGGAGGAGGAAGAGAGTGTGTGATGGATCCTTCAGTATGTTCATTGCCTTTCCAAGACTGCACGATGTGTAGATGGAGTCCAGGGAGGGGAGGGATGTATTTGTGATTTTCTGAGCTGCTTTCACTACCTTCTGTCATTTCTTCCAATCTTAAGCAGAGCAGCTTCTGTCCCACGCTGTGATGCATCCAGCAAGTATGCTTTCAATGGTGCACCTGTAGAAGTTGAGGAGCAGGGGATGTGATGTGGAGAACAAGTAAAGAGGGTTCAAGTAGTGACGAATCTGAGCACAGTTTAACCACAAACAAGGATCTTTTTCATGCATGGGGGGAAGTTGCAACACACACACACACACACCCTACATACAATTCTTCTGGTTTGGAGCAGCTTCCTGTCCAACCTATTGGATAATCCTCCAGATAATGGGGGAACATGCCAAACTTCATTAGTCTGAGAAAGTAGAGGCAATGATGTGCTTTCTTGTTCATCATGTCAATATGCTTCTCCCAGGACAGTCATTTGTGATTTAATCCTAAGAACTAGAAGCTATCCAAACTTTCAACTTCACCACTAGGGTGGGCAAGTGTATTGACTCTGCCCTCTCTCCTGAGGTCAATATTCATTTCCTTCTTCTTGACATTGAAAGAGAGGTTATCTTGGCACTAGGCTTTCAATCTCTTTCCTATATTCCAACTCATTGTTATTTGATACCCGGCCCTTTACTCTGGTGTAACTAGCACATTTGAAAATGGGGTTGGATACAGTAGGGAGTATAGTAGTGGATGAATGGACATCATTGACGAGCACTGGTGCTATGATCATGGAGGAGATGTGGTTACCCATCTGTTAGGAAATAATTTTGATCATTATGTTTGATTACTTTTGGTACATAAAAAGTTGAGTGAATAAAATGGTGGCTGTAGGGGGTTGTTCAATTTAGGATGTCGTAATGCTTTGAGAACAGGCAGAAGCTCAAGGTCACTGAAGATCATGTTTACCTGCACAATTGCTATGTCTATCTTTTAGTAAAAACACTATGCTGGAGAATCTCAGCAGGTCAAACAGTGTTCTTCATATAGCAAAGAGGGATGCCTTCCCTGAAGAAGTTCTCCTTTGCTCTCTAAAGGGTGTTCTGTGGGATTCTCTCTCTCTCAATGTTCTCCTTCTCTAATCCCTGCAGCTCTCAAGCTCTCTGACCATGTACTCGCCTAGACTTGCTTCCACAGCCACATTGCCTTCCTTGCTACTTGCCTCCCCTGCTATCTTGTGCCTTGTGGTTTCCAGTTCCAGATCCAGGCCTCCCTATTTGGGCCCTGCCAAGGATCTGAGGTAGCTACACAGGTAGGAGAGAGACTGCTGCTCTCTCCACTTCACTCAATGAATTTTATGCACCACCCTCACCTCAATGCAGAGATATCAGGGGAAAGTTCTTATTTTCTTCAGGATATGTCTGTATGTTTGTTTCTATGATGAAAGTCAAGGCAGATAAGGAAGTACAGCCTGGTCCAATAAGTAATGAGAAAGGAATTTTGTGAGAGTAAAAGGGGTATAAAATAGGTGTAATCCATTTATGTTGTTGGAATTGTGGGATGGGAATTGGGAGTCAGTGCCAGGAATAGGACTCAGTGCTCTTGGCATGATCAGACTGACCGGGGAGAGACTAAATAATAATAGTGCAGGAAGAGTAAGGCAGTGTCTTTGGTTCATTGATTATACAGGACTCTGATGGCAGCGGGGCACAATCTGTCCTTGTGCCTTTGAGTGCTCGTCTTTAGGCTCCTGTAACTTTTCCCTGATGGTACCAGAGTGAAGAGGGCATGTCCTGGGTTGTGGGGGTCTTTGAGGATAGAGGCTACTTTTTTAAGACATTGCCTCATGTAGATGTCCTCGATGGAGTGAAGTCCGGTGCCTGTGATGTCGCAGACCGAGTTAACAACCCTGTGGAGTTTATTCTTGTCCTGAGAGTTGTTGCCTCCATACCAGGCAGAGATGCAACAAGCCAGAATGCTTTCCACAGTATACCTGTAGAAGTTTGCAAGAGTCTTCAGTGACATACCAAATCTCCTCAGACACCTCACAAAGTATAACACTAGTGAGTCTTTTTTGTGATTTCATCAACATGGAGGCTCCAGGACAGATCCTCAGAGATATTGACATCCAGGAATTTGAAGTTCTTGACCCTCTCCACTACTGAGCCAACAATGAGGTCACGTTTCCCTGGCTTCTTCCTGAAGTCCACAATCATCCCCTTGGTTTTGCTGACATTGAGCACAAGGTCGTTGTTGTTACACCATTCAACCAGCTGATGTATCTCCCTCCACTTCCTCATTGCCATTTGTGATTCTGCCGACAACTATGGTGTCATGGACAAACTTGTAGATGGCATTGGAATTGTGCCTAGTCACATGGTTATGGGTTTATAATGAGTAGAGGAGTGGGCCAAGCACACATACTTGGGGTGCACCCGTGTTGATGATCAGCGAGATGTTTCCAATTCGTACTGACTGTGGTCTTCCGATGAGAATGTCAAGAATGCAGTTGCACAGAGAGAAAGAGAGAGAGAGAGAGAGAGAGAGAGACAGGAGAGAGAGAGAGAGACAGCTGCCTTACCTGGGATTCCCATGACTAATCAGAGAGTGGTTGATATGTATTTTTCATTTTGTTTCTGTTGTATTTTATTAATATATTTCATGAGTAGCTTATATATAGTTTTGCCTTAACCTCGATTATGTGTATATTGTCTCTCTTGACTACGAGTACCTACTACCACTGAATCAGAGAAGAGACAGGAAGTCAATTATTCATTTGCAGAGGAGTACACTGGGTCAAGGCTGGTTGTAGGCTAGAATTGACGTGAGCCATGACCAACCTCTCAAAGTACTTCATGATGAAATGGTTTCCTTATGTTACAAATTTCTATGATTTAATTTTGAAAAAAAGTTGTAATTTACAAACTAACATGACCAATCAAAATTAAATTCACTTTATTTTCATAAACAATGTATTTGTAACTCTTCCTTGGTCAATTCTATTTAACCAAAAATATCCACAAAATTAAGTGGCACAAATCTGAGTTCCCTGGAGGGAAGTTATGATCAGTGCACATGAGGGTAAATCTCTGCACAAAGTTAGAAAAATAAATCTGTTTGGACTGGAAACAAATAAATCTCACTGCATTCAGTACTTCTGTCTCCATTCAGTTGTTTCACTTCAGGTATTCTCAGTCTGGAGTGACGGAATGCTGAGTACACCTGAAGGCAAAATAATGATTATTGCGTGTAAGTGCCCTTTCAGACACGTCCTTGCTTTTACTTGTCAGTACGAATATATCAAGCCCTCGTTTGAGCTTCAGCAGCTATTTGGCTTTAAACGCAATGCTCATTTTTCTAAATAAATGCCACTGCTTCATAAAAGCCATAGTATAAAATGGGATTTTTTTCAGCTCTATGTATAAGTGTCTGAGGTTATAGCAACCAGCGATCCATCTCTGAGGCCTATAATTTGGGAATTACTTTGTGGATGCATTATTACAGAGCTTGGAATAGCCACTCACACATTTATTTTCTTCACTTCATTTTTTTTCTCTCTTTACAATTATTCTTGGATTACCATTCCAGTCTTAGTGCAAACGTCAATGTGGCGCATTTAGTGTAACGGTAGCGCAATGCTATTACAGCATCAGTGACCCAGGTTCAAATCGGCACTGTCTGTAAGGAGTTTGTACGTTCTCCCTGTGAGGGTTTTCTCCAGGTGCTCCAGTTTCCTCCCATCTTCCAAAATGTATCGGGTTAGTAGGTTAATTAGGTGGTACAGATTTCATGGGCTGGAAGGGTTTTCTACAATACTGTATTGTTAAAAAAGAAGATCTGTCTCCTATCCACAGAGATTAGCACTGAAACGTTATTACTTTGGGAAGGAAAATACCTTTGAGACTCACCACCTGGTGTGATGGATCCTGCCTTGCAGGACTAAACCTGACAGCATCTGACCATCCTGCAAGTGCAGAAGGAGTTGGAAATACTTAACAGATTAGAATGCATCTGACAAGAGAGAAACAGAATTAATATTTTGGGTGAATGACTATTCATTGAAACTTGACTGTATCAAATTAGATCAGTTGTGAGTAAAAGAGGATTGGATTAAATTGAGACAGTAATTAATTGGAAGAAATTGACAAAAAAAATTAAAGAGACACAAGAGTTGTTATCTCAGAAAATTGATATGTTGGAAAATTATAGTAGGCGAAACAACATAAAAATAGTGGGCCTGAAGGAAGTTGAAAAGGCACAGACATGAAGGAATTTATAAAAGAATGGATCCCGAAGGTCCTGGGAACGACAGAAATGCAGGAAGAAATGGAAATAGAAAGGGCACACAGAACACTAGCTCCGAAACCACAGACACATCAAAAACCATGATCCATCTTAGTAACATTTTTGAGATATATGACAAGAGAAAATATATTGGAGCAGGCGAGGAATAACGTTAGAGAAGATAATAAACCATTGGAATACAAGGGTCAAAAAATATTTTTTTACTCAGACAAAAGTTTTGAACTCTTAAAGAAGAGGAAAGAGTTTAATACAGCAAAATCGATTCTATGGAAAAAAAGGTTATAAATTCATGTTAAGACATCCAGCCGTGCTTAAAATATTTATACCTGGGGAGCAAAACAAACTGTTCTCGGATCCGGAGGAAGCACAAGAATTCACAGAGCGTTTGCAGGATAGAAGGAGAGATGAAGAGATGTAATAAGAATGAAGAACAGTGATAAAGTATATATAAAGATGTAATAAAACTAAAACGATGTGTATGTAAAGAACTAAAGAGGGAAAAGAGAAGGGAAGGAAGTAAGGGGGCGAAAGGGAGAGCTTTCTTATATGTGTAAAAAAAATGTATTTTCTGGGGGGGAAATAGCTGTCACTGCGAAATCAGTTGACGCTTGCAAGCAAGATCGCAACCTAAATGGAAAGGGAAGTTGTGGTTGCCCGGCAAGGGATAAGGGGCAACTCAGAGAGGGGGGCATTTGGGGTTAAGGTAATATTGGATGTGGGAATTGTTGGAGTATTTTATGTTTTAAATGTGTTGTCATACATTGAGTTTAAAAAGGGAAAACTGAGAGATGAAAATGAGAAAAAGGGGATGGAGGTGGTGAGGAAGCGAAAAAGAGGTGTAAACAAGATGGCCACGTTGAACTATATGACTAAAAACATTAATGGAACACATAACCAAATTAAAAGGAAGAGGCTATTAAATTTATTGAAAAAAGAAAAAATAGATATAGCATTTGTGCAGGAAACCCCTCTAACTGAAGTGGAACAGAACAAATTAAAGAGAGACTGGGTAGGATACGTAGTGGCAGCATCACATAATTCAAACGCTAGAGGTGTAGCCATATTAGTTAACAATAAAAACAAGGTTACGTATGATACAGTATAATTGGTTACACAAGTTATATATCATTCCTCAAAAATTAAAAGAATGGGATCCAACATTATCAGATAGATATTTTTGCTGTAAGAAGGAAATGGGAACCACAATACATACAATTTGGCATGTACGAAAGTGAATATGTTTTGGGAAGATCAAAATCAGATATTAAATAAAATCACAAAAAAATATACCAAAAAATCTAGAGATCTTTCTTTTAAGTAACAGAAGAAGTAATGAATTAGGCCTCAAATTGGATAAAGCACAAAAAAATATTCATTATGATAGCCTTAGCAGTAGCAAAAAAGTGTATAATGTTAACTTGGAAAATGGAAGAGAGCCTGAGAATACAGCAGTGGCACATGGAAATGAATAAATGTATTCCATTGGAAAAAATAACATATCATTTAAAAAATAAAGTCACATTATTTGAACAAATTTGGGAACCATACATGGAACATAACAGAGAGAGCTTACCTCGGACCTCCACCCCCTAAAACGATAAGAAGACAAAACGATTTGATTCAGTGAGTAAAAAAAGATGACGCATTTTCTTTGTTTATTTTTCATTGTGTGAAGACAATGGTTTTATTGTATAAGTTGAATATTGGTTTTGGAGGGGGTTGGGAAAGGGGGGGAGGGAGGGTAGGGGGGATAAAAGGAGAAAATGCCTCTGTGTATATTTAATGAGAAATGTTTGTATATATTTTGGTTGATATGGTTCACAGTGTGAAAATAAAAAATTATATTAAAACAATACCTCAAGTTGTTTAAACAATACACTGATAGAGAAACCCCTTGGTCACAAAGAGAATATACAAATTCCATACAGACAACACCTGAGATCAAGCTTCAACCTGGGTGACAGGAAGAGTGAGGTAATAATTATATTAGCCACACTATCCCATGATTTAAGGATATTAATGGTTTTATAGTTAATATAGTCAATTGTGTTGAAAAAGGAACAATCGATTTTTTGGTTTAGAGGTATGATTATCTGGTTCAAATTCTAGACAAATCCTAAGGGTGGCACAGTTAGCCATAAACGCTATCCAGCACTGCCTGTATATCCTCTGCATAGGTTTCCCCTAGCGCTCGAGTTTCCACATTCTAGATACAGATGTAGTTAGAAGATTAATTGGCCACTTGTATCTATTTGGAGGGCATGAGCTTGTGGGCTGCAAGGACCTAGTGTGCTGTATTTCTAAATAAATTTTTAAAAATTATAAAATATTACATTATACAGCCAAAACAATGGAGTACATGAAAGAGGAGGTATGTGAGGGCAATCAGACATCAGTTATAATATGTCTTGCAAATTGTGTAGCATTCTTGTCAAATTTTCATGATTTGTATATTTTAGAACTAATTCAGAGTGACAGAAGTCTGAGTAACCAGGAGGTACTGGAAAAACTTCAGCTATTTTCCTGACTGACTGGAGTAAGTGCCCGACTGACTGGAGACTTCAATGACATAAACAATTTCCATTTCTATAGTGTTCCTTGTGTGCTGAGTTATATAAAAGCCTAAAGAAAAAGTGGATAATTGAAAGATTAACAACCTGATGGCATAATTGAAGAAAATTGTTTGAAAATGGGAAGTTAAACAAAGGAAAAATGTGATAAAATAATATTGCAAAACTTTAAATTGGAGTGTAATTGTGGAACATGTGCATTGACATCATTATCCAACCCTGATCTGAACTAACTCCATTGCAGCCTTGTCATTACCCAAAATTCAGCCCCAACTCTTTCTCTGTTGCATCACTGACTGTATTAGGGATTCTTCCTGCTCCCATGCAGAACTCATCAACTTTATCAACTTCTATCCAACTCTGAAATTTACTTTGACTATTTCTAACACTTCTTTTCCCTTTCTGGATCTCTATGTCTGCATCTTAAGAGACAACTATCCACTAGAAATTATTACAAACCTACAGACTCCTACATCTACCTAGTCTACAGCTTTTCCAACCTGCCTCTTCTAAGAATGTCACTCTTTTTCTCCCTGATATGATGGTTGGCATTGAGGCAGTGGGTGAATGGGCCTTGTTTCTAGCAGATCAACTCTGTGATGTGTTGATGGGCCTTTTTTGTGACCTAGTATTCACCTCCTATGGCTAGGTGTCAATTTTTGTTCTTTGCACTTTTATGAAGCATCTTGTGAAGTTCATGGTCATGTTATACAAATGAAATTGTTGCTGTTATGTTGTTGCAAATGAATGATTGAGGTAGCTCATCTACTCAAGGTCTGGCTCCCGAAGAAGAGTTCAGGCAGCAAAAAGAGAATATGGATTGGTGAAATGCTTTTGATTTTAAGAAGATTGCTATGAGGTCACGGGCAGCACGATTGGCAGATTGGCATAGCGGTTAGCACAACGCTGTTACAGTATCAGTGATCGGGACCAGGGTTGAATCCTGCATCTGCGTGGGTTTCCCCCAGAGGTTCCAGTTCGAAATATACCAGGGGTGGTAAGTTAATTGGGTGTAAATTGGGCAGCAAGGACACTTGGGCTGAAATGGCCGATTACTGTGCTGTATGTCTAAATTTAAAAAAAAATAATTTCAGTCACTCAGACTAAGAAGGGGACAAGTATAAAATAATTAATGGTCAAACCTCTTCATTATTTAAGTTATCCCGTTCGACACGTCAAGGTTGTCCTTTGTCACCAGCTCTATTTGCATTGGTCATAGAACCTTTAGCACAAGCGATAAGACAAAACAAGAATATTAAAGGTATAAGGATAGCAGAGGATGAATATAAGATTAATTTTTTTGCAGATTATGTTTTAATATATTTATCGCATCCAGAACAATCTTTAATTCATCTGCAAAGATGTTTAGAACATTACAGTGTGTTGTCTGGATATAAAATGAATTGGGATAAAAGTGAAATATTACCAATTTCAGATGGAGATTATACTCAATGTAGGCAAATTACTAAACTGCGTTGGACTAATAAAGTTAAATAATTGGGTATAATGATTGATGTAAAAATTCAATTGTTTTATAAATAAAATTATGTTCCTTTAATGAGAAAGATTAAGGCAGATTTGATTAAATTTGATTTACCTTTGACATTGATAGAATGAGAAAATTGTATCAAGATGAATATTTTTCCACGAATTCAATATGTTTTTCAATCAATTCCTTGTTTACTTTCGAAATCTTTTTTTCAAGATTTAAATAAGGCTGTACGAGAATTTTTATGCAAGGGAAAATTAGCTAGAATAGCGTTGCATAAATTGACCTGGAAATATGCTTTGGGAGGTTTACAATTACCTCTTTTTCAGAATTATTATGAAGCTGCTCAATTAAAATTTATTAATCGTATGTTAGATGTAGACAATGCATAGGAACCTTTTTACATTCAGTGTGGTTTTGTAATAAGGTTCAACCGTTTTGGCAAAGAATGAGTGAGCTGCCTCAATGACGACTGCCCAATAGCACTAACTTCTACTGTGATGAAATGCTTTGAGAGGCTGGTCATGGCCAGAATTAACACGTAGCTAAGTAAATATCTGGACCCAGTGCAATTCGCCTATCATCACAATTGCTTCTCAGCAGTTGCAATATCACTGGCTCTCCACTCAGCTCTGGATCACCTCGAAAACAGCAACTCATACTTTTGGCTGCTCTTCAACATCATCATTCCCTCAGTGCTGGTCAAGAAGCTACAAAGTCTGGGCCTCTGTACCCCCTCTGCAACTGGATCCTTGACTTTCTCATCTGAAGACCACAGTCAGTATGAATTGGAAACAACGTCTCTTTCTCACTGATCATCAACACAGATGCGCCCCAAGAATGCGTGCTTAGCCCACTGCTCTACTCGTTATACACCCACAACTGTGAGGCCGGGCACAATTCCAATGCCATCTACAAGTTTGCCAATGACACGACAGTTGTTGGCAGAATCACAAATGGCATTGAGGAAGTGTACAGGAGGATTATAGATCAGCTCATTGAATGGTGTAATGACATCAACCTTGCACTTAACATCAGCAAAACCAAGTAGATTATTGTGGACTTCAGGAGGATGTCAGGGGAACACAACACAGTCTTAATCAAGAGCTCAGTAGTGTAGAGGTTCATGAACTTCAAATTCCTGGGTGTCAACATCTCTGAGAATCTGTCCTCGAGTCTCCATGTTGATGCAATCACAAAGAAGGCTCGCCAACAGCTATACTTTGTGAGGTTTCTGAGGAGATTCGGTATGTCACCGAACACTCTTATAAACTTCTACAGGTGTACCATGGAGAGCAATCTGGCTGGTATGGAGGCGCCAGCTCTCAGGACAAGAATAAACTCCAGAGGGTTGTTTACTTGGCCTGCGACATCACAGGCTCAAGACCATTCTATCGAGGACCTCTACATGAGGCGTTGTCTTAAAAAAGCAGCCTCTATCCTCAAAGATCCCCACCACCCAGGCCATAGCCTCTTCACTCTGTTACCATCAGGAAAAGGTACAAGAGCCTAAAGACAAGCACTCAGCGGCACAAGGATAGGTTTTCCCCGCTGATATCAGATTCCTGAATGATCAATGAACCAAAGACACGGCCTTACTTTTTGTGCACGTTTATTGTTAATATTATTTTATGTTATAGTAATGTCATAAAAAGGTTATATGTATTTTTGCACTACGATACTGCTGCAAAACACCGAATAACATGAATTGTTTATGGTAATAAATCCTGATTCTGATTCTGTCATTTGCAGTCCTTTGTATCTTCATCCTCGATCCCAATGGTGATTCAAAGAAAAAGAGAATGTTGAGAGCAACGTGAATTTGCAATAGTTTGCACAGCGCAAAGAGGTTGCTGCATTTTCGCACTCCTTTTTGACTATTAGTCATCTAACAATGAGCAATAATTGCATTTAAAGTGTGTCAGGAATGTATCATTAACTTAGAACACTGAAGGTGAGAACAAGCCAAAGTATCACTTACTTCAAAAGTATGCATAGTTATGTCTGGAATCCTCTCCAAGGAGATTTGATGCGTTTACATTAACACTTGGAACATGACTCATCAAATGCCAAGTCCAGTTCACAGACACCCTCAGGAACTTGACTATCATTTCACAGCTTGTTGACTATGCCCAGTGTTCATGATGAATTAGTTCTTCAAATAATCTACAGCAACATGCGTTCATTTCTGAGTTTATTGTCACATATATATAAGTGTAATGTTGCTTTGCATAGAGACATTGCACTTGAGAATCTTAAAGTAGAATTATTTCACAACCATTTCATAATTTATGCATAAGAAAAGTGGCTGTAGGTGGTAGGAGAGAGCCTGAAAACTTGGCCACAGAGATAGGAGGAAAATTAATCTTTAATGTTTTTAGACTGCAATGTCGGGGGAAAATCATAATTACTGCCCATGTGGTCGTTCACACTGGGCGCCTTTTTAGACTGCAAGTACCTGAGTGCAACAGACCTGGTGGTTTGGACAAGTAGTCGAGTGGATGACCATCAATGAAGTCTTCAAGTACGTTTTGCACTGCAGGCTTCCTCCAAAAAGTTGTAAGGGTCCTGCAGGATAAATCACGGTGCAGGAATTGACTCAAAATTCCTGCACATTCCTTTTTAGATTGCTGATTGATTGTGCCATTACATGCCTGCAGTCTCAAAACTGCTATTGATTGCCAACACTAGTTGCAGGTATGATTAGGCTGGATACGGTTGTATTCCTTTGAACAAAAGAGAAAGAGGGAACACTTATTTTTGATGTTTAAATTATGAGGGGGTTAGATAGAATGAATAAGAAATCAATCTTTGCAAACTGCTATTTTTAAACATAGGATTGTACAACCAGTTAACTTTTTTTTAATCAATGTGCACGTGATCTTTTCACTTCTTAGTTCACTGAATTGCTCCTTCTTGATCCATTTGACCTCTCCCATGCATTCTTTTTTGGCTGGCAATTCCATTAAGTCAGTTCCTGAGATAGGCTTTCTAAGTATCTCACATCAGTACATCAGGCAACATCTGTGAAGATCTGTAAAGAAAAAGTTAATGGTTCAAGTCAATAATATTTTATCAATTTTATTAGAGATTTGCCAGGATTCACTACCCTATGGATGAAGATATTTCTTCACACTGTCCTAAACATTTGAACAACCCCCATTTTGAGACAACTTACCCTTTTTACACTGACATTTCAAGCCAGGTATAATTCACCTTTAATATGCCTCACCTACCTGTATAAATGTGATAAAGCAGATTGTGGGGTCATTTCAGATCTGTCTTTTATCTACCAAGCGAGGTAGTATCAGACGCGAAGTGGGGCAAGTTTAAAAGGGTGAGCTGTGTTGCTGGGTCCAAATGGGAAAGGAATGTGACATCAGGATAATGTCTTATGTGTGCGACATAAATGCTGTTTTGGTCGAGGAGGCGTGTTAAATTCAGATTTTCAATGTCTCCACTATAATCATTTAATCCTCCCCCCAAAGCTGACCCATTTTGTTGTAATTGCTTAAAGACAGAAGTACATTGTCATTGTTGAAAATAGCGTGGTACTCTTTAATGAACAGTAACATCAGATATAAATGCACTGCATTCCCATTATTACTTTCATGTCCCTGTTGGTCCTCTTAATGTGCATGGCTGCAACAGATGGAGATGGATACCTACATGCTACATTCATATCACTCACTTGTTTATAACATACGCTTTTCCAAAAAGTATTGGCTACTAAATTACTCTGGACAAGACCTTTCGCTGACAGCAACTCAACTCATTTGACTTTTAAAGTGAGACGTGACACCACGAGAATGATTTTGGTCAAGGGATTAATAGAAGAATACATGTAAAATGATCTATCCCCCACCACCCAGCTCGACAATTACACAAACCTGCACGTTGTAAAGAATTGTTGCTGACAAACACTCGCTGGAAGAATGAACAGGTGTTTTCCCTGTACAACCTGCCCGTGTTTTCCCCTCTCGGATCCATTCAGCACTTTCCTGTTTCAGCATTTTTGGCAACAATTCAGGCCAACATATTTTTTAACATAAATGATAAATCTATTACCCTTTAAAGGAAAGAACATTTTGGGAGGGAGCAATATCTGGAAATAATCTGCTTACTTTGTGTATCTTAGGAATTTAATTGAGCTTTAAAATGAAATACTCAGAAAAATATCACTGCCCAGCGGGTATGTTTTACATCACACTGGACACTGGCGGTACTGTCCTACACGTCCTATCTCCGGGAAGCTGGCTTGCTGTGTATAAGGACTCACTGATCCAGTATTTCTTCTGTTCTATGTGAATAAGTAAGCCGGCTTCCAGAGATGGTTCATGTATACAGTAATAAAGCGGGTTTTTAGTGTTAAAAAGGGTAAGTGACTCCTGATTGCAGACACTCCTTTGAGAGGAAGCATCATTCCTGCAACTCTCCTTGTCCAGCCTTTTTCCACTCGCTCCAGGAACATGTAAATGTTCTGGCTGCGTCTGGCCCTAACTCTCAAGCATTTCCAACACACCCATTTCCTCTCTTTGTCACTTTTCCTTTCTAGAATTCATTTTTTTTTCTTCACATTAAACCATTGTCTCAGGAAAATGCTGTAAGTATTTAGTTGATACATGGAAAGAAAAACAATTGTTTCATTTATCTAATTTTCTTTTGTGTCGCTGCTGCCTTAAGCAAATGAACAGATAAAGCCATCAGCTCAGCAGGAAATCCTTTGTGGAAGGCTAAATGGCAGTGTATGCAAATAAAATCATGATCAACTTCATTTTTTTAATGTATAGTGGCAACAATTCACAGAGTTATACAACATTGAAATAGTTTTCAACTTATCCATTCTGAGCAAGGTGCCACCTGAGCTAGTCCCAATTGCCTGCCTTTGTCTCATATCTCTCTAAAACTTTCCTATCCAGGCCTTTTAAATATTGTAATTGTAATAATTGTATCCAAATCTACTACTTCCTCTGGCCCACCATACCCACCAGTCTGAAAAAGTTCCCCCTCGAGTTCCCTTGAAACCTTTCCTCTCTCACCTTAAACCTAATCCTGATCATTTCCAGCAAACTTTATTGAATAGTGATCAGGAAAGGTGCTTTCTTTCCTAATGCAGTGTAAAAGTGTAAAGGCTAACAATTGCCACTAAAGCCATTCAGAACTGATGCCAAAATAACTGATTGTGTTCGAAAGTTATCATTGTAATGTACTGGTATGTCCTTGCCAATTCCTACCACATTCGTATCCTCAGGCCTATGTTCCTCCCTACTTTATCAGTGTGTTTACATTTGTAATCGCTCTTGTAAAATGTCTTACTTTGTTAAATGCTTGCAGGGTGCTATTTTGAATCTTTTCTGTGAGGTCATTGGCAATTTATACGGAGCTGGACTGTGAAGTCTTCTGGGTGGGGAGGTGAGCTGAGCTTTGAGTGTTGATAGAGTTTTATATTTAACCAGGAGGTAAAGGCTGCCCTTGAATTTGGTTTTTGAACATTATAATTACCTAATGCAGAACTGCTGTCAGTAATGGTGCTGCAGAGTAAATTTTTTTTTTTTTTTTTTTTTTTTTAATTTTTTATTTTTCACACCATAAATCACAATAGCCATGATATACACTTTTTCTTTTCCACACATTTACAGTGACTTTTTCTCCCTCCCCCCTCCCTCCTCCCAAGCCACCCCCCCATCCCTCCCCCCTCTCATCCATTTTAGTTATACAATCTAGGTTGCATTAATTCAGTTAGACAATGTTGTCATTCAACAAAAATACACCAGAAATTCTACTGAGTCCATTTTTTTCTTCTCTTCTCCTTCCATCAACTTAGGTAATGTTTGTTCCCGGTAGGTTTTCGCTATTGTATTTAATGTAAGGCTCCCATACTTGTTCGAATATTTCAATATTATTTCTTAAACTATATGTTATTTTTTCTAATGGAATACATTTATTCATTTCTATATACCATTGTTGTATTTTCAAATTATCTTCCAATTTCCAGGTTGACATAATACATTTTTTTGCTACAGCTAGGGCTATCTTAACAAATCTTTTTTGTGCATCCTCCAAGTCAATTCCAAATTCTTTATTTTTTATGTTACTTAGGAGAAAGATCTCTGGATTCTTTGGTATATTGTTTTCTGTTATTTTATTTAATATCTGATTGAGATCATCCCAAAATTTTTCTACTCTCTCACATGTCCAGATTGCATGAATTGTTGTTCCCCTTTCTTTTTTACATCGAAAACATCTATCAGATACTGTTGGGTCCCATTTATTTAACTTTTGCGGTGTAATGTATAGTCTGTGTAACCAATTATATTGTATCATACGCAGCCTCGTATTTATTGTATTTCTCATCGTTCCAGAGCATAACTTCTCCCATGTTTCCTTTTTTATCTTTATATTTAAATCTTGTTCCCATTTTTGTTTAGTTTTACCATTTGTTTCCTCATTTTCCTTTTCTTGCAGTTTAATATACATATTTTTTATAAATCTTTTGATTAACATTGTATCTGTAATCACATATTCAAGGTTACTTCCCTCTGGTAAACTCAAGTTGCTTCCTAATTTATCTTTCAAGTAGGATCTCAGTTGGTAATATGCCAGCGCTGTATCTCCCGTTATATTGTACTTATCTCTCATTTGTTCAAAGGATAAGAATCTACTTCCTGAAAAACAATTTTCTATTCTTTTAATCCCTTTTTTTCCCCATTTTCTAAAGGCAAGGTTGTCTATTGTAAAAGGGAGTAGCTTATTTTGCGTCAATATTAGTTTTGGTATTTGGTAATTTATTTTATTTCTTTCTACATGTATCTTCTTCCATATATTGAGGAGATGGTGTAATACTGGAGAAGTTCTATGTTGTACCAATTTTTCGTCCCATTTATATAATATGTGTTCAGGTATCTTTTCCCCTATTTTATCTAATTCTAGTCTCGTCCAGTCTGGTTTTTCCCTTGTTTGATAAAAATCTGATAGGTACCTTAATTGTGCGGCTCTATAATAATTTTTGAAGTTTGGCAATTGTAAGCCTCCTTGTTTATACCATTCTGTTAATTTGTCTAGTGCTATCCTCGGTTTCCCCCCTCTCCATAAAAATCTCCTTATTATTTTCTTTAACTCTTTGAAGAATTTTTCTGTCAGTTGTATTGGCAATGCCTGAAATAAGTATAGTATCCTTGGAAAAATGTTCATTTTAATACAGTTTATCCTTCCTATCAGTGTTAGTGGTAGCTCTTTCCAATGCTCTAAATCGTCCTGTAGTTTTTTCATTAGTGGATTGTAATTGAGTTTATATAATTGGCCTAGATTTTTGTTTATTTGCACACCTAGGTATCTTATTGCCTGCGTTTGCCATCTGAATGGGGATTCCTCCTTAAATTTTGAGAAATCCGCGTTATTCATAGGCATTGCTTCACTTTTATTTACGTTTATCTTGTATCCCGACACTTCTCCATATTCCTTCAATTTCTTATATAGTTCTTTTATTGATAGTTCTGGTTCTGTTAAGTACACTATCACATCTTCCGCAAACAGACTGATTTTATATTCCCTGTCTTTTATTTTTATTCCTTTTATATTATTATCTCTTCTTATCGATTCTGCTAGTGGTTCTATAGCTAGCGCAAACAATAATGGTGATAGTGGGCATCCCTGCCGCGTTGACCTGCTTAAGTTAAATTGCTTTGATACATGTCCATTTACTGTCACTTTCGCTAACGGTCCCTTATATAATGCTTTAATCCAATTAATATACTTCTCCGGTAAACTGAATTTTTGCAATACTTTGAACAAGTAATTCCATTCTACTCTGTCGAAGGCCTTCTCTGCGTCTAAAGCAACTGCTACTGCCGGTGCTTTATTTCCTTCTACTGCATGAATTAAGTTAATAAATTTACAAATATTGTCTGTTGTGCGTCTTTTTTTGATAAATCCAGTTTGGTCTAAATTTACCATTTTCGGTACCTGTTCTGCTAATCTGTTCGCTAATAGTTTAGCTATTATCTTATAATCTGTGTTTAGCAAAGATATTGGTCTATATGACGCTGGTGAGAGTGGATCTTTCCCTTGTTTTAGTATCACTGTAATTATTGCTGTTTTACATGAATCTGGTAAGTTTTGTGTCTCATCAATCTGGTTGATTACATCCAGGAGGGGCGGTATTATTAGGTCTTTAAATGTTTTGTAGAATTCTATTGGGAGTCCATCCTCTCCTGGTGTCTTATTATTTGGTAAATTTTTTATTATCTCTTGTATTTCTACTGTTCCAAATGGTTCTGTTAATTTATTTTGTTCCTCTATTTGTAGTTTTGGTAGTTCAATTTTAGTCAAAAATTCATCTATTTTCCCTTCTTTCCCTTCGTTTTCGGTTCGGTATAATTGTTCATAGAATTCTCTGAAGTTTTCCTTAATTTCTTTTGGATTATATGTAATTTGTTTGTCTTTTTTCCTTGTTGCCAATACCGTTTTCTTAGTTTGCTCTGTCTTAAGCTGCCATGCTAGGATTTTGTGTGTTTTTTCCCCTAGTTCATAATATTTCTGTTTTGTCTTCATTATATTCTTCTCCACCTTATATGTTTGTAATGTTTCATATTTTATTTTTTTATCCGCCAATTCTCTTCTTTTGGTTGTATCTTCCTTTATTGCTAATTTTTTTTCTATGTTTATTATTTCCCTTTCCAACTGCTCTGTTTCCTGATTATAGTCCTTCTTCATCTTGGTTGCATAACTTATTATTTGCCCTCTAATGAATGCTTTCATTGCGTCCCATAGTATAAACTTATCTTCCACTGATTCCGTATTTACTTCAAAGTACATTTTTAATTGTTTTTCAATAAATTCTCTAAAATCCTGTCTTTTAAGTAGCATGGGGTTTAATCTCCATCTATACATTCTTGGAGGGATGTCTTCTAGCTCTATTGCCAATAACAGGGGTGAGTGGTCCGATAATAGTCTAGCTTTATATTCCGTTTTCCTAACTCTCCCTTGTATGTGGGCTGATAACAGGAATAGGTCTATCCTTGAGTATGTTTTATGTCTAGTCGAGTAGTATGAGTATTCCTTTTCTTTTGGGTTTTGTTTCCTCCATATGTCCACAAGTTTCATTTCTTGCATTGATTTAATTATAAATTTGGTTACTTTGTTCTTCCTGTTAATTTTTTTCCCCGTTTTATCCATATTTGGATCCAAATTCAGATTGAAATCCCCTCCTATTAGTATGTTCCCTTGCGTATTAGCTACCTTCAAAAAGATATCTTGCATAAACTTTTGATCTTCTTCGTTAGGTGAATATATATTAAGTAGATTCCAAAGCTCTGAATATATCTGACATTTTATCATAACATATCTCCCTGCTGGATCTATTATTTCCTCTTCTATTTTAAATGGCACATTTTTGCTAATTAATATAGCCACTCCTCTTGCTTTTGAATTATACGATGCTGCTGTTACATGTCCTACCCAATCTCTCTTTAATTTCTTGTGCTCCAATTCAGTTAAATGTGTTTCTTGGACAAATGCTATATCTATTTTTTCCTTTTTCAGTAAATTTAGTAGTTTCTTCCTTTTAATTTGGTTATGTATTCCATTAATATTTAGAGTCATATAGTTCAGCGTAGCCATTTTATATTTTGTTTATCTTCTCTTTCCGTTTTTCCATCATTACCTTTCCTCCTTTTCCATTTCTGTTTTCTTATTTTCAACTCTTTACCAGACAACATTCCTACAACATCCAACATTTTCCTTATTCTCCTATTTCTATCTTCTTTATCCCCAATCTCCCCTTCCCCTCCTGAGTTGCCCTTTATCCCTTGTCGGACAACCACATCTCCCCTCTCCATTTGGATTTGCGAATCCACTCGCAAGCGTCAACTGATTTTGCAGTGACCGCTCTTTTCCCCCCACCCAGCCCCCCCCAGAAAAGATTTCGTTTTTTATATGTCACAAAGGTCACTCTTTTAGTTCCCTCCTTATTCTCTCTATTCCATTACCTTCCCTTATTAATTCTTGTCTATACTTTCTATGTTTTCCTCTAATTACAGATACTTTCACATATGCCCGTTGTCTCTATTCACTCTTATACCTCTTTACCCGCATACATATCAATCGTGGTCATTTTTACCCTCCTTACCCGTCTTCATCCCTCAGTCTATTTTTGTCTTTACCCACATACATATCAATCGTGATAATTTTTGCTCTCATTACCCGTCTTCATCCCTCAGTCTATTTTTGTAATTGTTCTGCAAATTTTCGTGCTTCTTCTGGATCCGAGAATAGTCTGTTTTGTTGTCCTGGAATAAATATTTTCAATACCGCAGGATGCTTCAGTGTAAATTTATATCCTTTCTTCCATAAAATCGCTTTTGCTTGCTGCAGAGTAAATTAATGCATGGCCATATTCTGATACTGACTGAGGCTCACCGTCTTTTACTGACAGGAGTGATTGTATTCAAACCTGAATAATGGATTGCCCAGGAGAACTTTCTCAGAGGTCCTACCAAAACAAAAATTCATGGAATCATTTCTGTTTTTCTCTCTTGGTTCTATTTAATATCAATTTGAGCATCACACCAATACTGTAGAACTATAAATCTTGCCTGATGGAAGTACTGAATGTTAGGGCTGCCAAGATCCACAAGAGTGGAAGGTAGGTTGGCCGGCAGCTCCTGGGTATGATACAAATACTCTTGTTCCACAACTTTGTTATGTTTTTGATGATCTAGGGCCTTGTGGGAATGTGGTAGGTCTTGTTGGACAATGGATATGAAATCACTAAAGTCTTGTCTGACATAAAGGAGAGACATTGTCTTTCAAAGTCTGAAATAAGAATCTCTATATTTAATCTGCGGTGTGTGTCAACTCACCAGACATGACTACATTTAAATCTTTAAGGTCTGCAGCTTGATTGTCCTCAATTGATTTTCCTTTCATTGTTGCTGCCAGCTGTCCACACTTGCACAGACAATGGGAGTCTCCGGTCGCCATTTGCATTGCTCATCCAGGCCTCAGATACTCCCTGCTTTTGCCCTTATGTTGCTTCATACTCCATTGTGGGTGCATGAAGCTTCATTAATCTCATCCATCCCCGAGGTCCTCCATATAATCAAAGGTTGAAAATATTGCCAAGTATGTGCACTCGAATTTATTATCAGCACCTCCGCACCATCTGGTGGAATCATTCTGAAAAAAGACCATTGATCTGAAGTGTTAGCTTAGTTTAATCTGATCTGCAGAACATTTCTTGCGCTTTGGATTTCACAAAACTGCATAGAAGAGCAAAGAAGGCTGCAGGGAGATTTGATGGAGGTGTACAAAATCAAGAATGGGTTTTAACAAAATTAGAGAGAAGCTGTTCCCATTTTCCAGAAAGCTAGAGTTAAAATGTGGGCAGTTGTATGAGGGAAAACCATTTTTTAAAACAGACTCAGGTTATGATCCAGAACTCAATGATAATAAAGATGATAAAATCAGTCAGTCAGGACTTTCAAAAAGGATTTGGAATCAGCCTCAAGGGAAAATAACTTACAGTTTGGAGTGTGGATCTGAATAAATGGCTCCATGTGGAATTGAGCATGGACTAAATAAACCAAATGGCTTGCCCTGAATTGTGACGATTCTGTGATTCAAATGCATCAATGATATGAAGGCAGGGATAAGGCTTAAGACTCAAGACAAATCATTTATTGTAAAGTCAATGTATTCAGTAAACCAAATTAATATAAGGAGTAGAGGAAGGAAAATTGTATCATACTTTTCCAAAAAGACAGCATAATTTCTTCAGAGTGGATCATAGTAACATCTTAACTGCATCGAGATTTCCAACCTCGATTTGAAAATATTTTTATTAAAACCAACAAGCTTTCATAAATCTTTTTTTTAAATCTTTTTTTATTAGTTTTTATAATAAATACAGTACAATGAATAAAGGTACAAAACTGAAAATACAATATCACATATGTATAAAAATGCAAACAGTATAAACTCGGTTCCCCCCTCCACTGCACTGCAGGAAGGCAGGAAAGACATCAAAAATACACACACATACATACACACACAGATAAATCCCCCCCATTTAACCTATTCTATTTAAAAAAAAACAAAAAGGAAACATCTGAGCAGCTTATCCTGAGGGTTACATATATTTTGTAGCCTTTGATTCATACCGTGAATCAAAAAACAAACTTAAGACTATATCTCATCTGGAAGAGTGAGTACATCTAATCACATTAAAAATATTTACATCAAATGAAAATAAGATGAAATAAGATGTATCTTCAAATTTCACCGATGAATCAAATACATGATATCTAATTTTTTCTAAACTTAAACAGGACAAAATGTGAGAGAACCATTGAAATACTGTTGGAGATCTAGAGTCTTTCCATTTGAATAAGATGGCTCTTCTAGCCACCAATGTAGAGAAGGCCACAACTCGTTGAGCAGGTACAGAAAAACTCCCTTTGTCTGGTTCAATAACCCCCAAAAGAGCAGTTGTTGCATTGGGTCGAAGCTCCACCTGAAATACAGTTGAAAAGATATTAAAAGTTTATTTCCAATAGATTTCTAAAGATGGACGAGACAAAAAATTATGTGTCCATGTAGCAATATCAGACTTGCATCTGTCACAAGTAGAGTTAATATTAGAAAAGATACAGGCCATTTTTCGACATGTGAAAATGATGCACCACTTTGAATTGGATTATTGAATGTTAGGCACGTATTAAATATGTATTTACCAGTTTAAGGGTCTGATAAGGGTCTTGCAAGTTCCAATTCCCAAGCTTTTTTGTACTGGACATAATTTCTTTTTCAATTTTTTTATTGGTTTTTATTGGTTTTATCAAATAAATATTCCAGTGGTTATAATATTCCATAAGTACATAACAAGCAAAATAAAGTAATTACAAATCTTGTACAGCAATACAATAGTATTGAAACCTATGTAATATTAAAAAGAAAGATAAAAAGAAAAATACTAGATTAAATATCTAATTCAATCCCCTCCCTTCGGAGGCTACTCGCCAACGCTAACAGTCCACTACTAATAATAAAAAAGGAAGGTAAACATTGGGTTCAAAAAACAAAAACTAGTTAATCTTACAAATGTTGAAAATAATTAAGAAAAGAACCCCATAAAGAAACAAAGTTCAGATTCATTTCAGTTGGGGAACATCTAATGTTTTGCAAAGTCAGACATGCCATCACATCAGACAACCATTGAGTGTAAGTGGGAGGGACAGCATCTTCCCATCTCATTAATATGGGCCTTCTTGTGATAAGGGAGACATGGGCAACTACATGGGATTGTAAAGCAGTCAGAATTAAACTAGATGGCCAACTTATTACAAAGAGAGCAAAAAAAGTATTTGGATTCAAATTAATATTAAGAAATAGAGACAAGGTACAAATACCATTTCCCAAAAATTGGAAAGAGAAGGACATAACCAAAACATATGATACAGTGTACATTCTAACACATTTAGAAGAGAGATTAGAATAGAATTTAGCCAATTGGACTTTGGAATAGTGAGCCCGGTGTACTTTCTTAAATTGTAATAATGTATGTTTAGCACGAAGAGAGGATGAATACACTCGTTTTAGAATAGAGTCCCATGTTGTTTCAGAAAACCTTGTTCCCATAGTTTTTATATTTTGTCCAGGGAACTATCCCTAGAATTTAAAAGTAATGCATAAAGGCCAGATTCCATCCCTTTATGATTAGGTTGAAAATTATAAATCATCCCTCTCATATTAGGTTCTTGGTCTTCAGGGAGCTTCAATATTAAAGAATTTTAAAAAAGCTCTTAATCTGTAAATAGCAAAAAAAACTGATGTCTAGATATTTTAAATTTGGTGGATAATTGTTCAAAAGAAGGAAGATTTTGGTCAGTAAAAATATCTGAAAAAGATTGGATACCTAAATTTAACCACTGATGATAACCACTATCTTGAACAGAAGGTAAAAAAAAGAAATGACCTTGGACGTAATTTCAATAATCTATCGTATATAATTCCAATTAACCCTTTCTGAGAAGGATTCAATTGAAAAATATTATCAACTAGAACTGGTGGATATACAAATAGAAAATCTGATAATGTAGTATTTAATAAATTTCTAATCTGTAAATATCTAAAAAATTAAATATTTGTTAAGTCATATTTACTTTTCAGCTGTTCAAAAGACATTAAACAACCTTCATTAAATAAATTTGCAGAAGAAATAATACCTTTGATTTTTCACAGAGAGAAGGTTTGATCAATTATTGATGGTTGAAAAAAATAATTATGAAAGATAGCACTAGATAAAGCAAAGTTTTTTAAATTAAAAAATGTCCGAAATTGGAACCAGATTTGCAATCTATGTTTGAATTTTGGATTAGATATATCCTAATTGATCTTGGAGTACCCAATAAAGAGGCCACTGAATACTGCTGTATAGATCTCAATTCTAAATCTGTCCGTAATGTCAGAATAAAAAAATCCAAAAATTAGATAATGAATATTAACAGCCCTGTAATAAAATATAAAATTAGGTAGGGCCATGCTTCCATCTTTTTTCAATTTTTGTAAATTAAATTTACAAATTCTAGAGTTTTCTTGAAAATAAAGGAAGAAACATTTGTGTCAATATTATTAAAAAAAGACATTGGGATGAAAGCTCATCACTTGAAATAGATTTTTAAACTTAAGTAATATTATCATTTTAACTACATTAATACAGCCTATTAAAGATAATGATATAGGAGACCATCTGGAAAAAGACAATCTCACATTCTTGAATAGAGGAGAAAGATTGAGTTAATATAAATCTTTAAATAGTCTAGTAATTTTAACCCCCCAAGTATGTGAAATTATCTCTGACAATCTTTAATGGAACTTGAGTGTGAATAGGGACCTGCCTATTAATCGTAAAAAGTTCACTTTTATGAAGGTCTAATTTATATCTAGTGAAGGAACTGAATTGAGAAAACACAGATAGCATAGCTGGGATAGATCTTTCGGGGTCTGAAATATAAATTATTAGGTCACCTGCATACAAAGAAACCTTATGAATTACTCCATTTCTGACAATCCCTTGAACCTCATGAGTGTGCTTTCATAAATCTTATTTATTTATTTAATGCTGAATGACCAAATGAACTGCTCACATTAACCATCCAAGACTCTCAAATTTACAAAGCAATAGTTATTTATTTATTTGTATATGTGAATACTTGTCCTGCATATGTATTGTTTGTCTGTGTGTGTTGCACCAAGGACCAGAGAATGCTATTACTTCAGGTTATCAGATAAACTTGACTTTTCCATGAGTCCATAAGACATAAAAATCCAAGTAGGAAGTACGCTCTCTGAAAATTCTCTAGAAGTAGGCTCTTTGCAAATGTGTATGTATTGTCTCCTGCCCCAAGGATCCTGACGTTACACTCCTCATATTATAATCCTTTCATTCCTGAAATCATCCTTGTGAGCCTCATGTGAACCCTCTCCAATGTCAGCACATACTTTCTTAAATGAGGACCCCAAAACTCCTCACAATGTTCCAAGTGAGGTCTCACCAGTACTTTATAA
Organism: Narcine bancroftii; assembly: GCF_036971445.1. NCBI lineage: Eukaryota > Metazoa > Chordata > Chondrichthyes > Torpediniformes > Narcinidae > Narcine > Narcine bancroftii. Next base: position 8,421,059 of record NC_091476.1, read on the forward strand.
AACCTTAACATCACAACCCTGCTGTTATATTCTATTCCTCTTGAAATGAAGGCCAGCATTGCATTTGCCTCCTTCACCTCCAACTCAACCTGTAAGTTTAACTTCAAGCTCTCCTCCACGAGAACTCCCAGGTTCATTTGCATCTGGTGATTTTCAGTTTTCTTCCCATTTAGAAAATATTCTGCCCATTTATTTTTCTACCAAGGTGCATGACCGTACTCTTTCCAACATTGTATTTCATTTGCCACTTCTCTGCTCATTCTCCTGACCTAAATTCTACAGTCTCCCTGTTTCCTCAACACTACCTGCTCCTCCACCTACCTTCGTATCATCTGGACAAATAATTTTTCCTGAGAAACCAAGCTTATTAAATGCACAACACTCAAATTGCATTAGGAGTCATCATTCAGATTCCCTCTAACCTTAAATATAAACTCGTGTATTTAATTGGTTTTTCTGTTGAGTCAAAGTTAAGGACAGCATTGTAACTTCAGGATCATTGTAATATCTCACTGTTGCTGGTCACTGCTGTATGAGGGAAGTCACCCAATCTCCACCCTCAAGGAGAGGAACCTTCAATGACCTTCCCTACTTTGCATGGTTATTTCGTCATATTGCAGGCTTTCCTGAAGTACAAGCATTCATAGAATTTCAGAATTAGAATAAGAATTTATTGAGCAAGTCTTGAAATTTGGTGTTTTGGGGCAGCAGCATAGTGTAAACATTTCATATTATAACCATCTTACAATATCGCTATAAAAATAGTAGTGCATGAAAAATAAGGCAGTGTCTTTCGTTCAATGATTATTCAGGTATCTGATGGCAGCTGGGAAGAAGCTGTTCTTGTGCCATTGAGTGCTCCTCTTTAGGCTCCTGTCCCTTTTTCCCCAATGGTAGCAGAGTGAAGAGGGCATGGCCTGGGTGGTGGGGGACTGCCTCATGTAGATGTCCTCAATGAAGTGAAGTCTGGTCCTGTGATGACACAGGCCGAGGTAACAACCCTTTGGAGTTTATTCTTGACCATAGGGTTGGTGCCTCCACACCAGGCAGTGATGCAACCAGCCAGAATGTTCTCTGCAGTACACCTGTAGAAGTTTACGAGAGTGACATACCAAATCTCCTCAGACACCTCACAAAGTATAGCTGCTGATGAGCCTTCTTTATGATTGCATCAACATGGAGACTCAAGGACAGATTCTCAGAGATGTTGACACCCAGGAATTTGAAGTTCATGAACCTCTACACTACTGACCCCTCAATGAAGACTGGGTTGTGTCCCCCTGACTTTCTCCTGAAGTCCACAAGATTGTTTTTGTTACACCATTCAATGAGCTGATCTATCTCCCTCCTGGTCTGGGCTCCTCCCCCAGCCAGCACTGTCTCTATTCTGAGATTTCTTGGTTTTTTTTGTCCATTCTGTTTATTCTTTGCTTATTCCTTGAAGAAGGGCTCAGGCCCAAAATTTTGGATACTGAAAGACCGACTGAATTCCTCCAGCATTTTGGTGTACTTTTACTACAATCATAGTGACTGCAGACTTTTGTGTTTCACTCAGTTTCCTTCATCAGCCTTCCAAGTCCATTTGAACTCTGAGGAATATTCACCCATTCCCTTTCCCATCAATGCACCATCCATTCATTGATGAGAAACACCTCCCAGAACTGTTTGCCTTGTGCTTTTCCTGTTTAAGAGGGGTCATGGGAAAAATAATCAGGGTACACATGGGGCATTGTGCTTAAGGAGGTGGGAGGTGGGTCTCAGTGTGGACAAGGTATGCTCTGCAAAGTCTGCCCTTTTAGTAGCACAGCTTCAACTAACTTTGGTTATGGTTAAATAAAGGCTGAGTTTTATTCAGATCCATGAGGCTGAAAATTGATCTGTAGATCTGTGAATATCACCGGGGAATTTAAGTTCTGGGGAATATGAAAATGCTGCTGAGAAATTAAGAGACAATTTCCTGACAGATATTCAGTCAACCAGAAAGTTACTCCATGAATCAGCCCACTTTTGCCAGCACAACATTTTCCTGGAGTTGGTGGCAATGAAAATGTCCGTTTTAAATTAGCATGACATAGAGGAAACCCCAAAATGCTGTTCTGTTAACGTTGCAGTTAAAATTCTTGCTCTTTATGTGGTTTTCACAGTGATAGGTTGACCACAATATGGGTTCCATGGCCCAAAAACCAAGCCTTGCAGTTCTTTGTTTCTTCTTCTTCTTTGGCTTGGCTTCGCGGACGAAGATTTATGGAGGGGGTAAATGTCCACGTCAGCTGCAGGCTCGTTGGTGGCTGACAAGTCCGATGCGGGACAGGCAGACACGGTTGCAGCGGTTGCAGGGGAAAATTGGTTGGTTGGGGTTGGGTGTTGGGTTTTTCCTCCTTTGCCTTTTGTCAGTGAGGTGGGCTCTGCGGTCTTTTTCAAAGGAGGTTGCTGCCCGCCAAACTGTGAGGCGCCAAGATGCACGGTTTGAGGCGAGATCAGCCCATTGGCGGTGGTCAATGTTTATACCTCTGATAAATACCTTTGCTATGCTTAAGGTTGTTGTCCATCATTGAACACACCTGGTGGTGCTCCTTGACCCCGTTCCATGGAAAAAACATAGAACTCACTTTACAAATATTTCATTTCTTATTGTTAAGATTATATTGATTTTATTTTACTGTGATATATGTTAGGCTAAAGTTTTAACCACACATCCCTCAGCACTTTAATCATTTAGACATAGAGCACAGTAACTGGCCCTTCCGGCCCACGAGTCCGAGCTGCCAAAAATACCCCAATTAACCTACGACCCCAGTACATTTTGAAGGATGAAAGGCAACGGAGGAAACCTACGCAGACACGGGGTGAACGTGCAAACTCCTTACAGACAGTGTCGATTTTAACCCGAGTCGCTGGAGCTGTAATAATGTTGGGCTAACCGCTACACTAACTGTGCTGCTCCATGCTCTATGTACTTATCTCTTTTTGGTGTTAGATATAGATTTAAGCTTTCATTGAAATGCATTGTAAGTTATGGAAATGATCCCCATATGCATAAAAAAAATTCAAGTCAAGTCACCTTTATTTGTCATTTATACCATGCATTGCACAGTAAAAACAAGTTACCGTTTCTCCAGGGCCATGGAGCAGATTTACATAAATATAAACTGGAAGTTAAAATATTAAGATGTATACAATAATATTCCACGATATACTATCCACATATGTTCTGGGAATTCAGGACCTTGATGGCTTGGGGGGATAAAACTGTTGCCAAATCTGGAAGTAAGGGCCTGAGTGCTGCAGTACCTCCTACCAGATGACAGAAGGGAGAACAGTTTACATGAGGGATGTGTGAAGTCCATCACAATGTTTATTGCTTTCCATGTGCTTTTTTTTTTTTTATTTTTTATTTTTCACATCATAAATCACAATAGCCATGATATACACTTTTTCTTTTCCACACATTTACAGTGACTTTTTCTCCCTCCCCCCTCCCTCCTCCCAAGCCACCCCCCCACCCCCCCCCCCTCTCATCCATTTTAGGTATACAATCTAGGTTGCATTAATTCAGTTAGACAATGTTGTCATTCAACAAAAATACACCAGAAATTCTACTGAGTCCATTCTTTTCTTTTCTTCTCCTTCCATCAACTTAGGTAATGTTTGTTCCCGGTAGGTTTTCGCTATTGTATTTAATGTAAGGCTCCCATACTTGTTCGAATATTTCAATATTATTTCTTAAACTATATGTTATTTTTTCTAATGGAATACATTTATTCATTTCTATATACCATTGTTGTATTTTCAAATTATCTTCCAATTTCCAGGTTGACATAATACATTTTTTTGCTACGGCTAGGGCTATCTTGACAAATCTTTTTTGTGCATCTTCCAAGTCAATTCCAAATTCTTTATTTTTTATGTTACTTAGGAGAAAGATCTCTGGATTCTTTGGTATATTGTTTTCTGTTATTTTATTTAATATCTGATTGAGATCATCCCAAAATTTTTCTACTCTCTCACATGTCCAGATTGCATGAATTGTTGTTCCCCTTTCTTTTTTACATCGAAAACATCTATCAGATACTGTTGGGTCCCATTTATTTAACTTTTGCGGTGTAATGTATAGTCTGTGTGACCAATTATATTGTATCATACGCAGCCTCGTATTTATTGTATTTCTCATCGTTCCAGAGCATAACTTCTCCCATGTTTCCTTTTTTATCTTTATATTTAAATCTTGTTCCCATTTTTGTTTAGTTTTACCATTTGTTTCCTCATTCTCCTTTTCTTGCAGTTTAATATACATATTTTTTATAAATCTTTTGATTAACATTGTATCTGTAATCACATATTCAAGGTTACTTCCCTCTGGTAAACTCAAGTTGCTTCCTAATTTATCTTTCAAGTAGGATCTCAGTTGGTAATATGCCAGCGCTGTATCTCCAGTTATATTGTACTTATCTCTCATTTGTTCAAAGGATAAGAATCTACTTCCTGAAAAACAATTTTCTATTCTTTTAATCCCTTTTTTTTCCCATTTTCTAAAGGCAAGGTTGTCTATTGTAAAAGGGAGTAGCTTATTTTGCGTCAATATTAGTTTTGGTATTTGGTAATTTATTTTATTTCTTTCTACATGAATCTTCTTCCATATATTGAGGAGATGGTGTAATACTGGAGAAGTTCTATGTTGTACCAATTTTTCGTCCCATTTATATAATATGTGTTCAGGTATCTTTTCCCCTATTTTATCTAATTCTAGTCTCGTCCAGTCTGGTTTTTCCCTTGTTTGATAAAAATCTGATAGGTACCTTAATTGTGCGGCTCTATAATAATTTTTGAAGTGCTTTCCATGTGCTTCATGTGTTGTAGATGTCTGTCGTGGAAGGAAGAGAGCCCCCAATGACCTTTTCCGCTGACTTCACTGTTTTCTGCATGGTCTTACGGTTTGAGGAGGTACAGCTCCCAAACCAGGCAATGATGCAATTGCTCAGAATGCTCTCAATACATCTTTAGAGAAGAGGGAGGGTGGGAGATCAGAATCAGAATCGGAATCAAGATTTATTGTCATGAACAAGTCATGAAATTTTGTGTTTTACAGCAGCGTCCTAGTGCGAACATACATATTATAGTTATCTTATGTTATTACTATAAACAATAAACTAATAAATAACAATAAGTGCATGAAAAGTAAGGCAGTGTCTTTTTCATTGATTATTCAGGAATCTGATGGCAGCGGGGAAGAAGCTGTCCTTGTGCCGCTGGGTGCTCATTTTTAGGCTCCGGTACCTTTTCCCCAATGGTAGCAGATTGCAACCTTGGTGGAGCAGCAGCTGGGCCCTTAGTCACATATTCATTTGTACAATGCAGCATGCTTTTAGAATTCCTCCTTTTCTCAAGAAGGTCATCTTAGGCAGGTGTGGCCACAGGCCAAGGGTGGAGCATTGTCTGAGCTTTATAAGTCAGACTATAGAAGAGTGGGAATCAGAACACTGACAAAGGAATAAAGTAAGAGTCAAAGGTGGGGTGTGGGGGGTGAATCAGGGGACTGTCATTTTCAACAGAAGATTCTAAGGGCAGAGGACTAGTGGATATCTGGAAAATTTGAGTGGGTGCACATTGGGAGATCAAAGGTCCAGAGAGGTTGAGGACTAACAGGGGTGTTGAGGCAGGTAGGGTTTGGAAGAAGATCCAAAGATGAAGGACTGTCTCCAAAACAAGTCTCCTTCAACCCGACAGTGTTACAAGTACGTTGACCTGGTATTGTCTAAACACCCCCAGTCAACATGGTCCAAATTTCGGCACAATGCTCTGAACGGAGTCTTATTTGGGGAATGATATTTATCAAGCATGTCCATAATTCTGAAAGTGCTTGGTCAAGTTTCCCAAATGGCAGATTTTGCCCTCGAAATGGTTTGAAGTGCCATTTTATTTCAGGTTAAAATAATTTTTAATCCCTTGGTGCCGAAAAATAATAGCGCCATGCAATCCAATTTCTAGGCAGAGTATTTAGTGGTAGCTTCCCCTGGGCTAAATCATGAAAGGGCCATTTGAGTCCTCATTTGTTTCTTCATATTGTTCAATGGCATATTGTGGGACCAACACTTGAGGGAGCTCTTATATCAGTTTCGGCACCCTCTGGAACTGAGCCATGCTCTGACAGCCCCACCTCCAGCTCCCACCAGTCAGTGCTGTGTTGATCCCATGATCCTAGTTGGAAAAACAAAATTCCTGTGCCAGGCTTTCCTTTTCCTAGTTAGCAGCCAGTGAGTAAAGTGTGTGTGTGTGTGTGTGTGTGTGTGTTTCTAGTGAGAGATAGAGAGGGAGATGGAGGAGATAGATGGGGAGACCTGGGAAAATGCTTGTAATTATTAGTAATAAAGAAATAGCGAGAAATCTGGATAGAAATCGTTCAATCAGGCTGTAGTTTTCCTGAAGACATGAGGAAACACTTGAAGGTCATGATCTCATAAAACTTCTTCCACAAGTCAACATTGAGCCTGAATGGACTCTTGTCTTTGAGTCAGAAAGTCACTAGAGATTTAAGCTCATAGCCAGGTCTGGCCTTTTAATACAGTGCTGATGAAGTGCCTTGTGGGTAGAGATATAGTCCTTCAAATGGGATGTTAAATTAAAACTCCATCTACTCTATTAAGTGAGCATTAAAGGTCCCAAGTCAACATTGGGAACCTAGAGGGACTCAGCAGGTTGGGCAGCATCCGGAGCAAGAAATGGACTGTCAATGTTTTGGGTTGGGACCTTTTTCCAAAACTGAGGTGAAAAGAGCAGGTCACGAGCCCTCTTTTATACTCATTTCTTGTGTCTAAAGTTCCCAAGTAATTTCTTCAAAGGGTAAAGGTAAAGATTCCATTATTGTCAAGAGAATTCCCTCTTCGCTGACAGCAAAATGCAGGAGACACCTGAAATCTGAAATAACACCGGAAGATGCTGTAAATACTTGGTAGGACCAAAACATCAAAGGAAATAGAAGCAGAGTTAGGTTTTCAGGGTGACTCTTTCACCCAGAAGTTGGCTGACCTATTGGGAATGGGGTTGGGCCTCATATCTAAGGAAGGATGTCGGAGAGGGTCAGAGGAGGTTTATATGAATGATTGCAGAGATGAGAGAATTAATGTATGAAAGAGTGTTTGATGGTTCTGGGCCAATATTCACTGGAGTTTAGAAAGATGAGGAGTAGTCTCATTGAAATATATTGATTATTGAAAGGGCTGGATAGAGTGGACATGGAGAAGATATTTCCAGGAGAGGGAGAGTGTAGGACCAGAGTCACAGCCTCAGAATAAATGGACACTCTTTGGAGGAGAGATAAGGAGAAATTTCTTCATCCATTGTGTGGGGAATCTATAGAATTCAGTGCCACAGACTTCTGCTGAATAATAGTCCTCAAATCCTATTTGCAACTGCAGTTGGATCGTGGAGCCATAATTGGCTCATTAAATGTCTCATTCTGCATAACGAGATTGAGAGGCTCTGTGAACAAGGTCAAGGCTCCCAGATGATATGTTGCCTTGCAGGTGCCAGTGTCAGGAATGTCTCTGATCAGGGTTGGCGTCATGGGGGAGCCATGCTCCCCAAAATGAGTTATTGTCACTCCCCCCCAATGACGCCAACCCTGATGCAGAGTTGGGCAGAAAAGTGGCAGATGGAGTTCATTCGGGATAAGTGTGAGGTGATCCATTTTGGAAGGACTAACCAGAAAGCTGTGTAGAGAGTTAATGATCAGTTACTTAAGAGTGTGGATGCACAGAGGAACCTTTGGGTTCAAATCCATACATCCCTCAAGGTCGCTGCACAGTTTGATAGGATAGTTAAGAAGACCTATGGGATGCTGGAGTAGAGAGGTCATGTTACAATTTTACAAATCTCTGGTGAGTATTGTGTTCAGTTCTGGTCACCTCATTATAGGAAGGATGTGGAGCTATGTAGAGGGTACAGAGGAGATTTACCAGGATATTACCTGGGTTAGAAAATAAGATGGGACTTTTTTTGAGTGTAGAAGGATGAGAGGAGACTTAATTGAGGTCTACAAGATTATGAGAGGCAAAGATAGGGTGGACAGCCAGCACCTGTTTTCCAGGACATGAATAGCAAACACGAGAAGACATAAGTACAAAGTGAAGGAAGGGAAGTTTAGGGGAGACATCAGGAATTAGTTTTTTATGCAGAGAGTTGTGATTACCTGGAAGGCCTTGCCAGAGATGGTGGTGGAGGCTGAAACATTAGGGGTATTCAAGAGATTCTTAGACAGGCACATGGATGGAATAAAAATAGAGGGTTCCAGGGTAGGGAGGGTTTCATACTTTTTTTTAAGGAATATATGAATTGGACAACATTGAGGGCCAGAGGGCCTGAACTGTGCTGTAGTGTTCTATGTTCTAAAAAAAGTAATTGGTTGTCGATTCATGTGATACGATCCCTGCTAGTGAACAGTGTACTTTCTCTTTCCATATTGCAGTTTATTAATGCTTTGGCAGTTAGTTACACCTGACATTTCCTTTGATTTATTGGAACAAGCAGGAGTTTCTAGGCGCGTCGCTGATCTGCTGAGCATGTTATTCAGAGCCACAAAGATGACGTTGGTGTAAAGCACGGGAAGTAAAGTGGGGGAACTTTGCCTCTCTGCACAATTGCTCTGAACATTGGTGTGATCAAGATGTGATGTGAATATCTCACCAGATGTAAAAGTCAGACTTACCCAGTCAGATCCATGTATCTGCTGAGCTAGTAATAAATCCAGTGCGAATGATAGCAGCAACCAAGGGAATTGGGGGAGGTGAAGGAGGAGAGGCAGAAGGCAGGCCCTGAGTTCAGGCCGTGGGGGAGGAGAGTATGCCTGGGGTTGCTTCAGTCGAGACATGAATAACAAACTATGTTGAAGCAAATAAAACTGTTGCAAAATAGAGTGGGACAAAATTTCACTTTTGGTTGGGGCAAACTGTCTAGAAGAAGCAATTTCAGAGCTTTTTATTTTCCTACTAAAGAGCACAGTCTTCATCTGGCCCCTGTTAGACAAATAACAGCAAGGAGCAAGGAGGCTGTGGATACAACACGAATTTACTGGAGCTCAGCAAAGGGCAGAGCATCAGCTGCTGATACATTAGATGGTCGACGTGACTTCTTGGGAAAAGGATTGCTTCTCTAGAATTTAAAGATATAAATTTCCTTTTACTAAAGGACATGTGTGTTTGGGCTTGACAGGGAAGGATGCTGAGGTAATTTGGGATTTGTTTCCTGACTCAGGTTTTGCCAGGTCCATTGGCAGGGCTGCAGTGCTGATGCACCAGAGTGAAAAGAACATGGCAGAGAGATTTGCTTAAAACTGCCCCATAAACTGAATAGATGAGATTTCAAGTCAAAACTTTGGAATAGACAAGAACCTGGTAAGGAAACAATGTTAGAGGAAATTGCATGGGGACCCCCTATTGTTTCGAATTTACATTAAAGAACTGGACTTTGAAACGAAAGCAAACAGATCACTAATGCAAATGTGTCAGGCCAGGGGAAGGGAATCAGTTGAGTCTGAATGGGTGACCTCCAAAGTGAGTATGATGTTATTCACAAGTGAGAAACTCCATGAAAATGAAGATCTAGTGGATACATTTAAGAAACTGAAGACTGGAGCATACAATGTGCAACGTATTATTATATATGAATTGTATTGGAACACCTAAGAATCCAAAAGATGTAATAACAAAAGTGCCGGAGAAACTCAGCATCCATAGAAAGTGAAAGGTAACCAATGTTTTGGACCCGAGTCCTTTGACAGGAATGAGGGAAAATAAGTGGACATCTGAATAAAAAGGCAGAGAAAGGGGTAGGAGGAGAGAAAAGAGGAAGGGGAGGGGGAGTAGCACAGGCTAACAAACAAGTAGTAGATGGATTCAGTGGGAGGGTGGAAGAGAAAAATAAGCAAAGAAATGATCGGTGGAGAGGGTCTCGGGTTCTCTCCTAGGAAGGGAATGGGCAGGAAGCTGGAGGAAAGGAGACAGAGGGGTAGATGAAACAAAAGAACCCTCAAGTGCCCAGTGGATTTGATGCTGAACATAATTTGAGAAATGTCTTCCACTTGGGCAGTTCTCAGCTTTGCTCACTTTTTCCACTCGAGCTTTGCCTAGCTGAAACTGAAGGAGACAGTCGCCCACTTCTTTGCAGAATGCAGATTGGCTAAGAGTGTGTGGAGAAGGCCTTGTCGTGGTTCATCCCCAGCAGCAGCGTGACAGAGAACTTCCAGGTTTACAAGCTGTTCCTAGGAACACATGCAGAGACCAACATCCAGAACTGCTGGAAGACCATCAAATTGGTAAAACTCTTTGGTTTGCCCAAAACATATCGGTCTCACAGTGCACAGAGATATTGGTGAAGGAATGATGCCAACTGGCACATTCCAGGCTGCAGGAGTAGTATGTGCTTTGAGGCTTGGTACTGATGACGTGGAGAAGGACCATAGTCATTGGGGATAAAGAAGATAGAAATAGGAGAATAAGAAAAATGTTGGATGTTGTAGGAATGTTGTCTTATAAAGAGTTGAAAATAAGAAAACAGAAATGGAAAAGGAGGAAAGGTAATGATGGAAAAACGGAAAGAGAAGATAAACAAAATATAAAATGGCTACGCTGAACTATATGACTTTAAATATTAATGGAATACATAACCAAATTAAAAGGAAGAAACTACTAAATTTAAATGAATAAATGTATTCCATTAGAAAAAATAACATATAGGTTAAGAAATAATATTGAAATATTCGAACAAGTATGGGAGCCTTACATTAAATACAATAGCGAAAACCTACCGGGGACAAACATTACCTAAGTTGATGGAAGGAGAAGGAAAGAAAAGAATGGACTCAGTAGAATTTCTGGTGTATTTTTTTTGAATGACAACATTGTCTGACTGGCTTAATGCAACCTAGATTGTATACCTAAAATGGATGAGAGGGGGGGGTGGGGGGGTGGCTTGGGAGGAGGGAGGGGGGGGGAAGAAAAAGTCACTGTATATGTGTGAAAAAGAAATAGTGTATATCATGGCTAATGTGATTTATGGTGTGAAAAATAAAAAATTTAAAAAAAAAGAGAAGGACCATAGTCGAGAGCTTTTTAATCATTGACTTTTGAGGGGCTGAGACCAAGGGAAAGCTCCTCAAACAAAAGAGGGGAGAATAATGACAAGGTACCACAGTGGGGCAATGAACTAGAGAAACTAAAACATATGTATATTGAACCATGTATATTGATAGAAATGTATGACTATGGCAAACATACCTGAATAGTTTTGGAGCCTTTTTTGTAAATAATTGATTGTGAATATAGTCTATTATTGGTGGGGGGGGGAACACAACACTGGCATGAAGTGCCTATTCTATCAATGGGTTAGAGCACACATGTCAAACTCTGGCCCGCGGGCCAATATTATTATATTTGGCCCGCAAGATCATTTCAAAAATGTATTAGAGGTGGCCCGCCCTGCAGCGAGAGCCGATGCTGTTTTTTGGTCATGTCACCCCCACCATCCTCCCCCTTCATGGCACATCCTTCCCCACCCCCTAACTATCCCCTCCCCCCTAAAACCACCCCCCTTAAAAGATGGCCAGAATATTCTCAAAAAGGAATCCAGAATGGTAAAGTTCCACAAACCTTCTGCTGGGAATCCTAACAATACCCGGGCATCAGATCCACGGGACGCGGAGGGAGCAAGAGTGTTGCAAGTTGACCATGCAAACTTTGAGAACGGGGAAAACAAAATTGTAACACGAGAAGTCTGTCGATGTCATCAGCCGGCAAGCCGTTTGGAAGGCTCCCCGCACAACCAGTCACTTCTCCCACCTGTCGAGCGGTGCGGCGGATGGGCGAGCGCCTGTGATTTCCTGTCGGCGCGACAGGCATGGCAGGCTGCGCACGGCCCTTCCACAGCGCGAGCACACTTCTCCCGGTCGCCACGGCCTTCAGCGCTTTCACCCGCGCGGACCCCAGGGACGGCTGGTTCGGCCCTGCACGTGAAGAGAGAGATGGTGGCTGTCCGCAAAGGCTGGTCGGCAGCGCGCTGGGGTGGGTAAGCAGGGGTGGGCAGAGGATGTAGGTGAGGAGTAATGGGCAGGGGAAGTTACGGTGGTGCAAGGGGCAGTTAGAGGGAGGGATGAATAGAAGGAGGGGTGGATAGGGAAGAGGTAAAAGGGGAGGGGCAGGGCGAGTAGGGGAGGGGTGATTAGAGGGTGAAAGACGGGTAGAGGGAGGAACAGGTTGAGGGGAGAGGCAGTAGAGGGGCGTGTATAGGATGGGGTGGGTAGATGCAGAGCGAGTGGAGTGAGGGGTGAGTAGAGGTTGGGTAAAGGACTGGTCAGGTAGAGGGATGGTGGGTCGAGCGTGAATAGAGGCCTAGAGCCTGAGGAGTGAGCAGGAAATGCTGAGTCCTGATGCAGGCCAAAATGGACACAGCCTGTGAATGCTGACTACATCTCCACAGGGACCAAATAGGTTTCCCTCAGGTCAAACAAAGGGTGAACTTGAGCTACCTACTCCTGACCTGTAACATTATCCTCTTAAAGTTATATCCTAAAGTTTAACATTACATATGTTGAAAGACAAGAAAACATGCAGATGTTGTTGAAAAATGTCAATAAATATTTAGTTCGGCCCTTGACTTAGTCCAAGTTTTTAATTTTGGCCCTCCGTGAATTTGAATTTGACACCCCTGGGTTAGAGGATTTGTTAGTGCTCCAATGCTCTGAGACTCCAGCTGTTAAGACTCTGAAGCATATATGAGGCCTCCAGGAGCTTCCTTCCATTGTCAGGACAGAACATTCACCACCCTTCAGAAAATGAAGCAATCTGCCCCTGAACTCCTAGGCATATACTGCAAAATTGCATTTAACATCGTCATCACACAAATATGCTAGAGAATGACAATCTGCAATGAGAGGTCTAACCACTGTCGGACTCTGGCTTTACCTACCCTCAATTTAGTCTATGTGTCGTCTGAGTCCGCGTGCTCGTTGAATGAAGTGATAGGAGAAGGTATTCGGTTCAACAATCAGTTTATTACACAGCATAAAGCTTAACAGAGCTCTGGTTCAGTCGTTAGTTCATAGGTCACCTGCTCAGTGAGCTATTCCCCAAGACTGACTCCTCTACTGTCCAGTGTCTTCTGTTTATATAGATCAACATTATTGCACTGAACAAAAGTTGGCTTTCTTTGCTAGATTCCTTGCATAAGATTTATCTCAAGCAATTTCCTGCTGTGCAGTTATCTAGGGTGTAGACCTCCCATCTTAATCCTCAAGGCCAGAACATCCTGTTGTCTTGATCAGAAATCAATTCTTACCCCATATATTTCTAATTATTTCTTTGTACTCATCTGGCCATAGCCTTCTGTTCTACTCAACACCTCCTTATGCCTTAACCTTCCTACTGAATTGGTTTATACATTTTCTTTGTCTCCGACATTCTCAGTCATGGTACTCTTTGTTCTCGTTTGGCCATAGTCTTCTGTTCTACTCAACACCTCCTCATGTCTTAGCATTCCTCCTAGATTGGTTCATACATTTTCTCTCTTTTGTGTTTGGAGACAGCAAATTCTGCACGAACTATACTCAGCCAACTTTGATACATACTGTGGCTGTTACTTAATTGCATTCCTATTTCCCTTAAACAGTATACTTGAAGTAAATAGTAAATTGTTACATAGTACTGGATTAATGAATACATAATGAACATAGGCATAGGCATATTTTCTATGATTATTTAACCCCTTGGTTCCAACACCACCCAAACATGACAGTCAGCAGTATTGCTGTCACTGAGTCTCCCCCAGCATTGAACACAAGGGCTTTGGTGAGTTGGAATGGAGGGCAGTGGTTGGTTAGAAGGTTGGGGATTAGGGTCTTTGCCTGAGGACACTGGAGGACAGGGTGGGGAGCTTTGTAATATGGAGGAACTGAGAGTTGCAGAAAGGCCCTGCCATACATGTTCTAATCCAGCACTGCTGTTATGTAATTGTTCAGGGAGTGACCAATGATGGTCCCTATAGTGCTACAAAAGGACTGCTACACTGCAAGCAACATCTCCTATGCTTAACTGACATGGAAATCACATCATGCTTGCAAGCATAACCAGGAAATTGTGGTATTGCTTTTACTCCAGGTGAAAAAAATAATCAATTACGAGGTTCCTTGGAAGAATCAATTATTGACAGAGAGAAAAGAAATGGAAATTTCTGTTAAAAGTTTTGACTGTTTGGATTCCCCCAAACTTGTCTGTTGTCATCTTGTAAAAGCTTCAAAAACAATGAACTCTATGGGCAGAAGTTGACATTTTTACCAGACAATTACATATGCAAACAGACTCTGCATATTTCCATGGCACAAGACTTTGTTCTCTGTCCCATTCTGCTGCAACCATGAAAAATAGACTGATTACTCGCAAGCTGTTTATCCTCAGGAGCTTCAAAGGACAGCATGTATAACAAAGGAAAGTTGAGGATTCTTTTTATCTAAAGCTGTTTATACTGCCGCTGGTTTAGTTTGGATCATAGCAGATGAGTGACCACAGGCCAACTTCCAGAATTTATACTCCCAAGTAAATCTCCCTTTTTATAGATGGAATTGTTCCACTAGATTCCAGTCTAGATTTAGTGGTGTAAACATGGGATATATGTATAACTGTCTCCTAGAATCAGAATTAAATAAATGCCAGCTTAAATCAGGAACCCAGGAGAGTGCCGATCAAACAGAGCCATGAACATCTTCTGTCTGCAGCTGCTACAATTTAAGGACTGTTAGATGCCAGAGTCTAGTGATTGATCGATGGCTGCAAAACATTGGAATCTGGCTCTATGAGTTTATAGACGAAATGAACAACCACCGAGGTTTGCTGAACACCTTCAGGTTTGCAAGCTTTACACCTGAGATGGTCGTACCATGAGTGATCCTCCTTGCACATGAAAGGGGCTGATCTCATTGAATGAATCATTAAACAACTCCATGTGTACATAAAGATATGTGGCACCAGACCCAACTGTGGCTACTCAGCTTATTTTTAGATGACTTTTTTACTTCCTTTTGCTTGTGCTGTGCTGTGTTGTCAGTGAACCCTCATGACCCCTTTCACAGATTTCTACATCTTATTGGTTCTTGCTGCTGTCATCAGGAAAGAGGTATAGGTTGTAGTCAAGTTTATTGTCATCTGATTGTACAAGTATAACCCGACGAAATAGCGTTCTCTGACCCTCATTGCAAAACACACACACAACCAGATGTAACACATACAGACAAATAATACTTATGTAGGACAAGTATTTTATCTATAAAAATAAATATTGCTTTGTACAAATGTGTCTTATATGGTTAGTATGACCAGTTCCTATAGTCATTCAGTATTTTCACTGCCCGTGGGAAGAAGCTGTTCCTCAGCCTGGTGGTGCTGGCTCTGATCCTCCTGTATCCCTTCCTCAAAGGGAGCAGCTGAGAGATGCTGTGTGTGGGGTGGAAGGTGTCCTCAATGATTTTGTGCACCCTCTTCAGTCAGTGATCCCGAATGATCACATTGATGGGGAGAGTGAGACATCTGTGATCCTCTCAGCCACTTTTATTGTCCTGTGGATTGACCTCCGATCCATTTCTCTGCAGCAACCGTACCACACTATGATGTAGCCGGCCAGGATGCTCTCGATAGAGCTCCTATAGAAAGTTGATATAGTGGAAGCCTTGCCCTCTTCAGTCTTCTCTGCATTGAATGTTTTTGTGCAATATGCAGAAGTAATTGATCAAACACCTCATTATGTGCAAGTGGGTACTTCCTGTGAGCTTTGAGAAGGTCATCAAATTGCATCTGGGTCTTTTTTGCATGTGATACAATTACATGTGAGGGAACTTGGATAGGAATGTTTGAATCCCACTGAAATCCATATTGGTTGCCATATTTACAAGTCATTTATATGTGCCTGACCACTCAATGGGCAATGGCCATTTATGTAGACATATGACGTAACCACCATCATCGTAAGGCCATTTCATGTCAGATGGAAAACTAAGAACTTACCTTTCAGACAGCAGCCCTAAAAGGCTGCTCCAGGATCCCATTCATATCCAGAGGCACCTCGTAAAGCCCTCTGGATCTGATAGAGGCAGGGCAAGTGGTGCCGTAGCACCACCTGTCATTAATAAGCGGCAGAACAATAGCCGTCTTCCCTACCCATAATCCCCAGACAGCTGTGGTTCACAGAACAGTTCCGACTGCATGGGGGATTATGGATAGGGAAGACAGCCATTGCTCTGCTGTGTTTTGAGCTGCAGAGAGTGGCCCCGCCTACTCCAATGGCTCCTGCTGCCCCACCGGTCCCTGGTGCCCCAACGGCCCCCGCTGACAGCCCCCATTGCCTCGACTGCCTCCACTGCCCTGACACTCCCTGCTGCCCCACCAGCCACTGCTGACAGCTTCTGCTGCCCGCCGGCTCCCCTTGCCCGACGGTCCCCGCTGCCCTGCCACCACTGCCTTGGGGAGAGGGAGGGGTGAATGGGGAGATGGATCACAGGCTGAGAGCATCATCAGCCCACCCCTAACCAGCTGCTTGCAGTG
Source organism: Narcine bancroftii (assembly GCF_036971445.1). Lineage (NCBI taxonomy): Eukaryota > Metazoa > Chordata > Chondrichthyes > Torpediniformes > Narcinidae > Narcine > Narcine bancroftii. The sequence goes on from NC_091476.1 coordinate 8,437,633, forward strand.
GCTGTACATTCAGGTCAGGCAGCAGAGTGCAGCGCTCCGGCGATTATCCTTCCCCGAGAAGGGATAGAATCGGTGCCTTGGAGCTGGCCACGGCGCATTCAGGAAGGTACGAATTTAGCCGTAGGGGCGAAGAACCTCTGCCTTTACAAACAAGTGTTTGGTCTACCTGAAAGTGCCTAAAGCCTAAAGAGGTGTCACATGACCTGAGGTCTAAGGACTTGGAGTCTGCTATATAATGTCAGAAGATTATAAAGAAAGTAAAGACCAATGTCATGTGGAATCAAGCATGAAGTGTTGCTTCACTGCAAGTTGAAAAATCATGTGTGTTAGGTCTGCTTTGTTCATGAATGAGTGAGACAAACACCAGACTGAGTCGAAATCAGGGTTCTTTGTTCTTTATTACCGGATTGTAACACTTGCGACTAACATTGTTAGTCGGAGAATGCATTCTGCCGTTATCAGCAAAATGGTGATTTTTTATACCCTTGGATACATGCTTAGAACATCATCATATCATTACTTGTCCAATGACTAAAACTGTTGCTATCCTTTCCCTGCTAGCTTCCTGCCTCTCAATCCATCAATGTCTCTCTTATCTTGTAAGTACAAGGATGCATTCACATCTTGTTACAGCCCTGTACAGGGTAACTCCTTACACATTCCCATCTCATGATGTTTTACCTTACATGTGGAAGTTGAAAAAGAGACTGAATGTTTGCTTCACTCAGAATCAGAATCAGAATTTATTGTCATGAACATGTCACCACATTCATTGTTTTGTGGCAGCGTCACACTGCAAACATTTATATAAACTACCTTACAAAATAAATAAAAATAGTGCAAGAAAAAGTTTTTTATGCACAAAAGCTGTATTATCACCTGCTCAAGTTTAAAAAAAAAGGGAATTTAACTTTTATGCAGCGAATGGAAAAGGCAGATTGCGTAGTCCTTTTATGTAGCCCAGAGCAGCTCGCCAGCTTCCCAGGGCAAAATGGGACTGGATGTATAGCACAGCAGCAGCTGTCCTGCAACAGCCACCCCCCCCTCCGCACCACTGCCTGACAGCCTCACTACCTGGCTGCCTGACAGCCCTGCCACCCCGCTGCCTGACAGCCCTGCCACCCCGCTGCCTGACAGCCCTGTCAGCAGAGGGCAATGTGAGAGAGTGTGGTGGGCGAGGGAGCAGGGAGATATGAGGGAGTGGGTGGCGTAAGGGAGCGGGCAGCGTGAGGAGGCAGGGTGGAGTGAACAAACACAGGCTGACAGCTTCACCACCGGCTGCTCCGTGACAGTGCAGCGGGGCAATGGGGATGTCAGCACGATGTCAATTATCTTATCTTCCTGTTTGGAGCTGCTTTCAATGGCAATCCTTTCATGCAGAAGGTGGAGTGACTTCACTCCACCTCTAAATGTGCCCACTAGGCAGATGGAAGATGGAGTGAATTCCAGCAGTCAATCTGCCTTCAGACCTTTTATGGAAGTAAGTTCAACGATGTAAAGACGAGAATCTCTGTCTTTACATTCACCTTTGTTTTCTCTATAAAAGGGCCTAGTTACTTTGTTCATTGATTCAGGAATCTGATGACTGTCCTTGTGCCACTGAATGCTCGTCTTCAGGCTCCTGCATCTTTTTCCCCAATGGTAGCAGAGTGAAGAGGGCATAGCCAGGGTGGTGGATATTTGGTATATCACCAAAGACTCGAAAACTCATACAAGTTTACCGTGTGGAGCATTCTGGCTGGTTGCATCACTGTCTGGTACAACACTCAGGACAAGAAAAAAACTTCAGAGGTTTGTTAACTCAGCCTGTGTAATCACAGGCACCAGTCTTCACTTCACCGAGGACACCTACAAGACGCGGTGTCTTAAGAAAGCAGCCTCGTGAATCCTCACCACCCAGGCCAGGCCCCCTTTGCACTGTTACCATCAGGAAAGAGCTAAGGAACCTGAAGGTGGCACACTCAACAGTACAAAAGCAGCATCTTCTCCTCTGTCATCAGATTTCTGAATGGACTACGAATCAGACACTACCTCACTTTCTCTTATTTTACACTAATTTATTTATTTCATTAAAAATGTAATTTATAGCAACATTTGAACCTGTAACGCTGCTACAAAACAATGATTTTCATGATATGTTCAATGCAATAAATTCTGATTCATCCAGCTTTCATCAGCCAAGGTCTTGAGGAAACTAATATATTTAGTTCCAGGAGACAAGTCCTTGGAGTGGAAGTTCCGAGAAGGCTTGGATGCCCACTGCTGTCGGAGAGGTCTCAGGTCACAGGTATAGCCTAGAATGAAGAAGTGTGGAAAGAGATCACAAATGGGCAACTTGGTACAGCTCTAATGGCCAGGAAATATTTATTTAGCTTTTGTCTCAGAGATTAAAAATTCATAAAGACTTTTGTTATTCCACATCAGTGGGTGTACCTTTAAATTTTAATTGTATATATAAACAATATAATACATGGTTGAAGTGTTGTTGCCCCATGATCTGCAGGTAAGTCCCATTGGTTGGTTATTATCCATGGCTATGACACGGATTCCAAATCATCTTTTCATTCGATATAATTGGATTTCCAGACTTGATATTTTAATGATCTCAGACTTTCTCATTATATCTATATTATCTGTAAATTTACCAACTTTATTCAAACTGAAAGAGAAAATGGCAGTAAATATGGTTCCATCACAATTATTTGCACCATCAAATGGCTTACATTTTCCGTGCATTGGATCTAATTCATTCACCAAGTATATTTTGGGATTGTCATTCTGCAACTTCATATGACTAGGTTGAATCATGCTTGCCTATAGAACCATTCCATCTTCAGTATAGCACAGCACAGGGGCTCCAAAGAATGTGTAACTCTGAAATAGCCTTACTGCCCCTCTGTCCAATCCATGTTCCATTCATTTGAGTGGGGTTGTCAACTCCAAAGAAAGGGGAATGTGAACGTAATCATTAAGAATTATTTTATGTTGTTCTATTTTACTTTATTTTGTTATTTTAGGGATAATGTGTTAATTAAGCTTCTCCTTTTTAATTTTTTAATTCAATGTTTTAATTATTTCAATTTATTTGAACAGCAGCTGTGTGATGTGTAATTTGAACCCATGGCTCTCAATCACTAGTCCAAACTTTTGTATGGTATACTGTGTTTACAACCAATTCACTCAGGAGAGTTCTTCAGCAAGTTATTGATAACTTTAGAAGGGATTCATGACACACAATTCAAGGTAAAGAACCATTTGAGAGAGAATGAAGAATATAGGTTCAGCTCTGGGAGATGGAAATCTGTGGAATCCTGAACTGAGTGGAGCCCATAAAATGAGGCGTAAATATTACAGGGCAGGCCCTTGGTCTTCTGAAACCACAATGCCAGTGTTAGGACAGGTCTGGTGATGACTCGTGGCACAAACAAGAGAAAGACACCAAAATAATTACAGTGAGCTATGCAATATTAACAGTAAAAGGTGTTTTTGCATATTACTAAACAGCTTTCTACTTTGGTCTTATATGGATAGGGAAGATAATGTTCTGGACTGTATGTTGCAGCAAGGACATTCACACCAAATATAGAATTTCAGACCTGATGATGTATGGTATATTACGAGGAATTTCACTTTAAGGGCTAGTATAAGCTGTGACCATTCACAACTGTGGAGAGAACTGAGTTTGGCAGCAACTAGTACAGTGTGTACCCATTTCACTACTTTTGAAGAGAAGACAGGAAATAATGTAGCTTTTATCCAAGCACAGGTGTGGAGAGTCATGTGAAAGACACACGTAAAGGAACAGCATACTTGGTGATCAGCAGCCATTTTAAAGAAGCAGCTCTTTGAGCAGCAGCATCTGAAGGGACTGTGCTGGAATGGTTCTGTGTGGTAATGGTCAATATGTTTGTTTCCCTGTCTGGAGGAGTTTTGATCCCCACCATGACCAAAAGAAGGGTTATTTTGAAGGGGAATTATTAAATCCCACCATGACCAAAGGAAACGTCACTTTGACTGACCTGTATTTGGGTATTGGAAGCAGGAGAAATACTGCATTTGAATTGTGACCATTGTGATGGTCATTTTGGACTAACCCGGGTCTGGATTCTGGAAGTATTGTGTAGGTCACTCACTGTCAGTTCCCCTACAAAAGAAAAAGGAAAAGGGGAGTTGTGACCACAACTCATCTGAAAGGACATTTGCTCTGGAACTAACTCGTCAAGGTTTCTTGAGTTTTCAACAGTCTGTCACTCAGTCTCTCCCACCTCATCCGTAATCACTTCTTTGCATCAGTTTAAGAATCTTCGTGTCAACACTGAAAGCCTGACTTTGGAATAACTTTCCAGAATGATGCTTAAGCTGTAATGGTTTGGGTATCTCACACACACACACACACACACACACACACACACACACACACACACACACACACACACACACACACACAGTTAAGTATGTTCGCACATAATTGGGGGTTGAGTTTAGATAAGTTAGATAAGGCGTTATTAGTAATTAATAATAAAAATATTATTTTAAAATTAACATTGTCTTGGCAAATTACTATTGCGGCTGGTCTGTGCCGAAACAGGTGGGATTTGTTCTGTTTCCTTTTATGAAATAGAAATGTTTATTTAATTAAAATTTAACAGTTTATGCTTCAGGAAACAAAATCGAGTCCTCATTGATTTGATAGATTCACATTAACTTTGTAAAACCAATGAATTACCACCCAATTTACCGTGGTGAAAACGAAACTCATTCACCGTAACCATGAAGGAAATAACGAGGCAAAAATAAGGATCAATATCATCTGCTCTTTACTTGCTATTCCCCATGTTCTATATGCCATAAGGATCTGTGATATTCATGCCCTAAGGAAATGGTTTTGGTTTATTCCTTGAGACTGAATTTGTTAAGGTTTAATTTTACCGAGAAGCAGAGAATATAAATATTATTGGTGGAATGAAAAATAAAATTCCTTGTTAACTCTGCATGGAACTACAGAGCACATTGTTCCATTTGTGTGCAAGGATCACCTCATCCATCATTCAATGGTGAAGTGAGCTATTCTGTGCCTTACTCCTTCCATCAACACTTCAATTTGCATCCACAGCTGGATTGACACTGACTATTATTTATAGCACTTATGTGCCTATTAAGATGGTTACCAGCTGACTCAACACTATTACTGCCCTTTTTCTGACTGGTTGAGTTGTTGAACATTACAAGAATCACCGGAGCTTCAAGTAAACTATTATGTTCCTGCAAATTGCCCTGGCTCTCCCCGTAGGCTATCATTGGGCTTGCATGGGGAAGATGAATGTTCTGACCCAAACAGAGCAACGAGGAATTTCCCAGGAACTGTGGAATTTCAAACCTAGTGATGTGTATTAAGAAGCAGTTCTGTGGAATATTCATCAATATCTCATGCAACAATGGTTGTAACATGTGAGCTCTTTAGTTTTAGCAGGTTATTTTTACCTCACTATTTGAGCCTCACGAATTACAAGTAAACACTACATTGGAAAGGTAGGAACAGAAACCATGGCTAAATTTTAACCTTAATTCAGAAACATTGATGTTAACTTTATTATATCCTCACCTGAACAGGCTCTGATAAGCCAATTTAGAAAAGTAGTCGTTATCCCGCCCTACATCCTTAACATCATTCTGATTAGAAAATTTACCAAATAATGATTTAAAGGAACATTTAGTGCTTTTTATTAAAATCCCTGGAAGTAGCTGGGGTGGCACTTGTAGCCTCACAACTCCAGAGACTTGCAGTCAATCCCACCTGCCCAGTGATGTCTTTGTGGAGTTTGCATGTTCGTCCTGTGGCCACATGGTTTTCAACCAGGTGCTCCGGTTGCCGACCACATCCAAGGTAATGTTAGTTAGTGGCACGGTTAGCGCAGTACTGTTACAGTGTCAGCCACCTAGGTTCGAATCCAGCACTGTCTGTCAGGGGTTTGCACATTCTCCCCATGGGTTTTCCCTGATTACTCGGTTTCTTCCCATTCTCCAAAAACATGGAGTTGGTAGGTTAATTGGGTGTAATCGCGTGGCATGGATTTCAATGGCTGGATTTGACTTCTACCATGACAAGTTCCAGATTAAGGTATTGCGTAGCCTGTCGCTTGCATGGTGGTGGTGGGGGCGGGGGGGGGAGTACTTAGACTTACTCTGAAATTGCTTCCTTATCTCCCCTCCCCTGTTAAAACTTATTTCTAGCAGCAGCTGGCGGCTTGCTCAGTGAGGGAGCAATGGCCATCTTTGTCACCCATAATCCTTCACACAGCGGGAACCACTATGCATTTCCCTGGCGCTGACAATAGCAGAGCAGTTTCAGCTGCGTTGGGGATTATGGGTAACAAAGACGGGCATTGCTCCCTCATTGATCCATCAACACGAGCTGCCTGGGCAGCCTCAAAGTGGATGCTGGATCAGATGCTGGAGCGGCGCTCCGGTGAACTCCAGCAACACTGCGCCCCTGCTGCAGTGTTGGGAATTAGATTGGGGGTGGGCGAGGTGGTCAGTCAAGTTGAGGACTGTGGCGCCCCCCCCTTCAAGTGGCATGTTCCATCCTTGATGAAAGGTTATAATAATTTTTGCTACCACCCCTTTAAGACTTATTTCCCAACAATTGTGCAGCCTGCAGTGGCTATGAGCTATAGTCTGTGTTAATAACCCCGATTAAAGGCGATAATTGGTTAAAATTGCTATGGTTAGCAATTTTAGTCAATTATCACCTTTAATCTGGGTTAGTAATACAATGGGTTTACAAAATGAGGCTGTTTCCCACCTGTAGCGGGCCCCTACAGCCCCTTACACACTGGACTCTAAATTGGCCAGTCGAATGGCAACTGGCCAATTTAAGGACGATCTCACCCCTTTGATGATGGTAGTGACACCAGAAGCCATTAAAACTGGTCTATATTCACTTTATGGACACGTACTGATTATCACAGTTCTCACTCTCCACACTCAAACTTTCCGCCAACATGTATCTCATAGCCGCTACATAAAGATGAATACGAAAATGTTTAAGTTCATAATTCCTAGTATTTTCATAAATGCAGGGGCCCTTTAAAATGTGGGGCCCATAGCATATGCTAATTTCGCAACTACGTTAATCTGGTCTGACCATGATGTAAATATTTTTTTCAAAAATGGTGTAACGACTACAACACTGGCAAACCGGGTTCAAAACCGGTGTTGTTTTTAAGGAGTTTGTATGTTCTCTCCATGCCCTGTGTGGGTTTCCTCAGGATTTCTCCTATGTTGCAAAGACATAAGGGTGTTGGGAGGTTAATTGGTCACGTGTATATTTGAACAACGTGGGCTTGTGCGCCAGAAGGGCCTGTATCTCTAAATTTAAAAAAAATGAGTTGTTAAATTTTCTTACTCCAGTTTTGTCCCTATAGTGGAACTTCAATTTTATACTGGTCATTAAGACTACGCTTTGAAGTACTTCAGTGGTTATGAAACAGAGTGGGTGTCCCCTGGTGTCATAAAATAGTTGACTTTATAAATGAAAGTCTTTCTTCTTCATGTGCATTCACGTAAACTTACCACATGTCACAATCCCAGAAAGACAGAATTTGTTCATTCCATTGGGTTTCCCTTATATGAAAAAATCCAGTCAAGTACAGTAAAAGTCCAAAAATCGGGACACCAGAAATCCCGACCACCCAAGACTCTTGGTCTTTGCCATGGATGCCCAGCGGCAACAAGCAACCATGCGGACGGAAGTCATGGAAATGCAAGAAGAAATATTTATTTGCTTTTTTGTACTTTGTATTTTCTTTTCTTTTTTTTTTCGAAAAAGAAAAAGAAAAGAAAAGAAAAAGAAAAAGACTTTGTATTTTATATGAAAAAATATTACCTGTTTATTTTCCTTAAATTTGAATTTTAAAAGCACTGCCCAAGAATCTGTAAAATCAAAAAATCCTGTCTGAGCCAATCTCTGAGCAGTCTGGAATTTTAAGATTTCTACTGTAACAAGAAATATCCCAATGAAATCATCAATCCCATTGCAAAGTCGGGTAAAATCCATTGTATGGAGCCTTCATCATAGAGCAAAAAAATAATTTTAGATTCAAAAGCAAAATTTAGAACATTTTTTTAAACATTAAACAGCTGTTCAAATTATTTTTCCCAATTAAAATTATTGCATGAGATCTTATACATAGTATCTCATTTTATCAAGTCCAAATGTAAATCCACTTTTACCACCATCTGCAGCCTTTCTTGTCCCCATTTTCACAGAAATATTGTCCACTCCATGACCCAATTTAATTTAACCATAGTAAACCTTGCCTTTATCTTAGGGGAAGCTTCAAATTGGAGGAACACATTCCCCAGCCATTTACAATGGTGAAAAAAATAATCTTCACACAAAGGAGGCACCTTCTTCTGAACCAGACCATAAATCATTCCCTCTGGCTTCTTTCTGTAACTGTGCTGTTTAATTTGCATATTCTATTGAAGAGATTGCAGCAGGTCATTAATAAAACAAAGGCACCTATTTGGACACAAATAGTTGTAGATTTATGCTTCAATGTCACACCCTTTCAGGCCACAACTCCCCACTGAAACTACAAAGAGTTCCTTTGAATGTGTTGCACTGTGGCCCAGAGGTCACAGTTTCAACCCCAATGATGCATCAGGCTAAAATCTCAAATAAAGACAGAAAGTGGAAAACATTCAGCAGTCCAGGCAGCATCTTTAGAGAGACGGAGACAGTTAATGGTGTTACTTTAGCAAAAGTGGGTTACGACAGGGGTTCAGCTGCTGAGAACTGTTCGTAGCACGAGCTGTTTGTAAGTTGGAAATGATCAATAAGCAGTGTGTGGGAGAGGATCACAGAAACAGCTGTGATGGGAGAACGGGAGGCATGGCATGAGCATCCACTCAATGCATTCAGCGCTGCTCGGCTCAGTTCAACTTCCGAATTATTGCAGGGGTAAAAGAGGGAATAAATAGGAAAAGAGAGCCAAATAAATATTCATAATTGCAGTTGGTATTTAAAAAAAAGTGATATTTCAATTGGACATACAGATCTTTTGGCAGTCCTGGAGAAATTTGTAGTTTGGGTGCTTCAGGGAGGATGGAGCTGTTGAAACATCTGTTCTTGAAGTTAGAGGTGTCTGTACCTGCAGCCTGAAGGTAACAGTGAGCAGCATTTGTGACCATTGTAATGTTGGCTGCCTTAACGGTACAAGAAATCCAATGGATGTTTCGGAAATCACTTCATAGAACACAGTCCCATTCTTTCCTTCCCCCTCCTGTCGGACAGAAGAGATAAGTGAGTTTGAAAACACTCTCTTCCAGATTTAAGGACATTTTTGATCTTGCTGTAATCAGATTCTTGAATTGATGTCTTGCCCTCTTTAGCTGCACCTTTCTCTTTAACACTATAGACTGCCCTTTAGTTTAATATAACCCTATCCTCTGCACATTTATTTTTATCCTTGCTCTACCTGTTTTTCTATGTATAGGTTCACTTGCCTAGGTAACTGCTTTCATTGTATCTCAGTAAACATGACAATAAACAATTCAATCCCATGCAACCTTGGATATTCCATCAGGCTTGTTCATTCCTGGAGCAAATGTGTCAGACTCAGTCTGGACAGCAGCGTGAGAACAACCAATCTGCAAAATGTGTCTTCCATGAACAGGAAGCTGACTTTGCTGGTGTTTAAATAACTGAATTGATCTATGGACAGTTTCCTTTTGAGTCTATTCCCTGCTCCCACCAGTTTCAGTCCTCTTTCAGGGTTTGACTGATTCTGTGACAAGCTGATGACAATCACTGCTGAGGCAGAGTGTACACTGGAAGCCAATTGTCTCAGGTTTCCTGACAACAAATGCCACATTTGAAAGAGAATCACATCTCAGTATCTGGAAGGAAATTTAAAAAGATTAACCAAAACCACATGTTGATTTTGAAGCTACAGCAAAGTATAATTTTGTAACATGAGAGCTGTCATGGGTGCTGTAATGGTCTATTGCTCTATACAACTCAGGCCAACTATTATATTTTTTTCTCCAGCCTTGTTACCAATGGGACTAATTACTATACAGTAATGCACTTTATCCTCAATAAACCATTTACATTAAAGGACAAGAACCCCTGGTAAAAGTAAAGGTTTCAATAGTGTCCCGTAATACTACATTTAGAATGTAACACACATGAAATTCTTTGACTTTTGTCTACCGTAAGGCAGACAGACCCATGGAGCATTAATGATCCAATACCTGATTCATTTGTAACTGGGTTTGATTGAGTAGTATTTTTATGATGCAAATTTTTAAAAAATAGTATCTTTTTTCAGAATCAGAATTTATTGTCATGAACGTCATAAAATTTGTTGTTCAACGCACCATTACAGTGAAAATATAGCTATAAATCACATTTTGAAAATGCATGGTTGGCTACCGCACCAGTGATCGGGACCGGGGTTCGAATCCCACTCTGTATATAAGGAGTTTGTACGTTTTCCCCGTGTCTCCTTGAGTTTTCTCTGGGGGCTCTGGTTCCCTCCAACCATTCAAAATGTACTGGGGGTGTAGGTTAATACGATGTAAATTGGGCGGCATGGACTCGTGGCCTGAAATGGCCCGTTACCGTGATGTATGTCTAAATTAAAAAATTTAAATTTTAAAAAAATTTGCGAGAAAATAGGATAAAGTGAGGTTCATTGTCCATTGAGAAATCTGATGGCAGAGGGGAAGAGCTGTCCTTGTGCCGCTGGATGCTAGCATTAGTAGTTTAGGTTGGGGGAGAATTATATCCTCAGTATTCTTTGAATTTGTTCTACAGTGCCTTCTATTTTGCAACTTTCACCTCCAGGGAGGACGAAAGCTACATACTCTGGAACCATCAGCACCAACTTCTCCTCCAGGTTTACAACGTTACCAGATTTTGAATTATATTGACACTCATTTCGTGCCACTGGGCCAAAATGATGGATTTTCTTTTAACAAGAAGTGTCATAACAGCATAATGGTCACAAGAGCAGTTCAAGGTCAGCTCTCATATTTTCAGAGCAATCAAGCAAGAGATCTTGAGCTCCCCAATTCGTTATAAAACACATCTAAAAAGATGCATTGCCCTCTAATTGTATTTTTTCAGATGCAAACTATTGCAAGGAGTGTTTTGTATGGTCACAGATAGAAATTGTTTCGAAGGATACAGGCTGATCACAGGCAAATTGGAGTAGCTTGGGTAGACATCTTGGTTGGCATGGACAAGATGGACGAAAAGGCCTATATCTCAGGCTTTGTTTTTAGAAAAGCCTTTAAAGGAAATAATGACATCACAAAATGATTTTCTTTTCTGGAGAAATTGAACTTCATGTTTATGATTAGGAAATGAATCAATGGTTACGGGGCAAAGGTAGGAGAATGGGGTTGAAAAGAAGAGGAAAGCATCCGTGATGGAATGGCGGGGTAGATTAATTCCACTCCTATGTCTTATGGTCTTATCTACACCCTCTTAAATTTTGTGTAATTAATTGATCAAGAAGCAAAATGTTTCAATTGGATTTTGTTGCCATGTGCTGCATTGTATTCTTCATTGTTTACCCTGCACAAGATGTCAGGCAAGCATACATAGTGGGATGGGTTGGTGCCACAAAAGGCTTGAAGGCCGCTGTCCTCTTAGGTATTGTTCTTTGCTCAGGTGAACAAATTTGCATCTGGACTGAACATTGGCAAACTATTTCTCCTCACAGAGGACAGCACAACCCAGCACCAACCTTGGTCATGAATGATTAGAGTGAGGAAGAGTGGTTTTACCTTTCTCCTTTCCAATTTTCCTGATGGACGACTGTCCCCATGGCTACCTTTGCTTGATGTGTTCTGGGTCAAACTTTAACTTAATTTTGACATGCAGCACGGTAACAAGCCCTTCCGGCCCAAGAGCCTCTGCCACTAAAATACCCCAATCAACCTACAATCCCCCTACATTTTGAAGGGTGGGAGGAAACCAGATCACTTCTTACAGAACCCAGTTCGCTATCACTGTAATCTTTGGGTTGGCTTCGCAGACGAAGATTTATGGAGGGGGTAAATGTCCACGTCAGCTGCAGGCTCGTTTGTGGCTGACAAGTCCGATGTGGGACAGGCAGACACGGTTGCAGCGGTTGCAGGGGAAAATTGGTGGGTTGGGGTTGGGTGTTGGGTTTTTCCTCCTTTGTCTTTTGTCAGTGAGGTGGGCTCTGCGATCTTCTTCAAAGGAGGTTGCTGCCCGCCGAACTGTGAGCGCCAAGATGCACGGTTTGAGGCGATATCAGCCCACTGGCGGTGGTCAATGTGGCAGGCACCAAGAGATTTCTTTAGGCAGTCCTTGTACCTCTTCTTTGGTGCACCTCTGTCACGGTGGCCAGTGGAGAGCTCGCCATATAACATGATCTTGGGAAGGCGATGGTCCTCCATTCTGGAGACGTGACCCACCCAGCGCAGCTGGATCTTCAGCAGCGTGGACTCGATGCTGTCGACCTCTGCCATCTCGAGTACTCCAACGTTAGGGATGAAGGCACTCCAATGAATGTTGAGGATGGAGCGGAGACAACGCTGGTGGAAGCGTTCTAGGAGCCGTAGGTCTGGGCATCCTCCAAATGGATGGCATTAACGCTTCCACCAGCGTTGTCTCCGCTCCATCCTCAACATTCATTGGAGCGCCTTCATCCCTAACGTCACTGTAATACCATTGTGCTAAATGCTACACTAATCATGTGTTATATTTGAATCCATTGCATGCAAACATTTTGATGGCTCAGTGTAAATATTTTGATTTTGCAGTACTTCTCTGAACAGAATGCTTCTTTCCACAGAAACACCATATGGGGTAGGGGTGGTACAGAAGAGCAGCAGGAATCTAGACTGTACTTTTATTCTTGCCTAATTCAATTGGTGTGAAGATCAGTTGCATACTTTTACCAGTGGTCCTGCTAACTCAGCACAAATCTACACCATCCCTCAACTGAGATTTCCAGTGGATAATTGTACAGACCTTTGTTCTCTAATCAATTTTTTGATTTAATGGTAAGATTAGTCAATCAACAGTGTGGATTCTGAGTTGGAAGAACCATTTCAGGGAGTGGAGACTTGCTCTTTTTTTAGTTCAGTGTGGAAATCTCCTGAATTTTGTAAATATGCTTTCTTTTATCTGAGCATGACATGCATTAGTTTTCATGAGATAAGTTATATCTGCATTCGAAGTCTAACTGACAGGTCATGACCACTTGTGTGGAAGATAAATGCTTTGTTAACTAGTAGAATCTAATGACAATAGTGAAATGGTAGACAAAGTCAAATGATTCTCAGGATTACCAAAGTCTTAAGCAGGAAATGTGTCCTGGAATAATTAATTGGTATCCTAGAACGGTGATAAAAAAAATTAAAAGTGAAGCCTGGGCAATGCCGTTTCTTCACAGGGAGATGGACATTTGATTTGAACGTGTACTGAGTGCTGTGTCACTATTGCTTGCAGACCAGAAGCTGCCAAGTGCTTACAGGAAATCACTGCTGAAGTGGTGGACATTTGGTGTGAAAGAGGTGAATCAGGTGAGTGACTGAGCCATTTCTCTGACCATTAGCAAAGTGTCACAAACAGCAGTGTGATGATGACAAGATCGTTTTGGTTTGAGCTGCATTTGTAAATGGAACACTCAGAGGAACCCTGCAGCGCCATGCCTATCCATGGTCTCATGCACTGCCAGACTGAGACCACCCACAAATTGGAGAAACAACACCTCATCTTCCGTCTGGGCATCCTCCAAATGGATGGCATTAACATGGATTTCTCCGGTTTTCGTTAAACCACCCCCTTCCCCACTTCTTTTCACCCCTGTCACCTTTTCAACAGCTAATTTTTCTCTCTCTCTCTTTCCCTTATTCCTCTGGCTCCTTTCATAGAGCCAAAATCAATTTGTGATTGTGTGTGTGTGTGTGTATGTGTGTGTGTGTTTGAGCATGCATGTGTGTGTGTGCGTGAGTGCATACGTGTGTATGTGTGTGTGTGTTTGAGCATGCATGCGTGTGTGTGCGTGCGTGCATACATGTGTGTGTGAGCATGCATGCATGTGTGTGCGTGCATGCATACGTGTGTATGTGTGTGTGTGTTTGAGCATGCATGTGTGTGTGTGCGTGCGTGCATACGTGTGTGTGTTTGAACATGCATGCGTGTGTGTGCGTGTGTGCATATGTGTGTGTTTGAGCATGCATGTGTGTGTGTGCGTGCGTGCATTCGTGTGTGTGTGTTTGAGCATGCATATGTGTGTGCGTGCATGCATATGTGTGTGTTTGAGAATGCATGTGCGTGCGTGCGTGCATACGTGTGTGTGTTTGAGCATGCATGTGTGTGCATGCATGCATACATGTGTGTGTGTTTGAGCATGCATGTGTGTGTGTGCATACGTGTGTGTTTGAGCATGCATGTGTGTGTGTGTGCATGCATACGTGTGTGTTTGAGCATGCGTGCGTGTGTGTGCGTGCATATGTGTGTGTGTGTGCGTGCATGCATACGTGTGTGTGTGTTTGAGCATGCATGCGTGTGTGTGCGTGCGTGCATACGTGTGTGCGTGCATGCATACGTGTGTGTTTGAGCATGCGTGTGTGTGCGTGCGTGCATACGTGTGTGTGTTTCAGCATGCATGCGTGTGTGTGCGTGCATGCATACATGTGTGTGTGTTTTGAGCATGCATGCGTGTGTGTGTGCGTGCATACGTGTGTGTGTTTGAGCATGCATGTGTGTGCGTGCGTGCATGCATACGTGTGTGTTTGAGCATGCATTTGTGTGTGTGCGTGCGTGCATACGTGTGTGTGTGTGCGTGCATGCATACGTGTGTGTGTGTGTTTGAGCATGCATGCGTGTGTGTGTGTGTGAGAATTAATTAATTGTCGCAGTGGATGTATTAAATGGACAGAGAATTACACTTTGGAGTGAGTTTCTAGAGATTGCCCATGATCCTGCTGGCATTCTTCAGTCTTTATTCAGATGCCTTCCTGTTTTTTGCTTATACCTTGAAGAAAGGCTCAGGACCTGTAGGCACTCGAGACCAGCTGAGTTCTACCAGCATTTCTGTGTCTTTTACTACAATCACAGTGTCTGCAGAGTTTTGTGTTTCACCCTGCAGTGCATCTTCCAAAGATGTCATGGGATTGAAAGGACTTTCTCATCCAAAAGTGATTGGCACCTTGTGAAACAACAGAAGCCTGCAAGTTGACAGAAAATCAACTTGGATGGAAAAAAAATAGTACCATATAAGCCCATGTTTTATTGGATTTCTGCTTCCAGTAGTGTGAGAATCTTTCACATTGAGGATAACTGTAAAAATTACCACACAATACTTCAACTTGTTGCACATAAATTGTGCACATTTGTGCTTTTTTCCCCTTGTTAGTTTATTTTAAGTGAAATGGAAAAGGTTAAGAAGTTAAGACTTCTATTGGGAAAACATGGCTTGTTCTTAAAGCTGGATTGCAGAATATTGAGGCTCATAGGATTAATTACTCTGGGCTTTCTGTGTGAGAACATCAAAGCTCTAGTTGTGGTTCTGTCATTCCACTGTGCCTTTGAATAATACAGCAATTGGTAATGAGAGATGTAAGTTTCTGAGGAAAATATAAATCTTACTGCTGCTGCTTTTGAAGCAGGTTTGCCGTGGACCACTTGCAAATCAGTCTAATATCAGAACTAGATTTAGATTCAGATTTCAGATTTTTTGTCAGAGAACTTGCATGGCATCACATACATCCCTGAGATTTTTTTTTCCTGTGTACCCAACGCACACTTGTAAACAAATAAACAACTGACGATGCAGAAGTTGTCACTTATGTGGGAGTGAGTTCCAACTGGGCAGATCTCGCAGCAGGAATTAGTGCTCAATGATAACCTTTGGAAGCTATGTTTTAAGATTTTTAACACCACTCACCCAAAAATGTCAAAGAACCATCCAATCCACTTGCTTTGTTTGAAATTATCTAACTGATTAGCAGATCTGCATTTGATAACAATAATGAGTTTATTGTAATGTGCATTAATCCATCATAAGCACTGAATCATACTAGATGCAGGTATTTTGGGGGGTTAAAAATAGGTTACAATAGTACACAGGATGATGGGAGAGCTTTATGATGTTAGTTAGAACGTCACCATCCCCCCTTCTCTGAATAACCCTCCCCCTCCCCCTCTAACCTCCCCATCCCCCACCTCCCCCTCTGGCCCCCACCTCCCCCTCTGACCTCCCCAACCTTCCCCCTCTGACCTCCCCAACCTTACCCTTCCCCCTACCAATGCCCCCAATCTTCCACCTCCCCTCCTCAACCTCCCCCACCTTCTATCTCCACCCTCTGACCTCCCCAACAACCTCCACAACACCGATTCCCACTCTAACCCCTGATTGGTCTTTACCATCACCTCTGACCTTCCCCTCTCTGTGATGGAGCGCTCAGTCCTCAGCAGAGGGCTCACCTTTGACCCCATCCACCACATCTTAATGAGTTCCACACCCGCTACAATGCTGAACTTTTCTTCCTTCGCCTCCACCTCCACCTTACTTTCATGACCGCGATTCTCCACACCCCACCACCCCCCCCCCCATCCAAGACTTTTTCTCCTGCTTTAAGCCTTCTTACTCCTCCTGGACACCTCATCCTGGCCAGCTGCCCACTCTAGACCTTTTTATTCCCAACTGTTGCCAAGACATTAACCGTCACAGCTTCACCACCCCCCTCTTGTCTTCCAATCATACTTCCACTGAATGCTCTGCCCTTCACTCTCTCCACAACAATCCCAACCTCACCACCAAACCCGCAGATAAGGATGGGGCTGTTGTGGTCTGGTGCAATGACCTCTTCCTTGCTGAGGCCAGATGACAGCTCTCAGACACCTCCTATCTACCTGTCCCACAGGACCCCAACACCACACATCAAGCCACTGTTGCAACACCAGCTTCAACCTCATTACCTCTGGTCACCTACACACACACACAACCCCCCCCCACCCAACACGGCCTTCAACCTCATTGACCTCCATCCCCGCACAGCTCATTTCTACCTCTTATCCAAGATACTCAAACCCAACCATCCAGGTTGACCTATTGTTTCTGCCTGCTCTTGTCCCACTGAACTAGTTTCATCTTTCCTTGACTCTATCTTTTCTCCCCTGGTCCAATCCCTTCCCACCCACCTCTGTGATACCTCACATGCCCTCTATCTCCTCAATTACTTCAGATTCCCCGAACTGGACAGCCTCATCTTCATGATGTCCAATCCCTTTATACATCTCTCCCCTGCACAGAAGGTCTTAAAGCACTTTCCTTCTTTCTCGACTTTCTGGACCAGAGATCCGACCAGTCACCCTCTCCCAGCACCCTCTTCCGCCTGGCAGAATCTGTCCTCACATTAAACATCTTCTCCTTTAACTCATCTAATTTTCTTAATTAATCAAAATAGTAGCCATGGGTACGCACATGGGTCCAAGCTATGCCTGCCTGTTTGTGAGCTTTGTGGAGCAATTCATGCTGCAATTCACAGGCAAGACCCCTAAGCTCTTCCTCTGGTATTTTGATGACTACATCGGGGCTGCCTGCATGCACCCACGATGAGCTTGTCAACTTCATCTGCTTTGTGGCCAACTTCCTCCCCCATCTCAAACTCCAACAGCACTCTCCCTTTCCTGGATCTCTCAGTCTCCATCTCAGGAGACAAGTTGTCCACTGACATATACTACAAACCCATTCACTCCCACTACTTCCTTGACTACAGTTCCTCACACCCTGTTCCCTGCAAGGATTCCATCTCCTTCTCTCAATTTCTCTGTCTCCAACGCATCTGTTTCCAAGGTGAGGTCTTCTGGTCCATATCTTCCACAATGTGGCTTCCCCTCCACCACCACCAATTCAGCCCTCACCCACATCTCTATTTCCCGCTCATCTGTCCTGCCCCCATCTGCCCCCTGACATAACAAACATAGACCTTCCCCCATCCCACCTACCACCCCACCAGCTTCCGCATCAAACTCATTATCCTCCGGAATTTCTGGCACTTACAACAGGATCTCATCACCAGACACATCTTCCCCTCTCTGCCTTCCATAGGGACCGCTCCCTCCATGACTTCCTCTTGCATGCATCCTTCCCCACAGTCTGGTACAGAGGTACCAATGCCCAGGACAAAAACAATGCTCCAGAGGGTTGTTAACTCGGCCAGCGACATCATGGGCACCAGAGTTCACTCCACTGAGGGCATCTACAAGAAGCGGTGGCTTAAGAAAACAGTCTCTATCCTCAAGGACCCCTCTTCAAGCTACTACCATTGGGAAAATTTATAGTAATGTTGTAAAATGGTTATATTATGAACATTCGCTCTAGGACGCTGCTGCAACACCAAATTTCATGACTTGTTCATGACAATAAATCCTGATTCTGATGGAATGCAGCTCTATCTATATTATGTTCAGCATAATATGCAGTCAGAGGCACAAGAACAACTTCTTCCCCACTGCCATCAGATTCCTGAATGAACCAGACACTGCCTTACTTTGACTCTTCGTGCATTATTTTTATTGATTGTTGTAAGGTGGTTAATAGGAATGTTTGCCCTGTGATGCAGCCACAAAACAACGAATTTTGTGACTTGTTCATGACAATAAATTTTTATTATGATTGAGATTCTGATATCTACCTACTGAATGAGCAGTACTAATATTATTTATTATTACCAAGTACAATTGCCCTTTTAATGAGTTTCGATTAAAGGTAAGGTTAATTGGGGTGAGTTTTTAAAAAGCTTTTTCAAACATCCCATGGCAATGGATCAATCCAGTGAGGCACAACCAGTTGTTTCAATGTCTCAATGGCACTACGTGACAGTTCTGTATGGACCTCAGGTGAGAGTTGATGTTACTGGATGCTTTTGATGATGCCTCAGTGTTTCTGATTTACCCAAAGCAATCAGCTCGAACTGCACAACCACAGTGATCCCTGCTGGATACACTGTGACTTTACATACCAATTGATGTCAATGTCAGTAGCAAACAATCCCTCTTCCTCTCCATATAAAAAAGAAAGCTGCCTACATGGTGAAAATTCATTCATGATTCTTGCATATGCATATTTATGCCACATGATCCTCTGTGGGATGGAACTCAATGGCACAAGGACAGCTTCTTATGCTGCCCTACTTTTCTTGCACTTTTTTTAATTTAAAAAATTTATAGTAATGTTGTAAAATGGTTATATTATGAACATTCGCTCTATAACGCTGCTGCAACACCAAATTTCATGACTTGTTCATGACAATAAATCCTGATTCTGATGGAATGCAGCTCTATCTATATTATGTTCAGCATTCACAGATTCACAGGCCTACAGACCTCTCATTTCATGATAAATGAGAGGTCTGTAAACATTTAAGATACGAGATTCATTTAATACAGTAGTTCTCAACCTTTTTCTTTCCACTCACATACCACTTTAAATATTTCCTATGCCATAAATGCTCTGTGATTAGTAAGGGATTGTTTAAGGTGGCATGTGAGTCGAAAGAAAAAGTTTTAAAACCACTGCTTCAATCGTACTTAATTGACTTGTTATGTGCATGGTTTCATAA
The DNA here is from genome assembly GCF_036971445.1 of Narcine bancroftii. Classification (NCBI taxonomy): domain Eukaryota; kingdom Metazoa; phylum Chordata; class Chondrichthyes; order Torpediniformes; family Narcinidae; genus Narcine; species Narcine bancroftii. The sequence continues at coordinate 8,457,253 of NC_091476.1, forward strand.
CTCCAAAGGAAAATATTTCAGTAACAATAGGGTCTAGAGCAATGATTCTCTTTTTTTTTAAACTTTATTTAAGATTTTATAACATGAATAACATATAGGATGACATTAAAAAAAATTAAGAATAAAATAATAAAATTACAATACAGTATCAGTAATCTAAATAAACTATACCCTCCCCAATAATTATTACACATTAATAACCCAATTTACAAAAAAAACATAACCGATTAAAATACTAACAAAAAGAAAAGTAATTAATACTAAGATATCAGACTTAAAAAACATATTTAAATCAAAATATCAACTAACTTCACATCTATCATCATATTAGTCACATAAACCACCATCTTAAAACAAAATTCAAACCTCATTAAGCATTGTACAATTCAATTTTAGTACTCTTCCACCATTTTTCCCTTTTACTCTTGAATAGTTGTCCAATAAAAGCTCCAATACCACATTTAAATATCCCCAATCATTACGTTAAAATTCAGATATCCAAATAATAAAAACACATCTACAACAAAATCTATATCTTCAACAAATGGAGCATAAAACACAAACAAAATTCAAGCCTCATTAAGAATTGTACAATTCAATTTATAACTTTCACCATTATTCCCTTTGTTCTATAACTAAAATAGCAAAATAATATACACCAGAATTACCACTCCTTTCACCTTAAAGTTAAAGAAAAAAAAACTTATCTATCCCATTCACATTTAAATTTCAGATATTCCTTATCTACTGAATAAACTTTACAAAAAAACCACATCAATTTTTAGTTTTTTAAACAAATACTTTCTTATGCTTTTTTTTTATATTTAAACAAAAAAAAACCCCTTCACTCTTTAATCTAATAATACAAAAAAAAAGAAAAAAAAACAGGTAGGAGGTTAAAAATACCCCCTCCCGTCTAAACCGCGCAATGCGGTAACTCCCCAAAAAAAAATGGGTGTGAGATAAATCACACGTAGCAGATGACTTTCAGGAAATAGTGCCTATCCAGTTCTCTCCTCCAACTCTCACTTCATCTTAAACTAACATCATTATTATTTAATATCCCTTTTTTAAAAAAAAAATCATTAGAAAAAAAAAAGGACAACTCTTCTTTTAATCAGCTCCAACTGCCGAGTCACCATTACAACCATTCCTTCTTGGAGCATGGCTCTTTTCTTCCATCTCTTGTCTCCTTAGAGATCGCGGCGGACTATGTCTCTGTTGAAACTGAGTAATTGGCAGCTCTTGAGCAAATGCTATAGCTTCCTTTGGAGAATCAAAGAACTTTTGTTGGCAACCATCTTGAAAAACCTTCAAAACAGCTGGATATCTAAAGGTTGCCTTGTAACCTTTCTTCCACAACAACTCTTTAGCAGGATTGAATTCCCGTCGTTGGAACATAACTTCTTGACTCAAATCCGCATAGAAGAAAACTCGATTATTTTGAATCATCAAGGGTGATTTTCTCTGTTGTGCATTTCTAATAGCCACTCGTAAAATTATTTCTCTGTCGTAATAATTCAAGCAACGAACCAAAACAGGTCTTGGACTTTGACCTGAAATAGGTCTTCTACGCAAGGCTCTGTGAGCACGTTCCAGTATTATACCTTCCGGGAAATATTCTTGACCCAGCACCTGCGGAATCCATTCAGTAAAAAATTTTCTTGTGTCTGGTCCCTCCATACCTTCCGGCAAACCAATAATCTTTATATTGTTCCATCTGGATTGGTTTTCCAAATAATCAATCTTTTTCACCAAATTTTTATTTTGAGTTTGTAAGTCTTCGACCATTTTGGTCACATCAAAAACTTGATCCCATATTTCATCTATATCTTCTTCACACAAATTAAATTTATCTCTCACTTCAAGCTTAAAAGCTCCAAACTCAGCCATCTGTTGAGAATGTATTTTCACCAGAATATTAAACCTAGTACCAAGTTCAGTCATAATCCTGGATAATCCCTGCATTGTATAAGATAATTTAGATTCAAGATTCACAAAAATCTTTTCAATTGGAAGAGATTTGGCTCAACAGATTCCTGCTTCTTCTGCATAACCAAAGGATCTTCTGTCCTTCCTTCATTCTGGTTGCCTTCCTTGTAGTATGACTGCGTGTGGAAACCCCAGCCACAGCCTCTCCAGCAGTGACTGGAGGACGCTGGCCGGGGTTTTCCCCAGTCCATAATGTATTAAGTTCTCCCAGTACATCAAGTTGTTTAGGTTCTTCTATCTCAAGAGATGCAGTTTGCAGCGCCATCTCTACAGTTGACAAATGCCTTTGAGTAACTCTTTGTTCTAAAGGCTGTTTGGCGCCCTCTTTAGGGGGCTCTACCGATGTAACATAGAGCTCTACATCCGAACACTGTACCTCTCTCCTGGGATCCATTTCACGCTGAGTCCTGGTGTCTTTCCTGTAGGTAGGCTCCAAAACTTGAACTTTTGGAAAATGTAGTTTTTTGATGATCTGTTGTCTTTTTTTTTGCTCTTTTCCACCAATTGTACCATCATAAGTTAAATTAACAGCACTGAAATTATCTAAACTTTTAAAGAATTTTAACGGGCATTTGTAGACAAAACAATAAGATAGAGTCAGGAGAGGACTGGAAGGCACGTCTGATCCTTACGCCATCTTGCCACGCCCCCCTAGAGCAATGATTCTCAACCTTTCCACTCACATACCTCCTTAAGCAATCCCTGACTAATCACAGAACACTTAAGGCATCGGGATTACTTAAAGTGGTATGTGAGTAGAAAGTTAAAGGTTGAGAACCACTGGTTTAATGCATACAAATGCACTAAAATATAATAATTCACAAATTCATCAACTTTTGCCTGCTATAAGGGCACATAAAGAGACACCACTAGCATTGCCTGGCACCCCTAACAATAGGAGAAAGAGAAGCAAAAGAGGTTCCCTTCAGATTCACCTCCGACACTCCAGAAGCCTCTGCTGCCTCATGGCCTCCTGTTCTGAACGTTTTAAAAAAAATTATTTATTAAATCATAATGCATATGTTAAACATATAATTAATGAATAAAACATAAAAAAGCACAAAATACATACATGATATCTAAAAAAAAATGAATCCCCTACAACCTCCCCGTCCCCTTTCCTAACCCATCCAGTCCAACCCACCCCCTCTAATCTACCCCAAAAAAAGAAAGAAAGAGGAGATCACATTACATAAAAATTACCATGGTTTGGAGCAACAACATTAACGTGCTGAAAGGGGATTTAATAATTCAACCCCCTATAATCCAAGTTTTACAAAAAAAGAAATAATTATTGCACAAATTATATGTTATCTTTTTCATTGGGGAGTGCCATCTCTGAATACTCAAATCAATCTCATTTTTCCAAGTAATTGCCAAACATTTTCTAGCCACAGCTAAATCCAATCTCAAAAAAGCAATTTGAAATCTATTTAATTTCAATTCTAAACTAGTCCTCTTAATATTACCCAACAAAAACACCAAAGGATCTAATAAAAATTTCACTTTCAAAATAACTTCAAGAAATTACTTAAGTTTATTCCAAAAAGGATTCACCGTCTCACATAACCAAGTAGAATGTAGAAAAGAACCTACCTTCTTATGACATCTAAAACATAAATTAATCTTGATCTTTCCGGAGTTAAATATAATTGATGAATAAAATTATAATGAACCGATTGATACCTTCCATTGACAATTTTAGTCATACTATCCGTACATAGATTAATCCAATCATTCTGAGAAATACATAAACCTAAATCTTTCTCCCATTTTAATCTAGATTTATGAATATCTGGCTTAAGCATTTTTATTCTGTAATAAAGCATACATCTCAGATATAAATCCCTTCTTACCACCCTCAGTAAGTAAAATTTCAAACTTAGATCGTCTAGGTAATGGTAGAGTTTGTCCAAAATTATCTAACAATAAGTAATTGATAGTAAGAAAAAAGAATATTTGAAGTTATATCATATATCATTTTCATTCTTTGAAAAGAAAAAAATATCCTGCTTCATAACAATCTTGAACCAATTTAATACCCTTTTGATCCCATAACTTCAAAAGTTGATAATTAAATGTAATGGGGAAAAGATTATTTTTTGATACAAAGGAGTTTTACCTTAAATCTTGCCATGAGTACAGATGACTTCATGTTTTTTATACCATAAATCCATTAAGTGTTTCAAAACAGATAAATTATAATTACTCAATGATTTAAGATTCCATCTATAAATAAACTATCCATCTTCTTCTCACCAAACTGAGATAATTCAATATTAGCCCATATCAAAGGTTTATCTACTTCAAACATCCTATTAATAAATTTCAATTATGCTGATTCATAATAATTTTGAAAATTAGGAAGTTGCAAGCCTCCTAATTCATATTTCCAAGTTAGTTTCTGTAATGATCTCATTTAACCTTTCCGTAGAAATTTCCTCACCAAAGCATTTAAATCCTTAAATTTTTTTTTGAGGAATCTTACAAGGAATAGACTGAAAGAAAAATATTGAATTCAAGTAAAAACATTCATTTTAACACAATTAACTTATCCTATTTATGTAATCAGAAAATCTTTCCATCGATTCAAATCATATTTAATTTTAGACAATAAGGGCAAATAATTTAATTCATATAAATGACTATAATTACAATCTACCTTATCACCTAAATACTTAATCTGATCTGACCATTTAAATTTCACAATATGCCTGCATGAAGAATAATCCATTTCAGCTAAAGGCATAATCTCACTCTTTTCCCAATTAATTTTATAACCTGATATCTCACCATACTCTTCCAATCTATCATGTAAGTTTCTCAAAGAATTCTGATGTTCTGTTAAATATATTAAAACATCATCTGCAAACAAATTGATTTTAAATTCATCAGATTTTACTTTAATGCCTTTAATACTACTATCTTGTCTAATCACCCAAGCCAAAGGTTCAATAACTAATGCAAATAGAACTGGTGACAAAGGGCAGCCTTGCCTAATCCATCTGGTCAACATAAAAGGTAAAGATAACTGTCTATTTGTCACGACTCTAGCAGTAGGACATAACCATATAACCATATAACCACTTACAGCATAAAACAGGCCAGTTCGGCCCTACTAGTCCATGCCGTAACAAATCCCCACCCTCCTAGTCCCACTGACCAGCACCCGGTCCATACCCCTCTAGTCCCCTCCTATCCATGTAACGATCCAGTCTTTCCTTAAATGTAACCAATGATCCCGCCTCAACCACGTCTTCCGGAAGCTCATTCCACATTCCCACCACCCTTTGCGTAAAGAAGTTTCCCCTCATGTTCCCCTTATAATTCTCCCCTTCAATCTTAAACCATGCCCTAGTTTGAATCTCCCCCACTCTTAATTGAAAAAGCCTATCCACATTTACTCTGTCTGTCCCTTTTAAAATCTTAAACACCTCAATCAAGTCCCCTCTCAATCTTCTACGCTCCAGAGAAAAAAGCCCCAGTCTGCACAACCTTTCCCTGTAACTCAAACCTTGAAATCCTGTCAACATTCTCGTGAACCTTATCTGCACTCTCTCTATTTTGTTTATATCTTTCCTATAATTTGGTGACCAAAACTGTACACAGTACTCCAAATTTGGCCTCACCAATGCCTTGTACAATTTCATCATAACCTCCCTACTCTTGAATTCAATACTCTATATAAAGCCTTAATCCAACCAATAAAAAAGGGGCCAAATTTAAATTTCTCCATGCTACTCTATCAAAGGCCTTTTCTGCATCCAACGAAATAACCATAGGTAGGTTAGATTCCTCCCAAGAAATATTAATTAAAGAAATCAACTTCACAATATTATCTGCTGAATAATGATTTTTAATAAAACCCACCTGATCCAAAATAATTTAATCTGGTAAATATTTAGCTAACCTATTAGCCATAACCTTTGCCACAATTTTATAATCAACATTTAATAAAGAAATAGGTCTTTAAGACCCTGCTTTCAATGGGTCCCTATCTTTCCTAAGAATAATTATAATAATTGCTTTAGAAAAAGAACCTGGAAAAGAATGAACCTCTGTCACCTGCTTCAATAAAGGGATTAATAAATCCTGAAATTATAAAATTCAGAAGTAAAGTCATCATCCCCTGGAGACTTCCCACTAGGCATAGATCAAAGTGCATCTATTACTTCTTTAGCAGTAAAAGAAGCATCCAAATTCCTAATATCCTTATCACTCAAAAAAGGTAAATCCAAATCAGATAAAAAATTATCAGTTTTAGCCTCATCCTCCAATACTTCAGAAGTATACAATTTTTCATAAAATTTTCAAAACACAAGCAGTTAAAAAAAAGATTCCCAAACAGTTATCAAGTACAGAAGATAATCGTTGAATCATATCTTATAGCATTTATTGTTCTAGAAGCTTGTTCCATTTTTAATTGCCAAGCTAAAATTTTGTGAGCTCTTTCCCCTAATACATAATACCTTTGTCTGGTTTTCTGTAATAATTTCTCAAATTTATGTTTGTATCGAATTATATCGTAACTTCATATTAACTAAACGTACTTCGTTAGTTTCCATAGAATTTCACTGTAAATCCTTTTCTAAAATCTCTAACTCCTCCTCCAATCTACTTACTTCAGCTACATGTTGTTTCTTAATTTTAATTTTCTTAATTTTTCCCCTCAAATAAGCTTTTAAAGCATCCCATAAAACAAATTTTCTATCAACTGAATCCATATTTATTTTCAAAAAAAGCTGTATTTGATCCCTTATAAAATTACAAAATTCTATTTAAATATATCAATTTGTGAAGTTGGATCTGAATAGTGAGGGTCAGATTTAAACTTTGTAAAAACCAGTTTGACTATGGGCCTACCCTTGTATATGACAGTTTCTTCCACCTCCATACCTTGATAAACTTCTTCTTCCAGTCCTCCAGTATCTCCTTCTTCTTCCTCCATTAGTGCTGAGGGCATTTCAGTCCACCCAACTGCGAATATGGACCCCCTTCTTGTCAGCCCAGGATCGCTGGGCCGAGAGAAGTCGACTTCCCCTGCAGACTGGGCCACACTCGATATAGCGCGCACCATCTTCTGCAATACTGCATGAAGTCGGCACTGGAGTGGAATGAACCTTATTGGAGGACTGTTGTTGCAGTCTTGGATGAGGAGGAATCGACTCCGGAGGCTCCACTTCGAAGGTATGCCAAATTCTTCTGTACTTGATAACTGTTTGGGAATCTTTTTTTTAACTGCTTGTGCTTTTGTTTTCCTCATAATTGCTTCTAGAATATGTCAGCAATATCTTCAATATTTTCAGAAAAAAATTAAAAATGGGTTTGTAATAGTTCTGCCAGGGGGAGGTGTCTCTCCACGGCTTCTCCCTACGCCATCGTGCCACGCCCCACTCCCTCCCATATCTGAACCTTAACTACAATGAGGAGGTTTTCATGGCCCTCCCTACCCAATAACCCTCTATTTCTCTTTCATTCATGTGTCTGTCTAAGAGTCTCCTAAATGCCCCCAATGTTTCAGCCTCCACCACCATCCCCAGCAAGGCATTCCAGGCACTCACAGCTCTCTGTTTAAAAAATTTTATCCATGATATCTCCCCTAAACTTCCCTCCTTAACTTTGTACATATGTCCTCTGGTGGTTGCTGATCCTGCGGTAGGAAACAGGTGCTTGCTGTCTACCCTATCTATGTCTTTCATAATCTTATAGATCTCTAAAAGGTCCCCTCTCATTCTTCTATGCTCCAAAGAGAAATAATGTCCTAGCTCTGCTAACCTTGCCTCATAAGATTTGTTTCCCAATTCTTAACTATCTTATCAACCTGTGAGGCGACTTTGAGAAATGTTATGATCTGAACTCCAAGGTCCCTCTGTTCATCCACACCCTTAAGTAACTGACCATTAAGCTTGTACTCAGCCTTCTAGTTTGTTCTTTCAAAATGCATTACCTCACACTGTATTTGGAAGGGTTGTGGCTGTCATGTGACAGCACTGCCCACTACCTAGTCAGAGGATAGGCCAGCCACCAATTAAGGTTAGGTTCTACACACCTCTCTGTTGATCCCATGTAAATTACCTGGACTGCATTCTCCAGCTTGCCTGTACTTTTCCTTGGGCCATTGGTTGTTGTAATTGGATTAACCCTCCTGGCACCGAGCCATTGCAACCCTGTAAATTATCTGGGCTGGACCCTCCAGTACTATAAAGGTGCCATGTACTGATATTGTATTTGATACTGAAGAATTTTAGTGTAGAAAATACAGGAAGAGATGATCAAAACGATGACAATCTCTACCCATGAATGCTGACTGACCTGTTGAGTTCCTCCAGCAATTCTTTGTTTGCTTGGAAATTGCTATACTGTGTAATTGAAGGGATAATTTTCAAAGAATTTTTAAAAAATTTCTTGCGTTCGTCCTCTCCTCACTTAAGCAATACAAAATGATCACTAATTGAAAAGAAATTTCCCTGGGACTGATTGATTTATCCAAATTCGAGAATGAATCAAACTTTTTCATAACATGCTTTTCTTGTAAGAACAAAGAATTTTTTTTTTAAATTCCCAGTCCCAAATGTTAGACTGATGACAGAAAGATTGCATAAGGGAAGTTGGAGAAAAATTTTCAACATAGTAGTTAAGCTTATCAACAGGATCTTTAGAACTCCCTCATTGTGTGTACACACACACACACACACACACACACACACACACACACACACACACACACACACACACACACACACACACACACACACACACACACACACACACACACACACACACACCCCCCAGAAGTTTCACCTGGAGTCACTCTTCTCCTATGTACATCTGCATTCTGTCAGTGAACTCAAACTCAGCATAGGGATCCCTGCAAAGACATAAATATAGAAAGATTCAAGTCATTTAACTCCTCAAATCAGTATTATGCAGTGGGCGTCAAATTGCTCCATCTAAACAAACCATTAAATGCCACATTTAACATCACTCATCATTTACACTGTCATAACCATGTAAAATCTGAATCACTGTAATTTCCTGTGTGGTGTAAATATGTAAATAGGTCACTTGGATCTTAATCATTATGTTACCTCTTGGGGCACCTTGGTCTTAGACCTTATTAGGTGTAGACACTTGTTTAGAAGATCCTGATGTCCTGTATTTATTATTGTCAAAAGAGTTTCCCAAAACTCCCAGTACAATCTTTATTCCACCCCAAAATACATTGGTTGCTATTAATGATGCAGAGTCTGCTTTTTAATTCAAGGATGAAAAGCGGATTAAAGATATAATTTAACTGAAAATGTATATCCTTTGTGCTGTGGAGTGCTTAATTAGAAACTGGTACATATTAAAGGAGATCAGTTCTGGAGATGCTTGTGAAAAATGATCCTTCAAGAAAATACTTACTTTGCCCTTCCCAACATGAAAATGTGATGTGAAATAGTTATACTAGATTTTGATCATATTTATACTCAATGTTAAATACCCAGTTCATTGATGTCAATCAGAATTACATTGCAGACACAACAATTGGCTTCTCTGTTTTGTTGGTAAGAGGAAATAAATTCGGCCAAAATCCTGCAACTGTTCTCTACACGGAGTCAGGCTAACCACTGCAGTTTGAATGAATGTAAATTCACCTTTTGGTGCTGTGTGCTCAATGTGATCTGATTATCAATATCCTATACCAGTATCAGATGAATGGCAAGGAATTGAGTCACAAAGGCTGTGGTCATATTCCCATGAACTGGGTGGCTGAAACTATGGAGAACTGCGTTGCTCCACCCATGTCTTGGCCCTGAGAAAACTGTAACACAAAAAGATGCTATTACCATGTCATGAGATAAAATATTCTTCCTTTATCTCATGTATCCACTGATGTACTGCAGCATTTTTGTTTTGTACTGGGCAGGGTTCATAGACAATTTGAGTGTGGCTTGATGTAACCAGACCACCTCTCTCAAGCAGAAGTACCAGCAGTAAATATGCATCCTCTGTAATATTATGAGCATGTCTCTGACTTGGCAACAAATGTTAAAACATGAGGCTAAAATCCCAATGCCTTATGCATTGCAAGTTCTCAGAATTAAAAACTGCTGACCCCTTTGAGCAAACTCTCATTTCTAAGAGGCTTGGTTGAACTTGTGGTGTGGTGGAGCAGAGAGGAATGTTCTTTGGTTGTTTTTTTTTTTTTTTTTTTAATTTTTTATTTTTCACACCATAAATCACATTAGCCATGATATACACTATTTCTTTTTCACACATATACAGTGACTCTTTCTCCCCCCCCCTTTCCTCCCAAACCACCCCCCCACCCCCCCCCCTCTCATCCACCTTAGGTATACAATCTAGGTTGCATCAAGCCAGTCAGACAATGCTGTCATTCAACAAAACTACACCAGAAATTCTACTGAGTCCATTCTTTTCTTTCCTTCTCCTTCCATCAACCCAGGTACTGTTTGTCCCCGGTAGGTTTTCGCCACTGTACTTAATGTAAGGCTCCTAAACTTGCTCGAATATTTCAATATTACTTCTTAACCTATCTGTTATTTTTTCTAATGGAATACATTTATTCATTTAAATTTAGTAGTTTCTTCCTTTTAATTTGGTTATGTATTCCATTAATATTTAGAGACATATAGTTCAGCGTAGCCCTTTCATACCTTGTCTATCCTCTCTTTCCGTTTTTCCATCATTACCCTTCCTCCTTTTCCATTTCTGTTTTCCCATTTTCAACTCTTTATAAGACAACATTCCTACAACATCCAACATTTTCCTTATTCTCCTATTTCTATCTTATTTATCCCCAATCTCCCCTTCACCTCCTGAGTTGTCCTTTATCCCTTGTCGGACAACCACAGGAATGTTCTTTGGTTGAAGGAAACAAATCCAGCATTCGGCCATTTGGGTTGGAAGGATTGGGTTTATGGTTTTCTACAGGAGTAATTTGGAATCCATGGATGTGCTGGTGACCTTGAGGCAGGGAAGGTTGCACTGGGTTGATGCAGAGAAAAGTGGGGAAAATAATGCATTTACCTGGCAGGTAAGATCATGTTCCAGATGTTCCAAATGACGTTTTGGTTAGACCTGGGCCAACACAATCTTACAGGTCGTGGTGGATCTTAACCCTAGGGGCCCAGAAGGGAGGGGGGCCTGAGATCAAAATAAAATGGTTTAATTGAGTGCACACGAGAATATTTTGGATGATAGTTCAGTACTTTCGCAAATATTCTTTCACTCATACTGCAACCACGAGATTGTGTCTACCATGACGATGTTATTACGTCATGATTTGGTGATAACATGTGTGTATACTGGTTAAAGGCAGGGAGCAAAGCCTGTTGGAACATTAATGCCAATATTGTGAAATCTATAAAATACATCAGTAAACTGAAACGTTACTTTAATAAATCTTTGTTTCACCGCTCCCTTACAAATGGCGAGAAAATCAGGAGAATTTGGCTGTGCTATTCCCCAAGCACAAGTAAGGCATTCTTTTTTAACTGCAAATTGTTTTCAAGTGAAGACCAAGCTTGATTACAATACCAGTCAGAACGTGATTACATGAAAGCACTTCTGGAAAGGGTGGTTGCTACTATTAAATTTCTTGCTTATACATGTCATACATTAGACATAGTCCAACAGTATGTTATTTAACGTAATTTAACGTCACCTTATTCTATTCAATGAAGGGTGGGACAGGGGGGGCAAAGACAGGGGGAGCCTTACTAAAGCTCAGCCTAGGGGTCTAGGTGGTAATTAATCTGCCATTGCTTAAAGGATGCCAGCCAGAACATTTTGTTTCTTACTCCAGAAGAAGCATTGCAAAGGGAAGACATCATCTTGTATATCTTTGACTTGAGAATCACATTAGTATCAGATGTGTGAATTAGGCATTCTGGCTGAATTTCTGGACTGTCACAAATTGATTCAGAGTGCTTAATTAGAAGCTGGTATATATCAATTATATATCAAAGCAGGCCAGTTCTGGAGATGCATGTGAAAAATGATCTTTCAAATAAGCTTAGAATCTGCTGAGAAAATTCTTACACTGGTATCCATAAGAGATCTGGCCTTCCCAACTTAGAAATGTGATGCGAAATAGTTATGCTAGGTTTTTGTCATTCTTTTACTCGGAATTATATACTCAGTTCATTGATGTCAGTCAGAATTACAGTACAGACATAACAATTGGTTTCTCTCTTTACATGTTTTTGGATATGCAGCTTCTGACCCTAATACCCAAATACCATTAACCTACAACCCCTGAATGTTTTTGAAAGGTGGGAGGAAACTGAAGCATCCAGATGAAACCCACATAGATATGGGGAGAATGTACAAACTCCTTACAGACAGTGCCGGATTCGAATCCTGGTCACTGGTAGCATTGTCCAAGCCGCTACACTAATCATGTTTGTAAGGAGGAAAGAAATTCTCTACAAAAGTTGCAATGCAATTAAATTTCTCGTCAACAGTTCTCTTTGCTTATGAAGTAATCAAAAATTTATTAGGGACCAGAAGTATTTTGCCTTATTTGGGACTTTTTATATCAGTAAAACACTCAATTGGAAGATATTTGGATACCACAGGCACCACTCTAAATACCACATGTAATAAAAACTGAAAATGCTGGAGAAACACATTCTACTTCATCCCCACAGATGTTGCCTGACCTGCTGAGTATTTCCAGCATTTTCTGTTTCTATTTTGCACTTCCAGCATCTGCAGTTTTTTTTTGGTAGTTTACTAATAATCTCCTTTGTGCCGATACTTAATTTAAATATTTCCCTTAAATATTTAAGGGAAACTCCAACCTCCTTCTATTTATGTATGAAACTATCATGTAGTGAAGTAAATAAAAACAATGGGAAGCCTTTCAATCCATATATACAGTATACCTGTTTTGGCAGTTTTACCATGGTATTGGAATTGCAGAGGGAATGGTCATTATAAATTAGGTATTAGGAATTCATAATTGTATAGTCCAGCCATTCTCAATAGGGACCATACAGCATTCCCTTCCCCACTTCCTGGGAGGCCATGGCACATTTAAGGGTGGCCACAAACTGAAAGCATAAAATAATTTTTTTTTAAAATGTAGTTGGTAGGAGAGAAATACGGGGAAAAAAAAACTAAACTTGACTGCTTCACAGGCGATGGGGCCCGTAAACATTCAGCAGAATCTTCAGGGGGGCCAAAGGCCAAAAAAAGGTTGAGAATGGCTGGTATAGACATTGCTTGTATTATATAGATTGTGTAATGGTCCTTGGGTTTCCCTCATCAATGCAATTGCATGCTTGGTCTGTAAAAACATAACTCTTTCATGATTTTATGCTGCTTCATATTCAACAAATGAACAACACAAACTCATGACTTCACAGGAAGAGAAAAAGGAAAACCAAAAAAAATTGTTCTTCCCCAGAAGATTGCATGCAGAGTTTGGTAAACCACTATTGTGTATAATTGTCGGGTCAGGCACACCTTTTGGCCGATTGTACCTGTGGGCCCTCTCCACGGACTTCTGTGTAAAGGTGGCTGTTCCACAGCCCCGTACTCAGTGCAGGATAGTCGAACAGTATGGAGGTGCCATTGTTCTTAAGTGAATAAAAGCTCGTTGGTTTCTTAACAACAGCCTTTTGAGTAATTGATGATCCATCAATTTTATTCACTTAAATTTATTTGTCAATGGAACAGATCCTGAAGCCAGAAAAGCTGGAGATCGACCCTCAATCGCCTGAGGCATCCACCAACTTTAAGTTCTGGCTGTGCTATTTTTTTTTTTTTAATAATTTTTTTATTTTTCACACCATAAATCACATTAGCCATGATATACACTATTTCTTTTTCACACATATACAGTGACTTTTTCTCCCCCCCCTCCCTCCTCCCTCCCAAGCCACCCCCCCACCCCCCCCTCTCATCCATTTTAGGTATACAATCTAGGTTGCATTAAGCCAGTCAGACAATGTTGTCATTCAACAAAAATACACCAGAAATTCTACTGAGTCCATTCTTTTCTTTCCTTCTCCTTCCATCAACTTAGGTAATGTTTGTCCCCGGTAGGTTTTCGCTATTGTATTTAATGTAAGGCTCCTATACTTGTTCGAATATTTCAATATTATTTCTTAACCTATATGTTATTTTTTCTAATGGAATACATTTATTCATTTAAATTTAGTAGTTTCTTCCTTTTAATTTGGTTATGTATTCCATTAATATTTAAAGTCATATAGTTCAGCATAGCCCTTTTATATTTTGCTGGCTGTGCTATTTTGAAGCTTTCCTGCAGACTTTCTCCACCATTGTGTGATCAAAGACTGATAAGCTACAAGGGCTGCACTCCCATGTCGGCACCCTGGTGTACTCTATGATCAGGGATGCTACATCATACCAGGAAGCCATGGACATACTCAGTATCTGTGTAAGATTATCGTTATCTCTGCCAGACACCTTCCAGTGACCAGCAAACAATGACATGGTGAGCCTAATGCTGAATATCTTTGGGCCCTATGATCCCTCGGCAGGGCCTGTGAATGCAAGGCCACGTTCACTGCGAAGTACACAGAGGACCTGATCCGGGACGCCTACATCACAGGGGTCAGGTTGAACTACATTCGACAAAGACTCTTGGAGCAAGGGGAGCTCAGTTTCCAGAGAGGTCAAGTTGGCAGGTATGCTGGAGGTGGCTCTCCAGAGCATGGAGGCCTATTCAACCGACAACAGAGCCGCCTTGTAGTTACCACAAACACTGCCATCTTGGGATGCGCTGCCACCCCTATTCTCTGCTAACGACTCGACCACGGCAGCAGTGCTCTGCGATCACCTTCTGTTGCTTTTGTCCAGCTTCGGTGGCGACCAGACCACACCCAAGGTGCTACTTCTGTGGCCTGTGCAAACATCAGAAGTAATGCTGCCCAGCAAAGGATTCAACTTACTCCAGCTGCAGGAAGAAGGGCCACTATGTCAAAGTATGTAAGTCAAAACCTCTTCTTAGCAGTGCTGTGTGTGGATTGTGGTGGCACTGTCCTGGACACTGTCATCACCCAGGGCCAGCAGTGCCCTGTGCGATATGTAGGGCCCGCCATCTTGGATGCCCTCTTTGGGACCCAGCAGCGCTGCGTGCAGGCCATGGAGGCTGCCATCCCAGGCACCCTATTCGGAATCCAGCATCACTGCGTGCGGGCCCTGGGTGCCGGCATCTTGGACACTGCCGTCTTCCACAACAGTGATGTGCAGCGACCCAACACTGGCCTCCATCACACTTAACCAGGATAGCCCACATCAACTCGCCAGGTCAATGATGGATATTCAGGTAAACAGCCACGCGACAAGTTGCTTTTTCGATCGCGGGAACACGGAGAGCTTCATCCACCAGACACAGTGTGTGCGCCTTTCCCTTACAGTATTGCCAATGAACCAGAAGATCTCCTTGGCATCTAAGTCACACACAGCAGATGTCTGAGGCTTTTGCATAGTGACTTTAATGGTGCAGGGTATTGAATATAAGGACTTTAGACTGGTGGTAACGACACTGCTCTGTGTTGCTGTGCTATTGGGACTGGATTTTCAGTGTCACCTTAAAAGTGTGACGATGAAGTTCGATGGGCCCCATCCACCCCTCACTGTGTATAACTGCGCACCACCCACTCTCCTCAACGGCTCCCATCGTACACGCCCAACAACCTAACTGCTCACCATGAACTGTAGGCTCTCCACACTTAAAATTACCCCCTCCTGTCATTATTCGGCAACCTCACTCCTGACTGTAAACACATTGCCACTAAAGGTGGACAGTACAGTGCCAGGGACAGGGCCTTCATCTGGGCAGAGGTACAGCGCTTACTCAAGGAGTGGATTATTGAACCCAGCACCAGCCCTTGGAGAGCGCAGGGAGTGGCAGTGTGAAATGGGGAAAAGAACAGGATGGTCATCAACTACAGCCAGACCATCAACAGATACACACAATTCCCCCCCCCCCCCACCACATCGCTGATATAGTCAACCGAATTTCCCAGTATCAGGCCTTTTCACCCATCAACCTGAAGTCGTCATACCATCAGCTCCCTATCTGCCCGGAGGACCGCCAATACACTGGATTCGAGGCAGATGGCCACCTCTACCACTTCCTGCAAGTCCCCTTCAGTGTCATGAATGGCGTCTTGGCCTTCCAGCAGGAGATGAACTGCATGGTGGATCAGTATGTGTTGCGAGGCACTTTCCCATACCTTGATAACATCACCATCTGCAGCCACGACCTGTAGGACCATGATGTCAACTTCCAGAAATTTCTCAAAACATCTAAGCTCCTCAGTCATTGTTTTGGGTTGGGATTCTTTATCAAGAAGTTTCATAGAACTCCCTTTAGAGAGAAAGGAGGAAAACTTCTTCTAACTAGGCGCATATTGAGACATATTGGACTAGTACAATAGAAAAGCATAAGAACTGTAGATGCAATATTAAGCAAACCATAAGAAGCTGTTGATTAGACATTACATTGGCTACTGGACAACCTACTCAGTTGTGTATTGGAGTTTTACTTAGTGGTGATTGGCCGTCACAAAGGCAAGGCTCAACTGGGATATGGCAGGTGATATTACAGAGTAGGGAATAGTCAGCAGATCCTGAGCTGGAGATTGAACTGGTGGCAAAGTTGCAAACAGTCTGGTTCAGCCCAATGCAGTGATCAAGTAGGAGGCTGGAATTTAAGATGAGGGCTGTTGTTCAAAGGCGGATGTTGTAAGAGCAACCTGACAATATTGATGGTATTTGGAAGGGTGGGAGTGTGTGGCAGTTCATGAGAAATTAAGAAATCTACCAATGATCCAAAATGGTATCTAGCAACCATCCTGTGTTTGACAAATTAAATGAGTAAAAAGGACATTTAGAAAGGTACATGGATAGGAAACGGTTCAAGGCCTCAAGGAGTAGGGGACTAGTTTGGTCCGCAGGGACAAGTTCAGACAAAGACCCCGTTTCTGTCCTGTTTTTCTCTAACTTCCTGATAATTGAGATCTTTATGGAAGACAAGCAACTTTAAAAAATCCAATATTATTTTCCTAAGTATTGCACATGTTTTGCAAATTTTATTGAATATTTTTTCATGATATATACTCATTATATATCATGATGCAAAAGATCTAGATGCAAAAGAAAAGTTTTTCAAGATCATCTTCTCCCCTTTACACCCCCCCGTCCCCTCAAGACTAGTCGGACAGGAGGACTCCAGGAGCACTATTGACCCTCAGTAGTTCACCCAGATCATTCTTCATGCATGAACCTAATCATTAAGTATTAATGATTTTTAAAAATCAGGGATAGCACATTACTCTTATTTGCATATTAGTCATTGGTAATGATTGCCTTAGAGGGCTAAACCCAACAATAACAACTCTTGCTGTCCCATTAGAATACTTCTTCATCTGCAATAGTGTGGTTCTGAAGTAAGAGAACAAATTAACACTGCATTTGACTGATTTCACTGTATCATTAAGCATTTGCTTGATTTGGGACGTTACCCAAATACACACACACAGAAACTGTATATATATTGCAGCATGAGCTTGCCAACTCATACCTAATTTAGAAGATTTTAATGCTTCCTTTATTGTTCTGAACAGGGTTGATCTTACATTGCATACAAGGAACAAATATTATAGATTGATCCCTTGTTAGGTTAAATTGTGTACCAAAAGAAACAGGGGATTTTATGTTTATATTTTGTATAGACGGAACTTCCCATGGAATTTATAATTTTTTCCTCTGCAGTAAGAGTTCAATCACACTTTCTTCAACAGGAGGGTTTTTTCTCTCTGTGGTAACTTCATAGTTATCAGTGTATTAGAAATCATAAACATGGAGCAGAATTCATTATTAGCATAGTGTGATATTGAATCTGGTAGGTTTCTAATGCATGTACGAGTATGAGACATTTGGAAAGGTAAAATTCAAATTGTCAGCAAAGACCTTTTCTAAAGTAGCTTTTGAGTCAGAATAGAGGATTGGCCATCTACAGGTGAAATAATAATGTTTTATTTTCCTTGAATTCAAGGGACTAAGGGGGTATGGAGATTGGTTCAAATGTACCCAAAAATGTGGAAAATAATCAATAACCCCATAAAAGGCAAGAGGCATTCAATCCACCTAGTTAAGGATCAGTTAGTCTCCTACCAATCAACAGTAAAATAATGAAGGTGTCATCAAAGGTGCTATTAAGCAGTAAACCTAAATGATGCTTAGTGTGGATCTTGTCAAGAACACTCAGTTCCAGACCTCATACTAGACTTGGTCTGATGTGGATAGAGGAGGTAAGTTAAGAACTTGATATTAGAGTGAACCACTGAATGATTGAAATCAAAGCCCACACTCAGGAAGATGGTTGCAGGGATATGATATGCTAGTATTAAAACATTTGTTAAAGATGTGGGTTAAAAGAAATGATGTTATAGGAACAAAGGGTAAATTATCAATCCAAACTCCGTTATATTCCTTTTTCAATGTTTAATAGGTATCTATAAAGATATGGTATTCTCAGGGTAAAAAAGTGATTCAGGATTGTTTTGAAGAGGGACAGATTCTTTCTTTTAATCAATTGAGGGATAAATTTGGTATACCAGTAAATTCTTTATTTGCGTATTATCAATTTAGAGCTTAGATGAGGGATAATTATGGTAAAGAGATGAGTTTACCTAAGTTAACGAAATTTGAATCTTTGATTTCCTTTATACCAAAGAGAGGTTTTTTTCAGATATGTATCGATTGTTACAGGAAACTATGGATAAACCAAATTTGAAGAAATCTAGAATAAATAGGAAAGCAATTTAACTTATGTTATACCTCAAGAGGTTATGTGTCATGAAAGGGTAACTAAATTGACTAATGTAAGATAGGGTTTGGTTAATTATAATGCATGAGTTATACTTGACTCCTGAGAAATTGAAAAAATACGGATTTAGTAATTCGGATCTTTGTTTTAAATGTGGGTTAAGTGTTGGAACTTTTTTGCATGCAGTTTGGTCTTGTGATAGGGTACAACCATTTTGGGGAAAAGTTAGGTTGGTTTTTGAGAAATTATTTAAAATTAAATTACCATTAGATCCAGAGATTTTTTTTGTTGGGTTTATGGTTTCTTTGACTGGCTTGGGGTTGGATAAGTTTCAGATAGAATTTATACATTTGGCATTAACTGTGGCATGAAAATGTGTAGCAATTATCTGGAAAGACAATGTAGAGATTAATATAGCGCATTGGCATAATGAATTGAGATCTTGTATTTATATGGAGAAAATAACATATAATTTACATGATAATTACTCTTTTTTTGTTAAAATGTGGTCATCTTATTTAGAATATATGGGTTTGAAAACATCTTAAAATATCTTAAAACATAAAATAAAATGTTTTATGTTTTCTTTTTTTGGCTCCCCTGGCTGAGGGGGGAGGGGCAGAGGAGGGGGGGTTTATTATATTGCATAATAACTTTTTTGTTGTTGTTGCTATTGATTTTACGTTATTTTTAAAAGTTTTTTTAAAAAAAAGGAAAATGGTTGTGATGTCATCCCAAATGTAAAGCATATATCTCAACAGTTTTTCAGGACAGTGCATTCTCCTTGACTGCTTCATCAGTGCCCCCCCCCCCCCACCATCCGCAATGCTGCATAGACACAGTGACGTAAGTCTGATACTGATTTCAGGTGCTGTCTGTATGGAACTTGTATGTTCTTGCTGTGTCTGCATTGCTTTTACCTTGCTCTCCTGTTACCTCTGTTATGAACCCAGAGGACCCCAAAACCCAGCAGCAATAGATATTCACCAAGACCAATGGTTACTTAAATAAATGTTGCTTTTAATTATCTTTAAACAGAAAACAGGATCAAACTTTTAACTTATTACTGTTAACTAACCTAACTTAACCCCATTCTAAGCACACGTGTATTTAATGTGTATGTAAGTTCAGAAAAGTTCTTTGATTCACCGTCCAATCTCACTTCTCATTCCTCCAAGTTTACTGGTTTCAGGCAATTCTTATACTGTGCACAGAATTGAACATTTATGAAGTTCACCAGGCTTTGGTGCTCAAAAGGTAAATGGTTACCATTCAGGAAGGTTCTTGTCAGTTTTCAGAGAGAGATTTGTTGTTCACTGGACACCCACAACTGATTCCTTTTAATCAGCACGTCACTGTCTTGCTGAAGAAGCATGCCTCCTCAGGGTTCTCAAGATGATAAATAGGCTTTCAGGTCACCACAGAATTCCTTTTTGTTTCTCTTATTTCAAGTGAAACATTAGACAGCCTCTTGCACGAACCACAAGGGCTTTGACCAGGTTGAACTAAGCACTCAGAACCTGTCTTCCAAATGGGGTTTTCCACAAGCTTGCCAGCTTATCCTGTTCCAGTCCCAGCTGCTGCTGCTGACTGTAAAACTGCTGAACTGAATTCTCTCTTCCTCTCTCTCTCTCAGAGAGAAAGCCTGTTTTACTCTCTCTGCTTGCAAATCCACATGACCCTCTAGAACAGCAAGTTCAACTCCAGACAGCCTGCATCTCCGATGAGCTATTTCATCTGTTGCCTTTTTGTAAACAACAATCCGTTTGTGAAGTTTCTTGGGCACTCTTCACAGCTTTTGCAAAGGATCTTGGCACTGGACTGTCCAGCATGAGCAGAGCTGCAGTATTTTAAATAAGATCTGTTTTAAAGTGTTTGTATGTGACCTACACTAAAAAACCCTGCCCCAATTTATCTCCCAAAAACATATCTATATACAATACAAACACAACATAATCTGTCATACTTTCCCCTACAAAGGAATTTTAACTCGAGTTAGAATTCAGTTATAACTAAACTGTTTTGAAAATCACTAAAGAGATAACAATATATAATATATAGTATGTTATAATAAAGTAACCCCATGTTGAGAGTATACATTTTTATACATGATCAATTTTAACATCTTGACAAACAATCTGCTATCACATTATTTGTACCTCTGATATGATAAATTTGCAGATTATATTCTTGCAATATTAAACTCCAGTTTAACAATCTTCTGTTTTTATTCTTCATTTTATTTAAAAACACCAAAGGATTGTAGTCAGTAAATATCGCAAATGGTTCATGAGATGTACCGAGATATACATCAACATACTGCAGAGAAAATATTATAGACAACAGTTCCTTCTCAATAGTGAAATAGTTCCTTTGATGAACATTGCATTTATTTGAAAAATAGGTAACTGGGTGGTCAATTTCATTATGTTTTTGTAATAAAACTGCACCTGCTGTCCCCTCACTGGCATCCATTGATAAAGAAAATGGTCGGTCAAAATCAGGAGATTTTAAAACAGGGTAATGCCATAGCATCTCCTTTAAATTTTCCAAAGCTGCCTGACAAACTTTAGTCCACACAAATTTCACCCCTTTCTTTAAAAGATTGGTTAAAGGAAGAGCAACCTCAGCAAAATTTCTGCAAAATTTCCTATAATACCCTGCCATTCCTAAAAACCTTCTCATTCTTTCTTACCATTGGGAATAGGAAACTCAGAAATTGCATTCACCTTAGCTTGAATAGGTGCAACTTTGTCATGACCAACTATATAACATAAGAATGTTACAGTAGCATTTGCAAATTGATTTTTTGCTAAATTAACAGTTAAATTTGCTTTGGATAATCTTGCAAGCAATTTGTCCCATTCCCTTAGATATTCTTCCCATGTGTCACCTTTTATGACCAAGTCATCAATATAAGCATTTGTATGTGTTAACCCTTGGATTACAAAATTAATCATCCTTTGGAATGTTGCAGAGGCATTTTTCATGCCAAAAGGTAACACATTATACTCAAATAAACCAGATGGAGTTACAAAAGCCAAAATATTCTTTCCTCTCTCAGTTAAAGGCACGCACCAGTAACCCTTAATCAAATCCAACTTAGTAAGAAATTTAGCTTTACCAATTTTATCAATACAGTTATCTATTCTTGGAATAGGATAAGCATCTGTTTTAGTTACTGAATTAACCTTCTTGTAATCCATATAGAACCTAATAGTTTCATCTGGTTTCAGTACCAGAATATAAGGAGAACTCCAATCTGTGTTTGAAGGTCTAATAATATAATTTTTCAACATATATTCCATCTCCTGATCCACGATTTTACTTTTCTGAATGTTTATTCTATATGGGTATTGTTTTATGGGACTTGCTTTACCCACGTCCACATCATGATAAATCACTGATGTCCTTTTTGGCACATCAGGAAATAAATTTGCATATTTCAAAATTACTTCTTTCATCTGCATCTGTTCCTGTGACTTAAGATGGCCTAACTTTTCCTCCAAATTTTCTAAAATTGCTGAGTTAGACAGGTGCACAGGAACCGCGGTTTCTTTAAGGTTACCCTCACAAGATTCTGTTTCCATAATCTTATGATCCACTACTTCCTCAACCCTGTCAACAACTAACTGATACAGATTGTTCTCCACTATCGTTATCCTCTAAATAAGGTTTCATTAACAATTCATCTTGCATTTCATATCCACAAGCCATTTCTTTAATCTCCTGTTCACTTTACTCCTTTGTCCCTTAAATCAATAAGATCTGTATCTGTCCCACTGTTGCTGAAGTAACTCTTTCCTCACTCTCACAATTAACCTAATCTTTTAAACTATTTCTGAAACACTGGGCACGTCTCTATCAACTGGATCTTCATCAGCTCTCATCATTTTCTTCGACAAAGACCTTGTCATAGCACAATGAAAGTTGGACTGGGGACAACGGCGCGTCTTCACTTCCAGCTCTCCGTGGGTCCACATCAGTGGCAGAGCTGCTGGGAGAAGCATCATCATCCCAGCTCCTGAGTCACAATACTTTATCATAATGGGTAGAAGATGACCTCTTTCATCCCCTTTTGACTGGAGCGAGTGGGTACAAGGAATTTCAAAAAGGAACCTACCGCTGTGAACCACTGAAGCAACAATTGCACTGAATCACCTTCGGGCTGCACTTCCTTACTATCTCGAATTTGAACGTTGTTCTCTTCAAGATAATAATTTCTTGCATCATTCTTTTCAAGATACGGTCATAAAATGTTTGTCAGAGTACAAAATGGAGGAAATAGATAACCACAATTTCCTTCATATTGTCATTTAAAATTACCAACAGAAATTTTTTTGACTCATTGTAACATGTGGATCAGTGATAACGAACTGGGAGAAATGACCCCACCCACGCAATGCACTTCACCATGGCTGGTTGAAAAATAAGTGGCTTCACCATTTCCCCGTTTTTACTTCTGGTACTAAATTGCTCTGTGAAATCAGTTAAGTTTCAGGACAAGACTATTGTTTTGGATTCGGATGGTGGTGGAATGATGGTAGGGCAACTGAAAATGCTAAAGGCCCGAGCTCTTCAATCAAAAATCTTTCATTATAGGATGTATTCTTCAAGTATATACTGACCTGAGAAACCGAACCCTTCTCAGAATCAGAATTTATTGTCATGAACATGTCACGAAATTCATTGTTGTGCAACAGCGTTACAGTGCAAATATTGCAATAAAATTGCATTTAAAAATGAATAAATTAGTGCAAAAATAAGAGAAAGTTTCAGAAATCTGATGGCAGAGGGGAAGAGGATGTCCTTGTGCCGCTGGGTGTTTGCCCTCAGGCTCCTGTACCTCCTTCCTGATTGGTGCAGTGTTAGGATGGTGAGGGTTCTTGAGAATAGAGGCTGCTTTCTTAAGACACTGCCTCTCATGGATGTCCTTGATGGAGTGGAGACTGATGCCTGTGATGGTGCTGGATGAGTTCACAACCCTCTGTAGTTATTTCTTATCCTGTGCATTGGCACCTCCATACCAGACAGTAATGCAAACAGTCAGAATGCTCTCCATAGCACAGCTGTACCAAATCACCTCAAACTCCTCACGAAGTATAGCTGCTGGTGAGCCTTCTTCGTAATTGCATCGAAATGGAGGCCCCAGACAAGATCCTCAGAGATGTTGACACCCAGGAACATGAAGCTCTTAACTATTTCCTCTGCTGACCCCTCGATGAGGACTGGTTCGTATTCTCCTGATTTCCCCTTCCTGTAGTTTTTCTAAGGTTGTTGTTGTGGCACCACTCAAATAGCTGATCTATCTCTTTCCTGTGATTATGCCGATGACCATGGTGTCCTTAAGAAATTTGGAGAAAGCACTTAAATTGTGCCTCGCCACACAGTCAGGTGTATAGTGGGTTTACGTTGAATAATAGAATAATTACATCACTGACGAGGTGGTTCAAGAGACCAATTTCTGAGCTCTATCTCTGTGATTCAATTGAAGGAGGTCGTTCTCATAAAAAGCAACTGCAATTTAGTCAGTCTCAATTCCTGTCTCTTTTCTCAGAGGCCCACTATTTTTCTGCCTCAAGTTTCTGTTTTGAAAGCAATGCTTCCCCAATCTTTCCAGATGGTAAATTTCTGATCAAGACGACTTGGAGCTTAAAAAGGTTTTTTTCCTCATGTGGACTCTGGCTCTTCTGTTTAAATCCCTGCCCTTTGGCTCGAGACCCTAGCACCAATGGAAATTAGCTCTCTTTGGATGAAATGTATTTAAACTGGATCAGAACATGGAATAGATGTAGCTTTCACAAACTCAATACTTCTTATAGTAGTAATAAAGTACCTTCAAAGTAACTAGTGTGATAATATAGGGAATTTTAGCAGCCAATTTGAGCACAGCAAATTTCCAAACAACAATGGACCATGGAATAAATGTCAGCTAATACATCTGTAACCACTGTTCCACTCAGGTTACATTAAGGGTATAGGACTTTGAAGATCATTTGGAAGGAGTGGCATGTCTCATCTGAAAGGCAACTGCTGAACATCATTAGGAAAGGGCAACGTAGAGACCACATCTGGAATGGCTTGTGAAATATTGGTCTTCTTATTTAACTAAGGTTGTAAATGTGCTGGAAGCAGTTCAGAGAAGGACTACTGGATTGAGCAAGTTGTATTCTGCACGTTATGTCATGAAGGAAGGCATAAACAATTTCAAGTGCTATAGTTCAATAATGCCCTATTAATTGGAGATATCATCAAGGCAGGCTGAAGTCATTTACTCTGGAAGACTTCAGGCTTGGTTCCCAACTTGACCTTTCCATCCAGGACTTGAGTTAAACATAACCAGAGGTAAGCAAGAAATTTGCGGATGCTGGGGTCTGGTGTAGTGCTTAAAAGTGCTGGAGAACCCAACAGCTTGATGGAAAGCAAAAGGCAGTCAACATTTCAGGCCTGAGCCCCTCTTCACAAGCCATAAACTTAACCAGAGTTCCTTCTTTATGCTATAAAGCACATTTTCCAAGAGCTGATATAAGGTCAGTTGTGAAGCTGATAATATGCCACAATTGACTACACTCATAGAGAAGGGTAGCATGGAAAGGGTCCTTCAGCGTGCCCCCCCCCCCCCCCACAACCATCATCCACACAGTTTTACACTATTCTCTTACTGTTCCTATAAAACTGCCTCTCCTTATCCCCCACCCCAATCTATCTCCATCTATCTACATATTAAGGGAAATTTACAGTGGCCAATAACCCTATCTGCACACATATCTTTTATGGAAGTGCAAAGAAACAAGTTCACCCAAACGAAACCAAAACACAGATAGTCAATGGGAGAACATGCTCTACATGAAGAACGTCCACTGTACGAAGAAAACATACTTCAAGCAAGGGTGCTAGGTTTGTCAGTGCACCCGAAAAAGTGTTTTATACATGAAAGTGAATACCAGTCAGCAATATGATCATACAGGTGCCACGGTGACTGAATTATTAAACCTAGCCTGGACAACTTGACACCACATTCTACATGTAAGTACTGCTCTCTGGAGATGTTCTCCCATCAATGGATGAGCAAAGTGTAAGAATTAGAAAAAGGCAGAACTGAAGAAAGCCAATATGTGATATAATTTGTCTATGAAAAAGTCTATCATTGTTCCCTCGAGTAGACACCTCCTGGTGTTTACAGAACAGATACAAATTTATATTTGCTTTGTTTGATTCTATTTTATTGATCATAAAACTTGCAAGATCATAAAGAAATAATTGTGAGCAGTGAAAGCAGGTGTGTAAATAGTGATAAGCTAATTAATTTATTATTATTAAATTAACTTATACAGTATCCTTCGCAATATTTTGGACAAATACATTTTTTGTTTTATTTGCCCCTGTGCTCCACAGTTTTATATTTGTGATCAAACAATTCACATGTGATTAAAGTGCACATTCCAGATTTTATTCAGGGTTATTTGTATACTTTTTGTTTTGACCATGTAGAAATTACTGCACATTTTGTACATAGTTTCCCCTACGTCAGGGCAACATAATGTTTGGAACATTTGGCTTCACAGGAGTTTGTGAGTACTCAGGAATGTTTAATTGCTTCATTGGTAAAGATATGAGAGAGCTATGCTTGTTTCTAAGCTTTTGATCACCTTTGGAGTCTGTAGTTGCCATTTTTCAACACGACGCCCAGAGTTGTGACAATGAAAGTCAAATAAGCCATTATGAGGCTGAAAAAAACAAGAATAAAACAGAAAGAGACATCACCCAACCTTAGGATGACCAAAATCAACTGTTTGGAACATCATTAAGAAGAAAGAGCGTGCTGGAGAGCTCAGTAATTGCAAAAGGACAGGTAGGCCAAGGAAGACTCCTCTACTGATGACAGAAGAATTCTCATCATAATGAAGAAAAAAATCCCCAAACACCTGTCCGACAGATCAAAAACCCTCTTCAGGAGGCAGGTGTGGATGCGTCAATGACCACAGAAGACTTCATGAACAGAAATACAGAGGCGACACTACAAGATGCGAACTACTCGTTAGTCACAGAAACAGGATGCCCAGATTACAGTTGCCAAGAAGTATTTAAAAGAGCCTGCAGAATTCTGGAAAAAAGGTATTGTAGACAAATGAGACCAAGATTAACCAGTATCAGAGTGATTCCAAGAGCAAAGGGTGGAGGCATGAATGAACTGCCCCAGATCCAAAGCATACCACCTCATCTGTGAAACATAGTGGGGGTGTTATGGACACTTGTCTTCATAGTTGATGTTTCTGCTGATGCCAGTAGCAAAATTAAATCTAAGGTGTATAGAAACATCTTATCTGCTCAAGTTCAAGCAAATGCCTCCAAACTTCTTCCTACAGTAAGACAATGAACCCAAATGTACTGCTAAAGCAATAACGGTGGGTGGAAGGACTACAACTCGGTTGTAGGCCGTCTACCCACTACAAACGTGAAGAAATTTTTTAATTCTTCATCGACAAGGTTGAGAACATTAGTAAAAATATCCCTCCCCCCACCACTCATAACCTAACTGGACCGCAGCTCTGTCCACATAACTTTGATGATTTCAGTCCCATCACACTACCCACCCTCAGAAAGAGCATAGTTTCCATGAAGCCTACAACCTGCCCCCTTGACACTCTCCCTACCACCCTCCTGAAGGATGTCTTCGACATTGCGAGTCCAAGCATCCTCTCCATCATCAACAGCTCCCCAGCCACTGGCTCTGTCCCAACCTGCTCCAAACATGCAGTGGTTCAGCCCCTCCTGAAAAAACCTAACTTGATCCCACTATCCCCAAAAATTACAGACCTGTTTCAAAACTTCCTTTTCTATCCAAAATCCTTGAAAAAGAAATACTTAACCAACTATCTCCCAACCTTCACCAAACTAAAATAACAGAAAAGTTTCAGTCGGGATACAAAGCCCAGAACAGCACGGAGTTTGTCTTATTGAGAGTATGCAATGACCTACTCCTCACCATGGGCTCGGGCAGTGCCAATGTTCTAATGCTCCTAGACCTCAGCGCAGTGTTCGACACCATCAATCATGCTGTTCTGATAGTCCATCTCCAGCAGGAGGTTGGCATCAATGGTGTGGCCGTGAGCTGGTTCAAATCTTACCTCACTGACAGGGCTCTCATGGTCAACATGGGCAACTACACATCTGCCTCAGCCACACTCTCCTGTGGGGTTCCGCAAGGTTCCATCCTTGGCCCCATTCATTTCTTGCTGTACATGCTCCCCCTCAGCCATATCATGTAGAAACATGACATCTCCTTCCACTGTAATGCCAATAACACCCAGCTCTACCTCCCCCTGAAACCAGATGACCAGTTGAAAATCACCAACCTCACCAACTGGCCAGAAGACGTAAAATGGTGGATGGCCCACAACTTCCTCCAATTTAATGAAACAAAATCTGAGATCATCCTATTTTTCCCCCCTAATTTCACCAAATAGGTACGTGACTCCCTAGGTAATCTATCCACTCTTATTAAACCCCACATTAAGTCCCTTGGGGTGTTATTTGACCCTGCCTTAAAATTTGAAAAACAGATCAACGTCGTAGTAAGGTCTGCTTTGTCCAGCTCCCCACCATTGTTAAAATAAAACTTTACCTCTCACTCAAGGGACTGTTTATGCCCTTCTCCCAAGCAGCTCAGGACAGCTACCGTAGGACGCCTGGCTGTTCCATGCACCAGGCACACACAAAGGAGAGGCCGGGCCTTTGTAATTGCAGCCCCCAAACTGTGGAAGAGCATTCCCCGACTGTTAAACTAGCCCCCTCCCTCAACTGCTTTAAATCCAGGTTAAAATCGTACCTTGTGTTGTTAGCATTTAACATCTAAAACCCTTTGTACATTCCTAACCTCAGACAGCATAGAACTATTCACTGCAATTGTGGTTTATTTAACACATCTTAATCTGTGGTTCGGTTACTAGTTGTTCTAGTTTCAATCGCTTGCCTTGGTTTGTACAACACATTGGATAATGCAAGTTGAAAAGAAATGTGCTCTATAAATAAAGAATTTGAAATTGAAAGGAGTTTTTCAAAGATAAAAACTTGAAAATTTTTTGACTGGTCAAGTCAACCACCTGATCTAAATCCAATTGAGCATGCCTTCCATACGCTGAAAGGGGACAAGCCACCAAAACAAGCAGGAGCTGAAGATGGCTGCAGCAGAGGCCTGGCAGAGAACCACCAGAGAGGATATTCTGCACCTGGTGATGGCTATGAATCACAGACTTCAAAGAGTCATTGCATGCAAGGCAGTGTCGGTGTCAAAATGAGTCTAAATGAGGGGGGGGGGTGGTGGTGGAGTGCATTAGGGTAACCATGGGGTGGGAAAGGGTTGCAATAAGTTGTACAAAAAAATTACTTAGTGGGGGGGATGTGATGGTGGTGCCTAGCTGCCATGAACGTCCTCCATGTGCCGCCATCATACTTCTCCCTCCCTCTAACATAACAGACAAATGCTCTGTTTTTATCACATTATGACAGATTATAGATATCTTTTTGGAAGATAAATTGGGGAAGGTTTTTTTTTAAGTGTAGGTCACATACAAACACTTTAAAACAGATCTTATTTAAAATACTGGAGCACCAAGAGACTTTGCAAAAAATTTGGAAGGGGCCCAAGAGACTTCACTAATGGATTGTTGTTGACAAAAAGGCAAAAGATGAAAAAACTCGTAGGAGCCGCAGGCTGTCTGGAGTGGAACTTGCTGTTCTAAGAAGGTCATGTGGTTTTGCAAGCAGAGAGAGTAAAACAGGCTTTTCTCTCTGAGAGAGAGAGAGGGAGTTCTGATCTGTAGTTTTACAATCAGCAGCGGCAGCTGGGACTGGAACAGGACAAGCTGGCAAGCTTGTGGAAAATACCCTTTGGAAGATGGGTTGTGAGAGCTTAATTCAGCCTGGTCAAAGCCCTTGTGGTTCATGCAAGAGGAAAGGACTGCCTGTCTAATGTTTCACTTGAAATAAGAGAAACAAAAAGGAACTCTGTGGTGACCTGAAAGAAAGAGGTTATTATCTGGAGAACCCTGAGGGGGGATGTTTTTTCGGCAAGACACTGTCATGGCTGGTTAAAAGGAATCAGTTGTGGGTGTCCAGCGAACAACAAATCTCTCTCTGAAAACTGAAAAGAACCTTACTGAGCAGAAACCATTTACCTTTCAAGCACCAAAGCCTGGTGAACTTCATAAATGTTAAATTCTGTGCACAGTATAAGAATTGTCTGCAACCAGTAAACTTGAAGGAATGAGAAGTGAGATTTGACTGTGAATCAAAGAATTTTTCTGAACTTACACACACAATACATACACGTGTGCTTTTAGGTTAGTTAAGTTAATAGTGATAGGATAAAGTTTGATCCTGTTTTCATGTTTAAAGATAATTAAAAGCAACTTTTGTTTAAGTAACCATTCGTCTTGGTGAATATCTATTGCTGGGGACCTCGTAACAGTGTGGAGACTAGTGACATTAGTGACACTGGCGATGCCCTTGCTGCATGTGGAGGGGCACAATAACTCATTTTGGGGGGAAATTCCCGCAGAGGCTTCCCCTTGGTGCAGGCCAAGATGGAAGCTATTTGCAACAAAGTACTAAACATAACTACTTTAATATATAGATATATATAATTGCTATGTCCCAAATATTATAGTGCCCTGAAACACAGGGACTATTGATAAAAAGTGCTGTAATTTCTACATGGTCAAACCATAATGTACACAAATATGGTTGGCTTAGCAATTAGTGCAATGTTTTTATAGCGCCAGTGATCAGGCCCAGGGTTCGAATCCCGGGCTGCAAGGAGTTTGTACCTTCTCCCTGTGTCTGCGTTAGTTTTCCCCAGGGGTTCTGGTTTCCTTCCATTGTTTGAAACATACTGGGGGGTGTAGATTAATTGGGTGTAAATTGTGCAGCACAAAATTGTTGCCTGAAATGGCCTGTCACCGTGCTGTTTGTCTAAATTTAAATTTTTTTAACCCTTTTTATAAAATATGGAATGTGCAATTTAATCACATGTGAATTGTTTGATTACAAATTTAAAACTTGGACCACAGGGGCAAATAAAGGAAAAAAAATGTGTCTTTGTCCCAAACATGATGGAGGAGACTGTATGTTTGTACAAAGAACAATCAAAAGTCAAATATGCTCATTAATATCTGTTTGGCTCCAATTCTGTTATATAGTTAAATATAATTATATTTTCTAGTATATATGTATGATATTAAATGCCTAATATAATTTTTTGTATATTTATATACACACATTCCAATGTAGACATCTCAATGCTTGACACATATGATTCTTTAACTTGTTTCAAGCCAATTGATAGAGAAACAGAAGCTGAAATACAACATTTACCAGCTACATTAAGATATTTTATTTGGATTTATTACAAATATACATTATTTTCCCATTAAATAAGTTAAGAGAACAAATAATTTAAATACAGTATACAAAATATTAAATAAAAGCAATCTTTATCAATGGCCTTCCAAAATAGCTTTGAAGGGCAACATTTTTAAATTGGCTCTTAAAATAACTTGTTGCGAAGATCCTTAAAATTGATGAAACTGCCTTAAATTTCAGGCTAATATTTTTAATTTCCTTCTTCACTAACGGTGGTGCTGGAATAGGTTTTTGTTTGACTGTTGATTGGGACTTTGGTATCTTACTAATATAACCAATATCTACCATATTTAGAAGCTTAGCTAAATCATAGCTCAGAGGTTAAGAGTGACTGAATATCATATTTCTGTATATTTCAATAGGTGAACATATAGTATAACTCAGAACATAAAGCTACAAATCCTGGAAATATGAAACAAGAGGTATTTCCAGTTTTAAAATCAAATAATATCCGAGGGATAAATTATATATTGAACTTCATCACTAAACAATGTTTTTAAAGAGTTTACAGATATTGAAAACATTAAAATTCTGTGGTTCTTCTATTTAAATGGATAATTTCTGCATATTATGTTAAGAAAATATAGCTTAAGTATAAAAATGTTTTTGCCGTAATCTATGTGTTTTAATTCTGTGAAAATATAGATTCCTAGAAAATTTATATTTTTGTGCATTTTTTTTCTCTTGAAGAGAAATCCAGTGTAGATAAACAGTACTTCAGTTTAGTGACGCTGTGGATAGTGTTTCCCTTTCAGATAAAATACATAGTTGAGTTTTTGAGGTTTCCATTGTGGCAAAGGAAACTCAAGAGGAAATCCAGAGAAATCAACAGTGAATTTAACAGTGAAATATCTTGAGCCAAACTTAACATTAATTCAGACTCTAACAATAATTACAGTACTTAAATATTTCAACTCCATCCAGACCTGCACCAAGTCTTTCCATGTACCTTTTCTTCAAAAGGATGTGTTTATTGTTGTTGTATGAAAGTACATACTAAGTATTTCTCTCAGACAGCAATATCTCAACTATGTTAGTCTTATGAAGCTGGGTCACAGAGAAGTAGAGTAAGGAAGCATTCAGTAACACAATGGCAATCTGCAGTACCAATCTCACAATATGTGGATTAAAAATCAATACCACAGTACCAATTTTTGTTGGGTAAGTGTACCAAGAAGACAAAGGCGGTAAAAATCATGATGTAATTGAATTTGCGGAACAGTTCAAAGGTTGAATGACCCATTTCATCTCCTTCTTTCCTATGGGAGGAGGTTGAAAAGTCTATTTTATCTCTTACATTCTTATGTGAATCCAGAGAGTGAGCCTGGCAAGGTGTTTACATTGAGGTGATGGAGGCAGGTACTCTCAGAACATTAAAGAAGCATCTGGACAAGCACTTGAATCACCAAGGTGGGGCAGGCTGTTGGTCAAATGCTTTTAAATGGGATTATTGCATGTTGGCATGGATGTGGTGTGCTGAAGGCCTAGTTCTGTGTTGTATGACTCCATGGCTCCCAGATCTATGTCTGGAGTGAAAGCCTACTACAATTTGTGGAACAGCCAGTTCATGGTGGACCAATGATCATTTTGTCTATGGCCCTTTGCTGACAGACTAGATTGTGCACAAGGCTCAAGGAGTTGTTGGTAATGATCAGGTCTTGTCAACTCAAATATCTTTCCATTGCAAGATGCAAAATTAAAGCAAACAAGACTGTGACTTGTTTAAGCAGAAGCAGATGACCTGTGGGTGAGAGCAGTGCACTAGGATCAGTAGTTAGAGGAGTCAGGGAAAGATCTGCAGGTCGATGATCAATCCTGATCAGGAGATAGAAGGGTGAAAATGAGGGTTTTGAAGTTAAGGATGTCTGCTAGGGATGGTGGTTATCAGGAGGGTTAGGCCACAGCCAGCTTGGCTGCCTGTTCATCAGTTTAGGGAGTGGGGTGACATTGGATAGGATAGAGGCATGGGGATTGTGATTGGCCATGGGATAATAGGGTACTTGAGAGAGAAGGTTGACACATTACTGACTTGCCCTTGGCTGATTGCCAGTGTAAGCTGCTCACACAGGTCTCTTTAAAGTAGTCATAATGTGGACTGTAAAGGTTAAAACCTTGTATTTATGATTTGTGGTTGTTTTATGACTTTTCTTTGAAGAAAAATGGTTGTTTTGTAGAGCTTCCATAGTTACTATGACGTCATATGTCATAATATCTGAGCGGACGAGGAGCTTGTTCTCATTCTTGGAATAACCATGGAAGGAGAGTAAGCTGACTCGAGAAACTTTTCTTTGAATTCATTATTAATCATTTATTATCATTTTAATTTGTTTATATTTGTTTGAAATTGAGTATCATTATCATTTAAAATATACTTTGTTTTACTCATTCTTATGAAGGGCAAAGCTATGAAAATGTTCATTTGCTTTTATCAATGCAAAATTAAAACTATTTACAGCTGCAATTATGAAGTTTGATTTATTTGTATGAATAAGATGCAATTTGGAATATTGAGGGTGATGTTTCTTGGAAGATGACGTCTTGAGATTGGGAAAATATCAGAAGCTGGGAAATGCCATCTATCTTTGGCTTGGCTTCGCGGACGAAGATTTATGGAGGGGGTAAAATCTATACAGACTTCGCAAATACTCATCCTGTCTGAATGGACCACAGATGGTCATGGATGCATGTGTGGGAAAAAAAACAGTTTTGGGTGCCATTGTTAACATCAAATATTCTCCCATAGTTGGTGTGAAAGATGAATGGATGTCCAGAAGTAAAATTTGCAGGCTTGTAGCTACTCCCAGTAAATGTTTTTCAGCGAAGCTGAATTATTGTATTAAATTGTATTGAATTAAATTGAATTATTTCTTGTCCCATGAAAAGCTGCTACCATTTTGGATCCACAAAAAATGTTCATAGAAAACAAGATTAATCATGGGATTCCCATGCAGCACCCTTGGTGAGGTCCCGACGGGAGGCATCAAGGCCCAATACTGATTCACATCATCCCTTCCACTGCTGACTGTGCCGCATTCACGGTCATCTCCCGATGCCAATCCAGATGGCGCAGCTGTGGAGATGGAGCTGATTCCACACCATTCTCCCACCGCCTGCTGCTGCCATGTGTTATTTGGCACATGAAAATGTTATCCAGTTTCAAGGCAGTAAAGCCTTTATGTTGTCAAAGCATTGTGGCTCTTGACACTGAATGCACTTCTGTTCCAAGATCCAGAACTAATCTTCACTCGACATTGTATCTGACTGCTGGTTTACTTCCAAATCAAAGTCCAAATCTTCGTAACAGATGATGCTAGATTTTCTGTATTATCCTTAGCATAGTTCAACAGTCCATTACACCATTTCAGGTTTCTATTTTAATGACGCTTAGAGTTAGCCCTTCTATCTGGTGCTCACTGTTGAGTTTAACTGAAGCTGTATCTGCTTCAGAACACCCCTCCCCAGTAGGAAGACACAGTCTACAGCACTCTCCAGCTATTAACGTTATCACAGATACAACGAGCAGTAGACAGGCCAGTGCAGATATTATAAGTAGAAGCAAATTAGGTTTCTCGATCTTTTCATTTGGACATTCTCTGATATGATCGTGCAATAATGCAACTGCTGAAGAATTATTGCTACTTGGGTAAAAACAGTAAGTTTTAGCTATATCAGGTATCTCAACCTTAGTACCGTTTAGTAACTCCAGCCAGGTCAATGCACAGCAATCAAAATAATTTCCACTCAAGTACAGAGTTTCAAGACTTTGAGACATATTTCTAATGACTTTATCTTGAAGCAACTTAAAATTGTTGCCTCGAATATCAAGGCTTTTCAGTGGAGCACATATGATAGCATGAGGTAAAATGTTTAACTGATTATATGATAGATCCAGCTTTCTGAGGTGCTTTAAACATGCCAATGTTAACTTGGAGGTTTGGATCAAGTTCCATCTTAAAGAAAGAAATTTCAAAGAATGTTCTAAGCCTTTTAAAGCCTGATCAGGCACTTCAAGGTATTTATTTCTTGAAAGATCCAAATATGCCAAAGGAGTCTTGTAGAATGTGTTTGGTGCCAGGAGTGTAATGTTATTTCCATCCAGCTTGAGGTACTTAAGGGTAGGGATTCCAGAAAAAGACACACAGCTGTTTTTGATCTTGTGAATCCCTGTGGTTTTATTTTCCATATTACACATTCTTACATTGTTGTTGGCAAGATTTATTTTTTCTATTCTTGGAAAGACTTTGAAAATTTGGGAGGGCAATAATTGAATGGAATTGTTTTGAAGGTACAAGTACTTTAAGGACTGAAAAAAATTTAGATCTTCTACCCCAAGAGATAGATTGCTCAGTTCATTGTCACTCAGATCCAGAGATAACAGCAAATTTAACTCATCTCCTTTTTCAATACTAAAATTCTGAAAACAGTTTCCACTGAGGTTCAAGTGTTGAAGCGAACTGAATTTATTCAGAAAGTCATGTGATATATCTGTCAATGCATTGTGGCTTAAATCCAAATATATTACTTCAGATAAAGTTGAGTGGGCATTGTTGTTGTATGTCTTACTTATCTCCTTAATTTCTTCATATCTGTTTCTTATGACCAAGTCAATCGAGTTGTTCAATGGTTCAAGTGCTACATTTATCAATAAATTGCCAGACAAATTCAGGCGTTCAATCCAATTACGCTTTGGAAGAAGGGGAAAATGAAGCAACCTGTTGTGACTCAGGTCAAGCACCTGAAGCTGATATTCTTCTTCGTTCTCATTTGTCATGAAGAACTCAATACCATTTCTGCTCATGTTCAACACTTTAAGTCTGGAAAGTTGAAAATCAGAAATGCAAGACAGGGAATTCATGGCTAAGTTCAATTCAACCAAGTCTGCTAAACATTCAAAGGCCCCTACTGATATTTCTGTAATATAATTTCCTTCAAGAGAGATATATTTTAAGGACTGCATCCCACAAAACATATCGGGTGATAGCTTCATCAGTAGGTTGCCAGATAAATGTAATTCTTGCAGTGAAGATAGGTTCTTCAGATGTCGAGCAACAGTGTCACTGTCCCAGTAATTTTCTGATAGATGCAACACCTTTAGTTTCTTCAACAGGCTGAACACTCCAATCCCCAGTGAGAAGTTTCTGTTCAGGAGGTTATTTGACAAAATGAGCACTCTCAGTTTATTCAAATGTCCCAGAGCACTTGGTGCTATGGTTTTCAGCCGGTTACAGCAGATATCCAGATGTTCCAATGAACTGAAGTTGAGCAGTGATTCTTCTGTCAGCATTTTGATTGAATTGTGGGATAAATCTAGCTTTTTAATTGCCAACACTGAAAGGTCGGGTACTTTGGTCAGATTTCGATATTGACAGGACACATCCTGGGCTTTCTGCCAAATAAAATTTAAACCAATAAATATTTAACTTCTCTCATGATTTACTTGCAGTTTAAGACAACCGAATTTATTTAACACGATAACAAACAAAACAGCCGATAATCCTTGGAAGATGACTTGATAATTTTTAAAGGGAATGAATAGGTCCTATTACAAGCATCTTTTCCCGAAGCTTTGATTTCACTCAGCAGGAGTGTAAGCTCTTGATTTTTTAACATTTCTAATTTATGAAGTTAAACATTATTGTTTTGCAGGAAACAACTTCAAAATACTTCATAATCAGACCACAAGTTTGTCTTACTGCTTAAGGGGTTAACTAAAACAAAAAGGAAAACAGTCCAAAATTAATGACACAGATCATGAATACAAAATTCCTTTTTCTACTATTGTAGCAATGCCCTGAACACTTTGTTTTTGGAGTGAATTTTTGGTTTTGGAAGTAAGTTCTCTGAGTCATATCCCTTTAGACTCCATTCCACACAATTTCAAGGAGAGGAGACCAGAACTCTTAATCCTTAGGGCCGTAATCCTGATAGATTCTAGATTCTTGTGTCTATTGGGAATAAGGATCCCAGTATATACTATGGATTGTGAAAGGGCATTAAATTCTCTCCAATGTGATACTGAAAGTCAGTTTTAACAAGAACATTAACAGTCTGGGAATAAGATGAATGAGTAGAATTAAGCCATTCAGCACATTGAGTCTTTGCCATTTGAATCAATATTTCCTTTCTACCCCAATCTCCTGTAACTTTTGATACCGTTACTAATCAAGAAACTATCAACCTCTACTTTAAATATATTCAATGACTTGGCCTCCTCAGCTGTCAGTGGCAATGAATTTCACAGATTCGCCACCCTCTGGCTGAAGAAATTTTCTTCATCTCTTTTCTAAAGGGATATCTTTTTATTCCGACACTAGGTCCTCTGGTCCTAGACTCTTTGACTACTGAAAACATCTTTTCCACATCTATTCTAAACTGTCCTTCCAATATTCAGTAGGCTTCAATGAGATTTCCCATTATTCCTTCTAAACTCCAGTCAATACAGGGCCAGAGCTATCAAACACTCCTCATATATTAACTCATCCCAAGAGTGCAGCCAACATCATGAAGGACCCCAGTACTTTGGTCACAACCTCATCTCACTTCTATCTTTGGACAGAAGGTGCAAAAGCCTGAAGACCAACACCTTTAGGTTCAAAAACAGTTTTCTACCAACAGCTTCCAAGCTCTGGAACCCCACCCATCCCCATCCATTACATTAATCATGGATGCTCTAACAGCACAAAAGTACTGTCTGCATTATTTACTCGGATCATCATGAATATTTATTATCTATTTTATGTCTTTTGTAGTTCAATTAAGTTTACTATTACAGATTTATTTTTACAAATACCCATTTGGCTGCAGTAAGAATTTCACTGCACATCTACATTGTACAATGTATATGACAAACTTATTATCATCTCAAAATCATTCTTGTAAACTTCCTTGACTGTCTCCAACATCAGCACATCCTTCCTTAAATATGGGGCTCAAGTTTGAACAGGTCACTTCATTAAAGTAGGGTGCATGTTTTCAAGCCAAGGGAATTCCAATTCATTAAAGGTTTGACAGACTGGGAACAGGAAACAATTATGGCAGATATAAGTATTTTATATTCTACAACTAACCCAAGAAGCAGCACAA
Organism: Narcine bancroftii; assembly: GCF_036971445.1. Taxonomy (NCBI): domain Eukaryota; kingdom Metazoa; phylum Chordata; class Chondrichthyes; order Torpediniformes; family Narcinidae; genus Narcine; species Narcine bancroftii. Next base: position 8,495,573 of record NC_091476.1, read on the forward strand.
TAAATGGTGGTCCATTACGCTTACCCAAACTGGCTGCCTATCTACAACTTATATTGGCCAAGCCACTTGTAGGGCCTAACTCTTTTTAGCATCATATATCAACACAGAGAAGTGACTAAGGCAGGTAAGAGCTTACACCTGGAGGAACCAACATTTCTGCTTGACCCCAGAAACCACTTAAAGTTCCACAACATTAATTAATCTTCTTCGGCACCAATAATTAATAAGCTTCTAATTTTTATGCCCTAATTTTAATACTTGTCTGGTGAATAATTTCATAGGTAAAGGAAATACAAAATAAAATTGCCCAATTTAGGTGATGGAAACATTGTTCCAATTGACCATCTGAAGTTTATTTTCTCCTATTGTAGAACAAGACCTGTTAAAATGTGAAAGCAAACTAAAATTGATTTAGAGAGAGAGAGAGAGTAAATTCAAGCCCTACCGTCCGACAGACATTGAGTACATGGTTGGTATCATTGATGCCAGTTGTTGGAAGGCAGGACGCTGCCATAAACCACAGGAACAGCCAAAGGTTCATGTCTCCGCCCCGCACAACAATAGAATGACATGTCTGCACAGTGAGCTCAACATAGCCCGAGATCCTCATGAATCGTAATCGGGGAAACTTGACTGTTGGAAGTTATTGACGTATGTGAGCGAAAGTGGCCCGGAATAGACTTGCTAACCGCTACCTTCACATCTTACAGACAAGTAGGTTTCCCTTATTTGGATGTTTATTGGCTTACCCGCTCAAGGCACAAAGCAGACCCAGGAGAAGACTTTGGATCCAGAAGTATCTAATCAATTAAATTTCAAAAAGAAAATTTTGGGGTGATCATTGAAAGGTCTAGAGTATTCGAATTTCTAATCCCTACTTTCCCGGGTAGTTTATTTGGGTATATAATTTTGGGTGTGAGTCTGCAAGGTTGCGTTGGTGCGTCTGCAGGTACCTTAGAGTGTGTGCGTTCACCAGGGGTCGTCTCCACTTGGCTGGTCCCTCACTGTTCTGCACGTTTGGGAGTTTTGTCAATAGTTGTGTGTTTTCTTCGTGCTGCTTGTGTGTAAAAACCAGAGACTCAATACCCGTTGTCGATCACGATGGACCGCGGCCAAGAGAAGATGTGTATGTACATGCTTGGAAACCATTTAGAGTCCGGTGAACATTCCCACAACCTAACAATTTCTTTGGGGAATGGTGCTATTTAAAAAAAAAACCACGGAGTTTATCTGTACTGCTGTTGGAGAGGGAATTCCAGGATTTAGACCCAATGCATTATATTTCGATCTGACGATAGTGAGTGATTTCGAGGGAAACCCAGAGATGGGTGTGTTCCCATTTCACCTTTACCTCTCTTGGTGTAATCCTCACGGGTTTAGAATGAGGTGTTTAAAGAAGACATGGCAATTTACTGCTGTATATTTTGGTTATGGTACACAATGTATTTCTGTCTCTACTTTCTGTCTTCTGCGTTATGTGTGGGGTTTTTATAAGCCCGTGTGTTCTCAATATGTCTTTTGTGATTGGGAGTATATTTGTATCTGTGCCGGGATGCATGTCTTGTGTGTATATTTCCATGTGTGTGTTTATATACACCTGTGTTCTCTGTGGGTTTAATTGTTACGTGAGTTGCATTAAAGTTTATTTTCCAAGATCATTTAATTAGGTTCCTTCTGGGTTTTCACATTAACTTTTCACAAAATTCCAGTCGATTTCAATTCATTTTTGTTTGGTCGATTGAACATTGCAGCCTATCTTGACCTACTGATATTTCCTTAAAACAAAATTTAAATCATAGTGAATCCTCAAAAATATGAGGAAGTTCATATTATTCAACGAGACCACATTCTTGGTGACAGGAGTTCGCATAATACACAGCGCCCACTCACAGAGAACGAGCGGGTTCCACATTTATTGACTTCCTCTCCTTGGTTTTTTTCCAAACCCAATCTACTGTTCTTCAGCTCGAGTGTAGATCTGCGGGTCCCTGTTCAGCCCACGTGGTTTAGGGCCAGGGAGACCGTCGGGGTCCAGGTCCAAAGGACAGACTCTTTCTCTCTCCCCCCCCCCCCCCCACACAACCCCCCACCTCTGCTACAGCAGCCCGCTCTATCTGTCCCTGCTGTGAGTCACTTCCCTGTTCTCTGTGGTCGTTGCTCTCCGTTTCTTCGTGGCCAGCGTGACGGTGACCAAGCAGTTGCAAGCTCTTGTCATGAAGGGAGTTGCGACCCCTTACATCTTCCGCGTGGTCCCATTCTCGGTCACGATGACGCGAACAAGTCGCTCTATTGCATTTCTATTTGTGGGCATTATCATGAACTTGGCAAGGGATTTGTGTGGGTGTTTGTGCCTTGTTAGTGCACCAAGAAAGTTGAAAGCCCCCTCTGAGCGACAAATTTGGGAAGTAGGAGCCATCTGTTGGGCTTGAGTCGAAGTGCAGGCTTGAAGAAGAATCGTGGAATGGAACATCAAACGAGCACTTACCTGTGGGAGTGGGCGAGTCAACGTGAGATCCCACCCGGGGGGGAGAAGCCACCGAACTTAAATGAGCTAAACGAGACGAACCAACCAGAGCACGAACCTGTCACTGAACATTATTTATTACGAACCAAACATCTTTATCTGTGAACAAGAAAAAAAGGGAGGGAGAGGTGGATACGTTGACTTACCCACTCCCATTCTCCGAATAATCATCTGCAAACTTCGCACAGGTAAGCGCTCGCTTAATTTTCCATTCTTCTTCGCAATGTACGTTGAGAGAGAGAGAAAGTTTGGAGCGGAGCGGCTCACCCCCTTCGGGAGGTCCGACAGACCATAATCAGTTCAATGGATCGCCTTCCCGCAGTCTTGTTCAATCCGCCGCATGTAGGATGGAAGCCGTGAAACTCAGCCCCTTTGAGTTTCAAGGTTTATGGTAGAACCTATTAAAGGTTCTCTCATTGCCTGGCGAAGGAAATCCCATAGAGGGATCTCGGCCCTTTAAGTCCCAAACTGAGAAATACCCACTCCAGCCACTCTCATGACCTCCCGCAGGATCTGGCCAACGTCTGGGGGGTAGACCACTGATGCGGTTTCTTATAACATATAAAGAGGTATTTCTCATTTAGTCTAATATGTTTTGTACATATAACGTATCTTAAACTTTCATCTTCTCCATATGCATAACAATGAAAATTCTTTCCCAATTCTCCCTTGCCCGTTATGTTTTAACATGTCTTTAACTTGAATGCTTACACAGTTCCCCTCCCAATGGATATAGTCCTAATGAAGGTGAAACAAAGTTTGTACCCTTTGGGCCAATGTCACAGCTACCAGCATTATCAGCTTATGGGACAGACTACGTCAGTCCAAACTGGAAGTTGGTGACAATAGCCTTAAATAGTCCAAAACAATCTTTATGTCCAAAATTCCCTTATATCGGGGTACCAGAGGACGCAAGAGGAACCCTCCTTTCATAAATCTTTTGATCGGGGATGGTTCATCAAGAATCTGGAATGTCAAGAAAGCAGCCAGTGCCCTCTTTGCTCTATTCACCGCGCTGAGGCTGCCCCCCTGCACATAGAACAGAGGAGACTCAGTACGCCTCCGATAGAGGCTGACTGTTCATTTAGTCCCATTCGGGCACAGTAGTTTTTTCCATTTCCCTCACATAGGAGGCATACTGTTTCTGAGTAGATTTTCTCCAAGATGCCCGCAGGATGTCCAGAGCTCTAGGCTGCAGAGTGTTTATGTCGATCCTCCCTCTCCAATCCTGCCAGCTAACAGACTTAAGTGAGACAATGGATGAGACATCTTTGACATTGGTTGGATTAGCAGACCTTTGTTTTTTGTGAATACCAAAGGACTCCTCACCATGAACCTAAGGAATATGGTGAGCCAACACTGGGAAGGCCAGTTAGGTACTACCAGCAATCCCGAGGCACCACCTTCCTGTATCGCATTCCGGCACTTTGCCACCAAGGCGAATGGGGGGAATACATAAAAGTTATATTTTGACCAGGCTAGGGTAAAGGTATCAATGGCCTCCATTTGGGGATCTGGCAGCTAGGACACAAACCTCGGAACCTGGGCATTAAGCCTGGATGCAAACAAATCTATCACCAGCTTGCCAAAGATGTCTGCTAGTAGTTTAAAATATTTCTTACATAGAATCCAGTCAGTGCTATCAGTAAATTTTCTGGACATCAGGTCCACCTGTACGTTGATCCAACCCGGCAGGTAGGCGGCTGTAACCCAAATGTTTCTTTGAATGCACCGGTGCCAAGTCTCAATGGCTAACTTGTTACAGGAAGGAGATTTAAGACCTCCCATTATTATTCAGGTAGGCCACAGCTGAAGTGTTATCCAATCTCTGCAGTACATGAATGTCAGCTTCCCTCACACAGAAAATCATTAGTGCTTTTCCAAATAATTAATGCCTGATTTAGAGGCCTTCCTGAGCTCTCTGTCCATCTATCTGTCTCCCCAGTAGTGATCTTTAGATTCGTGGCTCCCCAACCTTCACCACTGGCGTCTGACCTGATCTCCAGGTTCACCTTTCTGAGTTCATTCCTCACTTAAGCCTGCAAGATATCCACCATGCCAGGTTGGATCTAGCCTCACTTGTTAGCCTCATGGGCCTTTCAAATTGTCCCCTGGCTGCCTTAAGAGCAGATATTTAGTCCCTTTCCAGGAACCTATAATATAGCGGGCCATGTTGTACTGCGAGGAATGTCACCACCAATCTCCCAATCAACCTGGCCACCTTTCTTATGGAGGGACTAGGTTCTGTCACCAGCCCTCTGCAGTCTGTCCTAATCTCTGCCACTTTATCCTCTGGTAGGGTAACTTCCATGTCTTATGTATCAATAATGAAGTTGAGGAATTTTAACCTCTTAGTAGGCATCAGCACTGATTTCTTGGGACGTATAAGAAACCCCACATGGCTTAATAATCTCGAGGTAGCTGCTTCTGCCCTTTTTGTTTCTTTGAACAATCTTCCCATGATAAGAGTATCATCTAGGTAACCCATTACCATACGCCCCTCTTTCCTGAGCTTGGCAGACATCGGTTTCAGTAACTTGGATGCCAAGCTCAGCCCATTCGGCAAAGCCTTACACTGCCATAGCTTTCCCTTTCAGGTAAACTTCAAGAATTTCCTGTACTGTGGGCAGATCGCGAAAGAATAATATGTTTTGCAAATCTATCGAGGTCATGTCATAGCCCCTCCATAACATAGGGAACACAGAACATACATTATCCATTTTAAAATGCCTGTACAAGACATATTTGTTAAGATCTGATAGATCCAGTTGCCGCCATTTCTTTTGGGTTGCGTGAAGATGTTTGATACAAACTCATGTTTTTCATGGCTACAACGTTCAATAATGTTTTTCCTTTTTAACGCCATGATCTTGGCATGTACTGCCTCTGTCAGTTGTGGTCTGCGCATATATGTATATAAACCCATCCTCCTTATGGGAGGGGATTTCTGTGGATCAAATTTGATTTCATACCCCTTCACTGTCTGCCAAATAGAAGCATCAGTGGTAATATTACACCATCTATCATAGAATAGTGTTAATCGACTGCCAACCTTTAAAGACTTGTAATTATCAAGAGTACTCAACTGTAAATGCGTAGCGTCAACTTCTTCGACCTGCCATGTCTGCGGGCTGGTGCATTCTGGGCCCACCTCCGCGAAGCACTTTGAGCAGGAAAATTCTGCTGCCACTGTTTCCACGGAGGGTGTTGCCCTAAAAAAGACCTGCTGACTGTTGCCGCTTGGAGTGGGAAACCGCCTCAGAAAAACCTGCTTAAATTCCCCCACATACCTGCGATAGAGGTGAAACATAACAGGTTCTCTTGCCTGTGCTCTCGAACCTCTGACGAGGCCAGTCGCCGCCTTCCGTTGCTAATTCAAATCTTTCACCAGTTTGCTGAGATCGTCACCAAGTAGAAATTTTGTTACAGGGTTAGATGGTCTGCACAAATGAGCATGTCTTACATTCAGGTCGGGCTTGATCAGCTCCTTCCTGAAGCATTCAATTCATAGTTTGCATGGGATAACAGCTCTAGAGTGTCTTGTTGAGTCTCTGATGAATCATGTGAGAGTTTGTGCAAATGCAATGATACCTTTAACCAGTGACCCTTGTAGTCTTTGCAATTTCATGTCTTTTGCCCTTGTGGGAACCTTCAAATTGTCCCATATTCCGGGGTTTACCTTAGGCACCTTGAACAGAGGACAGTTAACAGGGCAGGGGTACTTCTTGATGGATTCTTCTCGTACCGTCTCCTGAAAAGCATTCAACACCATATATGTTATAGACCCCACAATATCATCCTCTAGTGGCTGGCCGATACCCCTCGATACTGCAAACTTTGCGGCAATAGTCGGTATATTCTTCTCATGGCTGGCCTGAGCAGTGCATGGGGATTTGGCCCTTCATCATCTTCCCATGTATAATCATAAATGACCTCCCCCTGCTCTGATGGTGTAGGAAATCTGCTCACCATGGCTGTCACCAGTTCCTCCAATTTATCTAGGCGATTTACAATTTTGTCGCTTATCGAGGCCTCTGCTCTCTGGCAGGCCTTACTCTCACTCTCCTGTGATCTCCCTCAGGGCTCTGCTCCCCCAGGCCTTACTATTTTAATGCTTTTTTAGGGTCGCTCTACTATGATTCCCCACTGACTCAGCGCTTTTTTGCTCCCACGCTCCTCGCCAGTCAACGGATGTAACGGCTGCTCATGGGCGAATGGGATCTCACATTGGTGAACCAACGTACATTGTGATGAATAGTAGGCATTCATTGGCCACTATACCGAGTAGGATGCTCCCGCGGGATGAAGCAATTTCTACCCAATGCCCAGACTCACGAAGAGGACAAGGTGCTGAGTGCATCTTCAGAAGGGCTAACAGGGTGGGGTGGGGTGCTGCCAGCAAGAATGAGCACTCTAGCATCTCATGTCTTCTCTGTGGGATTTAAAATTGCCAGTGCCTATGAACAAGCTCCAGGATTTGGCTGGCAGTGAAAGGAGCCTTCCCTTCCTGTACAACCTGAACATCACCCACATTGTCCTGGAGCTGACCTCGACAAAGAGGGAAGAGTTGCTCACCTCTTTGCAGAATGCAGATTCGCTAAGAGTGCGTGGAGAAGGATACAAAGGGTCCTTGTCACGGTTCATCCCCAGCAGCAGCGCGACAGAGGACTCTGATTTACAGGCTGTTCCCGGGTACACAACGGATTTAGTTGTCCAGAACTGCTGGAAGACCATCAACTTGGTGAGAGCCGCACTTTGGTCTGCCCAAAGCCTGTTGGTCCTTCAGCCCGCTGCCAACTGGCACATTCCAGGCTGCAGGTGTACTTTGCTGAGGGAGGGTAGAAGCGACAAGTTGCCACAGTGGTGGCAATGGTGTAACTAGAAATGAATGTAACAATGTACAGTGATGGAAATGTATGGATACGAAACAAAGGGTGTTAAAAGACTTTGAACAGTTTTCCTTTAGTAATAATTTATGGTGAATAAATTCTATTTTTCATTAAAATATAAGATCAGCAGCTCTGGTATCGGGACATCCTCGCTAACCCTGGATGCTACGGATGTGGCCGATGTGGATTTCGAATCTGACTTTGTGAAAACCTAGTCAGGTCCTCCTGGATATCTTCATTGTCAGGGTTGGGAAGTATGCAATCATCTGACAAGAGTGATCGGTGAGGATTCCTCGGATAAAATGCTTATAGTAGTCTCGTCATAACCAACACTCTACCTCATCAAAAAGACAAGCATCGCGCCATATGGCAGCACCCTCAGTCCCAGCCCAAGCCCTTGTCAGTGTCTGAGTCGTGCACCACAAGGATATCTGGTTCACTTGAACCATGAAAGATATCAGTCTAATAATCACAGCGAATGCTGGAAACACACAGCAGCTTGAATAACATTCTCAAAAGAGAAACAGTTAATATTTATGATTGCCTTCATCAGAACATGGGAAAATTAGAAAACAAGCAAGTTTGTAGCAAGGCATTACTGCAGAGCTAGAGAAGAATGACACACAGACGGGTGTAAGTGAAGTCGAGACTGATTTATTGATCTCCAAGCTCTGCTTTTATAGACCCAGCTTCCCGCCACTATACCCAGTATTCCCACTGCTGCGGGCAAATGTGTGTTCACCAGCGAGCTGGTCTTTGATCGGCTGTGTTTCCCGCCATGCAGGCTCCTGGCCAGTGAAGGCCATTAGTGTACATGGGCTTTCCGCGCTCGCCATTTTAGTCTGCCATTTTTGAGAGCTAGTTCGCTTGCCAGGTAGCGGGCCACTACAAGTTTCAAGTTATTCCATGGTCTTGACCTTCCTGGTGGTATCCAATGTATAAGCTGTCCTCGTCACACCAGACAGCATACCATCTGGGTTTCCAATAAACTGACTCCATAACAAGAATAACCTCTGCTAAGACCCGAGACTCTGTCAAAACTATGTTTTGATCCACTGTGGGTGCAACTAATTGAAAGGACATTTGTTTGTTCTTCCATCTTTCTGCTTTTGAGTCACTAATCATGTGTGTGGACCAAATATTACAAAACACTCTTTCTACAGCAGAAGTATCATAACCAGGACCTTGTTCATTCAACATGTGGTTTTCAGTTTCATTATATTTGCTCAGCCCCATGAAGTGAAACCTGAAAGGGGAGCTCCGAGATCTAAAATAGATATCTTTATATTAATCATTATCATGGTTTGGGTTCACTTGTCTGATTTGTATTGTGTCCTTTGAACAAAGACATAAATATAGGAGCTTATGGTTACAGAAACATGCCATTTCTTTCTTCAGTTCCTTTTGGGGCAGGTTAGGGAAGGTTTTTCCTTTTCCCTGCACTTGGCGGTGAGCCACAATATTAAAGTACATGCATTTTTTACATTTGTTTGAGTCACGGTGCTGGAAATTTATCATGGATGTAACATTTTACTTGAGTAGGGAAGACTTTATTGCAGCCACATTTCTTTCTTCAACTTTCTATATAATTCCTTGCTAAACCAATCTCTGGGACATTCCTCTAATCTTTCCCTTTCCTCTAGGATGGTCAAATGACCAAAAGCTCCCCAGGATGGGCATGAACAAGATGGAGTGTGTTTCTCCTCATTCCATCACATGGATCCCAGCTCTGAGCTCCCTCTCTGCTTTTTATTCTATTGTTAGTTTTTAATGGTGCCACTGAATATTACACTGCATGTTCAAGGGATGGGTCTGGACTTTTGTCATGTTCCACATTCTTAACGTCCCGTCCCCAACCAGTCTCAAGGCCCACACCCACTTGAATTATTCTCAGAACCCTCCACTCCCTTCCAATGATTCCCACTGTCCAAACCTACCAGATCTGCCCAGAGACCAATATCCCTTCCCTTTTATAGGTCTCATTGCCATCCTGCTAGTTCAAGTTGATTATTATCTCATTGGACAACCCGACAAAACAGCGACCTCCAGTCCTCAGGGCAAAGCATTCTGACCCATTTGATCCCTCAGCACCTGATGCCACCATCAGATCGAGTCAGAATGGAACATGATGGCCATGTTCAGGATGCCAGGGAGCATGTGTGCAGAGAAGAGAAACTTGGCCTTTTTTTTTAAAAAAAAGAGAAATAAAACTGAGGACAGAGATAAAATATGTAATGATATTCAAGGAAGTGACTGTACTTTGCCTCTGGTGGTTTCCAGTGTTAAGTAAACCCCTCGCGGTTCTGTTAGAAAGAAATGTACAATTCTGCCCAGAAACTTGGTCGACATTTTTTTCTCCTTCTCTCTCTCCTTTGGTTATTAGATCACCTTTACACCCTGATACATGTTGGGGAGACGTCCGGCAGGTGGTTTGCAGGAGTGAGCGGTGGTTTGCGGCGTGTGTCCGGTTTTCTTTCTCTGGTGGCAGGTGGCCACTTCTCCCGCAATGACCAGGGTCAGTCAGAGGAAGGTGGCCAAGGTTAACGCTACATCCCAGCCATGTCACTGTCCAGAGCAGTCCCGAGAGAATCTCCCATTGAGAAACGTCACCGGGCTGCAATATTTAGTGGAGTCTGGAGTGTACCTCATGTCTCATCTGGCATTTTCCTGCTGCTGGCCATGGAATCCAGGGTACTGGGATGCGTTGTTTCTGTGTGGCAATTGAAACATTCTTGCCGTCCACTAGTGTTTGCAGTCTGACGTGTCATCTTATTTCACGCCACCAGGTGGTGCCTTTTACTCAAGAATGTGAAACAATGCAACACTCATCGTTTAGCCCATGGCCCATTCACCAACAACACAGTGTCTATGTCCTGTCCCAACAGCACTATAAACCTTCCACCAGTGTTATTACACCTAGTTAGGTATGTAGCCAAACATCCCAAGACAATATGGAGCAAGATTTTGCTGTAAACTAGATGTAAATTATAAGGACAAATGACCAAAAGACTGGTTAAGGAGCAGGATTTATTCCCTGAAGAGAGAGAAAAAAAGGACAAGATTATAGAGAGGTTTGTTAATAGTATTCCAGAGAGTGCTGCCTTGTCACTGAAGGTAGGATTCCAAATGGCAGGACAAGTATATTAAGATATGACATCAGAGGGGGGTCAAGATAACAATTGAAAATTTGTTCCTCATTAATATAAATATTATGTGAATAATAAAGAACTGAGTGTAGATAAAAAGGTTCTAAGGTTCCTTTTACTATCTCAGAATAATACATTGAAAATGTATGTGATATACTTTTGTCTGCCAAAGGGCAATAAAGTGTCACGATTAGTATTACTTGGCACTGCTAACAATAAGAGAAAGATAAAATACACTAATAGATGAGATGTCTATAATTGACACTGCTCCAACAATTTCTTCCTTCAGAATTGGAACGATGAGTTTTGGAATAAAGATTTTTATTCCCTTGTGTGGTCTATGTTAAAGTAATTAAATTAAAATTAAATTTAGACATAAAGTCTGTCCGACCCACAAGCCCAATTAAACATTTTGCAGGGTGGGAGGAAACCAGAACGCTTTGAGGAAACCCATGCAGATTCAGGGAGATTGTACAAACTCCTTACAGACAGTGCTGGACTCGAACCCGGGTTGCAGGCGCTGTAACAGCGTTGCACTAACCACTAATCATTTAGATTAATTTTTATATGTGTAGAGTGAAGGTTTTATTTCCAATGGCAAGCCAAAATATTTGTTCTATGAAGATTGTGGGTCTGAAGTTGCTGATCTACTCCTCCACTGGCTTTCACTCTTGTGGTGCCCAAGCCTTAACTTCTCTGTTGTGGATATGGAGAGCCAATCTCACTGGCCGTTAGCATCCAGGCAACCAATGGCAGGGTTTCCACCCTGATACTGACTAAGCCCCTGACCTTGGAATTATTAACATTCAGCAAAGCTCTCCCATCAGTTCTACAGGATGCAAAAGCTTTAAGTTAATTTTCAATAGGTCTTTGACGTTCATTTATGTTTAAAAAGTATTAACATTGAAACAAGTAATTAAAAAAAGTGAACAGAAATAAGGAAAGTAAAGTTTAACCATAAAAAACATAAACAATTCTCCCTTGCCTCCCAATTCTTTCAGTGATTTCAAGATAGAGATCCATTAAAAGTTGCATCGTATAGACCTAATCTTTATTGAATGTAGACTGTAAAATTGTAGCCAAAGTTTTGGCAAACCGATTGGCTAATTTTTTTGCCAAAATTAGTACATGTGGATCAAGCAGGATTTATTAAAAATAGATATTCAGTGGATAATATTACTAAATTAATTACTATAATTAATGACTATAATTAATGCTTCAAGACAGCAACTCGACCAACCAATGATACTAACGCTGGACGTGGAAAAGGACTTCGATGGTGTAGAGTGGAAATTTTTATTTAAAGTGTGAGAAAGATTTAAATTTGGACCACTCTTTATTGGTTGGGTTAAGGCATTATATACTAATCTTTCTGCTCGGGTGGTGACGAATGGACAGGTTTTGTGGGTATTTAATTTGTTCAGATCAACTCGACAGGGCTGCCTGTTGTCGCCAGCCTTATTTGCATTAGTTATAGAACCATTGGCCCAAGCTATTAGGCAATAATTGAATATTAAAGGAATTACAATTGGCGGACATGAGTACAAAATCAATTTATTTGCTGATGATGTGTTGATATGTTTGTCTAAACCTAAGAATTCTTTAGAACCACTACAGGATTTGTTGAAACAATGTGGAGTAATGTCAGGTTATAAACTAAAGTGGGATAAAAGTGAGATATTACCAATATCAGATGGAGATTATTCAGATTGTAAGGAACTTACAAAGTTTAAATGGTCAAATATAATTAAGTATCTGGGTGTAATTGTGGATAAGGACTACCAAAATTTGTATAGTTTAAATTATGTTCCATTATTAAATAAGATTAAGTTTGATTTAAATAGATGGAAGGATCTACCATTAATATTGATTGGATGGGTAAATTGTATTAAAATGAATATATTATCCTAGTATTCAATATTTGTTTCAATCTATTCCGAGTGCTATACTGGGAAAGTTTTTTAAGGAATTAAATAAAGTTGTTTATTTGTTTTTATGGAAAGGCAAGTTATCCAGAGTATCTAAGCAAAAATTGACATGGAGATATGACTTGGGAGGTCTTCAGCTACCACATTTTCAAAATTATTATCAAGCAGCACAATTAAAGTTTATTAATAGACTTTTTGATATTGACCAGCCTCCAATGTGGTGAAAGTGGAGATGGATCAGATACAGGAAAGATCAATACATTAAATATAAATGGAATCCTTTGCTTTTTCAACTATATAAATTCCCTGTATTGAAACATTTGATGGGGATATGGTATAAGAGGAATCAACTTATAGGATTGAAAGAGGTGATTTCAGCTAAAACCCCGTTATATCAGAATCAGTTAATTCCATTTTCTATGTGTAATCCTTATTTGAGGGATTGGGATTCAAAAGGATTGATATTAGTGGAAGATTGTTTTGAAGTAGGTTCATTTCTTTCATTTAATAGACTTAGAGAGAAGTTTGGCATATTATAAAACATTTTATTTGCTTATTATCAAGTACATGATTTGATATTAAAATGTTTTGGTCAAGATTTAATACTACTGGGTTAAACAAAATTTGAGAAATTAATTGCTGATTAGGGGAAAAAAGGGTTTGTTTCAGAAATGTATCTGTTATTACTGGAAAATATGAAGAAGATAGATATATTTAGAACAAGAGATAAAATGGGAGGATTTATTTATTCCTATATCTGTGGAAGAATGGTCTGATATGTGTTTGGATAGTGTCACAAAATTAATTAATGTACGTTATAGTTTAGTTAATTATAACTTTTTGCATCAGTTATATTTAACTCCTGAAAAATTGAAAAGAGATGGTTTTAGTGAGTCAGATTTGTGTTTTCAATGTGGGAACCAGACAGGTACATTCAATGTGGGAATGTACAAAGGTTAAGCCCTTTTGGGAAAAAGTAATTAGATTTTTGTGGGACTTATTCCAAATAGATTTATATGTGGATCAATGGGTGTGTTTATTGGGTTATATGAAGAATATTATGGCTAATTTGTGATTTGAAAAACCTCAAATTGCATTTATATGATTAGGATTGCCAGTGGCTAGAAAATGTATTGCTTTAACTTGGAAAAATGATGTTGAATTGAGGATACAAAGATGGCATAAATAAATTCAATCATGTTTGTATTTAGAGAAGATAACGTATAGTTTGCAAAATAACTATACTTTTTTTGTTAAAATGTGGACTTTATATCTGGAACGTATGGGTCGAGATGTTAAGTAAAAATTTTATTTGTGTTTAAAGTTGTAAATAGTTGACATACCACACAACAACCTGTTATGATTTTATGTATGTTTTTTTTAATAAGCTCCAAGGGGGGGAAGGTTGTAAGGGGTGGGGTGGTTGGGAGGGGGGAGGAGTGGGGGGTAGTATGGAGTAGTTTTAGATTTTATTTTGCATTTTACATACTTGTATTTTGTAAAAATTTAAATAAATCTTTAAAAAAACAGAAAAGTTAAGTTCAGCCATTTAAAAAAAACATAAACAATTCTCCTCTGCCCCCTAATTCTTACAGTGGTTTCAAGTTCTTGCTGAAATCAGTGTGAAGTTAGGCTATAGGAATCTGAGAAATAATTTCCAAGGTTAATGCTTAGGAATTACAGAAATATTGGGCTCCTCTGCTTGACTCCACATGAAGTCCAGTGGCAGAACAAACCCTTCTGCGTTTGACAGCTCGAGCGGATATTTGAGACACGCAGTTCACTTTGGAACCGGCAGCGCAAGAGTGATAAAAAGGACTTCCAAGTGTTTGTATGAAGGAGGAAAGCTCAATACTGTAGTAAGAGTTGTTTAGCCGAAGCAAAATCCTTAAATTGTGAACTTAATTCAAAATTCACTGTTAAGTTTTATTTAGTACATGTCACACACAATTTAGGTTACAAACACATGAACAATTTTAAACATAAATCAATGAAATTCAGACTTTAATTAACATAAAACTTGACTGAAAATTAGTCACGAGTAAAATTAAGTGATCTTACAAATAGCTCAATCATGATTTGAAAAGCTTCCAGGTCACAACCTTTCTTTTACCATATCTGCAGGTCACATGTTTTGGAAGGATTATGCATTATTAGAAAGTCTTGGGACATTTTTGTTTTGTGCTTTTCATTAAGATGTGGCAAAAGATACACATTTGTCAATGGAACCTTTACCTTCGAACTGTGAGATAAAGAAAATAGACGTGAAACTCTGGATTAAGTGGATAAGTGCTGAGTCAAGGTTCATTATGGATTATAGCACAAAATAGTTGAGGAGAATCAAAAGTGAAGAGAGAGATGAGTTTTTACACTGTCTCAGAACATTTAGATGTCCCATTCTTAAGAAATTCACAGCCCATAAAATAAAATTTGAAGTAAATATACTGCTGTAAAGCAGGATTTACAGCAGCTAATTTGCACACAGCACCCTGAGCGATGTTGATTTAAGGAGAAAAGAGGAATGAGACTTTAGTGTCAATGTACAGGTACACCGATATTCTTACTTGCTTCAGTTCAACATTAGTGTACTGCAATGTGCCAAGTCAGAAAGCTGATGATAAACATAAAAGGATAGATATTTACATTTTAAATGTTGCAGTTAGTGCAAGACAAAAGTGAAGTTTCAATAGTGAAAACGTATATTTTGGTGGTCCTGGACTATTTATAGTTATGGCAGTTCTGGGAGGACAAGACCCACATGGCTGTTGGATAAAAATGGTTCTTGAACCTAGAGGTGCTGGTCTTCAGGCTTCCGTTCCTCTGCTTGGGTGTCGCAGTGAGAAGAGGTTGTGACCAGGGTGATGGGGCGCCTTTCTTGAGGCAGAGTCTCACAGAGATGTCTTCTGGTGACTCCAGGCGAGGAACTCATGGAGGCTGTGGGCTTCTGGAGACTGCGGTTGGGGGACTTCAGCTGGAGACTGGCCTGAAGCTGGCTGAAGGGGGTGCTGAAGGAGCTGAAGGGTTCCTGATTATGTCGGAGGTTCAGTTCTGGAGCTCGGGCTGCCAATGGTTTGGACTGGACTCTGTGTGGCTGCAGAGGATGTGGGAGTGGTGGAGGAAAATCTTCGGATACTCATTGACACCGAGGGAGACTCCCTTTTGCTTCTCTTTCTTTGACTGTAAGAGGCGCTTCAGGCAATTTCTGCCGATGGCGAATATCTGCCTTACTGCAGCCAAAAGCAATTTCCTGTAATACGACACTATTTTATTACAGTGTGATAAAAAACTGAATCATGAATAAATGGGAGGTTGGAACCTGTGATGGACTTGGCTAGATTTGCCACTTTTTGCAGCCTTCTGCAATCCTGGGCACTCTAGTTACCCAACCTGACTGTGATGCAACCAGTCAGTGTACTTTCCACAGTGTAGCTGTAGACATTTGACAAGAGTATTCAACTTACCCCTGGTGACCTTTGAAAGAGACCCATATAATCTTTAACATGACAGATGTGCCAGGGAGTCATTAAACAGCCGTGTTGTGCTGGAAATGCATTATAGCTCATTTGCAATTTTTCTTCCAGCTCAAAGAACCTACAAACTTTAGCCTGCTGCCTCACTGAAGAGGATCAGGTGTGATCACCTGTGTACAGGAGTCACTTGAATGGCATTCGAAATGAGCCGCTCTGCCAAGGACTGAGTGCACAGAGACTGCAGTGGCAAGGACCTTCACTTTGTCGTTGAACCGTAACTATGGCAATGTGAACATCAGCCTCGAACGCGGTCTGTACCTGACGTAACGCATAACAAGCATGCTGTATTGACTGGTTATTGTGTTGTTCAAGGCACTTATTGCAAAAGATTTTACAAAGAGGGCATTACAACATCTGCGACTCAAAAACTGTGTTTCTGTTCTTATTTTAGGTACCTGAGCTTTTCCTGAGACAATGATGCTTACATATGAGAACATGGCTGCAAATTGGCAGGGGAGGTTTGTGTGGGCTCTGCAGCTCTGTGGCCTCTCAACTGCTTTCCAAGGGAAGGAGTGCATAATCAGAGCACACAAGAGAGTTGTTTGCCATCGGAAGTTGGAATTAGATGCTGAGGCAGGTTACGTTGATAATTAGAACTGCATTCAGTCTGTACACACACATGATCAAATGTCTTATGCCACATTGTCACATTTATTCACATACACCTGGAGCAATGTTTTCAGCTTTTACAGTAAACATAACTAAAATTAGCTGCAAATTTTAAAAAGAATTTGAGGAGAATATCTATTAAATTATTTAAGTTAGAGAAAATAAAATGTCATCCAATTCTCAATTGAAACTATAGCCTTCCAACTGTATTAAATTAATTCTACCCCATGAGAGGCATTTTTTTGAAGGACGTTTCACAAATTAACATTTGGATTATGTTACAAATGCTGTGAAGTGGATGAAGGTAATGGTTAAAGACAAAATCAGTTTAGAACCATTGCCCCTTCTAGTCTGGTTTTGGCTTTAAACTCCATTTGGTTTCTTTCATTTCAAAGATATCGTGAGATAAAGCATAAAAAGTTCAAGTATTATTTTTCATCATTATTTGAATTACTTTCACAGACTGTTACAACACTTTATACGGTAGACAAGAACGGCAAAGGGAAATATTCAGAAAAGAGAATGAAACTGGTTTCATTCCAAACCATAGATGCCTGAATAATATATTTCACAATGTTTAATATTAAGTCATATTAAATTATAACATTAATCTAAATTGCTAACTATAGTTTTATTCAATGTACACCAGCTTCCTTCAATTTACGACTGCAATCTTAATTACACACACCAACACCAATCAGAGGAAGTTGTCCACCATTTTAAAACAAGTTTGTGGGCAAATATGACAACTTTCCATTGTGCTTGAGTACAAAGATGAAAATGAGAAGTTTCTCATAATTCATAATACATTAACGCGGGCCCTTGAAAATCTGGGGCCCAATAACATATGCTACTTTCGCTAATCTGCCATTAAGAATAACCTTTTGCAATGTCCTTCTTAGTCAGCTGACG
Organism: Narcine bancroftii; assembly: GCF_036971445.1. Lineage (NCBI taxonomy): Eukaryota > Metazoa > Chordata > Chondrichthyes > Torpediniformes > Narcinidae > Narcine > Narcine bancroftii. Next base: position 8,513,111 of record NC_091476.1, read on the forward strand.
GGCTCACAATAAGAGGATGAGGATTAAGGTTTCCATCTGTGAAGCTTTCACTGTTCTCCTATGGGAGCTGAGCTGCTCTATATCTCGTTGCGTTTGTCCTTCAAATCCTCACTACTGCAAGAAAGGACAAAAGGAGTTAAACCGAGAGGCCACTACTGCTAGTTTAAACAAGTTTCTAATTTTTTGCATTTTTCTATTCCGCTAAATATTTACTGTCTTCCAATTTCCAATTCACATGATCAAAAGACACAAGCAATTTTCTTAATGACGACAGGAGGCTTTACGATATTCACTGGTTATCATATACAAAACTTGCCAAATAATTTGTATACAGAAAGGTTACATAAACAGCAGTAACATGAATAACTGCTTCAAAGTAACAGCTGAAATTGCTTTCCAAGTAGGATTTGAAACATTCTTAATCAAAGACAAAATGCTACCAGCAAACCACATTTCATGGACTAAAGGATAACCAGCCATGGGAGTGAAATGGCATCATGAAGAAAGTACATAGGAGTTTGTGGAGGTTTGGTATGACAACAGAAATCCTGGCAAATTTCTACAGATGTGTGGTGGAAAGTGTGCTGACCAGCTTCATCATAGTCTGGTATGGGGACACCAATATACCTGAGCGTAAAACCATCCAAAAGGCAGTGGACACAGCCCAGGACATCACAGTCAAACCCTCCCCACCATCAAGAATATCTATGGCGAGCGCTGCCGTCAGAGAGCAGCAGCCATTATCAAAGACCCACACCACCCAGCACACGCTCTGTTCTCACTGTTACCATCAGGAAAGAGGTCTAGGTGCCACAAGACTCACACCACCAGGTTCAGGAACAGTTGCGACCCTTCCTCCATCAGACTCCACAACTACAAACACAATCAGAGACTCATTTAAGGACTCTTACTTTTGCACTTTATAGATTTTTTAAAATTCCCTCTGTATTGCACAGCTTGTTTACATTTCTTGATTTGTTTACATGTGTAATGTACAGTTTTTTCACAATACCAATAAATGTTAATTCTGTCTAGCCTGCAGAAAAAGAATCTCAGGGTTGTATATGATGTCATGTAGGTACTTGGACAATAAATCTGAATCTGAAAATGGACCTTTTGTCTCTTATGGATGTAGGGTATATATGATGAGGATTTATTTCAGAAGATAGATGTCATGCAGCCAATCAGAGCCTCAAGTGCCCTGTTTCCTCCCTCAAACAGTTAATGACACCCTTTAACATAATAAAAAGAGGAACTTCTGGCAACTCTCAATAGGCCAGGCAGCATCCAAGGAAAGAGAAACAGAGTTAACATCGGTCAGAGACCCCTTCAGCAGAACTAGGCAAGGAGAAAACAAGTTGGTTTGAAGATGCAGAGAGGGTGGGGGAAGGATGCATAGGACAAAGAGAATGTGTCCAATAGGATGAGGTCAGGGTTGTCATGGGAATAAGATACAAGTGAAGTCATCTGATTGGCAGTTCTTAAGAGAATCTACAACCTGTTAATTCCATTCACTTTCCACAGATGCTGATTGACTATTTCCAGCATTTTCTGTTTTCATTTCAGATTTGCAGCATCTACATTTTTTAAAATCTCCCTTCTCCACAATTCCTGCTTAGACCTCCGTTCTCAAGAAATGTATTATTATAGAGCCCAAACTGGATATCCCTACTCAGGTTTTTAAATTGATCCTTATCAAGCACTGATGCAAACATCCCAAAAATGCATTAGAAGAATTTTTTAAAAGCCCATGGCACAAATTAATAATGGTGGAATCTGAATTCTTCCACACCATAACCTCCTCATTGCCAAAATCTCCCCATTGTTCATAATAAGTTTAAACATATATAAACAAATAAAATGGGCAGGATGGTACTTTTATCATGACTTAAAATTTCTACAGTAAAAAATATACAAAACATGGAGGCTTACACATTTGTAGGGGGAAAAAATACCTGCACATTCTCCTTTTGCTGTTTTAAAGCTTTCATTTTTTTGTATCTTGCCATTTCTTCCATCTGCAAACCATGAGTGCTTTGCCTAAATACAACCATTTGTAGTTGAGTTGGTGATCTTAAAATCATGGAATCATAACAATTCAAAATCTGCAAATTTGCAGCAAAGGAGACCAATTGGCCCGCCGCGTCCACCAATTGGCCCGCCGCGTCCACCAATTGGCCCGCCGCGTCCACCAATTGGCCCGCCGCGTCCACCAATTGGCCCGCCGCGTCCACCAATTGGCCCGCCGCGTCCACCAATTGGCCCGCCGCGTCCACCAATTGGCCCGCCGCGTCCACCAATTGGCCCGCCGCGTCCACCAATTGGCCCGCCGCGTCCACCAATTGGCCCGCCGCGTCCACCAATTGGCCCGCCGCGTCCACCAATTGGCCCGCCGCGTCCACCAATTGGCCCGCCGCGTCCACCAATTGGCCCGCCGCGTCCACCAATTGGCCCGCCGCGTCCACCAATTGGCCCGCCGCGTCCACCAATTGGCCCGCCGCGTCCACCAATTGGCCCGCCGCGTCCACCAATTGGCCCGCCGCGTCCACCAATTGGCCCGCCGCGTCCACCAATTGGCCCGCCGCGTCCACCAATTGGCCCGCCGCGTCCACCAATTGGCCCGCCGCGTCCACCAATTGGCCCGCCGCGTCCACCAATTGGCCCGCCGCGTCCACCAATTGGCCCGCCGCGTCCACCAATTGGCCCGCCGCGTCCACCAATTGGCCCGCCGCGTCCACCAATTGGCCCGCCGCGTCCACCAATTGGCCCGCCGCGTCCACCAATTGGCCCGCCGCGTCCACCAATTGGCCCGCCGCGTCCACCAATTGGCCCGCCGCGTCCACCAATTGGCCCGCCGCGTCCACCAATTGGCCCGCCGCGTCCACCAATTGGCCCGCCGCGTCCACCAATTGGCCCGCCGCGTCCACCAATTGGCCCGCCGCGTCCACCAATTGGCCCGCCGCGTCCACCAATTGGCCCGCCGCGTCCACCAATTGGCCCGCCGCGTCCACCAATTGGCCCGCCGCGTCCACCAATTGGCCCGCCGCGTCCACCAATTGGCCCGCCGCGACCACCAATTGGCCCGCCGCGACCACCAATTGGCCCGCCGCGACCACCAATTGGCCCGCCGCGACCACCAATTGGCCCGCCGCGACCACCAATTGGCCCGCCGCGACCACCAATTGGCCCGCCGCGACCACCAATTGGCCCGCCGCGACCACCAATTGGCCCGCCGCGACCACCAATTGGCCCGCCGCGACCACCAATTGGCCCGCCACGTCCATTTTGAACAGAAGAGTCTTCACTATCAATTTTTATATCATCAGAATATATCCAATTGCTCACATACTTAAGTTATATACACTACAAAAAGTAACTGAGTCAGCACTATGATTCAATTCAAACAGCCCACCAGACTTTAAACACCATCCATGAACAAATTTTGGATTCGACTCACTGCTCTCCTTTGCATCCTGTTAGATATTTTTCCAAAACAGCCTGTCATAGAACCATAAAACATTACAGCAAAGAAAACAGACCCTTTGGCCTTTCTTGTCTGTACCAAATTATTATTATTCTCACTGAACTGCACCCAGTCCTTGCAAAGTCCTAGTAAATCTTCTCTGCACTCTTTCAATCTTATTGATATCTTTCCTGTAGTTAAGTGACCAAAACCGCACACAATACTCCAAATTTGGCCTCACTAATGTCTTATACTGTTTTACCAGAACATCTTACCTCCTATACTCAATTCTTTGATATTATGAAGGCCAGTGTGCCAAAAGCTCTCTTTACAACCTTATCTAGCTGCCACTTTCAAGGAATTATGTATCTGCATTCCTAGATCGCTATTTTATCTCACTCCGCAGTGCCCTACCATTTACTGTGTATCTCCTATCTTGTATTGTCCGTCCAAAATGCAATGCCTCACACTTGTCTGCATTAAATTTCTTCTGCTATTTATGCAGTCCATTTTTTTCCAGCTGGTCCAAATCCCTCTGAAAGCCTTCCTTCCATGACACCTCCAAACTTTGTTTCATTTGCAAACTTGCTGATCCAATTTACCACATTATTATCTAGATCATTAATATAGATGACAAACAACAATGGACCCAGTCCTGATTATATGTGATTTTGTCAAGTTCTTTGCTAAAATAGCTGCAGAGTATCACATAGACTGTCCTCATCAACTCTCCTTCAAAACTGAACTAAATTGAATTGTTATTGTCATGTGCAGAGAGATACAGTGGTAAAAAATTGTTTTGTATGCTACCCAGACAGGTCAACCCATATTTTAGCAAAGATAAGAGTATAAGGTTACTGGTAGAAGTACAGTTAAAATAGAGCTACGGTTGCCATGAGGTACAGTTTGTGAGATCATCTTTCTTAAGGTCCATTCAAAAGTCTGATAAAAGTGGAAAAGAACTGCCCTTGAATCAGACGTGACTTTCCTTAACAAATCTACGTTGACTATCTGTCACTATGCTTCTAAATGAGTTAAGTGAACCTTCAGATTTTATTCCCATTATTTTCTCACTACTGATACCAAATCTTTAATTAATCAGTAAATCCCTTACTCCCTTTTTAAATAATAACCACAAATCTTAATGTCCTTTGGCAACATTATGCTAGTAGAATGACAATCAGAACCTCACTATTGCTTAAATTATTTTAGATGTTAAGCTACTGTCATAAAGATTTGACATCATTACTTACCCAGGCTTCAGTTCTGGGGGTTTTGGTAAAGGCTTGGTGAAACCAATTTTTCCCACCAACCAGTAAGTCTCATCAAAGCCTGTGCCCTTTTGGAAAAGGAGAATAACACTTACATAAATAAAACTCAGTTATATTTTCAATGAATATAAAATGAGGGTAAGTTACAGAAGCAGAGGAAGGAAGTTAGTGCATACCTTCAAATCGATCTTCTCCCTCAACTCCACTTTATAGCCCTCGTTTAGACTTATAAGAATTTTAACAGTCGTATTATTGACGTGAATGCGATAGGCTGTAAAAAAATCAAAGTGGTCCAATGTGTTTTTGAGACATCGCAGTTAGCTGTAGTATCCTTTCACTTAACTTACATCATTACCACTCTTATCCCTCTAAGACCCCCCTTGCAGCTGGAACAATATTTGATATCCCAAGCAAAAAGCAGAAGGCAAGACCATATATTTTTCCAATTTTTATTTCTCTCCTATTATGGTTTTAGACTATCTTACAAAGGAATTTTTGTTCGTGTGAACCAGATACCATTACGAGGATGTACAAACAGGCAAAGCTTCACAACCAATTTCATTTTCATTTAGTACCCTCTACCCAGCAGTCGTCCCTTGATAACAGTTGGCATGGAGAGGTGTGAGGATTATTCCCTTCATAGATGATGAAGGTAGGACCTCAAGGGTGACAGTTAAATTAAAATTGACAGCCATCAACAACCGCAAAGCCCAGAGCGTCAGATGGGACCTTCTGACCATCTCAACATTTTCCCTTCACCTTTCCTTCCTGAAACTTGATAAACCATTGCAAACCTGAAAGTCAAAGCACATTCCATCTTTAATCATTTCTATAGTAGTTTATTCTTGAACAAATTCTAAAGTACATAGGAAATCAGCAACTTTTTGCCACGTAATCAGTTATCTGAAGCTGGTCACTCACGCTGCCCTGTAGATTCCATGCGTGAAGCTGTAGTAACTGTATCTCCGAAAAGACAATAGCGGGGCATGGTCAGACCCACCACACCTGCGACTGATGGTCCTACAACAGTAATATATTGTTATAGTTTCCTTAGAAATAGTGAAGATAAAGTTCAGTTTTGGAAGTTGCAATGTATAAATGGTAAAAGGAGAGAAACAAAATCCCTAGATTATATTGCTTCTTCTTCCAATATTCTCCCTTGGATTTATGCTCTAGAATAGTAACAAGATTATAGCAAAACACAGAAATGCAGAGGAACCCAGCCAGTCTCACAGTGTCCATAGGAGGTAAAGATATATTACCGACGTTTCAGGCCTGAGGCCTTCCTCAAGGTTATAGCATAAAATATATATTGTATTATTGGATATTCCTCAAGATTATAGCAGCTCTCCCTCTCTTTCTAATCAAGTAGGCTATATTTATTGCAAACTGGTTAATCATGCAGTTTCATAGTATATCTGAATCTTAATCTAATTTCCAGGCACATACATTTTTCAGTTGGGGTTGCTAATGGCAATCAAGAGTAAGAATTCTGGCTAAATCACTTCCCCATCTTGCTCTTTCCACTCAACCTCTCCTCCACCTAAGGCAGACCATAACTAAAGATCATATTCCCAGTAAATACCTGCTTGGCTGAGATGAATTGTCTCAGGAGAAATCAAAATTTCCTTTCACACTGGCAACCTACTAAATAGGTGAGTAAATGACCCGTGTTGTAGCACTGGGTGAGCTGCTCACACTGGACCATGAATTACTGGTTCATGTGGATATCGTGGAGCTGAGGGGGGCTCAACCTCTGGTGGTGATGTCCCAAGTGATGTATTACATACTCTCAGGGCAGTGAAATCATAGCGGGAATAAAGCCCTAAATGCTCAATGTATAAAAAGACTGGGAAAATCTACCGCAGTGGGCTTCAGACTGTTCAGACTTAGGACAAACTCACAGATCAGCTTGTCATTATTCCCTAAAGAATAGAGTACAACAACTATTTACATAGTATTTACATTGTATTAGGTATTAAAAGCAATCTTGAAATGATTTAAAGTACAGCCCCACCGGCTGCACGCTGTGAGCTCCACCAGCCCGCTGGCCATACTGTGATAGCCCTGCCGGCCGCGTGCTGACACCCCCACCGGTTGCCCTGTGAAATATAACTGCACTAATATTAAAACTATCAGACTGACACACCCACAGGTACTAACGCTACTAATAATACCTGGTTGGGCGGGTTGGCCATTCACATTGGTAGAGACCAGTAGACGGACTGCAAAGTGCCCAAAATTGTTTTGTACATTAAACAACCATAATGGTGCAGGACAGTCACACCAAAGCTGTTCTTAACTGGCAGGTTGACGTTGCTCCAGTGTTAGCGAGGAGAAGCCCATCTTACGTTTCTATGGAGTCTGAGGCATTTTTCTTGCAACTAAATCCTTCATTTAGATTATTTTGCATTATGAATATAGAAATCTACCTAATAACCTACTCTAACAACTGCCAAGAATTTCCCTACTCCAGAACCCTCCATTTTTCTCTGTTTTAATGCACCTATTTAATAGTCTCTAAAATATCTTACTGTACCTGTCTCCACCACTGTTGGCAGCAGGCTCATTCCATGCACCCACCACTTCCTTATCCCTCATCCTGACGGCCCTTCAGGGCACCATCTCTACTTCTGGACTCTAGCCCAATTAGTTTGACTCCCATCTGATCAATCCATTCTGCTCAATGCACAAGATACATCATCCTTTTCCACACTCCTCAGCTTGAGTCTCAATCCTCCCATTCCTCAATCCCCTCTCCATCAGTTTGGTGATGGAAAACTTCACCCAAAGTGTGCAAGCCCTGCTGTGTCTGACATTGTGCCTCAGGCCTCATGTCTTTCAATGTTGGGGGCATTGCACAAATTGGTTCAAAGCAGCTGCAAAGCATTACTTTAATATGTCTTCCCAGACAATTTAGAACTACTCCAGTTATGAAATCTATACAGTTAAAAAAAAAAATTTTCTAAAGATGATTTTGCACTCTTTTATCTTACTTGTACACCCTGACGCTTTTACAGATCACATCAAGATTGACTCATCCACATATAGCATTATTTTCAAATCTCTGAGGAAAATGTGAAGGTCAGTTCCCTGAATTTTCCCCCCAGTTCTATTTTTACAAGAGACAGACTATAAATATCCTGTCAGAGTAGGATCAGATGCAGTTAGTTAGTCTTATGTTTTTGTACAGCTATGGATCAGCAGGGATTTGGGGAAGGACTGGGAGGTAGAGAGCCTGTGATCATTTAATTATTTTCCTTCTTTTCTTTCCTGCAGTTATAGATACAATATATTCCACACCAGTGGCTACTGTATCATACCCGATTTCAGTCACATGCAGTAGAGACATGGAAGTGGGCACTTCAGCTTACCATGTCCATGCTAATCTTTTTTGCCCCTCTATACTAATCTTATTTGCCTGCATTGTATTGCCTATTTAAGTTATCTCTTTCTTTGGCTTGGCTTCGCGGACGAAGATTTATGGAGGGGTAATGTCCACGTCAGCTGCAGGCTCGTTTGTGGCTGACAAGTCCGATGCGGGACAGGCAGACATGGTTGCAGCGGTTGCAAGGGAAAATTGGTTGGTTGGGGTTATCTAAATGCCTTTTAAATATACTAACTGTATCTGATTCTACCAGCTCCCCTGGCAGCACATTCCAGATATTAATCAATCTTCATGCAAAAATATTACCCTTTAAATCTCCTTTAAAAACCCTTTCTCTTACTTTAAATATACTCTCTAGTTTTTGATTCTCCTATTAAAGGAAAAAGATTTTGACTATCTATCCTATCTATGCCTCTCAGAATAATGTATCCCTCGAGCAGCTCATCCCTCAACCAGCTTCACTCCAGTATAAATAAGCACAGTCTATTCAGTCTCTTCCCATGACTAAAGTCTGGTGGGGCTGTGACAGGGTGGTGGAGGAGCTATCAGCATGTACCTTAAATCATCTCCAGATTGCTTCTAATACCTAAAATCTCATCTGCTCTCTCTCCAGTCCCACCCTGTGATAGTACAGACCTATCACCAATGTATATAGTTCCAGTATCCAGAGTGTAATGACTGTGCTTACAGCGATTGGCTGAGAGCTTAGCCACGCCTACTGTCTGGGCCTTAAAGGGTTGTGTCCCTAGCCAGGTTGGATCATTCCGGACTGGTCGGCCACCTGTGAAGAGCTCCTGTCTTTTGCTAATAAAAGCCTTGGTTTGGATCAACAAGTCTTTGGTTCTTTCGACGAGCTCTACACCCTGCACCAATCTTAAAGATAGTGAAGTTACCAGAACGACATATGGACATTGTGGCCTGACCTGGAATTTGTAGAGTTGCCACATAAATTTCCAACTCTCATATTTTCTGCCCCTATCTATATACAGCGAGAATGCTGTATGCTTTTTCCACCAAAGTTTAACCTGCACACATTCTCTTATGACATAATGGGAGGTCATTCAGCCCACTAGGACACCTTACAGATTTACTTGTAAAATATTGTCCCACACTTGTCGTGCAGGGAAGGTATCCATGGTGACCCAGCTAATGTTGTCACACTTGGGAGATAACTGTGCCCAAGATGGTTGTTGGAGTTCCCTGAATGGGACTTGAGAACAATTCTAAAAATGCAATTGTTTCTTTACTTCTAATTTTATGTTTTCATTTCTGATTATTTTGCACACCAGGGACAATTGTGCAAGTCCTAGAGCGTCACTAGCAGTAGACATACAAAAAAATATAGACATCATGATGTCTATCAGGGGTGGCTAAACTTGCTTAACGTAAGAGCCACATATGATAAAGTTCAGATGTTTGAGAGGCACAAGACATGAAAAAATATTACATACTCTTTTTTACTCTTATATGCACATTTTATTACAAAAAAATTGTAGATAAATGCTATCAAGAAATACATTTACATAATAACATTTATTCATGTATTTGGTTTTTAAACTGCTACTTTGTATTGATTTCAATTATTAAAACATACACATACCGTATATATGTATGCAATAGTAGAATTTTGTGGACTAATTTTTAGGGTAAAATTTAGGGGTCAACTATTACACGCATTCTAGTTTTCACCGTAGTAAGTACATATGTAGTTCGGGCCATAGGGAGGCCAGATGGGAGGGCGGCCGGGGCCTAGGCAAGAGATGGCATTCGGGTGCTGGTCCTCGGATAGGCAGGCGACCAAGGCCTAGGCAAGAGACAGTGGTTGGGGTGTTGAGTGCTCAGATGGGGGAGAGGCCGGGTCCTAAGCGAGAGTCTGTGGTCAGGGTGTCGGGAGTTTGAACAAGTGGGTGGCTGGGGCCAAAGTGAGAGAGGCGATCAAGGGTTTGAGAGCTCCTATGGTTGCGAGGATGGGGCATTGGAAGCTCGGTTGGGCAGGCAGCTGGGCATCAGAGGCTCAAATGCGCAGAAGTCCGGGGCCTAGATAAAAATCTGAGGTCAGGGTGTTGGGAGCCTGGATGGGCTAGAGGATGGGGCTTTGGAAGCTTGGTTGGGTGGGCAGCCAGGGCATCAGGAGTTCAGATGGATGGGCAGTCAAGGCATTGGGAGCTCAGATGGGAGGGCGGTTGGGGTGTTTGGAGTTCAGGTGGGGGTGGGGGAGGCCGGGGCTTAGGTGAGAGGCAATGGCCGAGCTCAGATGGGAGGGTGGTTGAGGCATCAGGAGCTTGGATGGGCAGGTGGCCAGGGAGTCGAGAGTTCAGATGGGTGGGAAGCAAGGGTGTCATGACCTAGGATGGGCGGGTGGCCAAGATGTCAGGAGTTTGTATGGGCAGGCTGGATACACTTACACTCTGCTCATTTCACTGCCCACCACACATCCAAAAGCACCACAATCACACGATCGCAAACCATATCCACTAACACTACACAGCCAAAATACTTCCGCGAGCTGCACATTCATGCCAAAGAACCGCGTGTGGCTTAACCACCCCATATCTATATGTTTAGAGATCGTCCAGGCAGGAAATGGAGTATTGCAAAGTTATTCCCAAAAATTCATCCCAAAATGCTAATCCTTCCTCTTATACAGTTAATCTTGCCATATTTTTAATATTTTTTGGTATAGTTATGTTCCAAACCACATGAACTCTTTCCTCCTGTTTCCAAAACTAGATTTGTGACATATGCACTAATATCATGCAAAGTTTACTTCATGCCTTTCCCACTCGCCACGTTCCCTTATCGTAGGTGGCTTTTACCTGAATGCAACCCTATCCTTATTCTGACTGGCACATCCGGCATATGTCTCATCTTAAAGGTGCCCACTGAGCTCAAGATATCCAGAGACATATTTGCAATCTCAGCGGCATGCCGGTTCCCATTTCGCTTTGGTAGGCCAGAAACAACCATGTAAGCATCCCCGATTGTTTCTACCTGTGGTTCAAGCACAAATAATTTAGAATTTTCTAAATTTATCTCTGAAATCTTTTTATCCCGGTCTTTACAGAACAGGAAATAATAACAAAGTTGTAAAAGATTTGGTCAATCTCCAAATACTTCACAGGCATCAGCCTTTACTCCATTAAGGACATCTTTAAGAGGTGGTGTTTCAAGAAAGTAACCTCCATACTTAAAATAGCTAGATTTCAAATAGAGAAGGCTCACACTTCATCATTTATAAAATTGAGAACCAAACATGAAAATCTTAAAGAAATCTCTTTGATGGCAAAGGAAACTTGTTTAAGAGTGTATGTTATGCAGTCAAACAGATGGAGGAACGCAGTGCTCCTGTGACTACAAATTAATTGTTAAATGCAGATGGCCCTTTGTTGAAGAAATGCTGAACAAAAATAGTGATGCATTTAAATTCAATAAGAGATTGTTATTGCTTTGGTCACCATGAGTGTCAAGACCAAAGGGAACATGCAAAACTAATTCACTAAAACAGATCTCTAAAATAAACCAGAGATTTGGAATGTTAATTTCACCCCACTATGTAATTGGATCATGGATTCCTCACCTCCAGTCCACACTCAGTGAGGATTGGTAAGAACTTCTCCACAATATCCATCAGTACCGGAGCACCACAGAGTTGTGTTCTTAGCCTCTTGCTCTACTCACTTTACACCTACGACTGTGTGGCTCGGTATGACAATAACACCATCTACACATTTGCTGACGACACTACAGTAGTGGGTTGTATAAAGGAAGGGGATGAGTCAGCGTACAGGATGGAGATTGAAAACTTAGCTGAATGGTGCACCAACAACAACCTTTCACTCAATGTCACCAAAACTAAGGAGCTGATTGTTGACTTCAGGAAAGACAGAGGTCTACAATCCAGTGATCATTGGGGGATCAGAAGTGGAGAGGGTGAGTTAAATTCTTGGGAGTCACTATCTTGGAGGATCTTTCCTGGACCCAACACACCAATGGCATCTAGATGAAAGTTCATCAGTGCCTCTATTTCCTCAGGGGTGTGCGGAGGTTTGGTATGACACCAGAAACCCTGGCAAATTTCTACCAAGGTGTGGTAGAAAGTATGCTGACCAGCTGCATCACAGTCTGGTATGGAAACACCAATACTCCTGAGCATAAAGCCCTTCAAAAGGTAGTGGACACAGCCCAGGACTTAACAGGCAAAACCCTCCCCACTATTGAGCACACCTTCCGGGAACGCTGCTGTTGGAGGGCAGCAGCAATCATCAAAGTCCCTCACCACCAGCACACACTCTGTTCTCGCTGCTGCCATCAGGAAAGAGATCTAGGTGCCACAAGACTCGCACCACCAAGTTCAGGAATAGCTGCTATCCCTCCACCACCAGACTTCTCAACAATAAAATCAAATCAGAGACTCATTTAAGGACACTTATTTGTGCACTTGATTGATTTTTCTTTATGTTCTCTCTGTATTCCACAGTCAGTTTGTTTACAGTTCTTTGTTTATGCTATGTACAGTTTATTTTTTGCTCTACCAATTAGTGGTAATTCTCCCGTACCTGCAGGAAAAAGGAATCTCAGGGTTGCATGTGATGTATGTACTCCAACAATAAATCTGAAATCTTAATTGGAACTGCAGTCACATCTTTCACTTGGAAATTAAGAGTAGATTGAAATAGAGGAATTCAAATGGAAAGGGCATTGATTATGCTCCATATACAAACCTATTTCGAGGTGTAATAAGTACAATTATAAAGAGCCCTAATAAGAAAGCTCTTGGAACATTGTCTACAAATCTAATCTCCTTTTAAAAGGAAGAAAATACTTGCAAGGAGAGTGCAATGAATATTCACTAGACTGATCCCTGGGATGAGAGGACTGTCCAATAAAGTATAAAGAGCCTTTATACTTTCAGAAAAATGAAAGGTCATCTAAATGACCCACATGCTTTTACTGAGCTTGATACAGTAGATGGTCTTGAGGCTAGATGGATAGATGATAAGCCTGTGTCCTGCCCCTTTTCTTTTCCTCCCTCCTCTCCCCCTTCTCCCTCCCCCTTTTTATTCAGGCATCCACCTGTTTTTTCCAGATTCCTGACAAAGGGCTCAGGCCCAAAACATTGATTGCTTTTTACTTCCTATGGATGCTATGTGACCTGCCAAAATTCTCCACCACTTTTGAGTATTTTATTGTTTAGCTCTAAACAAGTTCATATCCTTTGATATGAAAGGGAAAATCAGAGGTAGCGAGCTCTTAACTTATTTTGTATTTCTTTCATTGAGGAGTTCACAACATATTTACATTTGCTTGACCTCCTTAGATTAGATTTATTCAATAAGATTGAGAGCAATCAATGTTAAGATTTAGTGCACAAATGCTGATAATATAACCGAAGTGTCACGTGGGTGTGTTAAACGTGAGTCTATGGGTGATGAGTCTCGGACACAGGGGGAGGAGAGGGAGAGCGTCAGGATCACCCACGTGGTGGTGAACCAATGAGGAGGAGGTTAGCTGGGTAGTGTTTGGGAGTTGAAGAATGCAATGTTATGTCTGCAGAGAATAAAGAAAGTTGACTCCATTGTCTGCTGAAAGAAATGAGTGAGTATTTTCTTTATCTGTTTGTTAGCTGGGGTAATTCAGTGTCATTACATTACCATGGGCAGCTGTGGAGGAGAAGTCGTTGGGTGTATTTAAGACAGAGATTGATAGGTATCTGAATAGATAGGGTATCAAAGGTTATGGGATGAAGACAGGGGAATGGGGCTGAGTGGGAGAATGGGTCAGACTCAATGGGCCAAATGGCCTACTTCTGCTCCTATATCCTATGGTCAAGTCAAAATTATAGAAATGCTAAATATTTATTACACCTAAAGAAAGGGACACCCATGAATTGTGCCAAGACCCATGAATCGTGCCAAGACCCATGAATCATTAAGAAAGCAGAGACCATTGTGAATGAGGTAAAACCTTTACAATGTTGCTAATCTTGTCAGACAAATCAACATTGGGTTGAGTCTTCTCTTCTGATGAAGCAACAGAGAACTGGATCTGAAGATTTTGCTCGAGATAGGGCAGATTAACCAAAAGCCTCATCTTTTCATCAATTCATATGCTCTTCATCTTGAAAACCTCTCTATTCCTGTTCATTGATGTAAAACTGCACAGTGGTCAACAGACAAACTGACAGCATTGTTGAATCCATTGAGGCATATAGCTAAATAATAAAATAAAATAATAACTGATTACTGCTGCTCTCATTTGCTTACCTTATAGACGTCATGATTTTCTAATACGGCATCAAAAAGTGTATAGAGGTCATTCAGTAGGTCGACCACTTCGATGGGCTCACTCATTGCAGATATCGTCGTGAAACCGACGATGTCGCTGAAATACAGGGTCACTTGGTCGAAGTATTCAGGCTCAACAGTACAGCCAGTCTTTAGGGACTCTGAAACTGATCTGAAATTAAAGTACTGTCTTGTTAAATGTTTCCAAGAATGCAAAATTGTGAACATTTCTGGTAGCAAGTAAATCATTCAAAAATATTTATATATATTAAATTAAAATTTTATCTTTATGTATCTCTGTGATTATCATGTGCTGTGTATTATGTGTGTATGTGAGGGCACCATGGTCTGAAGAAACACTGTTTCATTTGGTTGTATATGTACAATCAGAAGATAATAAACTTGAATAGTCTAGGATGTTGGCTTTTTATTGACTTGCAACATAGGGAACCTGGATTTACTGGGGTTTAATCACACGAGGGAATTCTTATATTTGCTTAAGAAGAAAGAAATTAAGGTGATTTCTTCTGATAAAATTTATTTCAGGTCTTAATAAGCAAACAAGACCCCAATAGGATTCTTCTTTCTTCTTTCTTTGGCTTGGCTTTGCGGATGAAGATTTATGGAGGGGTAATGTCCACGTCTGCTGCAGGCTCGTTGGTGACTGACAAGTCCGATGCGGGACAGGCAGACACGGTTGCAGCGGTTGCAAGGGAAAATTGGTGGGTTGGGGTTGGGTGTTGGGTTTTTCCTCCTTTGTCTTTTGTCAGTGAGGTGGGCTCTGCGGTCTTCTTCAAAGGAGGTTGCTGCCCGCCGAACTGTGAGGAGCCAAGATGCACGGTTGGAGGCGATATCAGCCCATTGGCGGTGGTCATTGTGGCAGGCACCAAGAGATTTCTTTAGGCAGTCCTTGTACCTCTTCTTTGGTGCACCTCTATCTCAGTGGCCAGTGGAGAGCTCGCCATATAACACGATCTTGGGAAGGCAATGGTCCTCCATTCTGGAGACGTGACCTACCCAGCGCAGTTAGATCTTCAGCAGCGTGGATTCGATGCTGTCGGCCTCTGCCATCTCGAGTACTTCGATGTTAGGGATGAAGTCGCTCCAATGAATGTTGAGGATGGAGCGGAGACAACGCTGGTGGAAGCGTTCTAGGAGCCGTAGATGATGCCAGTAGAGGACCCATGATTCGGAGCCGAACAGGAGTGTGGGTATGACAACGGCTCTGTATACGCTAATCTTTGTGAGGTTTTTCAGTTGGTTGTTTTTCCAGACTCTTTTGTGTAGTCTTCCAAAGGCGCTATTTGCCTTGGCGAGTCTGTTGTCTATCTCGTTGTCGATCCTTGCATCAGATGAAATAGTGCAGCCGAGGTAGGTAAACTGGTTGACTGTTTTGAGTTCTGTGTGCCCGATGGAGATGTAGGGGGGCTGGTAGTGATGGTGGGGAGCTGGCTGATGGAGGACCTCAGTTTTGTTCAGGCTGACCAAAAGGATCGTTCAATGAAGAAGAAGCAAGGGATCAAAAGCAGACACTACAATGGAATTTTTTTTAAAAGAGTCCGTGCAATATTCTAAGTAATTTATAATTCATTTACACACAGGAAATGTAAATCCACAGACATCAGGAGAGAATGCATTGATATATGCTTGACTTAGGCAGATTTTTCTGTTTATCAGTGAAATACAATCCAAATTTAGGCACTGAAAATGAATATCAATCTTCGCTGGGATAGAGTAGTCAGCTGTAGAATGATGCTTCCACCTTCTTCCAACTGTGGGTATTAGTTCCACATTCCAACCGGCATCCTGTATTGCTCCAGTATTCCTTTTCCATACACTATCTGGTGAATATATTTAAAACACAGATAGAGATTTTGGCATAGTAGGAAAATTAAGGGTTATGAGGAAAAGGCAGGTGGATGGAGATGCGTCCATGGCCATATCAGCCATTATCTTATTGAATGGTGGAAAAGGCTTGATGGGCCTAATGGCCTACACATGCTTCTTTTTCTTTAAAAAATATCTTTGAGTTTAATTTAAAAAAAATACGTGTTGATCCCATATATAGATTGAGATACAAAAAAGACAGACAATTTGTACTTCTCAAATAATACTTAAATTATTCATAGTGTAAATTTTATGTACTCCTCTCAATCAAACCCCTTTTACAAAATATCTCAAAATTTAAAAAAAACCCTATTAATCAGACCCCTCCCTCTCATCAAGGTTTACTTGCATATTTAAAATACTTAGTAAACGAAAGACGATACTGGTAAACCAGACAGCGATGCTCTAGAGCATGCAAACACCCTCATTCGGTAAATTATGGTCATACACCATGAACGGGCCCCACATCTTGGGAAAATTCACTTTTACATCTTTAACATTGTATCTAATACTTTCTAAACTTATGAAGGACATGACCTCCTGTAACCATTGAATACGAGTAGGTGGGGTAGTGTCTTACCATTTTATCAGAATTTCCCGACCAGCTCTCAATGAGGTAAAAGCTAAAATTTGCTCCTGAGATGAAGTCACTAATATTTCCCCTTCTTGAGAAAAACTAAATAGAGCAATTAAAGTTTTAAAATAATTTTTCCAAAAATCTTCTAAACTAGGGAAAGTCTATCAATGAAGCCTCGAAAATTTTACATTTATCATCTAATAAATCAATATCGGAATAAAAGCGAGATGGTTACTAAATTACTGTTTCTTTTTAAGTACTGTCTCATACATTGAGCCATTGCAGTGAATGTTGGGCAGTTAATTAAGCACGAGGGAACAACTACCATTCTTGGGCTTTGACGGTATCCTACTTATCCACCCTCCAACAGGAGTTCTCACTTCAACCTTGGCTAATTCTCTTTCCTCCCTAACCTAGGTAAACTAAAAAAGCAAACATTTATGGGATTGGTCAATGAAGAACAAGCAAGGGATCAAATGCACACACTACATTGCAAAGTTGAATTCTGAGCCATTTCAAGAACTTTCAAAGGAAAAATGGGTAGGATGAAATAAGCGCAGAAAGCTCCATTAAGATCTATGGCTAATATGTAACAATTTGTAAAGAAGAATGACCAAAGGCTATACTCACTGAGGTAGCATCTGAGTCAGAAGTTTATCTGTTTTCTGTTTCTCTATTTCTAACTCCTCAGTTCGCTCTGTTATCAAATCTTCTAAATTACTGGAATATTGTTCAAGCATTCTCAGCATAGAGTCAATGATGTTGGTCTTTCTCCCTTTGTTAATATTTTTGAACTGTAAAAGTTTAAAAAAAAAGATATTGTCACATTTGTGGCCCGAAATGTGAAGTTAATAAAACATTAAACACAAGTTTATCAGGTAAACTTCTCCGTTGTCTTTATTCTCCCGTTTCCTTTGTTCTCTTGCTTGTGCTCTTATCTCTCTCATACCACGTGACTTCCGGTACATCTCATACATATTCATTATCATGACATCCCTCCTTTAATCAGAAATAAACTTTACCTTCACTTATCAATATCCCTCGGAAACATACAAACATCGTAACTAATGGTAATACTATAACTCAACTACATAAAATTTACTTCCTACAGCATTCATACATGCACTTTATGATATAAGATTAAATACTGTCCCAAAGTTCTTATTAAACTATGGCACAAAGTCTTCGTATCGTTTGGGCACTTTCCGGTTTCGTTTCGGCCTGCCTGCGATATTGTCGTCGCTTCTCGGTTGTTCATTCTCAGCGTCGAAAATACTGCTCGCCACGGCTTCGAGTGTTTCTGGCGCTCTAGTCACTTCATCAGGAGCGCTGGTAACTGCCTCTGGAACATCATCAGGTCTCTCAGTTTCAGCATCTCGTATTGGCCTTTCAACCTTTTCACTCAATGTATCTCTGGACTGGTACCTTTTTACACCTGATACATTTCTCTTATACAGGACTCCAGTTGGAGACTTGACTGTCACCATACTGCCACTTCTGGATACGACAGTATAGGGTTGATGGTAATAAGGTGTATCTAGCTTACCACCAGTTTCATGTCTCACTAGAACATTATCTCCTGGCATGATGTCTGAGTACTTGGCTCCACGTTTCAAATCTGTGTACAGCTTTGCTGCACCTTTCTTTTCAGCATCGTGGTCCCTCATCTTCTGGTCATCTCGGATTTCCTTTATTTCTGGCATTTTTGTGTGGATTTTTCCAGTGGTTGCATGAGGCGTTGCTCGATAGACAGCCACATAAGATAGCAATGCTTCTCGCCAATTTTGTCCTTCTGCGTGTGCAATTCTCAATCGTTTTTCAATGGACTGATTTTGTCTCTCTACTTCTCTGTTGGCTTGCGGTCATTTCGGAGTTACTTTATGATGGTGGATACCTGTGGTCCTCATGTATTCTGCAAATGTCTCTGAAATGAATTGTGGATCATTGTCAGAGTATAATGTAACAGGTAATCCATATCTTGCGAATATCTCTGCTAACGCTTGTATTGTTTTTTCAGTGGTTGTGGACTTCAACACCACGTACTCATAGTATCTGCTGTAGTAATCTATCACTACCATAATTGATTCACCCGTCGGTAAAGATCCAAGAAAATCAACAGCTACGTCGATCCATGGTCCTGTCGGGAGTTGCGTACTCCGGATCGGTTCTGGCGGATTACTCCTACTTGTGATTTGACATCCGTGACAAGTTTTAACAAATTTCTCGGCGTCTTTATCACAACTTGGCCACCATACCTTGGTTCTGAGGTTTTGCTTGGTACCAATAATGCCTAGGTGTCCTTCATGTGCTAAGGATACGATCTTCGGTCTCAATCTTTGCGGAATCACCAATCTGCAACCTCTTAATACACACTGTCCGATGCAACAAAGTTCGTCTCTAATGGGAATGTAAGCCTTGTGAGTACACTTGTCCCATTGTCCACTCTGTATGCATTCTCTTACTTCCATGAGTTCTGGATCACGTTCGGATTCTCTCTCGACTTCCTTCATAGTCACAGCTTTCGGTGTCGCCTGAATAGCTACGAAGCGTACAAAGCTCTCTGTTTCTGTTCTCAATTCTGCCTTGGATTGTGGACATCCATTCTTCACCAATCTGGACAGCGGATCAGCAATGTTTGCTTTCCCTGCTATGTAGATTACTTTATATTTGTAGGGTTGTAGTCTGAGTACCCATCTCTCTATTCTGGCACATGGTTTGGATCTAGGTGCATAGATCACCTCTAATGGCTTATGATCTGTGATGAGTTCAAATTCAATGCCGTATAAATATGCATGGAACCTCTCACAGGCCCATACAAGTCCGAGTGCTTCTTTCTCTGTCTGAGAGTATCTTCTTTCCACATCAGATAACGATCTGCTGGCATAGGCAATGATTCTTGGTCCTCCATCATGCATCTGGACCAACACGGCTCCTAAACCAACTGGGCTGGCATCCGCTATGACTTTGGTTGATGCCGCCGGATCGTAATATCCAAGAGTTTTTGCATCTGTCAGGCTTTGCTTCAGCGCTGTGAAACGCTTTCTTCTGCTCAGATCCAAAATGAAATGGTACACCTTTCCTGGTTAGTTTCCTTAGTGGTTCTGCCACTGTAGCGAAATTAGGAATGAACTTTGCACAAAAATTGACCAATCCTAGGAAACTCCTCACCTCTGTTGCGTTCTGAGGTGCACGTGCATGTGCAATAGCTTTCACCTTGCCCTCTGCAGGGTTTAGTCCTTTCCGTGTAAGTCTGTGTCCCATGAAGTCCATTTCTGACACACCGAACTGGCACTTGTTTCCATTCACGGTAAGGCCTGCCTCCTGTAGTCTAGATAGTACACGCCTCAACCGTTTGTCATGCTCTTCCTTCGTTGGTGCATGGACTATGATGTCATCAGAAATGTTGGCAACTCCAGGAATGCCTTGAATCACTCGATGGATTTCATACTGGTAGATCTCCGAAGCTGCATTAATTCCAAATGATAGTCTCTTGTAACGATACAATCCACAGTGAGTCACAAATGTAGTTACATCTCGGGAACCTGGATCCAGCTCTAATTGATAATAGCCCCATTTCAGATCAATTTTTGAGAATATCTTACTGGTAGTTAGTTCTTGAAGTATTTCCTCCACCGTTGGTATAGGGTGTCGTTCTCTAATTATAGCTTCATTGGCCATTCTCATGTCAACACATAGTCTTATGTCACCCTTTGGTTTGGGCACAATCACTACGGGACTGACCCATTGTGTCGAATGTTCCACCGGTTCAATAATGTCTTGTTCGATCAATTCTTTAATTTTGGCTTCGACTTTCCCACGAAGTCCAAACGGAGTTCGGCGCATTGGTTGTGCCTTGGGTTTGACCGTTTCATCTACCGCTATCTTCAATTGTCGACCTTTCAGCTTTCCTACTCCTTGGAAGACTGCGGGGAATTCTTGCTTCATATCCTCGTATGATATTGAATTGACACAAGCTCCAATATGAAGTATTGCCAGGTCTTGTGCTGTGCTTCTACTCAACAATGGTTCTCCCCTCTCTTCTATGACAATAAACTCTGCTTCGGTGTACTTATCTCCAGCTTCAACAGTTGCAGTAAAACATCCAATGGTCTGCAATGGCTTGGTTGCTGTGTATGGATACAGTTTCTTGGAACGCTTCTTTGAGGTACAGATGATCTTTTTCCTTTTCAACTTCTCCCATAAATGTCGATCAATCACGTTACTGTCACTGCCTGAGTCTACAATAACCTGCACTGTCACTCCACCAACGATCACTGGGACCTTCTCATGACGTATTTCATTCAACGTAAATTGGTAACAACTCTGTTCCTCCTGGGTATCATCATCGTCGCCGTCTATCTGGTGAATGGTATCTTTCTTTCCAGGATACTTTCCTTTCCCCCAGGCTTTGCCTTTGGAAGTTGTATTCTTCCTCTTCTGGTCTGCATTGGACTTGCTTTTGCACTTCTTTGCAAAGTGGTCCTTGCCTCCACACTTTCTGCAAACTTTGCCTTTGGCCGGGCAATATGGGTCTTTTCCAAAGTGACCTCGGTTTCCACATCGATAACACTCCACGTCCTGTGTCAGCGTATATTTTGGCTGATTATGGCGATGTGAGAGCCTCTTAATTTGCTGGCTTGAGTTGTCTTTCAGGGTCATGGTATGAAATTGCCCTTCAACAGCCTCTAATGCAGCAGCAATGGTTAAAGCATCAGTGACGTCTTCTGAGTTTATCTGATCTGCAGTGCTGTACGACTTGATCCAATAATTGGTTGTCCAAATCAGCTGGCATGTAATTGCATCCAACAGCTAGCTGGCGTAGTCTCGTCACGTACTGAGCAATTGTCTGGCCATCTTCTTGTCTCGTTCTCCGAAACAAATGGCGTTGAAATGTAGCATTCGGTGTCACTACATAATGTGCATTTAATGCATCTACCGCTTTCCGGTACTCATCCTTTCTTCCAGTATTCAAAAGTGTCTTAAACGTTTCCCGAACTGAGGGTCCTGCAGTGAAAAGAAGTAACGCCCTTCTCTGCGCTTTTTGTTCAACTGTACCAGTATCTAGAAATAGGCCACGACTGTCGGCAAAGGATTCAAATTCTTCCAGCCATCCCTTCCACTTCACACTTACAGTGCTTGCATCACCCGTTGGGTCAAAATGAGCAATTCCATTATGTGTTAGAAAGTCACCGTCTTCCCCAGCCATGAGGAAATATTCCAGCTCCAAAAGTACTGAGTCAAGAGAAAATTCTTATCACCTTGAAGTAGTCTGTAATCCTCTGTAATCTTGTTTAGTCTTTAATTTTCTTCAAGCTTCTTTCATCCTCGTCACCAATGTCACATTTGTGGCCCGAAATGTGAAGTTAATAAAACATTAAACACAAGTTTATCAGGTAAACTTCTCCGTTGTCTTTATTCTCCCGTTTCCTTTGTTCTCTTGCTTGTGCTCTTATCTCTCTCATACCACGTGACTTCCGGTACATCTCATACATATTCATTATCATGACAGATATGTCCACAGTGATTATTCAAACATAAATTGTTCAAAGGGATTAGAAAACAATGCAAGGGGAAGAGCAATAGTTGGGCGGAACAGAGTTTATATAAGTGAAATCGGTCTAACGGAAAACCAGATTTACAACAAAGTAAATTATTAACATCTTACATTATCAAAGACCTCATCAAAAGATGGTCTTCTTTCCGGCAATTCATTCCAGCACTGCTTCATTAACTGAATACATTCCATGGGAGCCTGATCAGAGGTAATAATTGGCCTGAGCAAAGGAGGAGGCTTTTTTATATTCTGGATTATTTCTGTAGAAGGACAGCAAATGGGATCAATGGAGTTTTGTCATGCTATTACATTTTTTTCCCCCAAAGAAAAACATTTTCTTCTGAACTCAATGATTGCTTGAGTTCAGTTTCACAGCAAACAAAGAAAACAGAACATAACTCTTAGGGCAGGATCAGCAAACACCAGAGGACATCAGTACAAAGTTAAGGGAGGGAAGTTTAGGGGAGACTTTAGGGGTTAGCTTTTTTTTTTAAACACAGAGAGTTGTGGGTACTTGGAATGCCTTGCCAGGGATGGTGGTGGAGGCTGAAACATTGGAGACATTTAAAAGACTCCTAGACAGGCACATGGATGGAAGACAAATAGAGGGTAATGGGGTAGGGAGGGTTTAGTATCTTTTTTTTAGGAAGGGATTTACAACACTGAGGGCCAAAGGGCCTGTACTATGCTGTATTCTGTTCTGTAAAACAGCACAATATGGGCCCTTCAGCTCATGATGTTGTGCTAACCTTTTTAAACCTACTTCATGATCAATCTAACCTTCCCCCCCCCCCCACTCACAGCCCATAACCCCCCCCCCCATTTTTTTTTAATGTCCACTTGTCTATCTGTGTCATTCTCCACAATCACAACCAATAGTGTTCCAGGAACCCCCCCACTCTCTGTGTATAAAAAAAAACCTATCTCTGAAATCTCTCCTAAAGATACCACGATTTTCTTTTAAAATAAAGCAGCAACATGTGAACAGAAGGTAAATGTAGTGGTCTGTAAGTACAGATTCTTTTCAGTCTGATAGGTTTATTTGAGTAATTTCAGATGACTCATTCTTAAATAACACCTTGCAGATTTCAAAATGTCCCAAAGAATGGTTAATTAAGCACTTTTCAAACATTGTAGGAAGCAGTAAAGAGCACCATGATAAAATCCAAAATACTAGAAGGTAAAAAGATAAAGACTCTTACAATGCAATCACTCACAGACCACCTGGCCACTGAAATCAATCACTGGTCTAGCTCCAATCAGACTCCAATTGTTTGCATGCTTCCCCAATTTATATGGTGGGGAATCACTGAATCTTTGAGCTTTACTACCACATCCCTTCAACAGCCAAAGTCGGTGAAACTGATTGCTATAGTTTTTAATAGATCAGATGATGGATCAAGGAATAAACGAAGAAAGACTTTATTACTCAAGGAGCACCTTATGATCTAGAATCCATTGATCACAGGGGCAGTGAAACAGAATAAATTCAGATAGGAACTTGAGAGAGGTTAATTTTCAGGAATTTAGAGAAAAATGGACCAATAGGAATGAGAGCCATCAGACACATGATGGGCTGAATGGCCTGCTTTTGTGCTGTATTGATTCTGATTTTATGATTTCACAGAAAATATCTGGCCCAATATTTCAGTAAAATTATCTTTCATTTTTTAATCTGCAGTACATTTATCTGAAATGTTAAATCTCTGTCTACATATGATGCCTGACCTATTGTGAACTTCCAGTATTTTCTGTTTGAATCCTCCCTTGCCCAGAGAAGTTACCTAAGGGGATTTAATTCAGGAGAGCTGAAGGATTGAGCCAAGTCCCTGTGCATCACATTTCAGCTCGAGACAATGCACTCAATGTTTAAGTCTTGGGAGTTGGGCTTTGCAGGCAAGGGTCTCGACAAGATATTAAATCTCACAAAGAAAATGCTTACCTTCTTCAGACATTTGAAACATACAATATGGTGGGCCTCGAACAACTACCTCCTGCATTATTATGGAGAAACTATAAATATCACCTTTGAAGGTGCCATTCATTAAAGGGTTAGGTTTTCGTAATATCTCAGGACTAGTCCAAAAGAATTCTGAAACAGAACAAAAGTTTATTATTCTCGAGATCAAGATCAAGTGATTCAAGATTCAATTTATTCTCATAGTAATAAAACAGTGTCATATTATATTAAATTCCTTTTTGCCTGCTGCAAGGCAGACAGATTCACCACCGGTAGGAATTACCCAGGCGCCTCTCTACTATCTCTCTTTCACACACATCTCAAATTAAACACAACTACTTAAAATGTATCTAAAAAGACAGTGCCACAATACATTGATTTTCAGGGGCTGGGCCCATGGTTACAGAAGAAACAGGCTGAAATATGTCTTTAGGTGTTAAAATGTCTGCTAATGTTCACCTGATCCAAAGAAGCTGCTGCAGGTTACTACCGGGCTGCCATCAAGGCCAGGTTTACCAGGATCTGCTGGACTCTGGATGTTAAATTGTCTTTTGTTTAAAAGGGAAAAGCACTCTCACAGTTCGCCATCTCTCGAGGTCGAAGCTACGGCATCTCCCCCCACGAGGCCCCAGTGATCATGGACACGCATCTTCAGGACCTCCCGAACAGGGCCCACAACTCTGCCACTCCGGACACCTCCTCCGGCTCCGCTGTCCGTCTCTATGATCCCCGGCGACAGGCAATGTCAACTCCGGCGCCGGAGACTGAAGGCCACATCACCCCAGCAGAGGCCTCGATCCTATCAGCCTTTCGAGTTCGCAACGAACCCCCCCCCCCCCCCGCCCCCACAGTCGGGGTCTGTACACTTTGCGGGCACTTTTGGAGATCTGCTCTTGCTTGGCGTTCCCCAAATTTCAAGCCCTGTGTTCCAGGCTTCATCCTTGTCAGCTCAAGAATTGAGCACAGCATCTACTTGAGGGGGGTGTGATGATATGGATACCTGCCATTTCATCACTTGGCCACAGGGTGTCACCTGTGGCCATTCACTATATAAAGGTGAGACAATCGCCTATTGAATACTTCTGATCTTCCTGGCTAGAGGCAAGGCTGTGTTAGGTTTCTTGGTTGATTAAAGTTCCGTTTCAATCTCACACTCTACTTGGTTGATGTGTCGTTACAGGGGGAGTCTTGCAGCACCCAGTCCGGAGAGGCCACTGCGCACCACCATCTTAGGGCTGAGGTCTGCAAGAACCACATCGAGTTACCAAGTATAGGTTTAGAAAATTAAAAATGATGAAATACTAGCTGCTTCTGCTCTTCTCAGCTTATTCTTCTTTCATTACAGAACATATTAGATTTATACTGAAATTCTGAAGCTTGTTGCTGAACTAATGAAATTAATTGAAATGGAATAATATTGTGGAGAAGAATTAAAATAGGTCTGTTTTAATTTATGATCATGCCATCTTTTTTCATTGAGTTCATAGTTTACTCACATGATTTTCTTTAACTCTCTGGATAATTCTAAATATTCTAGTGCAAAAATGATTTGACCAACTGGAACGAGTTAAAAAAATTAAAAATTAATTTTCATAAATGAGCATTGTAAGACATTGTAAGGATAAGGCATTGGATTATTGTCAGGATACACACTGTGTCCTTATGGTTAGATCTGAAATGAAATAGTAGGAAATCAGTTGAAAACATAATTGTGCAAAGCCAAATCCAAATCAGAAAAATAAAAAGAACACTTAACTTTAGACTCAAAGTAGATGACCTCATTCATGGCTAGCATAAAGTCGAGGGATCACCTTTAAAGTGCAGCCAGTTCCTGAGCTATAGCTCATTGGTAGCATGCCGGAGCAGGAGGTGAGGTATATCAACATAGGACCTTGCTTTGACCCTGATTTCCATGTAAATGTCAGAGATGAGCTTACCTGTGATGATGAAATGCTCAGTGGTTCTCTGTAGAACTGTCAACTGCAAGTTAGCATAATTTAGTCCAATGAAATTTGTTCCAACAGAGGTATTAACCTATTTAATATGAATATCTCTATGTGTTGCTAAAACAATGAAAGGTGGAATGTACACCACAGAGACTCACAGAGGAATACAACATGGAGGCAGACTGGATCCACCAAGTCTGTCCTGGTCCCCATAGACACATTAATCTTGCACTGATCCATTTTCATTATCTCCATATTTCCATCAATTTCCCCCACCAACCAGGCAAAGTTCACAGTGCAAGTGACTAATGGAGGAAATGTAACAGAAAGGTATATCAAGATGAAAAACTAGGAACCGTGCTGATAGCAATATTGTCTGCTTGCTTCACCTTCTGCTGGAGGTTCCTCCAATGGAATGCACTGGGCTTTTGCCACATCAATAAATCCATAGTCCGTCACTTTAAGCACAAAGCGGCCATCCACCACACAGTTGCGTGACTTCAGGTTTCCATGGACATAATCCCGATGGTGTAAATACCTCATACCCTGTAGCAATAAAGAAAAGCAATACCTAGTTTACCTGGAGGTTGCTAACAATTTTCATACTGAGTAACCATAAAGGCATTCTTACTGTCCAACGAGCTGTTTTGTAGTATATAATTACATTACCAGAATAAGGGCATTGTCATTGCTGCTTGACCATCAGGTACCGCGCTGAGCCGCATGTGAATGTGATGACATTGCCCTTCATATTCAATGGTCAAAATACTACTAATTTGTATTGTGCATATCCACTCAGTCCTACTTCCTCCTCGCTTGAGTCTATTTCACCTTCTTCTGGCTTTCATTTTAGATGATATGGCTGGCAATCCTCTCTCCTCAAAACATAAGAGAAGCTTTACAGTGCTTTCTTTGGAGACCACAGAGTCCCAATGGACATATTTTACACTGTTCTGACTGATTTTCTGCCTAATTTTTATGTCAGTCAGCAATACAAAAGTAATTGATCTCATCTTACAGTTTTTGGAGAGCTTGCTGTATACAAATTAGTGGGTAGGTTTCCTACATTACAATACTTCAACAGCATTTATTTGACTGTAAATCTCTTTCAAAGGCTGAATTTACTGATAGTCAATGTTCCCTCTAATATTTTATAGTCAATGAGTGCAAAAATCGGATGCCATGCAAATTTTTTTACTGTGACCAAAGTATGTGCCCACTGAATGCTTGTGCAAACGTAAGCTTGAAATGGTTTCAAGATCATTTTGGCCCAGCTCATCTATCCGATCTAATAAATCTGTTTTAATAGAATACAAGCGTGATTAATTCCTTGTCTAACTGACTAAATGGTTAACAGAAACCGTTGTTCAGAGATTATTTTCAATAGGTAGAGTTATTAATTACTACATTATTTTAGGAAACTATTTGGGCACACATGAATTTTCTTTGTGTGCTGGTTGTAAACGGTGTGTGCGTGCATGCGCACATGCGCACGGGGGAGAGCGAACAGCGCTGGCAGTGCTCTTCTCTATACCATGAAGAAAGGGACGACTCATCTGCCATAAATCCCATCTACCTTAATCAGATCCAACAGAAGTGATGACTTGAACATCCAGTCCAATTTCACATCTTCATTTCTCAGTAGATCAAGGAGGCTCCCACGAGTGCAGAACTCTGTCGCAATAGCAAGCAACCCGCAGTCATGGAAGTAGCCGAGGAAAAGGTTTATGTTTTCATGTCGTAAGTCCTTCATCTGAAGCAATAAAAGTCTAACAATCAGTGGAACCGGAATAGATGGATTAAAGTAAACTAAGATGAACTCATCTTTCAAATGAGTGGCTGCCAAATGAGAATGCTGCAGAACCTATGTTCTATGAAGAAGTGTGCGTATTCCTTACGCAGCTGTTGTTGCTTTATTTAAATGCTATTCCTGGTCTGTTCATCTGGTCCAAATGCATTAAGTTGTAAAGCAGCTACTGATAGCACTTTTTAAGAATTTTCAGTTATCCAACCTTGCCTTTATTTTTGTCTTTCTTTCTTGTGTGGAAGCATCTTATTTCCACCTGGGTGAGCTGAAGCAAGACTGGGAAATATCATTTTTCGAAGTTGCAGCACAGGCTCATGTTACACTATTGTTTTATTGAGTGAAATGGATGTTGTGCTGCTTTACTGTTCTATCATAGTTAGCTTAGTTTGACTACTTTTGTGTAACCATTTGGAAAGTTAATTATTTAGAATTTCGTGATCCAGTGACATATGTTATTCTGAAGTAAGTCACATCTCATGAATGGGATTTCATTCCTATCTAAGCAAAAATAAAATCTCCCACATATTTTTCAATAACAACACAGATCTCTTATCAGATTGACCGCCAGTAGATGGGCTGGTGAGATTTGGAGTTTTATAACATTATTGTCTCACAATAATGGTATGTATCTATTTTAAAATGTTTTACAACAGTGGTTCTCAACCTTCTTCTTTCCACTCACATACCACTTTAAATATTCCCTATGTCAAAGGTGCTCTGTGATTAGTAAGGGGTTGCTTAAGGTGGTATGTGGGTGGAAAAAAAAGTTTGAAAACTACTATTTTAATTGTACCTCATTGACTCATTATGTGCACGGTTTCCTAACTCCAAAGGAAATGGGCCAATGACAATTTTTCTCAAGCAAAATATTTCAGTAACAATTGGGTCTAGAGCAGTGGTTCTCAACCTTCCCTTCTCACTCACGTCCCAGCTGAAGCAATCCCTTACTAATCACAGAGCACCGATGACATAGGGATTACTTAAAGTGGGATGTGAGTGGAAAGAAAAAGGATGACACCCACTGTTTTACCAAGTATGAGATTTATTTGTAGAATGTTTGGTAGAGAGTTAATATTACCTGATCAAATGAAATTTGAGAGATTACTTGTTGATAAGGGGAAAAAGGGATTTGTCTCAGAAATGTATATGTTATTACAGGAAAAGATGAAAAAGGTGGATGTACTTAAAACAAAAGATAAATGGGAGAAGGATTTAACTATTCCTATATCCATAGAGGCGTGGTCTAATAGTGTTGATAGTGTTACGAAGTTAATTAATGTACGATATAGTCTGGTTAATTATAATTTTTTGCATCAGTTATATTTAACTCCTGAAAATTTTAAAAAAATATGGATTTAGTCTGTCAGACATATGTTTTCAGTGTGGTACTTTCATACATTCAGTATGGGAATCTATAAAGGTTAAACCCTTTTGGGAAAATGTAATTAAATTTTTGCAAGATTTAGCCAAAATAGATCTATATGTTGATCCATGGGTATGTTTAATGGGATACATGAATACAATTACGACAGGTTTACAATTGGAGAAACCTCAAATTGCATTTATACGTCTAGGATTGGCAGTAGCTAGGAAATGTAGAGCTGTTACTTGAAAAAATTATGTTGTACTGAGTATACAAAGATGGCATAATGAAGTTCAATCATGTATTTATTTAGAAAAGATAACGTATAATTTGTGGAATAATTATTCTTTTTTTGTTAAAATGTGGAGTTTGTATTTGGAATGTATGGGTTTGGGTGTTAAGTAAAAAAATTTTTATTTGTGATGAAAGATGTAAAACAATGGCACACCGTACAACAACCTGATATTACCTGATACAATGGCACACTGTACAACAACCTGATATTACCTGATACAACCTGATATTACCTGATACAATGGCACACCGTACAACAACCTGATATTACCTGATACAATGGCACACCGTTCAACAACCTGATATTACCCGATATTACCTGATACAACCTGATATTACCTGATACAATGGCACACCGTACAACAACCTGATATTACCTGATACAACTTGATATTACCTGATACAATGGCACACCGTACAACAACCTGATATTACCTGATACAATGGCACACCGTACAACAACCTGATATTACCTGATACAATGGCACACCGTACAACAACCTGATATTACCTGATATTACTGTTTTTAAAAAAAAAGCTCCAAGGGGGGAGGATTTTTGGGGGTGGGATAGGTTGGGCGGGGGGGGGGTGGGGTTAGAGGATAGTTTTAGATTATACTTTGTATTTTTTTTGGTTCTGTAAATTTCTTAAATAAAATTAAAAAAAAACCCCACTGCTTTACAATATCTTGAGATGGTATTGAGTATTATTGGACCCCTCCCCCCCCCCCCCCCCACAAATTCACATGGTGCAAATATTTCTACCCTGTAGAATCCCTTCATCTACAACAGGTCAGGGGAAATAACTTTACCAAGAGTATATTAAGGTGCGGTATGGATTATTGAAGAAGTTGGATGTTATTTATTTCTTTATCATGCAAAATTAAAACAGCTCTATAAAGATAGCGGAACTAATCATTTTGTATAAGCATTCAGATAACAAGGCTGAGAACAGTCTTAATCTAAATCTTGGTGATGACATCAGTTCACATTCCCATGCAACCTTTTTTTCCTTTTGCTGACTGTTCAAATCCTCCTTAAACTGAAGGAGTCTATCCAAATAAAATGAAAACAAAAAGTATTCTATTCATGCTTCACAAAGAGTCTCAAAGGGCTGAATGGTATATTCCTGAACCGCTTGTCATTAAATATCCCCTGGTTCAGCCATGTTTTCATTTAACTGCATGGCTGGCTCGACAGGCCAAATGGCCTACTTGGGCTCCTATATTTCATATTTTTATGTTCTTATGTAATTTTCACAATCATGAACTTGGACATGGCCAACGAGTGAAATATTAAAAGTGATCCTAAATTTGTTAATTAATCTTGTTTCAACAGTGCTATTAAGTAATGGAAAGCATTTGCCTGAATCAATGTTCCAATGAATAAATCCTGAAGCATCAAAGACTTGCAGTCGGCCAAAACACCCGAAACAACAGGACAGTCAGGTCTATAAGGAACCATGGCCAGGCCATGTTTGTCCTGAGTGATATTATACTAGTAAATGGGAACTCCCATTTACTAGGTTGGAGAGGAAAGGGGTAGGTTGAGAGGGTGTTGATAGAAAGGATTTGATGTGAAGGGCATGGAATTTCAACAGAATGGTGGCAATGTGTGAATTGGAGAATGAATATTGGTAAGAACTTAACAGCTAATGGGTGAAGCCAAAGGAATCCTAGACAAAATGACACCTGGGGCTCCAAGAAGATGTCGCAAAAATCTGTGTGTTTGTTTACCTATTAACATGCAATTAATGCCTAAAACAATACATTTACTTGAAATCACTTTAATTGGAAATAATTGTTTGCAATACTTTAAAAAAAGTTTTAGTTTTAAACTTACCATTTCAAAAGCAGCCTTTGTGCTTGGCTTTATGTCGCCAAACTCTTCATATGGGAACTTTTTGAACCAAACCCAGTCACCCTGGAAAATTGAAACCATCCGGATTAGGATGTATGATTTCCAATTTTAGTGGTTTCATTTTCATCAACAAGTGGATTGAGAAAAATGATGCACTGTATCGTTGTGTACATCTCTGCTTCTTGCCCACAAGCAGTGCTCTCTAGAAAGCATTCTTCAATTCAGGACTACATACTCAGTAAAAACAGAAAATATTCAGCAGGTCACACCATACCTGACAAAACAGGGAAGAAGCCAAAGGAAGCTTGTAAAATTACGGGGAAGGTGATGGACGGAGAATGCATCTGATCGGGTAAAACCGGGTTGATAACAAGATTTTCTGACCAATGAATGAAGAACCGGAGAGTGAGACCATAGACAATGTAGGAGTTACGAAATACAGGGCAGAAAGATATGCCTGGCAGGTCAGGCTCAGCATGTCCTCTACTCCCTGAAGAAATAAAGTGGAAAAATCAACTGAGCTGAGATGATATTTACTCAATAACCAGACTGAATAGTCAATGAAGGTCCAAAACTAAGGGGTTCTTGTACAAATTTTGTGAGGATGGCTTTCATTATCAACACTGCGGATAGCAATATTTTTTCGGTAAGTTGTGTACACTATAACTTCAAGGCCATGTGTGTTCAAACAAGATGGAGATTACCTCATAAACTGCTACATTTGAGTTTTCATAGCTGGCAGGTGTCAGGCTCCCTACGGAGTATGATCGTATGAGAGATTTCCTGCTCCGTGTTTCAGAAAGACAACGTGCTCCTTCACTTAGTTGACTGTCCTCAGTGCTGATTTTCTTAAAATTAGACATGAGGATTTTAGGACACAATATAATATATGGGATAATTGGAAAGGGTGCTGATTATATGCACTCCTAAAAAAATTTAAATTCACACACTATAATATAATTGGCAACATAACTGGTTACAAACCTTTATACTGAGCTGCGGATTTATAAATGTCACATCACTGAAAGTCAGTAAAATCCTATCAGGGCCTTTCATTAATTTTATTTGCATTATTTGCCGCCTGGAAATAGAAACAACAGAAATTATACAAACAAAGTATAAAATAGCAATCACTAGGAAACGAATCGTACCACCTAGTCTCAACAGGTCTGTTCTGCTTCATTTTTAATCACACACAGCCTTGTTCAAAGTTCAAAGTTAAGATTTATTGTCGGAATACATTCATGACATCACATACAACCCTGAAATTCTTTTTCCAGTGGGCCAGGCAGAATGACTGCTTTTCAGTAATGCCAACAAACCTGCACTCAAGAAAAGATACATATGTAAAAGAAAGAAATGTAAACATAAAGGAAGTGCAAAGAAACGGTGCAATACAGAAAATATTCAATAATGTGCAAAGTACAAGACCTTAAATTGAGTTTGTGGTTTTGGGGGTCTGATGGTGGAGGGGTAGCAGCTGTTCCTGAACCTAGTGCTACAAGTCTTATGGCACTTACACCTATACCTCTTCCTGATGGCAGGTGATGTCCTGTAGTGCAAAATAATCTGCCTCTTCATCTAAGCCAACTTGGTAGTCAGCCCTTCCGATGAAATATTAATTTTCAGGCAAAAGGTACTGAAGCTTGAAAGCTAGCACCTCTAGGTTCAAGTCAAAAGACAAAAACGCAAGAGGAACTCGGCAGGTCTTGCAGCGTCCATAGGAGGTAAAGATATATAACTCAGGCTTGAGTTCTTAAGGCATTCAAAGAAACATTGATTATATATCTTTGCCTCCTATGGACACTGTGAGACCTGTTGAGCTTCTCCAGCATTTTTGTGTTTTTATTACAATCATAGCATCTACAGACTTCCATGTTTCTCAACTCCAGGTTTAAGTACAATTGCTTTCCTTTTAGAACAGTAATTATGGACTGTCTGCACGATTGCAAGCCACTTTATCGAATTAGGATTACTGTGAATATTTATTATCAATCTTTTGTATTTATTATCTCTTTTAATTTAGCTAAATTTAGCTAATTACATTTTTCGTTTTTCTTTAGAAGTACCCATTCAGATGCAGCAATTAAGAATTTCAGGCATTTGTACATTCACAAGGTGTATGACAATAAACTCATTACATTATCAATGTGGTAGCAGTCCTCTCACTGAAATGGCATTTGACTCCTCGTGACTTAATCAGACACAAACTCACATAAGTTCACAAGGCTCCTGTCTGTTCATCAACACTGTAGAATAACATTAGGATCTCAGCAGGCCATAATGTGCTCATTTTAAACTATGTTTCTGCGAGGCATGCAGGTTTAAATTCTATTATTATTGATTCACATTCGTGTGATGGCAATAAAACATTTGAGACGAAAAATAATTTAATCATTAGATCTCAAACTTTTATGATTAAGGACAATATGCCAAGGACTGTACCTTATAAAGCAAGCAAGACCTGCACTGAAGAGCACTGCCAAGGTAATCAACAGCGGCACTATGACAGCAAAAAAAGGATCGATGCCTGAAATTAAAATGTGGAAAGATAAATCAAATTACTTAAGAATAAAATTTAAGAGAAATAAAATATTTCCACTTATGTAAGTTTATTTTAAAATATTCCTTTGCATTATCCAACATGCAGATGTCCAAAAATATACAGGAAGATTCTAGAGTCTGGTTGAAGGGGTACCCAATATCGGAAGCAAGATGTGAGAGGGCGCCGAGGGTGCTGAAGGCTTCCTGATCGTGTCAGAGGTTTTTGGATGTGGAGTTCGGGTTGCCGATGGTTTGGACAGAAGTCTGTGTGGCTGCAGAAGCTGTGGGATCGCTGAAAGCGAATCCATGGAAACTCAGTGTCTCTTGGCACGAGTCTCTTTTGCTGGTCTTTCTCTAACTGTAAGGGGCACTGGGCAATTTCGTCTGATGGCAAATCTTTGTCTGCCTTACGGCAGACTAAATGCAGTTTTGTGTAATTCTACATCTGTATTATTCCATGACAATAAAGGGATCTTGAATCTTGAAAAGTGCTCTGCCAACATATTATATGTTATGTGAAACAAAGTTTCAAAGTACAGGTGATTGTTGTTCATTCTCCATTGGACCTGTCTTCATCGATAGATTGACTCAAGTGAAAGGATGACCAATGGCCCTGACAGGTATCCAACCCTTTAATCAGTTTAATCATCT
Organism: Narcine bancroftii; assembly: GCF_036971445.1. Taxonomy (NCBI): domain Eukaryota; kingdom Metazoa; phylum Chordata; class Chondrichthyes; order Torpediniformes; family Narcinidae; genus Narcine; species Narcine bancroftii. The sequence goes on from NC_091476.1 coordinate 8,547,959, forward strand.
ACTGGATCAACACATCTATGCTGACCAGGACTTATGTGGCAACAGAGGTATTGGAATCCCAATTGTGCCTGACAAATTTATTCAAATTTTCTGTGGATTTATCAGCCAGAGAAGAGCAAGATCTACTGAGCTTATACTTGGATTTTCAAGAGATGTACAAGGGGCTACACAAGAGGTTATATCATGAGAGAAGATATCATGGTGCTGGATCTGAATAGAGAATTGGTTTAACAGCAGAAAGATAAGAGGGATAATAAGATTATTTTCAAGAAGACAACCTGTTATCAGTGGGTGCCGTGGTGATCTTCACTGGGTCTACAACTCTTTATATTAATGAGGGAGAGGAAGGAAGGAAGCCAATAAATTGTAGTCGAATCTGTAGAGTGGAGAAATAGGTGGGAGGCCGACAATTAGTTCAAGAGTGGTACTGATTGATTATGTGAGCGAACAAAAAAAATTGGCAAATGGGATAAAATAAAGTAAAAGATTAAGATGTTCTTCTTAGGAGGAGACAAATTATTATTTGAATGAAAAGAGCTGCAGAAAGTTGCAGCACAAAGGGATCTGGGGGCCCAGACCGGAAACAAAAAGCTGGTATAATGTTGAGCAGAACCAGGAAGGCTAATGGAAAGCCGGCCTTTATTTGCAGGAGGCTGAAGTATATACGGGCAGCACAGTTAGCTACTAAAGCGCCAGTGACCCGGGTTTGTACCTGGTGCTGACTGTAAGGAGTTTCTATGTTTGCTCCGGTTTCCTCCCACCCTTCAGAAACATACAGGGGTGGTAAGTTAATTGGAATATTTGGAAGGGCCTGTTATTGTGCTGTATGCTAAATTAAATTGAATTAAAATTAAAACTGCAACCTCGATAATGCAATTTTTAGCATTATTTGCAATGTAACGCTGCCGCAAAATAATGAAATTCGTGACATGTTCATGAGAATAAATTCTGATTCTGACCACATCTTGTGAACTGTTTTGCTTTTTATAGCCTTAGTTAAGGAAGATACACTGCATTTGGAGGAAGTTCAGAGAAGATTCAGACAAGAATAATCCTGGCTGTTGAGGGAATATATTATGGGAAGAGGTTGGGACTGTATTTATTGGAGTTTAGAAGAAAGAGAGACAATCTTCCAAAATAAATAACATTAGAAAATTTAACTGAAAATGTTTCCTCTTGAAAGAAATTCTAGGATGAGAGGGCATTGAGTGAGTATAAGGAGGCAAAGTTTAATTCCTTCTCTCAAAGAAAATCTTTGGAACTCTCCGCCAGCAAGCTTCAGAAGTTGAACCTCTAAATAGATAAATGCTGAGATAGATAGATGTCATAGAATCAATAAGGAGGGGTGGAGAAAACGGGAACATATAGATCATATTGAACGGGGTAGGGGGGCAGGGGGTGTCAAATGACCTATTTCCAAAGGAATGAGTGTCTAAGATGGGGAAAATGTAAATTGATCTTGAAGTCTTGAATTAATTGATGTGTGCCCAGAACTGTAACATACATGTTAATGGATATCACATTCATTAGGAGAAACACACGGTTGGGGACATGATCACACTAGTCTGCTTCAGCTTCACATGGAACTTGTTACAAAGATGTGTGGAGTGAGGTTTGCAGACCTCAATCACTAGGAGAATTTTGGGACAATATCTGAAAAAGCAAAATTATTTTTATTCAATCAAAAATAAAGAGCTGCTATAATAATTCTAGGCTGTTCATTAAAACATGACAATTCTGTCAATATTCAATTTTGAAAAATGTTCATTAAGTCATTGATTTGTCAGTTTTAATGGAAAATAAGTCCTTTTTAATGAAACTACAAAACTCAAAGAGAACAGCTCACTTCACCTCCTGTGCAGATTTTCCCTTGGGTGAACCAGCACGCAGAGTCTGTTTTTGGCGCGATGCCATTGGGAAAATGAATGCTTTGCCCTGTTAATCGTATTAAATCCGCTTCCATATCAACAAGGTAAGTGCGATGCAGTTCATTTCCTTCCCCATCGGTGTCCAGGATTACATAATCAGTGAAGCTTTCCCCATTTTCATTTGTCCAGATCTTTTGGTTAAAGCCTTCAAACCTAATGTTTTTGGAAAATTTTGCTATGTTTCTACCAGAGATCCAGCCTCTGTGTCTCTTATTGTTGTCTATAGCTTTGGCAAGAAAATAGATTGCATTGTAGATTGTTCCAAACAGAGGTGACACCTGGTGAGCAAAAAGAAGCTGTTTGAAAGCCTTTTCTATTTAAAAACCCACCACTGGCAGTGGGATGTAATTAAATCATGACACCCTTTCATTAGCCAGTTTTCCATTCAGAATGTGGATTTATAAATCAAATATTAAAACTGAGGGCAGAACAGATGCTTTTAAGAGAATTCATGAATTACAGTATATGTCCCATGACACAGAATTGTGAAAATTGATGATACAAATAGAGGCCAATCAGGTCACCTTGTATATTCTTACTTCCCAGTTCTCAGTCCACAGCCTTGAGGCACACAGTAACAAAAGTACACCCCAAGGTTCTGCTTAAGTATAAAGTAAAACACGAAAATCTGCAGATGATGTGATTGTAATAAAGAGTCAGATCTTGCAGCGTCCATAGGAGGTAAAGATTTATTACCAACACTTTGGGCCCCAGAATTTCTTCTTCCTTACTTTAAGCCAGTGGGTCCTAAACCTGCTCTTTAAATTAATGTATTTTGCCTGAAATCAATCTCCCTCGTTATTCACCCCTCAGCTACAGGAAATTTCTGATTCATCTATAATCATAATTTTATACACATTCATTAAATCTCTCCTCAGCAACCTCTGTTATGAAGAAAGGAGCCCAGCCTAGTCAATCTCTCTTCCTAGCTGATTATGTTCAGCCTGGACAACATCTTTTTACATTCCCCTGAATGTTTTATTTTAGTTTTCACAACCTTACCAAATCTAATAAACAAAGCCATTCATGTACATATTTGTACCCAAAGTCCATATTTGTCCCAACCCACCCCTCCTGACCCACCACAGAGAATACATTCCAAAAACTTATCTCGATCCCACTCATCATAGGGCACTCGACCCCTATCAAGACCTGGAATGAAAAGAAATCACAATGGCAACACCATTTAAAGAAAACACTAAAAAAAAAGAAACTCAAAAGAAAAACTCAGGACCTGAAAAGAAAAGGACAGGTGCGTCATCTGCACCAAGTCCTATTTCTGTAATCACACCTCTGGCCGCACTGGGATAATTTAACCTTAACCCTCTTTACAAGGGGGGAATCAATCCACCTGAGAACCAATGCACTGCAATGCACTCTCACAAATACGTCAGGTTTCCTCCATCCCCTGAGCCATTCTTTTTGTCACTTTCTTCCAATTTTCTTCTTAAGTCATTTACTTCCATTTCTACAGCCGTTTCTCGTTCTTCCACATTTTCTAATCTTTTCCCTATTTCTATTCCTATTCTACTCACTTTTTTCTTCTGTACTTTTCATTTTTCTTTTCATTTCACTAAATTCTAATGTCAACCATTCTTTTAATGCTCTCATTTGTTTTTGAAATTTTTAAAAATCTATATTCTGTCCATCTATTTTACCTTCTATTTCTCTGTGCAGATCTTGGTCTTCTTCTTCCTCTTCTTCTGTGTCTGCACCTGTGTTTGTGTCTTCTTCTTCTCTTCCTTGTATCTGTGTCTCTTCTGACTTTCCTGATGAGTTGCTTATCTCACTTTTCTGGGCTTCTTCTTGCTTGGCTTCTTGCTGTTGGTCCTCTTCTTCTGGGCTACTCATCTGTTAGGCCTCCTGCTGCTGCTCTTCTTTCCTATCACTCCCTTTCCTGTCACTTTCCTCTTCTTCCAGCTGAGAGCCCTGGTGTCGGGCATCCCTCAGCTGGTTGCGTTGTGTTTGCCCACTCCTCAGCTGAGCCCCCCTCCCGTTGGTGTTCTCCTTTTCCTTAGTAAGCGCACTGCGCACTTTTGTTTGGGTCAAAGAGCCATTTTTGCAGTCCAGCGGTCAGGGGGGTCACGACTCTGCAGGGTCGTCACCAACCTTGGAGAACGGGCTCTCTCCTCCACGTCGGCTCCCTGTTTCTTCATGCAGGTAAGGCCTTCTCCTTTTTCTTCCGCCATCTTTTCTTCTATTTTTCCCATTGTTTTTATTTTTACTGTTTCCTTCTTGGGTGCCATTTTCTTTTTTTTCTCTACAACTTTATCTTTTATTTGTTATGTTTTGTATTTCTTGAACTTTGTATTTTCTTCACTTTATTTCTTCTTTTCTGGAGAGGGCTGGTATTCCCCTGCCAGCCACTACTCCATCACGTGATTCCTCCCCTGAGCCATTCTTGATCTCAACACACCTTGGTCAGAACTGTATAAACAATCTAGCAAAGGCTGGATAGCTCCTAAAATAGTATTCTGAAAAGTTCTAGCAAATACTCGCTGATCTTATGTCTTTCGCTTTGGTTGGTAAATGGAAGTGTACTCTACGGATTCTTAATCATTTTACTCACCAATCTGTGAGCATGCCTTCCAAGCTTCTTGTTCCTTTAGAAACACACAATTTATTGAGCACTCTTTGTCCTGTCTGCGTCCATGGCCTTATACTCTGTAGATTGGATTTCATTTGCCATTTTTCTAGATTCATCTGCTTTCTTCCTCGCGATCAGCCACATTACAGGGACATAGATAAGGTACATAGATGTTGGGGGTTTTTTTTTTACGGGGTAAGGGAATCTGAAACTAGAGGGCATAAATTTAAGGTGAGAGGGGAAAGTTTTAAAAGGGACCTGAGGGGCACCTTTTTCACACAGGTGGTGGGTTTATGGAACACATTGCCAGAAAAAGTAATAGAGGTGGGTATTTAAGATATTTAAAGAGATACATGGATAGTAAAAGTTTAGAGGGTTATGGAGTGAATGCAGGTTTGGGTAGACAATTTGGTCGGCAGGGACGAGTTGGGCTGTAAAACTAATTTCTGTATGATTATGCAACATTGATTCTGGATCATTGATAAAAACTACAAAAAGCAACAGACCAGTCCTAACCCCTACAAGCCCTTCCTGCAAACAATCTTCCTTCATTAAAACCCATGCCAATTAGTATCTTTTGCTTCTCACTACTGGGTCAAATGTTAGATGGGCCCATGAGGGAGTTTGGAATATGGAACCCCATTCAAAACCCATATAACCAATTTTCTACTGAGAAAACCATATTGCATGGGCTGTTCTTATTCTCAAAAACCTCAAACATGGCTTTCCTGTAATATGCTGTCATTAATTAATCTGTGCCTTTCAAAATGATGATTTATATAATCCCTCATTTATTGTTTTCTTTTTATTTACTCATTATCAACATCAGGTTGACCAGTCTACTGTTTTATTTTTATTACCTACAGTGGAATGATAGCCCTGATAACTTTTCCTTCATACATTATGTTTGGCCTTACACTTAGGTCTCAGAATATCAAGTAGAATAGTACAAATGTATGAATGAAATATTACTTAACATTTAAATGGTACCAAACAACATGGTTATTGAATCCAGAAGACTAAAAGGATCCCTGAAGTGTGCTGATCTCAAATAGTATGTTGAAGGATGCCTCAACTTTTGAGTCAAGAAGAAAAGTTAGTTCCTACAAATATTCATTTTTTTTTACTGCTGGAAAGAAAGCGGGAATTGGGTTTTGCAGGGATGTGTGTTCAACTAATCCATGAGAAAAGGTTGCTTGGGCAAGGAATCGGAATGAATAATGCACCCATTTCACTTAAATGTCATCAGTAAAAATAGGGTGATGGTTACAAAATACATAAATTAATAGTACCTGCTCAAGCTTGAAGTGAGTTGCAATTTCCTGCTTCTGCACACGTTCATTAAATGCCTGATGAAATGACATTCTTGTGGAATCCACGGTGATAGTCAACACCGAGTCATAAGCCTTTTGTAACTTGGAGTTATTCATCAGCACTGGGTAGGGAGTATTTTGATATGGGAGGCTGTATAGAAGAGTGTCATATGGTACGAAGATGTAGCTGCCATCGGTCATCTGCAAGTCATGGGCAACTTCCAAAACCTGTTTCTGTACCCTACCTCCGTTAAGAACTGAGTGCATACACATGATGATCACTGAAAACATAAAGAACAATTGTCTTATGAAGGCACTATTGTAGATTAAAGATTCATTATCTATTTTGTCAGAAAAAAATTCTATAACCCAATGTATCTTTTGTTGAAGTTTGATAATCTAATACAATTGCATGCAACACCTGATCCTTTGTCATATGAATTTATTTAGTTAACTAAATCTAATTTTCCTTTTATTGAGAAATATAGCTGAAAATGAAATGCCTAGGATAGAAACACTTCTAAAGTTGACAAGAATATGACGTCACCCACGGTAAGTTGGAGAATAATTGACTCTGAGTCAGAAATGTTTTCAGTTTAAGTCTCACTCAGAGTCAAGGACACAACACCTGGGAAGGTGCTCTGCTAAGGTACCAACAAAGTGCTGGCAACTGATTGAGATGATAAATATGATTTGTATTTCAGGTGGATATAAAGATGCTGTTGCATTACTTTGTGGAAGTCTAGGGGAGGTTACCCTGTTTGCTACAATATCAAAATTTATAAAACAGGTTATATGATTATCTTATTTGCTGCTTAAGTTGCTTGCTTCCAGAAATTAGAAGCTGTGCTTTTTATAGTACATAAACATTCCATTGACTGTGTTGACCACATTATGGGAAGGTTGTGATTGTCCAAAAGGAAACCAGAGGATGCCAGGACAAGATAATTTTAGGTATGGGGAAAGTTTACTTACTCTGCATATTGTTTTCTTTCGAGGCTGAGGAGATTTCAGTTTAAAAATTATTTTAAAAAAACCAAAATGGACAAGAAGTAGCTGTTCACCTCTAGCTCAGATTGGCAATTTGGTCAGCATGAACAAGTTGGGCTGAAGGGTCTGTTTTCACCCAGTTTGACTCTATGGTCACTATCCAGGGGAGCATCACACTTGAATGTGTATTTAGTTATGGAGAAAGTGCTGGTTAGTTTTTATTTAGCCATTTCAGATGTGATGTGTTGATTTCCACGATTCTGATTGAGGGTTACACTGCTTGGTTTAATCTCAGCTGGTCAAAGAGGAACTATCCAGCCTAATTCAATTTCCCAGTTCTTGGCCCATTGCCAAGCCCATATACAACACATTTCACAGGGTCTAACCAACATTTATTGTCTTTCCTTAATTGCTCTCGAGAATGTAAAGATGGAAGAAAAATTAAAATAGAGGACATATGAATTGATTTCATTATTTACCTAATAACTAGGTAAAGATACATTAAAAAAAAATCGAAGAGTTCTTCAATGTGAGAGCCCTCTGCAGGTTCAGGGGTCACCGCTATGCTGATCAATAGAAACCTTGTAAATTTACACTGATTAGTTCTGATAAAAATTTATACATACTGCGAAGTTTTTCAAGAGATTTTATTTTCTCTAGAGCTTTCCTGATACTTGCAGGTTCTTTGGCCATTGGCAATACAATTCGCACAGGCATGCCTTGTTTCCTGAGAGCATTTGCCAAGATCACAGCTGTATCCATCCAAATGTCTTCCTTTGATGAGATGATTGCCACATGTGCCCAGCGGAAGTATTTCATCACTTTGAAGAGAACTTGTGTTGGAGATGGCAATGTCCTTGCAAATGTTGGATAATTTATGGCATCATCCAATTCATAATTCACGCATGCCCATGAAAATACGATTCTGTTCCAATTTTTCCCCATAAGGGAAGCAGCATCACAGTAGCCTGGATTTACTAGGCCAATGAATCCAGAGGCCCTGTCTGAATACTCAAGAAAAGAAAATAATGCTTTGGAGGTTTGACAGTCTTCATTTAATATCACATAATCTAAGTCGTTGCCAAGGCTTAAAGAAGAATCCTTGTTGATCTGATCAATAGCCAATTTAGCAGCCACATCTGGAAGAGCTTTGGCAAAAATAGGGTCACATGCCCATGGCCCAATGACCCCCACCTTGTATGTTATACAATGCATAGAACAAGGAAAACTTAGTGCAATCAGAATGATCCAATAAAATTGGAATGGGGTCAAAGTATAGGATGCAAACTGTTGGAGGCTTTCCTTGACAATGCATATGAGGTGATTTGGCAACTTTAACATCGAGCGATAGAAGTGGGAGGAACCCTGTGTCATGGTTTTCCTGCAGCAGTCCAGAATAGCAGTAGGGAGATACTGTTAAAGCTTAGGTCAAATTCGTTCAGAAATACTTGCAATATCCTGCAAAAGAAAAACAGGCACTGGTTTATTCCTCCTTCACACATTTTCACTTATCTTTGAAGATATTTTCAGATATTATGATGGCATTATTCTTCTTGGTTTTGATATACTTTCCTAATTGCGCTTACAAAATCTTATATGTATCCTCTCCCGAATTATGGCTTGATCCATTTTGCTCAGTCACTGATGAAAAAGAAGTACATTGTGGTGACCATGTATCACTTATTAATAGGGTGAAAATATTTGTCTATTTCACCTGTGATTTATTTTATGGCTTATACATGAGCAAAGCTTCTCGATGAAAATAGAAATAGGCGCTTAGTATTCATTGTAACCTCCCTTTAATTTGTTGATTGCTAACATCTCTAAAACAAGAAGGCCCACATTTCCTTCAGTCCATGTTCCTCTTTTAATCTAACAAGCTCTTAAAATGAAAATTCAAGCATTAGGGAGGTGACACAGTTAGCGCAATGCTATTACAGCGCCTTCAACCAGTGTTCGAATCCGGCACTGCCCAAAAAGGAATTTGTACGCTCTCCCTGTGTCTGTGTGGGTTTCCTCCCACCCTTTAAAACATACGGGGGTTGTCGTATTTGGGCGGTATGGGCTGGAAGGGCCTGATACCATGCTGTATGTTAAATTAAATTAAATTAAATCACCCAAGGACTGCTTTTTGATTTATCTCATCTTTGTTATTACATTTTTTTGACTGAAACTTGCTTGCAATCCACAATCAAACTCAATCTATTATTTTAAATTCAAGCTTGGTGTAAGCACTCTATTGTCTCTGTACTGCAATTTACTATAATTTTTATAAATTAAATAGGCTGAATCAAATCAAATCAAGCTAAAATTGACATTAATTTCCAGTACAGATATACAGCAAAATTAGCGTCTAATTACAAATTTTACACCAAGTTCTGTACAGGATCAACATTCTAGATTCTTCACATATTTTGCAGCTTGATACACCTTACATGCTGTTTAATTGATCACACATTGGATCACGCATTACAAGATTGTGTAGAGAACATACCTGACCCATTGTACAACTGAATACACAAAATAAATGGTGTGCAGCATTTAGAGGAAGACACAGCAAAAGAATAATGCAAACAAGCAAAGTTGAAATTAATTGACAAGCCAAACATTGTAATTCTGTTCATTTTCTACCAAGACTTCACTGAATCTACAATTCATTGTTCAGCTTTCTGTAGCAATAATAATCCTGGATTAATCTATCAGTAGTTATAATCTAAAACATCCCTTTTTGTATTTTATTCATACAATTGTACACGACTTTTAAAGAATTTAATAGAAAGTTAATCAAACCAGTTTTAAGGTGTCAAAATGAGTCTGTTACTTACCCTCATGCTCAGCTGAACAACGTCTAAGGCTTTAGATGCTGATCTGATTAAATTTGTCACAATAGAATTCTTAATACCCTGTGTCATTCAACAGGACTAAAACAGGTGCATCACTCTTTTTCTCTTAATTTCACCTATCTTGGACATACATGGTAAAATATTTATGCATTAAATGCATTTGAAGGAATAAACAATTGCGAAGGAAACAAAAATAACCCCCATGAGGTATGACAGAATGCTAATTATATTCTGGATATGAAACACCGTGAGCAGGAAAGGGCTTTGGCAAATACTAGAGCGCATCGGATGTCCCCCAAAGTTCCTCAACATGATTATCCAACTGCACGAAAACCAACAAGGTCGGGTCAGATACAGCAATGAGCTCTCTGAACCCTTCTCCATTAACAATGGCGTGAAGCAAGGCTGTGTTCTCGCACCAACCCTCTTTTCAATCTTCTTCAGCATGATGCTGAACCAAGCCATGAAAGACCCCAACAATGAAGACGCTGTTTACATCCGGTACCGCACGGATGGCAGTCTTTTCAATCTGAGGCGCCTGCAAGCTCACACCAAGACACAAGAGAAACTTGTCCGTGAACTACTCTTTGCAGATGATGCCGCTTTAGTTGCCCATTCAGAGCCAGCTCTTCAGCGCTTGACGTCCTGCTTTGCGGAAACTGCCAAAATGTTTGGCCTGGAAGTCAGCCTGAAGAAAACTGAGGTCCTCCATCAGCCAGCTCCCCACCATGACTACCAGCCCCCCCACATCTCCATCGGGCACACAAAACTCAAAACGGTCAACCAGTTTACCTATCTCGGCTGCACCATTTCATCAGATGCAAGGATCGACAATGAGATAGACAAGGCAAATAGCGCCTTTGGAAGACTACACAAAAGAGTCTGGAAAAACAACCAACTGAAAAACCTCACAAAGATAAGCGTATACAGAGCTGTTGTCATACCCACACTCCTGTTCGGCTCCGAATCATGGGTCCTCTACCGGCATCACCTACGGCTCCTAGAACGCTTCCACCAGCGTTGTCTCCGCTCCATCCTCAACATCCATTGGAGCGCTTACACCCCTAATGTCGAAGTACTCGAGATGGCAGAGGTCGACAGCATCGAGTCCACGCTGCTGAAGATCCAGCTGCGCTGGATGGGTCACGTCTCCAGAATGGAGGACCATCGCCTTCCCAGATCATGTTATATGGCGAGCTCTCCACTGGCCACCATGACAGAGGTGCACCAAAGAAAAGGTACAAGGACTGCCTAAAGAAATCTCTTGGTGCCTGCCACATTGACCACCGCCAGTGGGCTGATAACGCCTCAAACCGTGCATCTTGGCGCCTCACAGTTTGGCGGGCAGCAACCTCCTTTGAAGAAGACCGCAGAGCCCACCTCACTGACAAAAGGCAAAGGAGGAAAAACCCAACACCCAACCCCAACCAACCAATTTTCCCTTGCAACCGCTGCAATCGTGTCTGCCTGTCCCGCATCGGACTTGTCAGCCACAAACGAGCCTGCAGCTGACGTGGACTTTTTACCCCCTCCATAAATCTTCGTCCGCGAAGCCAAGCCAAAGAAAGAAAGAATTATATTCTGGATATGAAATAGCAAATACTTTAAACCAATATACATAAGAGCTGTGTCTGTCAATGACCTTAAGATTATGTTTTGTTTACACCGTAGTATGACATTTCAGAAATGAATAATCGGATCAATGTAATTAATAAGTATGTTGATGTATCTGTGCGTTTCTTGATCATAGTTGCAATCTCTGACCACTAGATGGCTCTATCAAAAAACTTTCTGAAATTCATTTCTATTTTGTGTATAGTATACATAATCATCAACTGTGTGAAATGCCACTGATAATTTAGCAGTTGATTTATAAATAAGTTAACAGCACTTTTAACTTGCAAAATCATCACTAAGGATACTATAAATATAAAAATATTATGCCATTCAACATTGGGCACATGCCAGCTTCATGCAGAGCGATCCCATCAATCCTATTTCCCCTCCTTCTCTCCATCTTTCTATATACATACAGTAAAAGTCCAGGTATCTGGCACCTGGGATCAGTAGATGCCAGAGAAGTGTATTTTCTGGTTGTTTGAGACTTGCTCTTGCAATGCCTAATACACTTGTGTTAAGAACAAACAGTTTAAAAGACAAAAATAATATACTGCACTTACACTCAACAAACTTCACTTGCATTAATGTATAAATCATTTTACTTTGTTTTCAGTCACATTCTGTGAAAACATTTAACCGTCGCTGCATCTGCAGGTTCCTCCCCCTCCAAGGAGCCACCAGAAAAATGAACAATAATGTTATAGATAATTAAACCCCCCCCCCCCAAGTTTTACAGAGAAAACCTCTGACTCGGGTGTCTCTTACTAAGCAGGGTTGAGGAGGCATTTTAAGAGAATCACCCCAATGGCAAGCAGCATCAACCAGCTCTTCATCCTGGACGACACCATTGCTGTTTCACACAACTTTATTTGAACAGCTGCTAAGAGCAGAGCACGACCAAGGCTCTCCGCTGGCTGAATATTTGCTCCCATCTTCACTAACGGTTTATGTGTGACTTCAGAGATTTACTCTTACAATTTTAAATTATGTATTTATATATAATGTCCATCACTAGATACTTTTGCCATCTTACCTACACTGCAGCATTTTACCTAAGCCAATTAACCTATCCAAATAAGAAAGTTATTAGACCTAGATAGAATTAGGGAAAAGCAGCCATAAGTTAGAAGGTGGTATTGATATTGGTGATAAGGACATAAGTTACTTTGCATCACAAACCCCACAAACAAGGACTCATACAAAGATGAAGAGAAAAGCTTCAGATATTTTATAACATGGCAGTATTAGAGAATGTTAGATGTAAAAGTTCAGCATTTGAAAGTATAACACAGGCTAAGAGGACAATGAAATTAAGGAGCTCTTTCTATAAATCAAATGTGATAATCAACGTGGAGCCAGAATTCTGTTGGCACAACTGGAAATGGAAATTGGGAATGAATGTTTCCTTAGTAATTGTTCTTAAGAATGAATATGTCCAAAGACCTGACCTGGAACAGTCAAGAAAGTGCACCAACACCTCTAAGCCACCCCACCCCCCCCCCCAAACCCCTGCAACTAGATCCTCATCCGAAGACCACAGTCAGTATGAAATGCAAGCGTCTCCTCCTCACTGACTATCAACACAGGCGCACCTCAAGGATACGTGCTTAGTCCAATGACTAAGGCACTCTGTTAGCTGAAATATTTGCTTCCATCTTCAGGCACAGGCACAATTCCAATGATATCTACAAATATGCCGATGACACCATAGTTGTCAGAAGAATCACAAATGGCAATTAAGAAGCATACAGGAAGGAGATAGATCAGCTCATTAGCAAAACCAATGAGATGATTGTGGACTTCAGGAGGAAGCCAGGAGAACATGATCCAGTCCTCAATGAGGGCTAAGTATAGGAGAGGGTAAAGAACTTCAAATTCATGGGTGTCAACATCTCCGAGGATCTGTCCTGGAGCATCCATGTCAATGCAATCAGAAAGAAGGCTCGTCAGTGGCTGTACTTGGTGAGGTGTTTGAGATTCACTATGCCACCAAAGACTCTTGAAAACTTCTACAGGTGTACCATGGAAAGCATTCTGGCTGGTTTCCAACACTCAGGACAAGAAAAATACTCCAGAAGGTTGTTAACTTGGCGTGCAACAACACGGGCACCCGTATTCACTCCATTGAGGACATCTACAAGTGGCGGTGTCTTAAGAAAGCAGCCTCTATCCTCAAGGACCTTCAGCACCCAGGCAACACCCTCTTCGCTCTGCCACCATCAGGAAAAATGTACCCAGTGACAAGCACCCAGTGGCACAAGGACAGCTTCTTCCCCGCTGCCATCAGATTCCTGAATGATCAATGAACCAAAGACACTGCCTCACTTTGACTTTTTTTGCACTATTTTTATTTATTGTTGTGAGGTGGTTTATGTGAATGTTTGCACCATGACGCTGCCACAAAACAACCAATTTCATGATAATAAATTTTGATTCTGAATTTATCAGGAGACAAATGAAGTTTGGTATGTCAGCCTTGTCTGTCAACAACTTGCACAGGTGCACCCTCAAAAGCATATTTACTAAAAACAAGACAACGTGGTATGGGAGCTGCTCTGCTCTGTTCAAGTTCATTATAATCAGGTACTACAAGTACAAAACAACGAAACAGCAAACACATATCAAGGAATAACACACAAAGGAAACACATGCAGTACATGCATACATATTTATTATACATATATAAAATAAATAAGTATTGTTTAATTAATAGTAGAATCACCAATGGTTTTATGAGCAGTTCATTCTGCAGTCTCACTGTCCGTGGGAAGAAGCTGTTTCTCGGCCTGGTGATTTCAGGCTTTGATACTCTTGCAGGGTGATAGGAGTCCTCAACAATTTTGCGAACTCTCTTCAAACAACGATCCCAGTTAACACCTTCCTGGTGTAGCACAGAAGGAGCTACAAAAAGTAGTGAGTATGCTCAGAATTTACACAAATTTTCCTCACCTGCAAAGACTCCATCAACATCTCCCACTGCTGAGGACAATAGCCAACATACTGAAAGACTCATCACACTCCAAATGCACTCCCTTCTCCCTCCTCCCATCGGGAGAAGGCTTAAGGGTCTGAAAGCACATGCCTCCAGGCTCGAAGATAGCTTCCTCCCCAGTCATCAGGCTTTTGAATGAACCTCTCCACAGTGCTATTATGCTGCCCTTGCTTGGCACTTATTTATCTTCCTTTTCATCCAATCCTATACTCTGTGAATTGTGCTCTGTGTATGGTTGTATGAAGGTTGGAGATAACCTTTCTGTCTGTTCGTGAAAGGACCCCTCTCACTATATTAGGTATCTTGTAACAATGGTCCTTTTGATGAAAAATGTGTGAAAGGGGACAAAATAACTCAGTCAAAGAAAACAAACCTTGTGCAGTGGGGAGATAGAGAATCATTTGCGTGATACAGAGCCAAGAGCTGTGGTGTGGACAGATGTCAGGGAATGGAAACTTTCTATTCCCAGAATGGTAGTAGATGATATCCACAAGGAATGTACCCGTGACACACAAAAATATTCATATATTCTTCAAGGATCATGGATTTGCAGCGCTGACTGTTCAGATGTCTGCCTATAAGGGCTAGACATACGTCCACTTTTGAAACCGACCTTGCCTCATGACTGCAATGACAAAACGCACAGCAGGTGAGGTTTACAGTGGAATGCCAGCAGAAACCACTGCAAGGGTGAGAAACAAGCTTACAAAGAAACAAAATCATAGAGAATCTCAGTGGAGAACATGTTCTGAGTAGCCAGACCCAAAAACGTTTCATGGCCTTCTGAGAACAATGGGACAATTCATAAGCGCAGTTGGAAAGTTATTCAAAAGAAGACTCACCAGAGTTTTGGGACAAGGCCTTTGCATTATAAGAAAACACAAACAATGTGAGAAGCAAAGGGCTTGGCACTACTGTAGTGAGGTGATATCAATGGAGTCTGGTGCAGACTATGTATAGCGTGAATAAAAGCTCTTACGACTGGAGGGAGACATATGCTTTCATTAGCTTATAACTGAGGGTAGGGTCTTACAGTGGTCTTCAGAGGGGTTCAGGGTTTAGGCAGGAAACCAAGGTTATATAAGGGTAGATAGGGGCAGAGCCAGCCATCATTATAACACACCGCCAATGAATCTCAGTTCACTGCACTGTGGTAATGGAGGTGAAGATGAAACAGCATCAGTTCTGGAGAAGACCTCAATGACGACAAGATTTTTGTTGATTAAAGAATTGCTGAATAACCTGAATCAAGTAGACATCTAATTGGATGATTTGTGAATGGACTGATTTGAAATGCGGCATTTGGTTCCTGAAGACACACATGTTGTTGGTGGAAAATAGATCAGAATTTGTAAGAAAAATAAAGGGTTATGGGCGTGAGGTAGGGAAAAATTAGATTATTGTTGAGTTGGTGCACCTAGATCGCCACAACTTTCTGGGTTGACGAGCCTGTACTGTGCTGTAATGTTCCATGTAATTAGAGTTTGAAAATAGAGAAAAGTTCAACAAGACAGTTGGAGGGAAAAGGAAGGACCAGAATTGTATATGTGGGAGGTTTGGGAACTGAGAGCCAGAATAGGCTTGATTAACTAGGAAGGAGTTACGACAGAGTTTAGATTTCAATCCAAACATAAGTAGAAAATTCTAGAAATAATCAGCAAGTCAGGAAGCATCTGTGAAAAGAGAAAGAGTTGGCACCGCAGGTCAAAGACCTTTTGTTGGATGTAACCCGGAAACATAAACTGGAGGAAACTGCAGCTTACAAATTATAACCAATGGAAAACACAAATGTATATTACTTTTTAAAGCTCAAAAAGTATCTGAAAGACCAGGTGAAAGTGAAACTATGATTGAAAGAATTTGAAAATATTTATTTATGCCAAGAAACTCTACAATTTCAGTAATTTTCCTCAATAATGGAATACAAAACCGATGTTCAGGTTGAAGGTGAGAGGGGAAAGGTTTAAAGGGATCTAAGGACAGTTTTATCAGGGTGGAGGATATATGGAACGAGCTGTAAAAGGAAGTGATAGAGGACGATACTGGTAGTGAGATGTGGACAGGAGGTTTATGTTCCGGGATACATTTGTTTTCGATGTGATAGATCAGGGGGTAAAAAAGGAGGAGTTGCTCTGCTTGATAGGGAGGACATTACTGCCGTGAGGTGGCAGGATGGTATGGAGGGATCGATCAGTGAGGCTGTTTGGGTGGAATTGAGGGGTGGAGGAGGCAAGAGGGTGCTAATAGGGGTGTATTACAGACTTTTACCCCCTCCATAAATCTTCGTCTGCGAAGCCAAGCCAAAGAACTGACCACCAAATGGGCCAAGGGAATTAGAGGAACAAATTTGTAGGGAGATAACGTATATGTGTGAAAATCATAGGGTAGTGATCATGGGAGATTTTAACTTCCCACACATTGATTGGGATACCCATATGGTTAGAGGGCTGGATGGGCTGGAGTTCGTTAAATGTGTTCAGGATTGTTTTCTAAATCAGTTAGTAGAAGAACCGACTCGGGATGGTGTAATACTGGATCTCCTGTTAGGGAACGAGCTAGGTCAGGTAGCGGACATTAATGTTGGAGAACCAATTGGGTTTACCATAATTTTGTTAGTTTTAGGGTAGTTTTAAGGAAGAGCAAGGAGAGGCCTAAAGTTGAGGTTCTGGATTGGAAAAGAGCAAATTTCGAAGGAATAAGAAGGGATTTGGGGAGTATTGAGTGGGACAGGATATTTTCAGGTAAGGATGTTAATAAAAAATGGAGGATATTCAAAAAAGAAATTTTGAGGGTACAGAGTAGTTATGTCCCAGTCTGGATCAATGGAAAGGCTGGAAGTCATAGGGAGGCTTGGTTTTCGAAGAATATTGGAAATTTGGTTAGGAGAAAAAGGGAGGGGTACAAGAGGTATAAAGAGCAGGGAGCTGAGAAGTTGAAGGAGGACTACAAGGAGTGTAGAAGGAATCTTAAGAAAGAAATTAGAAAGGCCAAAAAAAGGCATGAAGAGGCTTTGGCTGACAGAGTAGAAATAAATCCAAAGGGTTTCTATAAGTACATTAAAAGTAAAAGATTAGTGAGAGATAAAATTGGACCCCTTGTAGATAGCGAGGGTAGGCTGAGTGAGAAGTCTGAGGAAATGGGGGAAATTTTGAATGATATCTTTGCCTCGGTATTCACTAGGGAAAGAAATGTTGAACCAGTTGAAGTAAAGAAAAATAGTGGGGAGGTCATGAAGCATATAAGGATAACCGAGGAGGTAGTGATGGCTGTGTTAAAAAAAGATAAAGGTGGATAAATCTCCTGGACCGGACAAAACATTCCCTAGGACACTCAGGGAGGCTAGTGGCCATTAACAGAGATATTTAGGACGTCACTGGCCACGGGGGTGGTACCAAAGGATTGGAGGGTGGCGCGTGTGGTTCCTCTGTTTAAGAAAGGGTCCAAATGCAAACCTGGGAATTATAGGCCTGTAAGTCTGATGTCTGTGGTAGGTAAGTTGATGGAAAGTGTTCTGAGGGATGCTATTTACAAATTTTTGGACGTACAAGGATTGATAGGGAGTAATCAGCATGGTTTTGTCAGGGGTAGATCATGCTTGACAAACCTGATTGAGTTCTTCGAGGGGGTTACAAAAAAGGTTGATGAAGGGAAAGCTGTGGATGTTGTCTATTTGGACTTTAGTAAAGCTTTTGACAAAGTTCCCCACTGGAGGTTAGGAAAAAAGGTGGAGGCATTAGGTATAAATAAGGAGGTAGTGAAATGGATTCAGCAGTGGTTGGATGGAAGGTGTCAGAGAATAGTGGTAGACAATTGTTTGTCCAATTGGAGGCCGGTGACTAGTGGAGTTCCTCAGGGTTCGGTCCTGGGTCCACTATTATTTGTTATATATATTATCGATCTGGATGTAGGGGTAGAGAATTGGATAAGCAAGTTTGCGGATGACACAAAGATTGGTGGTGTTGTGGACAGTGAGGTAGATCACTGTAGATTAAAAGGTGATTTAGGAAGGCTGGAGGTGAGGGCTGAGAAATGGCTGATGGAATTTAATACAGATAAATGTGAGGTGCTGCATTTTGGAAAGGCAAATTTAAATAGGTCATATACATTGAATGGTAGACAATTGAGGAGTGCAGAACAACAAAAGGATTTAGGAGTTATGGTAAATAGTACCCTCAAGGCTGATACTCGGGAGGAGTCACGTGATGGAGTAGTGGCCGGACGGTGAACTCCAGCCCTCTCCAGAAAAGTCGGGAAAAACAAGAGAAAACACAAAGGCACAGAAATAAAAGTTACAGAAAAGTGAGTATAAAGGTGGAAAGAAGATGGCGACAAAAAAAGAAAAGTCGAAAGCAACGGTAAGAAGAGAGGAAGAGAAGACAAAGGAGGAAAAAGGTGAAGGCCTTACCTGTCCGAAGAGGCCCGCTGCGGAGAGAGGAACCCGCTCCCTCAGGTCGGTAAATAATGGACTACAAAAATGGCTCGCAGAGCCGAGCAAAAGTGCGCAACCGCGCATGCGTGAAACTTCGCGCATGCGCGATGCGAATGAAAAAAAACACACCGACGGGAGGGGGGACCAGCTGGGGAGTCGATCTCCACAGCCGGCAACGACAGCTGCAGAACACCTGCAGCAAGAAGAGACCACAGAAGACAATGGAAACAAGAAAGAAGAGGAGGAAAGGGCACCAAAGAAACAACAGATGGCCAACCCAGAGGAAGAAGAAGAGGAAGAGGAAGAGTATAGTGAAATAGAAGAAGAAAAGATAGGCAAGGTAAAGGATATACTTGCTCTTATTAAAGGATACATGGAGTCATTTAAAGAATGGCAAACACAGGAATTTAAGGATTTAAGAAAAAGAATAAACAACACAGAAGAGAAAATAATTAAAATGGAGATGACCTTAACAGAAATGGGAAAAAAAATGGACAAGATGGAAGAGCGGGCAGTAGCAGCAGAAATGGAGGTAGAAGACTTAAAAAAGAAATTGGAGAAATCTAATAAAAAAACTAAAGAGACACAAGAACTACTAGCTCAAAAAATAGATACAATGGAAAACCATAACAGAAGAAATAACATAAAGATAGTGGGCCTTAAGGAAGATGAAGAAGGCAAGAATATGAGGGAGTTTATAAAAGAGTGGATCCCTAAGACCCTAGGATGTCCAGAACTACAGCATGAAATGGAAATAGAAAGGGCACATAGAGTATTGGCCTCTAAACCACAACCACAACAAAAACCAAGATCTATTGTAGTAAAATTCCTAAGATATACTACAAGAGAAAAGGTACTGGAGAAGACAATGGAAAAAGTAAGAGAGGGCAACAAACCACTGGAGTATAAATGGCAAAAAATCTTCATTTATCCAGATATAAGTTTTGAACTCCTAAAGAAGAGAAAAGAGTTCAATACAGCAAAGGCGATTTTATGGAAGAAAGGGTATAAATTTATACTAAAGCATCCAGCGGTATTGAAAATATTTATTCCAGGACAACAAAACAGACTATTCTCGGATCCAGAAGAAGCACGAAAATTTGCAGAACAATTACAAAAATAGACTGAGGGAGGAAGACGGGTAATGAGAGTTAAAATGATCACGACTGATATGTATGTGGGTAAAGACAAAAATAGACTGAGGGATGAAGACGGGTAATGAGAGTAAAAATGATCACGATTGATATGTATGCAGGTAAAGAGGTATAAGAGTGAATAGAGACAATGAGCATACATGAATGTATCTGTACTTAGAGGAAAATATAGATAGTATAGACAAGAATTAATAAGGGAAGGTAATGGAATAGAGAGAATAAGGAGGGAATTAAAAGAGGGACCTTTGTGACATATGAAAAGTGAAATCTTTTCTGGGGGAGGCGGGGTGGGGGGAAATAGCGGTCACTGCAAAATCAGTTGACGCTTGCGAGTGGATTCGCAAATCCAAATGGAGAGGGGAGATGTGGTTGTCCGACAAGGGATAAAGGACAACTCAGGAGGTGAAGGGGAGATTGGGGATAAATAAGATAGAAATAGGAGAATAAGGAAAATGTTAGATGTTGTAGGAATGTTGTCTGATAAAGAGTTGAAAATAAGAAAACAGAAATGGAAAAGGAGGAAAGGTAATGATGGAAAAACGGAAAGAGAAGATAAACAAAATATAAAAGGGCTACGCTGAACTATATGTCTTTAAATATTAATGGAATACATAACCAAATTAAAAGGAAGAAACTACCAAATTTAAATGAATAAATGTATTCCATTAGAAAAAATAACATATTGGTTAAGAAATAATATTGAAATATTCGAACAAGTATAGGAGCCTCACATTAAATACAATAGCGAAAACCTACCGGGGACAAACATTACCTAAGTTGATGGAAGGAGAAGGAAAGAAAAGAATGGACTCAGTAGAATTTCTGGTGTAATTTTGTTGAATGACAACATTGTCTGACTGGCTTAATGCAACCTAGATTGTATACCTAAAATGGATGAGAGGGGGGGGTGGGGGGGTGGTTTGGGAGGAAAGGGGGGGGGGGAGAAAAAGTCACTGTATATGTGTGAAAAAGAAATAGTGTATATCATGGCTAATGTGATTTATGGTGTGAAAAATAAAAAAATTAAAAAAAAAAAAAAGGCTGATACTCAGGTAGATGGTGTGGTGAAGAAGGCATTTGGAAAGTTGGCCTTCATAAATCGGAGTATTGAATTCAAGAGTAGGGAGGTTATGATGAAATTCTACAAGGCATTGGTGAGGCCAAATTTGGAGTACTGTGTACAGTTTTGGTCACCAAATTATAGAGAGAGTGCAGAGAATGTTCACGAGAATGTTGACAGGATTTCAGGGTCTGAGTTACAGGGAAAGGTTGTGCAGACTGGGGCTTTTTTCTCTGGAGCGTAGAAGATTGAGAGGGGACTTGATCGAGGTGTTTAAGATTTTAAAAGGGACAGACAGAGTAAATGTGGATAGGCTTTTTCAATTAAGAAAGGGGGAGATTCAAACTAGAGGACATGTTTTAAGATTGAAGGGGGAAAATTATAAGGGGAACATGAGGGGAAATTTCTTGACGCAGAGGGTGGTGGGGATGTGGAATGAGCTTCCGGCAGACGTGGTCGAGGCGGGATCATTGGTTACATTTAAGGAAAGACTGGATCGTTACATGGATAGGAGGGGACTAGAGGGGTATGGACCGGGTGCTGGTCAGTGGGACTAGGAGGGTGGGGATTTGCTACGGCATGGACTAGTAGGGCCGAACTGGCCTGTTCTGTGCTGTAAGTGGTTATATGGTTATATGGAAAATGGGCCAAATGCAGGCAAATGAGATTAATTTAGGAAGGCACCAAGGATGAATTGGGCCTTGCTGTTTTACTCTACAAACCTGAGAATCATTGTTAAAAAAAAGCAAAATTTACAACTCCTTTAAACCTTTCCCCTCCCACCTTGATTTGCAATCAAGATTAGTCATTCAAATAGATCTAACAAAACAGCTCACTTACAAACGAGTTCAGCAGGCAGGAGATTATTCTGAGTAATGCTATAAGGTTTATAAGGGTGAGGATAGATCATAATAGATGAGTTAGAAAAGGACAAAGGTGATCTGCAAACTTCTGTGATGACCCCACCAATAATGACAGGTAGTGAGCAATGACAAATATCCAATTATTCACAATCATTCATACTTATTTAAGGCAAAAAAGGTAACAATAGGATAACTTGTTTATCCATGGTGATCAAGAACAGTTAAAGGTACTAACAAATCAAAGGAAAATGGTTTCCAACTGCCAAAAAAAGTGCTGTAAATCTGGGATTAGGAAAGTTTCAAATTAGACAAGTCTGAGGCACTTATAAGGATCTCTCTCATGGCCCATCCCTTCGTAAGCGAAGATGAACACGGTACCTTGTAGCTCTACTGTCCTCACAGAACCTTTGTTCTGTTTTCCAAGGAGCTTTAGGCACCATGTGCCAGGGCAAGGACTTGGAGGTGAGTACTTAAGAATAGAGACAATAGAATAAAAATAGTCTAGCAAGAAGCATCAAAATAGATGGTGAAATCTTCTATAGACATGTAAAATGGAAACAATTAAATAAAGTTAATATGATCTCTTACAGACCAAGATTAGAACAAATACATTGGGGATAAGATAGTGGCAGAGAATATTTTTTTAATGACTTCACAGAAGACACAGAAAACTCTCACGGAAATAGTAAAAAATTACTGGTCTAGAGTTAATGAAGAATTCAAGGAAATTAGCATTTTATTCAATAAATCAAGCCCTGGAGAAATCAAATGGACCCATTTGCAAAAAAATCAAAAGACCTCATGATTTGCATGCTCGAGTTTTGGAGGAGGTAGCAACTGAGGCAGTGAAAGCACATTGTCATCTGCTAATATTCTATCGATTCCAGAATTGTTCCCAGAAAGATAATACCTGATATAAGTGAGGAGGGTAGGAGAGAAAATAAGGGGCGAGGCACTAATTAGCTGGTTATCAGTAATAGGGAAACTAAATGAAATATATAATTAAGGAAGTGGTACGAGGGCACTTAGAAAATATTGCCCCTAAATTATTAATCCCTGAAAGATAACAAGTAATTGAAGGAAACTACGTGTTTGCTCTTATTGCTCAAGAGACAGATGTCTTTTTCAAATTTTATTGTGCCAATGAAGCAGACTGGGCCCAGTCTTCAGAATTTGGAAAAATGAAAGATGGTGTCCTTGAAAAACATGCATTTTGTTATGAGGCTTGAAATATCTGTGGGATGAAGTTTTCTCTGGTTGGGGTATCGAGAATCAGATTTCATCTGCTCAAAATCAGGGGCTGACTATTAAGTACTGAAACAGGAAAACATTTCTTACCCATGAATAGGGAATCTTGGAATTCTCTGCTCAAGAGGTTGCCAGAGTTTCATTTTATGTGAAAAGATTTATGGATTTTAAAATATTAAGTAATCACAAGATGTAGGATCAGTGTTGGAAAGTGGTGTTGAAGTAGATTAACTGAAATCTTAATAAATGCCCAAGAACCATGAAGGACCAATTAGCCTTCTCCTGCTTCTATATTTCTTACCATCTTAAGTCTGCTAACTGTGACAGAATATAGATATGTTTTTGGGAGATAAATTGGGGCAGGGTTTGTTAATGTAGGTCACATACAAACACTTTAAAACAGATCTTATTTGAAATACTGGAGCTCTGCTCATGCTAGACATTCCGGCGCCAAGATCCTCTGCAAAAGCTTTGGAGAGTGCCAAAGAGACTTCACTAATGGATTGTTGTTTACAAAAAGGCAACAGATGAAAGAGCTTGTCAGAGCTTCAGTTTGTCTGGAGGGAAATTTGCTGTTTCTCTCTGTGTGTGAGAGAGAGAGAAAGAGAGACTCAGAGATTAGTCCTACAGTTTTACAGTCAGCAGCAGTGCAACTGGAACTGGAACAGGATAAGCTGGCAAGCTTGTGGAAACCCCCATTTGGAAGATGGGTTGTGAGTGCTTAGTTCAGCCTGGTCAAAGCCCTTGTGGTTCATGCAAGAGGAGAGGACTGGCTGTCTAATATTTCATTTGGAATATGGGAAACAAAAAGGCACTCTGTGGTGACCTGAAAGAAAGAGGTTATCAACCGGAGAACCCTGAGTGGGCAAGTTTCATCAGCAAGACACTGAAGTGGCTGATGGAAGTAAATCAGTTGTGGATGTCCTGGAACAACGACTCTCTCTCTGAAAACCGACAAGAACCTTCCTGAGAGGTAACCATTTACCTTCCAAGCACCAAAGCCTGGTGAACTTTGTCAATGTTAAATTCTGTGCACAGTCGAAGAATTGCCTGCCATCAGTGAACTTGGAGGAATGAGAAGTGAGATTGGACTGTGAACCAAAGAACTTTTCTAAGCTTACACACACATTACATACACGTGTGCTTAGAATTAGAAGGGGGTTGTTAGGTTAGTTAATAGTGAGAAGTTAAAGTTTGATCCTGTTTTCGTGTTTAAAGATAATTAAAAGCAACTTTTGTTGAAGTAACCATTTGTCTTGGTGAATATCTATTGCTGCTGGGTTTTGGGGTCCTCTGGGCTCGTAACATAACAAAAACTTGGTTTATTTTTACTTAATGCAGAACACTAAATTCATGTCAAAAGCATGCATATATTTAAGATGCTCAACTGATTTATTTTGACAAGTACCAGGCAATTCAGGAGCCAGTGCAGGAGGAAAGTTGGCCACAGTGGCAGGGCCACTCGAAACCATGCTGCAGTTGGAGATCTCTCCACAAACTGCAATGGTAAAGTACAAGAACACAACCTCTAAAAATACCAGCGCCTATAAAGTGAGAAAGATGGAGTGAGAGAAGTCAATACTGTTGAAATTACCCTGTCTATTGATCGTGATTTAAACTGATAAAGCAGCCTCACAATTGCAAGCAGAGGTGGAGATGATCAGCTGGCCAGGGCGGAACCGGAACCGGAACCCGGCGTCGGCGTTTCCGGCGGAACATCGCGGCGCTGCACACCGGAAGTGTCGGCATCGCTGGCGGTTTGGAAGTCGAGCGGGGGCTCGGACCGGCGGCGGCGGCTGATGGCTGGTTCCCTGGTGAGGATGCAGGCGCCCCGGGCCAGATTTTGGGGGGGGGCTGAGTTGGAGCCCGCGCCCCCGCGATGACCCCCGGCCTGCGAGAGGGACGGGGGTTCCCGCCCCTCCCGGGCAGAGCGACGTGAAGTTTCCAGCAGTCAAGGGGCGGCCCCGTGGCCCCAGATCGCCTGGGTTCCGACCCTGACAGCCGGCTGCTGTCTTTGTGGAGTCTGTACGTTCTCCCTGTGACACTCTAGAGCCCATGGGTTTCCACTGCATCCTGTTTCCATCCCTAATCCAAAATTGCGTGGTATGGACCACTCTGAATTGTCCCAGCGTGTGATTGATGGGAACGAGGGGAGAATGGGGTGCAAGGAAATGTAACCGACTTAGACTCAATGGCATCTTTTGCTGGGATAACAAGGTGGGACATTGTTCTGCACATTTGGGGTACAGGGGTGTTTTTCTGGTTGGCAATTGGTGGTGAGCGGTGAGCCGCAGGGGTCGGTGCTGGGCTGACAACTGTTCACGATATGTATAAACAATTTGGAGGAGGGGGCAGAATGTAGGGTTGATGACACTAAATTGAGTTGAAAGCAAATTGAAAAAGATGCAGGGAGTCGACAGAGAGAGATAGATAGGTGAAGTGAGTGGCCAAGGGTCTGGCAGATGGAGTACAATGTAGGTAAGTGTGAGGTTATCTACTTTGGAAGGAAAAGTGGAGTTAGATGGCAAGCGATTGCTGCATGCTACTGTGCAGAAGGGAGTGTTTGTGCATGAATTGCGAAAGGTTGGTTTGCAGCTGCAGCAGGCTATGAAGAAGGCAAACGGATTGTTAGCCCTCATTGCTGGAGGGATTGAATTGAGGAGAAGGGAAGTTATGCTGCAACTGGTCAAGGTACTGGTGAAGCCGCATCTGGAGGACTGCATGCATTTCTGGTCTCCTTACTTGAGGAAGGATGTACTGGCTTTGGGGGCGGTCCAGAGACTGTGAGGAGTGATGGCAAGATGCTGGAGCTGGTACGGACCTGCGGGGAGTCATAGCGCTCCTGTGGGTCCAACTGCCCAATTTGACTGCTGTCAGCTCTATACAAGCTTTAAACTGCCTGTAAATAGAGCTGATGGCAGTTTATTTAAAAATTCTGGAACCACAGATTCTGCGCCCAAGATTGCGGCGCCTCTGATCAGCAGCACCCACGAGGGGTTGCAGACTCTGGGGAAGTGGAGGACTGGCACAGAGCACCAGAAAAAAGAGAGATCAAACCCTGTTTGAGAAGGAGAAGCAGAGGAGACGGCCCACGGGACAGTGACCACAGTGGTGAACCAGCAAGGGGTTCTGCAGTTGACAAAACGCACAGACAGCAGGCTGTTGGTGACTCAAGATGAGAAACCCATTCAAGCCATGGGCTGCTGGTGACTGCAGTCAAGGGATTCACACGGGGCTGCAGACTGCTGAGTACTGGCTCAAGAATTGGCTGACTGGGCACTGGGTATCGGAACCAGAATGTGAGAAGGTGGCGAGGGCGCTGAAGTATTCCTGATTGTGTCGGAGGTTTGGATTTGGAGTTCAATCTGCGGATGGATTGGACTGAACACTGTGTGGCTGTGGGGTCTTTGGAAGCGCAGGAGGTTATGCTGCAACTGGGGACACTCTCTTTTGCTTCTTTTTCTCTGACTGTAAGAGGTGCTTCAGGCAATTTCTGCCAATGGCAAATGTGGCCTACGGCAGATGAAAACAAATTCTGTGTAATATTGCACTGACTTTATTTCAACAAAAAATTGAATCTTGAGATTGAGTCATCTGCAACTTATTCACTGGAATTTAGAAGAATGAGAAGGGATCTTCTAGAAACATATAAAATTCTGAAAGGCATAGATAAGATAGAGGTAGGTAAGTTGCTACCATTGGTGGGGGAGTTCAGAACTAGGGGACATAGCCTCAAGATTCAGGGTAGGAGATTTAGGACAGATGAGGAGGAACTGCTTTTTCCAGAGGGTGGTGAATCTATGGAATTTGCTGCCCATTGAAGCAGTGGAGGCTACTTCAGTAACTATATTTAAGACAAGGTTGGATAGATTTTTTACATAGTAGGGATATGGGGTAAAGACAGGATAGGTTGAGATGAGCCTATTATCAGATCATCCATGATATCATGGAATGGAGGAGCAGGCTCGATGGGCAGATGCCCTACTCCTGCTCTCATATGTGAAATATAGCACAGTTAGAATATAGTCAAACTCTCACAAGCTGCCGTAACCAAGTAATTGTTCTCAATCCTTCCACTGAATGTTAACTTGAGAGGGCAGCCTGGATCTTGTTTTAATGTACAATTTTTCACTCCATCTCTGTCCAGATTTTACACTAAAATCTCGAGAAGGGGATTTGAGGGCAAAATATTAACAAAGAAAACTGAATTTATTGAAAATCAAGCCACTGGAAATTAAAATAAAAACAGAAAACTTTAACAAGTTCGGCCAGATCTGTGGAAAAGGCAACAGTTAACATTTCAGGTTGAAGGCCCCGAGAACTGAATTTATTACTGAAGTCAAGAATTTGGCAAGTCTTGTATCAATGTTGATTAGAAATCATATAAAACAGAAACTTTTAATTTTAAGGACTTCAAAACTCATGCGGACCAGGCATGCAGAGCAGCAGATGTATTTGTCAACATTTATTATGAAACAATGGACAAAAGAAGAAGAGTAAGTATCATTCAGGATCCAAACTTAGTTTGACATTGTTTTCCTGTCATGTTTCTGATGATCTAATATTTAGATTGAAGGAGAGAGACCAAAAAAATGTGTGGTGATATTATTACCATAATAAGGTATTTTCACCTATTTCAACTTCCCATTTCTGGAACTGATTTGATCTAAATTGGTCATGGCAATATTCTGCATTTTAATATCTGCTTTGCAGTCACCATTTTAATATTCTGAATTTTTTCCATCAAGTTGTCCAGTCAAGACGCTAACCACTATTAGTCCACACACTAAAGGTACATTGTCAAACCACATACTTTAGAAAAATACATGTTTGGAATTTTAAAATACACCTGCAAATCCTTGTGATTCATCTGTCAGTTGAAGAATGACTGTCAAGTCTTTCTGTTGAGTATGGAACTTGGGTGATGACTTAAATCCAGCATTGACCAAATCAAATTATGGCAGAAATGATTTGGGGGGAACAGTCTGAAATTTATCCTGATGCAAGGAAGTGGAAAATGACTCTGGCCTTCATTAATAAGGGCAAAGGAGTCCAGACATATAAAATTTACACAGTTTATGTATTTGACAATCTATAACAAGGATACAGGGCACTTTGTTAGTTGACATTCCAGAGTCCACAGGCTGGGCATGGCCATCTTGAGTCCTGTGTGCGTGCGTGAGTTTTCAGTTGGTGCATGCACAGTGGCTTCGCATGTTGGAGTTCGGTTGGCGTATGCACGAGAGTTAAACGCCCTGACACTATTGAATTCATGCCTTTAACTCGTGCATGCGCCAACCGAACTCCAGTATGTGAAGCCACGTACATGCCCTGTATCCCCATTATAGTTTGTCAAATACAACAAAAATCTACGATGAAAAAAAACATTTGATTTAAAAAGTTTGCTTTATGACTTCAGGATGCCATGTGTGCGGGCAAAATTCCAACTTGCATCCATTCTGAGATATGATCAATCCTGCAGTCCCTATTATGGTTGTAAGTCGGGGACTACCTGTAGTCTCTTTTGATTAGAAGGGAAATGATTAGGTAAAGCTGCCTGCTTTGTTGTTCAACACAAATTAATTTTTCCAAGCCATTAAGGTTGAAAATAATGCTGCAGACAAACTATGAGCATTATGCTATTTGGAAGAATACATGCTGGACATAAGTTTCTAGCACAAACACATTTCTTGCTCGAAGTCACACATCTACCCTACTTCATCCTGGGTGCTAAAACACAAGTACATGCTGTACTGATGTGCTATGGATTAAGCTGCATTTCAACTGCATGCTCTAAGATGTGTAAAAGAATATCTTGGTCATGGAGTTCTTGAATCGTATTGAATCATCAAAATAAATAATGAAATGGCCCCGAAACATAGCTGTGTACATTCATCTAATTGTATAAATGAAATCTGGTCTTCCTTCTAAAGCAGTTGTAATAGCTCTAAAATGCTATTGGTGTTTGATGTTTGGGAGTTGCTGAAATAAGGTCTGATGGGCAACACCCAAATAAAGTATTTAAATTTTAACAGAAATTGATGTTTAACAAAATAGCCATACATTATTCTTTCAACTCTACCCTTGTGTTAATTTTTTAAACCTGAATTTTATTCTTTTACACAGGGGTTAACAAAATTGTATCTGGACACAGCAACCTTGGTTTGGAATGGTAACACAATTTCAGGCCATCAAGCGCTCACTGAATTTTTCGAAATGTTGCCTTCTAGTGATTTCCAAGTAAACATGTTGGACTGTCAGCCAGTTCATGGTAGGCTCCTGACTTGTTAGGAATTGTATCAGATGTGTTACATTTCTAATAATTGAATGTATATTAATTTTTCAGTGTGTTGAAGTACCTTTATAACAGCATTCTCGTAAAGAATTTGAACTTGATCATGTTTTCAAAAATCTGTGCAATTAAAGCAATGGAATAGTGATTCCATGAAATTATGAAACGTGAGATTGTTTCTACTTATAATGCCATTATAATTGAAGAATGAAAATAACGTGATTTAGAAATTAAGAGTCATTGCTAAGCACAAAAATCTTTATCCATAATCATTGTTAATACTCTATTTTCAGGTGTATTTTTTATATTTTATAAATATCTATTTGTAATTACAGACTGCAGCAATTTTTAAGGTAGTGGCAAAACATGCACTTGCTTAAAGAAAAAATGCAATCAATTTAAAATGTCCAAGGCAATTTATCATATTTATCAGACATGAAGTTGTCCTTGCATAACTGCTGGCATTTACTTCATTAAATGACAGCAACTTCACTATTTCTACATGAACCCCCAAGTTATGTTGAGGTTTTATGGCATCAAATGCTCCCCATGGAATCTAGATGGGGAATGTAGAGTGAGGTTGTCTGCCCCAACTTATGATGGGGAATCTACTGAATGTCCTGCTACAGGTTAGGTAACTATACACCTTCTGAGTTCAATGGAGGGGAACAACTGTGAGAGGAGGAATGTTATATTTTTGATGTTTCTGTTACTTTAGATGTTTTTTTTCCAATGTTTCCACATGTCAGGAACATCAAGTTTTCAAAAGTCATCTGATTAAGGAGGTTATGGTTTAGCTAACTGTAATTTAAAAAATTATATTTTCTGGGCATGGGCATTAGGGGTGTAGACCGATTCCTACTGAATGTTCAAACCTTTTTCATAGGTCAGCAGTAGGTGCAAGTGGCTCCCTGCGGATTCTGGGCTTGTATGTTCTTGTGTAAGACACAGAATGGCAGTTGGAATTTACCTCAATTTATTTTGCATGGTGCTCCTCTAATGTTACAGAAATTGTTCTGCTTGTATTGAAACCATTTTGATATTTTACTTAGTGTATTGAACTGGTTATCCAAGGGTGGTGATGGTCAGCAATTCTCTATACTAGAGAATTGTGAAGGCTAAATCAATGAGGATGTTTAAAGAGTCAGGGAATTTGAGGGCTTATGGGTAACTGGCACAAAAAAGATGAACCCCTGGAGCAGGACAGCCAAGATCACATTGAAAGGCATAGCAGGTTTAAATGGCCTATTACTCTTGTGCTCCCTCCACATTTAAATGAAAGATAAATTGAAAGTATAAAAGCTTGGCTGTTAATATGAATGCTATGCAAAGTTATCCTGGATACTTTAAAGATCTATTCCATCCACTTATGGGAAATAGCACGTCAGGTCACCGTATAACTTGTTAGATTGCAGTTCCATATGACGATCAGAAGTGTAACTGGAAATGCTTTAGGATTTACCCATCTTCTCATGAAGGTATTGATTTTTTTTCCCCCCCAAAATAGAACTTGCTACTCAGGGGCAGACCACTGTACTTGTGGTCACCTGTGGCACAGTGAAATTTGATGGAAACAAACAGCGATACTTCAATCAAAACTTTTTACTTACTGCACAAGTAACCCCACAAAATACCGTGTGGAAAATTGCAAGTGATTGTTTCCGCTTTCAGGACTGGGCCAATTAACTTTCTACTGTAATGGAAGATAGAACGATGACTGTCGCTGGTTTTGATCTAATTCTAGAAGTGAATTGTGGAAAGGTTGAAAGATTGAACAATTGTAGAATTCATAAAGCATTGTATGAAGTTAGATCGGCAGCTGTAGGTAAGAGAAACCGCCTTCATAGGGAAACATTGTCTCCACATCCATACTGATATTCAGTGTTTGGTTATGATAAAGACACTTGGAAGTTTGTAAATTCTGGATTTAATAGGAAATCTGCAATTTGTATTATTAATATTTTCAGCTACATATTATGGTTTTGAATGGAATTCAATAAACAATTTAGTTAAACTGTTTTGTGTTGTTCCTCTATTTTCTAATGCTTAGAGCAGTTTCCCCACCTTTACTGGGACACAGGGCCAGGAATAGATCATTCAGCAACTTGAGCCTGTTATGTGTAAGTTCAAATTTATTGTTAGAGTACATACATGACATCACCCCAAGATTCTGAAGGCCAGGCAGAATTTCTAATTACTAAGAACTGTAAATACATGACTGTTTTACAGCCTCAAAGGGTTAGGGTTTCATTGGTACATCTCTGATCCTCAAGTTGGAAAATGGCAACTACAGACTCCAAAGGGATCAAAAGCTTTGAAGCAAGCCTAGCTCTCTTATACCTGCACCAATAAAGCAGTTAAACATACCCAAGTACTCAAACACCTGTGAAGCCAAATATCCCAAACATTAGGGTGCCCTGAAATGAAAGGACTGTATAAAAAGTTATGTAATTTCTACATGGTGAAACCAAATATATACAAATAACCAGCCAAGAATTAATCTAAAGCATAGCTCTATGCTATTTTCATTCAATACTGTTAAGTTTGTAGTGACGATCAAATAAGTTTGTTATGCTGGGGCTTTTCCAGGTGCTGTTTAAATATCTTTTCAGAGGACAATGGGGCCATTCATCTGCCAAGCTTGACATTCAATCCAGCCCCAACTGATAGTTGGAAATACCCATTTTGCAGATTAATGAATTTCGTTAGAATGTTTATCCTGCCATTCAAGATTAACCTTTTCAACTTTTTTTTTTAAGAACAAGATTCATTTAATTTTACTGCGAGTTTGTCCAAAATTTTTTTTAATGCAAATACTCTGACCTTTGTACAAATCAAAATCTTGGATCAAATAATGAATTTGAAAAAAAAGCTACGTGAACTAACATAAAAATAAACCTTGTGGTAAAAAATGTGCAAAACAATGTAAATGGGCCAGGTTATGTATGTCTGTGATGGTTTGTCATTTATATTGTCTGAAATGAATAGGGAGGCAAATACATTGTGTTGTTGCCGCACGCTACATGAAAAAAAAATAACACTCACATGCGTGGTCACATTAAACTCTGCTATTTTAGGCCTCAAAGGTCGACTTACATGCCAGATCAGCACGGATTGGATTTTGAGCTGAATTTAAGATCTCAAAAGTATATCCAGTGTATAAGTTGACCCCCATTTTTTGAGAGACTTTTTTGGATTTCACGACTTAGATGCTGAAATATATGGTAACTGATGTTTCAGGACAGAGCCCTTCTTCAATGTACAAGTAAAAAACAGACAGGGGCCTGAACTAAAATGCTGGGGAGAAGGAAAGAAAGGGCAGGAAGAGGAGCACATCAATCTTTCTCCAGATCTGCTCCTTCAATTACACCATGTGACCAATTTCTGACAATGCACGAGACCATAGGCCGACATGTCACCAAGGGAATAGGGGGTGGGGGAGGAATTGAAATGGGTGGCCACTGGGAGATCCACATGTCTGTTCATGGTCTTGTGCACTCCCAGACTGACACCGCCCCCAAATTGGAAGAGCATCTCATCTTCCATTTGACACCCTCCATCTGGATGCCATTAATGTTGACTATGCAGTTCCCATTGAAAATTTCCCTTCCCCCTCCTCACAGAGCAAAATCAATTCTCATCATTCCTCTCGTCACTATATCCATTGAATACTTCCTGTTTTGGTTTGTTCTCCTCCCCCCCACCTCCCACCTCCAATTCTTAACTCAGCCTTTAATTCAGACCCTTGTCTATTTTCACTTGAACCTTGAAGGGCTCAGGCCCAAAACATCGGTAATATATCTTTACCTCCTATGAACACTGCTAAGTTCCACAAGCAATTCTGTGTTTGGACTACAATCACAGCATCTGCAGATTTTCATGTTTCTCTCCAAGCAGTAATTTTTACTCAGTTTCTTTGATACTTCTAACTACATCATAATAATTTCAGTCTATGGCCCCTGGTGCCTGGAATAAAGTATCTGTTTCAGGAGCCTGGCATTGACGAGATAACGTACTGATCGAAACAGCGCCTCAACACTGAGAGATGTTGATATTAGCTTATGTATGCGGCCAGTGGATTTGGAGAATTTTGCAGACAACTTTAGTGCTCTCCAGTGTTTTGAAGTGCCCATAGCAGAAAAATACGGAAGGGCAGGGATCTCTACTATCCAGTAGACCACAGGCTCGGTGCTGGGTTTGACGAATTAACATCAAATTGCATGCCAAATCATTATCAACTTAATGAACTCTCTAACCCCAAGAAATTAGGTACTAGAAATTTCCCAAAACATCTTAAAATATAAACATTTAAATGATCTATTTTACATTTTTTTAGTTTCTACATTTCATCTTGTATGTTCCAATCTTTATACATGTTAAAAAATTGACAATTGTGTTTTTTACTTCCTGGTTTGCTGAGAAATTTTCCGACTGACTGCTCAATGTGGTACACAAACGTGCTGGAGGAAGTCAGCCCGTCAATGCAGCATCCTCAGGAAGTAAAGGGTGTAATGATAATGCTAGTGATCCTCCTGACCACTAGAGGGAAGTCGGAGACTAGTTTGTGGCATCTTGGGTTGGATTCGATGGATGCCTCCATACAGACTTGTGTCTTCTCTTTGGCTTGGCTTCGCGGATGAAGATTTATGGAGGGGGTAAATGTCCACGTCAGCTGCAGGCTCGTTTGTGGCTGACAAGTCCGATGCGGGACAGGCAGACACGGTTGCAGCGGAAAATTGGTTGGTTGGGGTTGGGTTTTTCCTCCTTTGCCTTTTGTCAGTGAGGTGGGCTCTGCGGTCTTCTTCAAAGGAGGTTGCTGCCCGCCAAACTGTGAGGCGCCAAGATGCCTTGTGTACTTTAGCTAATAATGTATAGTTGTTTTAAAACAACCCGTTTCTTTATTACAATAAAATAAATATCACAAAGGGTAACCAACGTTTCTGGCTTGGCCCTTCATTAGTTATCTCAGCAGTCGCGCAGTATCCCAGCTTGCGAGGATTCCTCACAACCTCTTTGGGAATCCCAGCCTTAGGGTTCATTTTGGAAGGCAGCCAGACCGTAGAAATGTATTCCAAAAATATTTTAAAATTTAAAAAATCCACTGAAGAAAATCAATACATTAACACTATCTTGAATGCCATATAAGTTTTGAGGTATACATTTTAAGGCTTTTTAATAACTTTAAAATGCCTGATGCTGTTGCTTGAAAGATCTTTCCTGATTGTACATGTAATAAAAGCCTTTATGCTACTGGTTTCTGGCAGCTAACCACTTATTATATTTGTATATTGAACCTGCGATGAACAAGTCCCAACCCAGTTAATACACAGTGAGAACAGCAGGGAAATGTTTCCATCAGCTGCAGTGCAGTGTTTGGATTAGCTTCTTCAACAAACATCTCTTGCACAAGGAAATCTGTTGGACTGAAACTAATCCAAGGTCAGGCTTAGTGGAACTGGGACTCCACTGATGTCTGAATAGTTTATAGTGCAAATAAACATCAAGACCAGAAAGTATCAGAGTATTTAAATGGTCTTGCCTCATGATCATTAATGTAAACTGTTGACTATTTGGACTGCTAGTGAGATGAGAATAAATAGTTACATTTTATAGAATTAAATATGGTTAATCTAGAGAACAAAACCAAGTTATAATGCAATGTGGCATCCTGATAAATTCTTGCATTGGTAAGACCTCCGCAATCTCCATCAGTACCAGAGCACCACACGGCTGCATTCTTAGCCCCTGCTCTACTCACTTTACACCTATGGCATTAACACCATCTACAAATTTGGTGATGATACAATGGTAGTGGGTGGTATAAAGAATGGCAATGAGTCAGCATGCAGGAAGGAGATTGAAAACTTGGCTGAATTGTGTACTGACAACATCCTCCCACTTAATGTCACCAAAACCAAGAAGCTGATAGTGAAATTTAGGAAGGGAAAACCAGATGTTTACAATCCAGTGATCATTGGGGAAAATCAGGAGGAGAGCAATCATGGAGCAACTTTCCTGGACCCTATCACACAAATGTCATCATTAAGGAAGCATGTCAGTACCTCGACCTCCTCAGGAGTTTGTGGAGGTTTGGTATGACATTGAAAACCTTGGCAAACTTGTGTACAGTGGAAAGCGTACTGACCATCTGCATCACGGTCTGCTAGAAAGCCCTATAAAACAGAGAGGACACAACCCAGTACATCACAGGCAAAACTCTCCCATCAAGAAAATCTGCCGTCACTGAAAGAGGTAGCAGTGCCTCAAGACTCTACCACCAGGTTCAGAAACAGACGCTACCACTCCACTTTAGACACATGAACAACAAAATCAATCAGAGACTCATTTAAGGACTCACTTAGCACATTATTTATTATTGAATATTTTCTGTATGCACAATTTGTTTACATTTCTATAGTTCTCTCTTTTATGTACATACAGGTATCTTCTTTTGAGTACACCAATAAAGTTAAGTAGAAATTCTGCTTGGGCAGCAGGGAAAAACAAATCTCAGGGTTGTATGTAATGTCATGTATATACTCTGTAAAAAGGTGGGGAAATGAAGAGGGAGGCAGCCACAGGCTAACAGGTAAGAGATAATAGGGTGGAAACTGTTAGGAAGGCAGAAGAGATGGAATCTGAGAAATGATAGAGAGGGCAGAGGCCTAAAGAGAACCATAGCTCTCCGATAAAAGGGTAAGGGGTGAGGAACTGGAGGAAAGGATGGGGCACTGAAAAAGGCCAGGAAAAGGTTAACGGAAATGGGAGAAGTTGATATTCTCCGAGTCGTGTGAGCTGCCTCAATGACTATTGCCCAGTAGCTCTAATGTCTACTGTGATTAAATGCTTTGGAGGCCGGTCGTAGCCAGAATTAATACGTTCCTAACCAAAGATCTGGGCCCAGTGTAATTCACGCATCATCACAATCGCTCCACAGCAGATGCAATATCACTAGCCCTCCACTCAGCTCCAGATCACCTTGAAAACAGAAATTCACACATATGGCTGCTCTTCATCAACTCCAGCTCAGCCTTCAATACCATTATTCCCTCAGTGCTGGCCAAGAAGCTACAAACTCTCAGCCTCTGTACCCCACTCTGCAACTGGATCCTTGACATTCTTATTGGAAAACCAGTCAGCACGAATTGGGAACAACATCTCTTCCTCACTGATCATCGACACAGGTGCTCCCCAAGGATGCATGCTTAGCCCACTGCTCTACTCGTTATACACCCACGACTGTGCAGCCAGGCACAATTCCAAAGCCATCTACAAATTTACTGATGACACCACAGCCGGCAGTAGAATCAGAAATGGCAATGAGGAAGCTGTATAGGAGGGAGAGAGATCAATTAGTCGAATGGGGCAACGATAACAACCTTGCACAAACATCAGCAAAATCAAGACGATTATGGACTTCAGGTGGATGTCAGGGGAACATGATCCAGTCTTTATCAAGGGCACAGTAGTGGTAAGAGTCAAGAATTTCAAATTCTTGGGTGTCAACATCTCTGAGGATCTGTTCTGGAGTCTCCACATTGATGCAATCACAAAGGCTAGCCAGCGGCTATACTTTGTGAGGTGCCTGAGAATATTCGGTATGTCACCGAAGACTGTCAAACTTCTACAGATGTACTGTGGAGAGCATTCTGCCTGGTTGCATCACTGCCTGATTATGTAGGTGCCAACTCTCAGGACAAGAATGAACTCCAGAGGGTTGTTAACTTGGCCTGTGACAACACAGGCACCAGATTTCATTCAATTGAGGACCTTTACATGAGGCGGTGTTTTTTTTTAAAAAAGCAGCCTCTTTCCTCAAAGACCCCACCACCCAGGCCATGCCCTCTTCACTCTGCTACCATCAGGAAAAAGGCACAGGAATCTAAAGACGAGCACTCAATGGCACAAGGACAGCTTCTTCCCCTCTGCCATCAGATTCCAGAAAAGCCAAAGACCATGCCTTTCCATATACTATTATTTTAATTTTTTTAATGTCATAAGATGGTTATAATATGCATGTTTGCTCTATGCTGAAAAATACCGAATGCCATGTCTTGTTCATGACAATAAATCCTGATATTAATGCTATCTGGTTGGAGATTGCCAAGACAGTATACAAGATGTTTCTCCAATTTACAGGTGACCTTCATTTGGCAGTACAGGGCACCATGGATAATCAGTGTGGCAATGGTGTGTGGAACTAAAACGGTTAGCCACTGTTGCAGCAGAGTTCTGGTCGGAAAAGTTGATTGCCTTTTACTTCCTATGCATGGTTGGTGATGTATTTTACATAAAGGCACCATTTGACCTGCTGAGTTTCTCCA
Organism: Narcine bancroftii; assembly: GCF_036971445.1. Classification (NCBI taxonomy): domain Eukaryota; kingdom Metazoa; phylum Chordata; class Chondrichthyes; order Torpediniformes; family Narcinidae; genus Narcine; species Narcine bancroftii. The sequence goes on from NC_091476.1 coordinate 8,585,602, forward strand.
GCATTTGTGCGTTTGTTTTCCTGCAGGCATGACAGAATTACCACTTATTGGTAGTGCAACTAAAACTGCGCACAATGTAAACAAATAAAGAAATGTGAACAACTGACTGTGCAATACAGAGGGATGAAAAAAAATAGTTCAAAGAGTCCTAAAACGAATCCTGATTGAGTTTATGGTTGAGGAGTCTGATGGCTGAGGGGTTGCAGCTCTTTCTGAACCTGGTGGTGCAAGTCTCGTGGCACCGAGACCTCTTTACTGATAATCGCAAGGACATCATTGATGATTTTAGCCCCTCTCCGACAGCAACGTTCCCCATAGATACTCTCTTTGGTGGGGAGGGTTCTGCCTGTGATGGCCTGGGCTGTGTCCACTACCATTTAATTATTTTTTCAGTAAAACTAATGCAGCTCAATGGTATCTTCTGACCTGTTAACAGTACAACACTGAGCACAGCAACTCATTTCATAACGAGGGCTTTAAGAGACACCTCTGCTTAAAATGAAAACAACATCTACCAGCAATTGTGCCAAGAATTTGGTTTTATTTACACATATCCATGGGGTGGAGAAGATTCACCCTTTAATTCCACAGGAAACATTTCACAAAAATCCAATTACCAAGGATATTAAAATAAGGTGCCAATATAGACTTGAGCTTTAAAGCCTGTCTAAGAATGGCCATACTTCATGAGCAAAATTGCCTAAATGGTGATGATACTGTTCTGCAGATGGCAAGATTTTGTCTTTAAATATAAATGCAATAAAGGTTACTTGGAATCTTCAAATCTTTGGCAAACCAGTTTAATTTCTCATGATGCACAATGCCTATCAAGTTTATGACTGCTCTTGGTCTATTCCTATCTCCAAATTATTTCCCTGTAACCTAGTTTCTCTTGCATGCCCATCAACTCCCCTCCAGTTCTACTGCCAATCAACATTAGGGGTAATTTACTAGGAGCCAATTAACCTATAGACCAGGTTCACAGGGAGAACATGTAAACACCACAGACAGCATCCACTGTCAGTTTGAACCCAAGCTGCTGGAGCTGCAAGTAAATGCTGGACCACTGTGCTTGCCTTCCCATTGATTATTGCATCTCATGCAATTTATTATCCATAGAGATTATGGCCAAAATAGTCTCACTTCATTTGCTCATTTCAATTCCATCAGTTGCTTCAAAAAGCACAAACCTGCCCCTCTGTCCAAACCCTCAATCCTGACTGCTTGGACAAGCAAGAGGTAATAAACAGGAGACTGAGCGAGTTCTGTCATCTACAAATCAAAGAGGTCATCCAAATAAAGGACCACCCTACTTTCATAGATCTCCCAAATAGACAACGTTATCAAACCTCTCTAAAATCACTGATGATTTAGTGTTAATACAGTGCAAAGAAGTAGAATCTATAATTGGAAGCGACAATGCCTAATATTTCAAAGCACTGCAAATCTCTTGTAAAACACAGGTTTAAAAACAAGTGGCATTCCTCCAAGTATTTTGAAATTGTCCACCAGAAAAGATAGGGTTAAAACCAATCTCAGAAAATATTTTTTTCTGGAAACTGAGTAACATTTTACTGACACCATCAAACATTCTTCATAGTGTAGAGTATTTGAGGTAATTGGTCAACTTTATCATCCTCAGCCTCTTGACCACTTTCCAGAGCAGCAATGGAACAGAGAAATGGTTTCACAGTTGAGGCAACACTCTCAGTTCCAATGGTCAATATATTGGGTACACTATCACAGATGAGATCAACCCAACCCTTGCCTGGTACAGCACTTCCAGCAAGGATTACTGGATGCCATTCAAATCCCAATTTTTGTTTCCCAACCCAAAGATATTTGTAACACAATAACCAGCCCTGAAATGCAACACAATGAACAGTTATAAACCAGAAACCTCGAAACATTCACTACAGTATCATGAATTGTTCACCTCTTCCCACATTCACAAACATTAAATAGAGGACTATTCACAATGTACAGCAGTTTACAACAAGTGATTCACCACAAAAACTTGAAATACTATATACTTGGACATTTAGAATGCTGCTCTAAGGAAACAGCTTTTAGAAGGATGCCATCCTCAAATATTTATCTTATACCTGGATATATAAAACAACATTGAAATCATAACTGTTTATACTAGTCTTTGACTGGCCTTATTCCAAAGTGCGATTATGGACGTCTGACATTTAAATTTCATTAAACGTTTTATATCATCTGGAATGTTCCTAAAGTGGGTTGGGGGGGGGGGGATGGGGGGCGGGGAAGAGAGATGGGGAAGGTGCTGACGATGGCTAGATTGACTGAGGAACCTTGCTGTGAAACTCAATGACAAAACCTGGGCAGAGTTTATAATGAGTTACAGTGGCTAAAAAAAATCTCACAAATGCCAAATACTTAATTTCTAGCCTGAATTGGCTTTGATCATCAGTGGAGACCTTCTGATGAATTGGCTTTAACTCGCGTTGAAACAGAAAATTGTACACGGGAGTGTCAACCACAAAACGGATTGCTGTTAACGAGCTTTCCAAAATGCTGTTCCAAGTAAGAGAGCAGTTGTAAACCATACAAATGTTCATAGAGCAAACAAATGGACCATTTTGCAAGTGAGATTCCTCTCCTTCCCTCCCCCCACCACCCCAATCCTGTTCCACATCTTTCTTTGTAAATCCATCATTGAAAATCAATGGCCGTTGCGACAGATTTTTGTTTCCCAGAATGACCAAATCCCAAACATCTGGCCATTGATTTACTACAAATCTACTGTTCATACCTTGAAAATGGTGTACATTTGTTTGGAAGGAATTTTCCTTCCCATGCCCCACGCAGGCAGAGGTGAGACAGGTAACATTCACAGTACTGTAGAATGGTGGGGAAATCCCAAATAGTTCCAGGGCCAAAGAAGCCAGTCAAATGCATGAAGATTTGCTTTCACAACTGTGTCTCTCACATGGTTAACAAAAAGGATACCTGAATTTTATAATATAGATTATTCCAGAGGGATTTCTTCTCCCTAAAGGGGGTTGACTTTATTTGGATAAAGCTCGAGTGACAGATGCATTTCTGTCATGACCTCTTGAACTTGTAACTGAAAACCGGGGAGATGTGAGCACGAGGAGGGGAAGAGGGAGTGCACACACAAGAGGGAACCATGAAAGAGGTAGGAAAATTAGAATGAACAGCTTTTGTTTGTGCGAGCAGTTTTCTCAGCGGCTTCCAATAGCTGACTAAGTTTTGTTAACCTTTATTATTTTCAAGTAACCTATTTGAACAAAGTTTGGGCTTAAGGCAATGCCCCAAACCTAAAGATTGCATTGCATCTCAACAAGATGTTTTGCAGCTATGTGACCCATGTAGATCCCAAAACATCAAGCAATGTGCTTTCTGAACTCCAGAAGAATTGTGCTGTAAGAGTGCAGGAAGATACCGTAACACTCACAGGGCACAATCTGTCAAATGCAGGGAAGAGGCCAGTGAGTATCCTGATATTGCAGTGTTGTAAAATACATAACCATAATAATCAGAAAGGACAACTGAAGTGCCCACTGATTTTGAATAACTTTTTAAATCTGGGTCCTATATTTAAAAAAAGCAAAATTTGCCTCGCGTCAATGCATTTAAACAACATAGATTGGTAGGTAGAGCAACAACTTTTTTTCCAGAAATGTTCTATACAAACACAAAATAGTTATAGTGCAAACTTCACATAAAAACAATCAGATGGCTCCACCTGACTTAGGTACTTGAGTTGATAAAGGTGCAGCGAGAAAACCTTTCTTCTCTTCTAAGATTGCTTGACAAAAAGAACAATGAATAATTATTTATACCAATGATAAACTCTATTCTTTCCTCCACACCCAGCACGTTGGATAACAATGGTCCTTATTTAATGACAATCACAAAAACGGAGTAAAAATAAAAGTTTAAAAGCCAACATGCAACAGGACAATGGTTACTCGCAGTAGGCAGGTATATTGTACATTACATACCAATTGCTTGTTTTCAAGACTGAAAACATTAGAGAATAACCATCAAGTTGAACATTGTTCTTTCAAATCATTCATTTCTTTTTAAAGTGAGTCACTCATTCACTGGCTTTTAATTTATAGATATTCTACTCTGCAGGCACCAAGGTTTCAAAGGGTCTATTTCCCTCCATACATCCTCTCAATGTCATTGAGGTAGTGGTTCTTTAGTTCCTTGCGTTTAAGCTTGAAGGCATCAGTTACCAGCCCCGTTTCTGGTGTCCACGGTTCTGGGCTCAAACGCACCTTGATGGGGACCTCAAACTTCTCCAGTTTACCTATTGCCAGAGAGTACAAAAGTCAGGAACATCATGAGATTGAACACATACCTAATGGGTCTTTAATTCTCCCAACTTGCTCTTGAAATAAAAAGTACACACTGCTGATCACCTTTCTCTTCCCTGCAGTGAAATAACCCACAATAAATTGCAATTCAGCTATATTTGCATCTTTCTTATATCTCCACCCATCTTGGCAGGACACTAACCTGTCATCCTAATATGTCACTGGGGGCTATGTTTAAAATATGGATGGACAGATTACAGAAAGATAGGAGGTTGAGGGGAAAAATACACCAGCCATGATTCAAATGATGAAGCAGACTCAATGGACCAAATGGCCTAATTCTGCTCCGAGGACTCATGTGGCCAAAAGGCCATAGAGTGCCCTCTTAATTTTGCACAAATGCATTCAAGTTAGAAGATCATGTTGGCTGCACCATCATTTCTGAAGAGCAGAAATTGATAACCAAACACATGGAACCAATATTTCTGCTTGTTTTGAACTCCTTATGATAAAATGTTGATTGCACACTCTAATTAAAAGCAAACCAAAAAACCTACTGGCCAACAATATTCCTCACTGTGGTCCTCTGCATGGACTAGAAACTTCTGTACTCACTGGATGCTGATGCTTCTTTGATCTCCCGCAGCACCTCAGCCTCCATCTTGCTGTCATTACAAATGTCTTCCCAGGTTCCCTGAACTTGCTTCTGCTCCGCGAGAGCAGTCAGTTTCTTCTGATTGGGAACCACAAAACTAATCACATAGGATTGATCACTGTAAAGGAAGTAGGAACATGGTTTAGAGTTCAATGAGACGGTTAGAAATCAAAATGTGATTCCTACCCCGCACACTTGACATTATCCCTTTAGAGACTAGATGCCTGGAATGCATCCTCATGGGAGGTGGTAGAATCAGGAATGATAGTGTTTTGCAGCTACTCCTGTTGGGGAAGAGACACAGAAGTATTAGAGCCAGGTCCACCAGGCTGAGGAACAGCTTCTTCCCACGGGCTGTGTGACTGCTGAATGATGACTCAACTCTTTATTAATAATAAATATTTTTAATACATGTATACAAGACATTTATATAGGCTGTGTATCTGTAAATGCATATAGTATTTCAGAATGTGTGCTTGCATGCAATGATTTGCACAGAGTACTGGAAAACGCTGTTTCAATCGGATGATCAATAAACTTGAACTTAAACAAGTGATACTCAGAGAAAGACACATGAACAGGCAGGGAATAAAAAGATACAGACGAGATGCCAGAAGACAGAATGAGCTGAGATGGTCAGTGCAGTCTCAGTGCCACATGGTCTGTTTCTCTGCCACATCTCATATCAATAAGCCATGTATTAATCCTCTTGACTGAATTTTTTCCTTAGTGCAGGTGCTGTGCAATTGTTGTCTTAGGCCTAGGTATACTTAGTCAGGATAGATGCAGACAGGGTGTAAAAGCAGCTCACATACAGATGGTGTGCATTACATAGATAGAGATTGAATGCATGTTGATGTGCATGTTCTTCAGTCAATAACAGTGAGTGTACTCAACAATAGGATTTATTGTTGTAATGGATTGGTGCTAATCTTTAGTTATAAAATATATATTTCTTAGTAAAGTTGGTTTGCAGGCTCGATACAGGGTCACACACAGGTCACATATTTACAATACACTCAGAAGTAAGGTAATTTTTGGAGTTGATGCGTCTTGGAAAGGCAGAGCTATAGAAGAATTTGAGTGGTCTTAATTGAAAACTCAAGTATTATGTGAGGTTCTTGAAACAACTGCTGACTGTACACAAAAATGCTTTTAAAACTCAAGTGCCATTTGAGTGACCTGTGCAGACAATTCGGAGTCATCCATCTATAGTTTTGGACTGAGATGAGGTCAGACATTTTTGAAGAAATGAAACTGAATCAGTGATGTCATGTCTCATGATTTTGAGAAAGGATATCACTGAAGAAATCAGACGATTTGAGTCAGTTGGAAGAAACCATACCTCCCGCGAATACAGGATTGCTTTCTCACTTTCAAGAGAACAAGTTTCAAAATCCGTTGAAAAGGATCTTCGTTCTTATTAAAAGAAGGAACACCCAGTGGTGTTTTATAAGAAAATAGCCACTCCGACCTCTTAAGAGGAGAGGCAGCCTCATTAGTGTCTAGAGAAATGGTCACTTTTGATTAAAAAGTTTAAAATCATCGTGAAAGATACAGACTCTGTGACTCCTAAGGAAAATAGGAGGAAGTTTGTGGAAAAAAAATCACTCGCATGGAAGATTGGAGAATTTCGTTCGTATGAAGAAACATTGTTTTGAAAACTATTCTACAAAATAAATTTGAGTTTTAAAGAAGTCTGATGATTTGATATTTCAAAATACTTCATTATTGCTTTTGAGCAACAATTTAAAGAAATCTGATGCTTCACTATAATTACTTCTGAACCACAATTTAAAAAGATCCTCAAGTTCAACAAGACTTTTGAAATTAGACTTTAAAATAGACTTTTTCAGACTCCAGCTTAAACTGTAATAGATTAGGATTTAATCATATTTGCACCGTGGAGTTTTAGAGTTCTGTTTAAAATAAGAAATGTTATATTATTAATGGTTTAATGAAAACTATTATTTTGAATTTACTACTGTCTGGTGAATTTTACATTGCTGTTCCTTTTTAAGTTCATAACAAAATTTGTTAATTTGTAACAATTTTCTTCAGGAAAATTCAATACAGCAGACATGTCTTGTCAATGTTGCAACAGCTGCAATATTTTCTACTACATTTGTGGTAAGTTTATGTTTAAAGCTCAAAGACACAGTGTGACTGCACTTACTAAGAAAGCCTATGAGCTACTTCGGTTGTAAAATTGGTGATCAAGACAAACCCTGTGCTCCTCACATTTGTTGTGCAACATTTTCAGTCAACCTGCTAAATTCAATAGAAGTTAACTTAATGTTTCACCAACATCCTATGCGATACAGAAAATTATCTTTGTGTTCAGCTTGAAGTTGTCTATCATGATCCAGGGAGCAAATCTGGCAAAATTTGTTGTGCAGTGTTATTAGAAGCAGAGAGAGGTAAGATAGTCTTCGCTCAGTGGATATGTCAAATACTAGAAGATGCGAGTAGTGGTGGGGGGGGGGGGGGGGGGAAGAGATGTATGTGCATCTTGTGAGGTAGGTGACTAGAATGCATTGCCACACAGCTAGTAGAAGCAGCCAGCAGTTTTTAAGTGGCATTTAGACGGACACTTGAATGACAGGGTGTTTTCATGTGCACACAGAAGAGATCAGTTAGATCAGCGTCATTAGTTAATAGAGAAAGATTGGGTTGAAGGGTCTGTTCCTGTATTGTTCTTGTATGAATGTTTGATATATTTAACGTTTTCTTTATTCTTGTTATTAACCAACTTATTCTATTTGCCATCAGCCAATCTACCAAAACTTTTTTTAAAATTGAAAACTAGTAGCCAGCTGAGGAATAAAAACAAAACATCCAACGTCATTGCAGATTATAACTCGTACAGTTACTGGACGATGATAGAAATCTGACCGTACCTGTTTGCATATGCACATATATTATCAATGAGGGAACAGCTCTTCAAAGTAGACTCAACTTTGCCCAAAGACACATATTCTCCAGCTTGTAGTTTTACCAAGTCTTTCTTTCGATCTATAAAACAAAGAGTTATACGTATTAGGTCAGCATGGTTAACGTAGCGGTTAGCGGAACGCGATTGCAGCACTAGTGACCAGTGTTCCAATCCAGTGGTGTAAACAGTTTGCATATTCTCCCCGTGAATGTATGGGTTTCCTCCCTCCCTGAAAACAAAAAAAGCACTGGGTTTGTAAGTTAATTGGTGTATTTGGGCCGGAAGAGCCCATTATCTTGCTGTAATTAATTCCAGTATAAAAATTACAACACAAGAATGACTGCACTTTATTGGTATCCCAAAGAGAATGAAAGGCTTTTTAACCCCAAATGCAAATCTCTGTTCTGATGGGTATAAGAAAATCTGTGAAAATCCAACATCTTCCTGCTGAAATCATGATTTATTTTCTCCTACTGGTGCAAACTGAAGGACTCTGCTTGGGATTCAAAGTAATTGCTCCTCTTCAGGTAGTTTAGATAACAGTCAAAGGCCAGGGATGTAATGGAGAAGGTATTATGATCTAATGTAGATTGTGTGTTCACCCAGAAGCCAGAAATATGACACAGGTTATCAATTAGCAGAAGACACCCACCACTGATCTCGATGCAGCTCCTATTGTCACCCAGAGCAAACCAATTAATTAGCAAAGAATTTGAAACCTGCTGGTCTGGGTGTTTCAGTTTCACACAGTGGACTGATCAAAAGGAACACAAAGCAACAGATTTTGTCAGATATTCATGATAAAAAGGCTGTCTGCAATCAATCTTAATCTCACCTTTTTTTTCTGTTTTGCAGCATCCATAGGAGGTAAAGATACATTACCAACATTTTGGTCCTGACCACCAAGGTATGAGCAAAAAGCAAGCAGGCACTGGAATAAAAAAAAGGCTGGCTGTGGTCGAGGGAAGAAAGAGCAGGGGGAGGAGCACAGACACAAGAGATGATCATTGGACATGCATTGGGGGACACGAGATGAAAGATGAGAAATGATCAGGAGAGGGGTTGGCTCTGTGAAGACAGGGCTGGAGCAAAGGAGAGAGAGACACACAGAGCTAAGGTTGGGAAGTGGATGAGATAAGGAAATTCAGGAAGAAGGGGAAGTTAATGTTGCAATTGGGTTAGAAATGGCAAACAAAAATCAAGGTAGCACCAAAGGATCAATTCCTGGCATTAGATACAGGATTGATTTCCAGATCAGTATCAACAAGGGAATAGGGCTATTTTGATTTAATACTGTGGATCAAAAAAGGGTTAAACAATAACGCTGTTGTAAAAGGGATCCAAAGGAAGGAGCAACTATGACATGGCGTTTCAGACCACTTTGATTGCGATTTAGTTCAATCTGAAGCCAGGTTTACAATATAAACAAAAGCAATCTAAGAAGATACATGGGTCAGCTTGGCTGTGGCAGATTGGAAAATTAAAGATAATAATAATCAGGCAGTAGCCAACACTGAAAATCCTGCACAATTTGCAACAAATATATAGTCCTTCAACTCAGACCCAACTGGAAAAGTAGCCCAAATATAGATTTATGTACTAAATTATTAAAATCAAAGGAAAAGGCTTTAAAAATGTAAACCCCAAGGATAGGAACATTTTAGAAATTTTAAAATAACACTAAGAAATTGACAAAGAAAGGACAAATTGACACAAAACTAAATGAATTGAAAATATAAACAAAGGACACCCTACCAGTGTGTAAAAAGTAAAGGACCAGTGAGGATATTTTTACATTCTTTACAGCAGCCATTCTCAACCTTTTTTTTGGCTATGGCCCCTTAGGACTCTACTCAAAGGTTATGGACTCCCTTCCCAGTGAAGCTGTCGAGCTTAGTTAGTTTCTTCTGTACCTTGCTCCTTAGAGTCCATAAAACACAAAAAAAAATTAGGATTTCACTCCATGGTCACCCCTTAAATATGCTGCAGCCCCCAGTTAGGGCCATAGGCCCCCCATTGAGAATGGCTGCTTTATAGACAGAGGAGAATTTACAATGAGGAGTCGGTGGAGAAATTAAATACTCATGTCCATCTTCACACAGAAGACCCCAAAATATGGCAGAATTCCTGAAGAACCTGGGACTCATTGCAAATGGTGAAATCAAGATATTTGTACAATAAAATTGTAAGGAAATCAACGAGCCTGACTGATAAAATGATAAATGCCATGGTCTTAAACTCCATCCCAGAGTTGTGAAAGAAATAAAGGAACATCAGAGCCAGCGCCACCAGACTGAGGAACAATTTCTTCCCATGGACAGTGAGAATGCTGATTGACCAAAGGAACTGCTCACTTTAACCATCCAAGATGCTCATAACCATGAAACAATATTTATTTATTTGTATATATGAATGCTTGACCTGCATGCACATTGTTTGTCAGGGGTGTGTGTTATGTCTGGTTGTGTGCCTGCGTGTTTTGCACTTTGGACCAGAGAATGCTTTTTCATTGGGTTGTACTTGTACAATCAGATGACAATAAACTTGAATCTTCCAGTTACCATCTTCCACGATGAAATGTTTTTGAAAAGTCAGGCTGTTGGGAAGGGTGGCAAACTTCCCACTATAAAACCAGAATCAGGAGAAAGAAACAGTATTATATGAAATTAGAAATCTATGATAAAAGACAGTGCTAAGTCACATAGGAAATAATTATATTGAGGAGATGCCACACCAATACTTAAAAAGGAAATCATGTTTGACTGGAGATCCTGAGGAGGTAGTTGACGAATGGGCACCGGACATGGAAAGTCCTGCACAGGAGGCTGAGGAATTAGAGTGTGTGCAATTGGGGGCAATATAATAGCCTGATTTGAGAGATGATTAGTTGATAGTGTGAGAAGTGATGAGGATTTAAAAGGGATAAATCAAGCCGAGTCAAGGGCAACAACCTGCTAGATGGAGAGCAACATGGAAAAATGTGAGGTATATCCTTTGGTAGAAATCAAAGAGTATAATGTGAAGGAAAAAAAACATTGGCAAGAGACAGACATGTCCTTATGCACAGGTTATTGAAAGAAAATGTGTTGGTGCAACAAGCAGTTGGGAAGACTAATGGTATTTTGTCTTTACAGCAAGAGAATTCAAATATAGAAATAGAGGGCTTAGAGTAAAACCTCAGTTATCCAGAATTCAAGTATCTAGCAGCCTCGAGCAAACTACAAAAAAAACTGCAGAAAATAAATAGGTAAAGTATATGGAAGTTTAAAATTGGTGCGCCTCACCAATCAACGCCACTTGCAATCTCAAGCATCGAAAAATTCACTTATCCGGCCTCTACCAATCCCCATAGGTGCCTAATACCGGCGGTTTTACTGTACCACCACATGGGAATAGAGGAGATAGATTTGGTATAGAAGGTTAATATTAAGGGTGTGTATGAGGAGAATTTTAGTAGCACAGACCTCTGCTCTTTAAAGTTTAGAATGCAAGGTGACCTAATTGAGAGATAAAATATCGACAAGGCTTGAATAGGTAGATGTTTCCCCTGACTGAGAAGCCTTGAATTAGGGAATAACAGATATTGGAATGAAATGAAATGCCTTCACTCAAAGGACAGTAAGCCTTCGCAATCCTCTACCTCTGAGAAATGAGCAACTGACGACATTCAAAACGTCAGGACATTGAAAGATTCTAGGATTGAGGGCAAGGAAATGGTGCTGAGATGAAAAATCTTGATGAATGATGATGAATGCTCAGCAGAACAAAATTTCCTGCTCCTGTTTCTTATGTTCTTACCAATTATCTGTAGGCAGCCATCTGAATGGAATTCACCAACATCTCCTGTGCAAAACCAACGTTGACCGCTGCTGTCCTCAAAAAAGTCCTCATTGGATGAGTTTCCTTTGAAATACCCCACTGCCACATTTGGCCCACCAATTAGAATTTCTCCTCTCGAGTTTGGCTGATCACGAGTGGTATATCCCCCTACAGATGAACAATAAGCAATTAGTGACAGTCATTGAGTCAGAGCATGGAAATGGGCCCTTTAGCCCACTCAACTTTAAATGATCAACCCTACACAAAATCAGATTTTATTCTTTGCACAGTCCCATCAACTGCCCTCAGATTCTACCATTTCCCTACACAGAAGGGCCAACTTACAATGGCCAATTTACATTATCCGCCTGTCTGAACGTGGGAAGAAATTCATCAGTCATTGGAAAAACATGAATATCCCACAAAGACAATACCAGATGTCAGAATCAAACCTATATCTCTGGAGCTGTGAAGCATTGGCTCTACGATGTGCTGACTCCACAGCATGATCTGACTCATTCTAATGGAAGAATTGCAGAAATCGTTTGGCATAAAAATAACCAAAGGTGACTCAACCGTGGATAACAAGGGAAATTAGAGACAGCATTAGGTCCAAAGAGAGCATATCAATTGGCCAAAAAAAGTACCGCAACCGAAGACTGGGAGCAGTTCAAGATGCACCAAAGGAGGACAAAGGGATTAATCAAGAGGGCAAAAATAAATTACGAAAGTAAGCTTGCGGCAAACATAAAAACCAACTGCAAAAGCTTTTATAGATATGTCAAGAGGAAAAGATTGGTGAAATCCAGAGTAGGTCCCTTGCAGTCAGAATCAGGGGAATATATAATGAGGAATAAGGAAATGGCAGATCAATTAAAATTCTTACTTTAGTTCTGTTTTTACAAGAGAGGATGCAAATAACCTCCCAAGGATGTTGGGAAACATAGAGACTAATGCAAGGGAGGAGTTGAAAGAAATCAGTATCTCTAAGGACATGGTCTTGGGGAAACTGAAGGGATTGAAGGTCGATAAATCCCAAGGGCCTGATAATCTACATCCTAGGGTACTTAAAGAAGTGGACATTCAGATAGCAGATGCTTTAGGAATTATTTTCCAGAACTCGATAGACTCAGGATCAGTACCCATGGATTGGAGGGTAGCTAATGTTACCCCACTATTTAAAAAGGGGGTACAGAAAAAGCAGGGAATTATAGGCCAGTGAGCCTTACATCAGTAGTGGGCAAAATGATGGAATCCATTATTAAGGATGTAATAGCGGAGGATATGACTAGCAGAGAAGGGATCAGACAGAGTCAACATGGATTTACAAAAGGTAAATTGTGCTTGACAAATCTATTGGAATTCTTTGAGATGGTGACAGGTAAAATAGATGGGGGAGAGCCAGTGGATGTGGTGTACCTGGATTTCCAAAGGTCTTCGCTAAGGTTCCACATAAATGACTGGCGTGCAAAATCAAGGCTCATGGGATTGGGGGCAAGGTATTAATGTGGATTGAGAACTGGCTGGCAGATAGAAGACAGAGAGTTGGGATAAACGGCTCATTTTCTGAGTGGCAGGCGGTGACCAGTGGGGTGCCACAGGGATCTGTACTGGGACCCCAGCTGTTCACAGTTTACATTAATGATCAAGATGAGGGGATTGGATGTAATATCTCCAAATTTGCAGGCGACACAAAGCTAGGAGGGGTTGTGTGCACTGAAGAGGGGGTCAGGAAGCTCCAGTGTGATTTGAATAAATTGGGGAACTGGGCAGATACATGGCAAATGCACTACAATATGGATAAATGTGAGGTTATCCACTTTGGTAATACCAACCGGAGGGCAGATTACTATTTGAATGGCAATAGATTGGGAGATGGGGAAGAGCAGAGAAACCTAGGGGTTCTTGTGGACCAGTCACTGAAGGCGAGCATGCAGGTACAGCAGGCGGTTAAAAAGGCAAATGGTATGTTGGTCTTCATATCAAGAGGGTTTGAATATAGGAATAAGGATACCTTACTGCAGCTGTACAGAGCCTTGGTGAGACCCCACCTGGAGTATTGTGTGCAGTTTTGGTCGCCTTATCTAAGGAAGGATGTTCTTGCAATGGAGGGAGTGCAAAGGCGATTCACCAGGCTGATACCTGGAATGGCAGGAATAACTTATGAGGAAAGATTGCGCAATTTGGAATTGTACTCGCCGGAGTTTAGAAGATTGAGAGGGGATCTCATAGAGATATAAAATTCTGGCAGGACTGGACAGAATGGATGCAGAAGGGATGTTTCCAATGGTGGGGGGAGTCCAGAACCCGGGGCCATGGTTCGAGGATAATAGGCAAACCATTTAGAATCGAGATGAGGAGGAATTTCTTTACCCAGAGGGTGGTGAATCTGTGGAATTCATTGCCACAGAGAGCAGTAGAGGCAGTTTCATTGAATATATTTAAGAGGAAATTTGATATATTTCTTCAGTTTAAGGGAATTGGGGGTTACGGAGAGAAGGCGGGGACGGGATACTGAACTTTAAGATCAGCCATGATCTCATTGAATGGTGGAGCAGACTCGAAGAGCCGAATGACTTGCTCCTATCTTCTATGTTTCTATGTTTAAACCTTCCAGGAATTTACTATTGATTATTCATTTAAAACATACACGTGCGTGGCCTCTTAACTGTCATGCTCGGTGTTTCTATAAAAGTATAACTAGAAACTAAAAGTCTATATTGTTTTTCCACAAAAGCAGACTAGTCATGTGGAAAGTGCACAGTCAAGTGGCTGAGCCCAGAATGTTCATTCCTAGTCTGTTTGACGAGCTTAGACGTTTGGTGGAAGAAAAATAGAGGCCTCAAAGTGCACACAAATGATGGGGCGAAAGAGTATTCATTGAGTTGCAGTTGCCCAGCAGGAAGAGAGCTTGTTATGAGAGGAAAGGGATACCATTGGATTGAGGAGTGATTGAATCACACATCTGGAAGCAGACCATTCAGGTAATTGTGTCAATGACAGCTTTTAGTACAAGCTATTCAATTAGTGACACACTTTTGCAACTTCTACCTCAAGAGGGGGAGAAAAATATAAAAATGGTTTCAAATAAAATCACCAATGGAAAACATCGTCATAGCATCATGTGCAATGTATACAGGTCGTTTGACAAGTATATGCTGACCATCAAGCATCCAATCATACTAATTCCATTTTATCTCCTCCCATTGCAATCTCAGACCCCCTCACCATGGATTCCACTACTCACCAACATGCTGGGAGGTGTCAATTAACTTAACAATTCATATCTTTGGTACATAGGAGGAAGCCAGGGCCTCCAGGAAAAGCCCACAGAGTCACAGGGGGAAATGTGCAAACTTCACCCAGCACCAGAGGTCAGGATTGAACCCTGAACATGGAGTCGAACTGGCATCACTAATAATGTGGTAGAACTCATGGACTGGCGGCCACTTTAAGAATCTTTCTAGATGGTTCCTTTCACAAGGTCTGCATCTGACTTGATAAGTATTGAGTTAGGAAATTATAACAAGTAGAGGTACTTTTATTCTTGCTGCCAAGGCATTTGTACCCATTATATATCTAGTTAAACAAGAATGTCTGCATCTGCTGGGATTGAACGCAATACACAAACGCACCAAAACTCACAGTAGGAAGTTACCCATCGGAAATTTCCCTTTTGTTCTTATGGATCCTGCACATCTTGCTGAACCTCTCCAGCAGGTTTGTGTATTGAAAACTACACATCCCAGTCTCCAGAATCAACGCCAGCTGTGCAAGCTCTCCATTGGCCACCGTGACAGAGGTGCACCAAAGAAGAGGTACAAGGACTGCCTAAAGAAAGCTCTTGGTGCCTGCCCCATTGACCACCGCCAGTGGGCTGATCTCCCCTCCCACCGTGCATCTTGGCGCCTCACAGTTCGGCGGGCAGCAACCTCCTTGGAAGAAGAACGCAGAGCCCACCTCACTGACAAAAGACAAAGGAGGAAAAACCCAACTCCAACCCACCAATTTTTCCCCTGCAACCGCGTCTGCCTGTCCCGCATCGGACTTGTCAGCCACAAACGAGCCTGCAGCTGACGTGGACATTACCCCTCCATAAATCTTCATCCGTGAAGCCAAGCCAAAGAAAAAGAAACTTCCCCACATAAATGCAGATTTTATATAAGCACCTTCTTCCCAGTCTCTCAGTTTGATTTCACAACAGATGAGAGGAGCTCCAACTCTGCCTGTGCTGTAGTCTGAAACTGAAATTGCAAAAAATATCTTTGTTAGATTTTGGAATTCTTTCAGAACCAGCTCGACACCACATTCTTGCAGACTCAATGCCGATAAACCAAGTTCCTTTGTGTACCAGAAACGTTTTTGCTAAAACGTGCATCATTTCACTTCAATCAGTTCGCTTGAATAATTTTTTTTTTTAAAAAACCAGCACTTTAACAAAGTGGAATACAGAAATTAAGAACAAATTTCTTAGTGACAATTTATGCATTCAATACGACTTTAAACATACTTTTCCAATTCCAAAGAGTGAAGCTTCTGAGCAGAAACAGAATATGGCAGGGAGATGATTTCTCACTCAAATCTAGCCAAGGATGACAGCTTTGATTTTAAAGTAAATTTATGCATTTTTTAAATAAAAATTCAGATTAATTTTCAGAGGGTCATACCATGTCCTGGAAATATAGACAAAGAAAAAGTTTAAACGCTATTCCTGGAAAAGTCAGCAGGAATTACAAATCGGTGTTAATTTCATTATAATTTGTTAATTCCAAATCAAAAACACCAAAAAATGAAATTAAAACCGCCAATCAAATAATTAATGCAGTGAGACCAGCAAAGGCAGTTCAACTGAATTGATCAGAACCTTTTTCCTTGGTTTTAATATTTAGATCCTGAAAGTCACAAAGTGGAACAACTGAAGGACAAAGTCATGTTTGCTTACTGGTGTTAATTGATTCCATGAAACCCAAAGTTCAGAGGAGAGCACAATTAGATCACCATGCAAACACTTGGCATTAATCGGACACAAATCTTCCTGCTGGTTTCCAAAATACACAACATCTTACCCCAAGTATAGTTTCAGAAAAAGAGTACAAAAAATGAATTTTTCCCTCACTGCTTTCACTTTGATATGCAATTTAGTGTAGAGAAAAGAAAAACAACAGTTATAAATTAAATAATATAATCTGCTTAAGTTGACTAGGAATGATAATTTCTCAAAGATTTTAAAAAGTAACAATTATTAACAATAATTACAATGGCCCATTTTCCGCCAACTCCATTCTACACCCATATCATCATCTCCCCAGTTAATTTTCTTTAATCACTTCTCTAGCTCTCCCAGGACCAGTCAATGGTCTCTAAGCAGCACTTTATCCTTTGAACACTCAAGTACTCACCTTCAGTGATGGAGCCAGCCCCACATGTTTCTGTCAAGCCATAACCTTGACCTACTGGACAGCAGAAACACACGTTCATGAACCTCTGTGTTTGCGGGGAGAGAGGAGCACCTCCAGATAACATCATTCGAACATTACCTCCCAACAGTGCTTTCACTTTCTTAAATAATAACCTGACATAAAACAAAAAAAAAATCATTAAAATGAATCTCGAAAGACACTGGTGATTTTCAAATATCCCAAGTTATTGGAAAGGACAAATGTGCATATAAACTCCCCTTTTCCTCTAGCATGTCGAACATTTTATGAAGTTCCACAGAATATGCTTGGGAAGATATTGGTGGGATGAACATTTGACTGAAAACATCTTGAAGGTTCTCCTGGCCTGAAACCCATTTTTGAACTTGACCGTATCAAATATTCTACTGTGTTTACCCGACATTAAATTCCATTCTTCATTATCTGGGCTCAATGATCTACATCAGCTCTGTCTGGCAACAGCTCAATTTAAAGGCAGTGAACCTGGTTTTCAAATATATTCATGGTTTCTCTAACTTGCTCCAGTCGTATTACCCTTAGCTCATATTCAGTTCTCACCTCTATTCCTAGTTTTTTCTCCCCATTCTACCATTAGTGACTATGGCTCTCACTGCTTAGCCCTGACGCCCCAGAATTCTACATCTCCCTACAAAACATAGGGATAAGATTCTATCCCCCAACATATATGAGCTATTTCAGTCAATACTTTTTCTCATCAATGAAATAATGCAAGCTGTCAATAACTGGTGTCAAGAGGGGCATAGATAAACTGGATAATCAGCCTTTTTAAGGGTAGGAGAGTCTAAAACTAAAGGACACAAGTTTAGGGTGACAGAAATATTTAGAAGGAACCCAAGGGCCTCTATCCCCCTGACCCACCTCCCACAGTTCAGAAAAAGATGACCCTAAGAAAGTGACAGAAGATTCCATAAAAAAGATATTTGCAGGGTAGAAAAGACAGCTAAAAATCTCCTATTGCTGACAAGTTTGCTGTTAGCGTAAAGTGAATGAAGGAAAATAAAACTTGGTTCTGTTTGTACTGGACCCAGATGTGCATTTTAGGATCAGACCAACTGCCAAAAAGCCCTCACACTCTCTGAACAGCATTTCCAAGCAACAGAAAACAAATTATTTATTTGCCAAATGTTGGCAGAATCAGAATATTGTCAGTGGGCAAGAAAGCAGAAGGCGGAGGTATGCTCATGTGAACATAACTACAAGCCTTTCTCACCTGACTCTGGGTCATTAAGATGTTTAGTTTCTATGGGTATGTAATCTCTTGCTCCTCAGTCTCCTGGAAAGAGCTCTCCGCCTTTGTCCAGGCTGGTGCGAGCACAGGAGACAAACCCTTTGTCCGTTAGTAAATACCCTCTGGTCACATTAAAAACTAGTCAGTTTACCGCATGGAAACAGGCCCTTCACTCCAATTTGTCCACACCAATCAAATTATCTACCAGATTCATCCAAATTTTCTGCATCTGGCCCATATCCATCTAATTTAAAATATTAAAATTGACCCTGCCACTAACACTTTCTCTGGCAACTTGTTCCACAGATCTACTGCACTGTGTGTGTGGCGGGGGGGGGGGGATATAAAAGGTTTCTTTACCCCCCCCCACGTCTTTTTAAAATCTTTCTTTGCTCACATTAATTCTAGCTTTAGATTCCTCTACCCTGGCAAAAGAACATTATTGTCCTCATCTGTGCCCCTCATTATTTTTTAATACTCGAATAGTATGTATAATGAATAAAATCTGTTTTCAGACACATGACAATCAACTAAATTTAATAAAAATGTTTCCTAAAATAAAAAAAAGCTGATTTTGCTTATTTTGACATGAAGCCAATGCAGTGCAATTACTATTGAGATCAAGCTTCAGTGAAATAATGTGTAAATTATCCAGCTTTCTTACAGGTTACAAAGAGGTGCATCGTAACCCCTTTTGATCTGTTCCAACTTGTAATCGTAACCTAGTTTGAACATGGTTCGCTGAAAGTAGTTCATTTCTTGCACCTTGCTCATGAGGTTCTTATAAATTCGGTCCATGATTTCCTAAAGAGACAAAAGCAGCAAGCAACCTTACCATGGTGAAACTTTCAAAGAAACAATGTGTTTCCCCCACTCACACAACCCACAGTCTACAACTATAACAGTGGATCAATTTTACCCTAAGTGTGAAAATGATCACTGATTCGAGACACCTGATACTTTCGAGAGTTGCTTCTTTTGAATATATTATCAGCCAAACTGGCAACTTGGTGGATGAAGGCTCTAAAAGAACTGACACCTTTCAGTGGATCCACATATCCATCACCCCATGAGTTCTGAATTTCCTTTGTACACAAATACAAATATTTGTAACTAAATATTACACTCCAGGCTAAACCACACAAGTGCAAATTAACATTCAGATTCTTTACTCACCGGGACAGCCGCCATCAGTGATGGCTTCAGCACTGTACAATCTCCTTTACTACCCTTTTTGATTTTTGTTGACTGAAACAATAGAGAACAAAAAAAATCACTGTTAGCGATTTGTAACAAACAAGCTCAGAGCAAGTGAAACAGGAATTTGATCAGTGAAAAGTAATTTCCAAATATAAAAGATGGCATAACCACTTCAAACATTTTTGATTCATTCTCTTTATTATGTGCAGAAGTTTATTTCCTTTCAGTAAGTCAAGTAGACATACATGACCAGCAGCTTTAAAATCATAAATCAAAAAGCAATGCTGGAGAAACTCAGGTCAAACAGTGTACTTTATATAGTAAGATACATAACCAACATTTCAGGTTTGAACCCTTCATCAAGGTATGAACACAATGTCAACAGTCACCTGAACAAACTGGTGGGCGGTGGGGGGGAGCAGGGGAGCACCACAGTCCCACAGGAAAGGGGTGTAGGTGAATAAGGGAGGGAGGGCACTCCAGTATAGAGGAAGGGTGATACCTCTGTGAATGGAGAGGGAAGGGGGTGGAGAGCTGAAAGAAATAGAGGGATGGGGAAGGGAGGGAGAATGGACAGTAGGCCAGCAGAAACCAGTGATAATATCTCCTGCCTGTAGGTCTGCCTCCCCCCATCTTCCAATCTCCACCATTTTCTTCAGACACCTGCCTTCATTTTGTTCATAACTTGAAGGGGTCAGCCCAAATAATGGTTATGCATCTTCATCTTTTCTATGCAAGGTACATTATTTGACCTGCTGAGTTTCTCCAACATTCCAATATTAGACTTTCATGTTTTACTTCCACTTAAATCATGAACACTTGCAGAAAATCTCATCTCCTGTGTGGTTGCAAAACCTTTTAGAAAATCCAGAACGTTACTCACCTGGTCAGACAGCGTTTGAGGGGACGAGTAACCAATTCGACAGCCATACGATACACAAGAGATTTCTGCAGTAAGCTCCAACACGTGAGCCAATGGCAGATATCCAATGTATGTATCTTTGGGTCTAGAAATACATACATTTTGGCATTTTTAGTAAAAGCTGGAAAGGTCTAATGTTGAAACATTGAAATGATTCATTCAAAGCAGTTAGTTTAATCCATATGCAAACCTGGTTTAGTACAATGCAAAACTAGTGAAGCTTATTCAATATCAGGAATTGGATTTCAAACTTCACAGCTTTTCCCTATTCAAAAATATTTCAAAGACAACTGTCGATTGGATGTTTCCAAACACCTCTAAATGAAAATATAAAGGCTGGATACATATACACTACATCTATGGTACAATCTTTTTTTAAAAATTAAATTTAAATAAATAAATAAATAGATAGACTGGAGAGATTGAGAGGGAGAAAATAATTTTGCTGGCACTGAAAAAGCATGGAGCTAGCTGCTACTGTAACCATCCCCCCCCCCCTATAAATAATGAGAACATTCGACTCCAGATGGAAAATTTCTTTACGCAAAGGGTGGTGGGGATGTGGAATGAGCTTCCGGAAGACGTGGTCGAGGCGGGATCATTGGTTACATTTAAGGAGAGGACTGGAGGGGTATGGACCGGGTGCTGGTCAGTGGGACTAGGAGGGTGGGAATTTGTTACGGCATGGACTAGTAGGGCCGAACTGGCCTGTTTTGTGCTGTAAGTGGTCATATGGTTATATGGTTAATTCCAGATGCAAACTGACTGGGCCAGACCCTTTCACTCAGATCCCTCAGCATTCAACTTCTCTGGCTTTTCTTCAGTTTTCCCTGGATCCCCTCCCTCCACTTAATGCTGCCTGTTGTCTCCAACTTTTTAGAGTTCCTTTAAAATAGGTTGTTGATCACAAACATGAACTCTGTTTCTCTCCTCAGGTGCTGCCTGACCTGTAGAGGTTTGTCAGCATTTCCTGTTTCATTTCAGTAGGTTTTTGCTTTGAGCAAGTTGCATTTACAAACTTAAAATATTCCAAGTGATTTACAAACATAAATCCTGATAATAGAATTAACTTTGGGCCAATGTTAGTTTGCATAATTAATAAAACTTTAAATTTTGACAAATAACAGTTTGTCCAGTGAGACCCATAGATCTTGGATCAATTAACAGGATGAGAGAGCAAAAAAAGCCCAGCGACTTACCCCAGATCAGGTATCCTCTGACATTGACCTGTCATACCCGCTATCAAGTTACTGTGCACCATCATCACTCCCTTTGGTCGACCTGTAGAACCACTCGTATACATTACCACTGCCAAATCAGATGTGACGGGCCGGGAAAGAATTGTGTCCACTGTGCAGAAGACATTAGTAGACATTATCACGCAACTTATCAATGCAAAACATCCTCCCTATGGTTACAGTTCTCATTTCTAATTGTGTAAACAATGAGAAAGAGTTCAGTTATTGCTTTGTAAAGTGCAATCATGGATTGTGCACCTGAACAAATGATTTAAAAAGATTGTGATAATATTGGGATGCTATAAGCATTTCTGATAAAATTGAAAATTTTGACAAGATTGTCTAGAAATCCAAGAAACAGTGGCCTTGGTTATTACTGTCCTCTTCTGCAGAATTTTGTGACGTCCAGAGGAAAATGTCACAGATGTGTAGAGGAAGGGTATGAGTAAGAAGAAATACATTTAGTCATTTTGTGACTGTCAGCGAAAGTGAGAAGAAGCAAGGATGGGGAAAGGTGGGGTGGTTTAGGATTAATGTGACCAGCCCAATTATGTGACACAATGGAGTGGGAGCACATTTTTCTTAAATCCTTTTTTTTCCAGTAAATGTTAAGAAAAATGTGCTCCCACTCCATTGTGTCACATAATTGGGCTGGTCACTCAAATCCTTTTTTTTTTCCAGTAAATGTAGAGTTCTGGGAATCGCATTCTCAGTGTGTGAAGTGTTCTTATGCATCAGACTAGGATAGGGATGGAGGACAAATCCCCAGGGATGAGTCAGTAGTCTGCACCAAAAAGAGTTCAGAGTTTCCATCGACATGATTCTGCCAACAAAGGCCACATTTAGTTGAGCAATTTACAAACTTCCTTCATTGTCATTCTTCCAAAAAGGTACAGAAAGTTAACAAAGAACTTTTCAGAGTTCCTTTAAAAGGTTTGTAGTTAAAAAATGGGTGCAGTTCTGGTTGTCTGACTACAGGAAGGACATCAATAAGATTGAAAGAGTGCAGAGAAGATTTACTATGATGTTGCCAGGTCTTCAGGAGTTGAATTACAGGGAAAGATTAAACCGGTTAGGACTTTATTCCTTGGAGCGAAGAAGAATGAAGGGAGATTTGATAGAAGTTTACAAGATTATGAGAGGTATAGACAGAGTGGATGAGAGTAGGCTTTTTTCCACTTAGATTGGGGGAGATAAATAAGAGGTCAAAGTTTTAAGATAAAAGGGGAAAGGTTTAGGGGGAACGTTAGGGGAAAGCAGAAGTGTAGAATGAGCTGACATCTAATGTGGTGGGTGCAGGCTCGATCTTAAGTTTTAAGAATAAATTGGATAGATACATGGGAGAGGTCCAAAGGGTTATGAAATGGGAGAAGGTCAATGGGACTAGCAGAATA
Organism: Narcine bancroftii; assembly: GCF_036971445.1. Classification (NCBI taxonomy): domain Eukaryota; kingdom Metazoa; phylum Chordata; class Chondrichthyes; order Torpediniformes; family Narcinidae; genus Narcine; species Narcine bancroftii. The sequence continues at coordinate 8,608,768 of NC_091476.1, forward strand.
ATGGTCAGCATAGTCTTTAAGGGCCAAATGGCCTGTTTTCTGTGCTGTAGCATTCTATGGTTCTAACTCCCACTCCACAATCTGTGGAAACTTATTACCTTTCACAGTACAAATTAATTACTCAGTCTAGCATGTCCAGGGTAGAGTTTCTCCCATGCTTTTTCATCTAACCCTGACACAAAATCCTATCTCTTTCTCTTCGACGGACTTGGTCAATTGCCCCTTAAATGTATACTGTAACTGTGAAAGCCAAATCAAAATTTTACATATTTATTTTGATTTTGCTTCATGGTTTGGAGAGAGACATTGTTTCGTTGGGTTGTATCGCATATACTCATGTAATAGCCAATCCAGTGGAATAGTTGACACCCCACCCCCATCTTATGGCCCAAAAATTCCATGTTTTCCATATGACCCATGTAAAAGTTAACCTGAGCTCCCGGACCCCAGTCACAGATCTTCACCCCAGCCACCCACCCACCCACCAGAGCTCTTGACACCTTAGCCACAGACTCTCACCTAGGCCCCCATCTGAGCTCCAACGCCCTGAATCCGGACTTACTACCCAGTCCTAGCCATCCGAGCTCCCGACACCTTGAATGATGCAGGTACTTATTGCAGTCAAAAGTATGACCCATGTAAAAGTTGACCCCCCCACCCCTCAAATTTGATCCAAAAAAAAACTCAACTATTACACAAGTATATACAATCAGATAATAAACATAATCTGAATCTAAACTTACCTTAACAACTTTTTTCACAATGTGGGCATTGATGACATTTATTGCTCAGCCCTAATTGTCCTTGCACTAACTAACTATGCTAATTCAGAGAGCAGTTAAGGATCCAACATTGCTGTTTGGAATTGCACACAACCCAGACCAGGTAATCCACAAGATTCCTCCACTTTTTGAAAAAAAACACCAGCAACGTCAATATTTTGGTTAAATTGATAAACCAGTCGCTACCATAAATGCCAGCATTTTACACCTGATTATTCGATTAATCAAATTTAGATTCATTTTAACTACTACGGGCAGCAAACACTCACTGGATCAAAAAGCAGGTTTCAGAATTTCTCCTAAATTTCTTGCTGAGTCTCTCAATTAAACAGAACATGCCCGTGGCATTAAAACTGGTTTTTGATTATTACCAGGTACGAACGCTTGGTCCTGCAGAAGATCAGTAAAGCTGGAAATAGTTACAATTCTGTGGACCCACAAGCAGAGCCCTGTGGAGACAGGAGGTGGTAAACACCTAATCTGAACATCAACAGTTTAATGGCCCTCAAAGAAGTTGGGAGAGACTTGGATAAGTATCTGCATGCTCAAACATGCTGAGGTGGTGTGAAAAATATGGCAATGCTGAACTAAATACTTTATGCATGATTTATTAAGTAGATGGAATATAAAACTGAATCTTTAATAAAAAGACTTTCAATATGAGATATCCTTGAAACTTTGCTCAGCATTCTCCTTCAGCATTAGAAGGATTTGAATCAGAGAAGCATTAATTTGTTCTAATGCATCACATTCCAGCATCTGTCACTATTGATAGGGGAGCACAGGCCTTAAAGCTCCAGAGGATGGGCCATGGCCCCAAAGGCTGGTCATATTAAAAAAAAGCTTCTTAAAAATTTCTCCTCGTTGTGGTGTATCCAGAATTCTCTGTTCCAAAGAGTTGCGGCAGCTAGCTCATTGGATGCATTTAACACAGAGATAAATACATTTAAATAGATTGGGGTGGTGGGGGCAATTGAGAGTTATGGGGATCTGATACAGAAGTTGAGGAATGGGATAGATCAGCAATGATCACAAGGTGAGGCAGACCAGGGGGGCCAGTTAGTCTAATTCTGTTCTCATTTTCTCCTGTTCTTGTGTCCATTGACCAGAATTCAATCCTGACTCACACTCTTGCTATGACTGTGTGGGTTTACCTTAATTACTGTGAAAACACTATATTGGAGAACTCAGCGGGTCAAGCAATGTCCTTTGTATAACAAACAAAAATATATAAGCAACATTTTGGGCTTGAGCACTTCAACGAGATATGGAAAAAAATGTCAGCAGGCGTCAGAACAAAAGAGTAGGAGGGGAGGTGTGGTCGCAAAGACAGGAGGTAATAGAGAAGGGAGGGCAGGGACAGCAGTGATCAAGGGGTGGAAGGATGGCTAGCTGAAGGGAGGAGACAACCTGGAAATTGGAGTAAGAACACTTACTGGGCACTCTCCAGCCAGATGGCATTAACATCGACTTTTCCGCTTTCTGCTAACCCTGCTCTCCTCTTCCACCTTCCCCTTCCATTTCTCCTCACCCCCTTCACCTAGCCATCCCTCCTCCCCTTGATCGCTGCCATCCCCTCCCTCCCTATCACCTCCTGTCTTTGTGACCATATCTCTCCCACTCCTTTTTTTTTTGGTCGGACATCTGCTGACATTTTTCCATACCTTATTGAAGCACTCAAGCCAGAAATGCCGGTTATGTATTTTTACCTTTGCTTTATAAAGGACTCTGCTTGATTGAAGAGTTTCTCCAGCATTGTGTTTTTACTTCAATGAGAGTGTGTGCAGATTTTAATGTTTTACTTCCCTTGGTTACGGTTTCCTTTCAAAATCTGAAGATAGATCAAATGGCCATTGTAAATGTCCCCTCACCTGTAGGTGAGAAGTAGAATATAGGAAGAGTGTATGGAAATATGGCAAGAATAAAAAAAAATAAAATTGTGTAAACTAGTGCTTGATGTTTGGTGCAGACTCAGTGAGTCAAAGGGTTTGCTTCTATACTGTACAACTTTGACTCTCTTCTGAAATAGTTGCATAGCCATAGGAGTTTGTCTACTGTCCATAATGGATGAGGAGTGACCACAGTCAATTCTAAACACTATGCAACAAATGATTAAAAAAAAGACAATTTGTACGTACAAGTCTTTGGTTTGGCACCCAGCTCTTCCACGGAAGCCATACTGTGTATCTGAAGGTTGTCAGGGTATGCTGCAGTGGTGGTGGTCTTCTTGTCCACATAAATGATGTGTTTCAGATTTTGGATTTTTGGTAGCACATTCTATCAAAAGATTAATTTGTATACAAATAAAAAATCAAGAATACATCAAACTTCTAAGGTTACAATTATAAGGGTAATTTTCATACTATTCAAGATCATGGATGTTGACAGTCTCAGAAGTCATCTGATGCACTGGGTCTGTGCTAGTCCCTTGCTTGAGCTATCCAAAGCTAATTTCTCAGCCCTGCAGTTGCATCATCTCCAACACTGATCCAATTCTCCCCCAACCCCATAACCATATAACCATTTTACGGAGCGGAAACAGGCCATGTTGGCCTTTCGAGTCCGCACCTATCACAATACATTTGCCCAAATACCACACAGGTACAAGAAATCTCTCCTTCAAGGGAATTGAAACCGATAACATTGCATCACTTTCCCAGTCCTTGCCAAAAGTTGAGGTGTTTTAGAATTTTCACCTCCTACATTCCAGCATCTGTCACCTATTCATTATTGTAGTTTACATCCAATCCTATTTGCATCACTTATAAAACCTCAAACTTCTTTACTATACGAATCATGTATTGGAGCATCTAGATCTTTCTATAATCTCCAATTTCTTTCTATCATCCATACACCCAGATCATGTTTTCCCTTCACACTTATCCTCTTTGCAGTTTTTGTTTCACACCTCCAGCATCCTTTATATTTTGATCTACAGCTATCCAGATTCTTCGAGTTTTAGCTTAAACCACATGGTTTATTTATCAATTTCAACTTTAGTTGACCAGGAATATTGGAAACTTCATCCTGCAATCTTTCTTTTGTTCACCCCATTCCTCTTTACTTCAGTTGTTACAGCTCCTCCTCCACAACATCAATGTTTCAACCTCCTGACTCTCATCAGGGACAAGGTTCTGGAGTGTGAAAAGTACGATGTTTCCAACATTGCCGAAGGACAAGTCAGAACATTGCATAATAAATTCCTCGTTCTAAGTTGTTTGCAACTTATCTAGGTGTGGAAGAAATTATGTGCTCACCTTCAGTTTTGTGTCAAGTAGCTCCACACTGGTGATGAGATGAGTTACTTCAGACTCATTCAGTCCGTAAGCTACAGCATCTTCTCCCAGGGTGGCATAAATTGTCACAACTAGGTGGAAGCAAAGAGAACATTGAATGAACTATATGCAACAGGGAAAGCAAGAATAGGATTTAATTTCAATAACAGTGTTTCACATATAACAAAGACAAAATAAGTCCCTTGACTGCAGCCTTCAAAATTCAACTCAACATGGCTTTGGATGATTGATATGTCAGTGCAGGAGAACATGTGGCATCAGAAGTGACATCCTTCAAATGAGATAATAAGCCAATATCCTCTCTTCCCTGCTTCCAATACACTTTATTAAAAGCAAAATGCCATTTGAAAAGCCACAGACTTTAAATATTAACTACTTCCTACCAGACCAGCTGAGTGTGGCTGCATTTACTCCTCTTTTAGATTTTTGGTTGCGTTGATTTAGACAAATTTTGGTGGACTGGTTCCAAAGTTCTAAGGTTCCAAGTGCACTTCAGGATGATTGGTACATTAATACACCAATGCCAGACCAAGTTTACAATGCTGCAGTCCTTGTCCTTCAGATAAGATATTAAACCACAGGTCACCTCCAACAGGGACACGGTACACTTGGTTAAAAGCAGAAGGCCAGAAATTTTTGGCCAACATTAATCCTCCAATCAAAACAAATCAATTAGGTAAAAGTTGAAATGAAAACCAGGCTGACAGTAGAACGTGCTGGGTTCTAGTCAAGCTCTGGTTACCTCCTGATGATGTTCAAAGCAAAAGTTATTTTCACAAAAATAAACATGAATGAATGCACAGGAGATCTCTCAAAGTTAAGAATTTGACCAATGGATGACCAGCATTTCATCAGAGGAAGGAAATGAACAGATTTGGGGGTGTAGAAGTCCAATATGGAGATCACATTTCTTGCAAGACACAAGCTATATAAAAAAAATTAACAAATCCGAAATATCTCATCAGTTCTCTAATTGCAACTTCCTCATTTTAAAAATTGTAGTCATCCCTTCCAGCTCATGAGCTCATGCCTCAAATACCCCCATTAATCTGCAACACCTGTACATTTTGAAAGATGGGAGAAAACTGGAGCACCTGGAGGAAACCCATGGAGATAAGGGGAGAACATACAAACTCCTTACAGATAGCACTGGATTTTAACCCAGGTTGCTGGTGCGTTAATAGCATTGTTCTAACCAGAACACATTCATGCTGCCTTACTTATCATCTGCTTTCTTGGGAAAAAAAATGGAATAGGGCGTGGGGATAACAGTAAAAGGTGGTCTCCCTTGAAAGAGTGTGTAATCAGAAATCCCATTCACATATGACCCATTTTGTAAACGAACAGGTCATTTGATTTTCCCCATTGATTACTAGCTACGCATGAAGAGATAAACATGCTTATTTTTTTGTGCATTTACAGGGAAGCATTTAATGTTATTGAAATACATAGCTGCAGTATGGCAGAAAAACCTTGGACAAAACATTTAACTGGGACAATGGGAAAAACTTTTAATACCGCTGTAATTTACAAGAGAGAAAAAGCAGCTCAGCTATAGCCACTGTCGGTCCTTGCGCTGATCCTGCTGCCTGCTCTCTCCCTCTAGTCCTGCTCTTTCCCAGTGGTCTGTTGTCACTCCCTGCACTGGTCCCACTAACCCACTCTCCTGGTGGCCTGTTGTCGGTCCCCGCGCTGGTCCCACTGTCCTGCTCTCCCACCCTCACCCCGACAGCCCGCCACCAGCCCCCAACGATGGATGTGGTGACGCTAGTGAGCCTCGCATTGACGATGGTCACTGTGGGCGTCACTCACCATTATCACCCCAATTTCAACTTCGCACACGAGACCCAAGGTATATTGTTTAACCTTTTTTCAGGGAAAAAAAGTGGGTCTTGTATGCTGTCAAATACAGATACTTTTTTGGTAATAGCTAGTGAAGTCAAAACAAATCTTTGGCTTCTAACCCAGTTAGAAATTATTGGCAATACAAGAAAAAAAATGTTCATGGAAAAAGTCTGTGTTTCTTTTAAAAAGAGTCGTAATGGAATGGAAAATCTCTGTAGCAAGCTTATTTTTTTTCCCCAACTTTAAAAAATTGGAAGAGGTAGCTAACACGGAACTGCAGCACACTCCAAGCCAACGTCATGGAAAGACAGACAAATTAAGACATGATCTTCACAATTTACTCAGCAATTTCCCCATGTTTTTTGCTCGCTTTTAAAATGTCCTGCTTTACATATTTAACCAATGGCCACTGGAAGAATAAAGATTGTTGCTGAGGGTATTTGCTGTTGCCTGTGCAAAAGTAACAATATCAAAATGAACATTATTGGCACATCATTTCAATGTATGTAACAGATTCTTAATAAGTGCAAATTTATGCAAGTCACAACAAGCTTGGTTAAAACGAAAAAAAAAAAAATCACATTCAAGCCTCTTCAAAACTTCAGTTAACTTTTTTGTTTTTGGGAAAGAATTTAAAGTTTTACTCTCTTGCCCCTTCCCACGAAATCATATCTAATCCTGACCCTGAACAAGCCCAGCATGTGAACTAATGGAACACAGGGTAATGATATCATCTATTTCTCGAGTAAAGTTGCTGCACCTGTATCTGTGACTTTGCACTTTCTCTGTCTCACAGGGCTAACCTGCACCCCAGCACCCAAAAACTGGGATCCTGTTTGCATGAATCCCCTTGCATTTCTCTCCTCAGTTTCTCCCCACATTGGGATCTTTTACATTTTCTCTAGTTATTTTCAGCCAATAGCTATCGTGTTTGTACAGAGTCCTCCCCGGGTTTGACTTATGGGCGCCCATAAATAAGAGATTGTATTTGAGAGGAAGGAGATAGATTTGCCAGGTGCTGCAGATACCTTCTGCTGGATGGGAGAGGACCATTTCCTCTTGCCTTCCCTCCCCATCCCGAGCAGAGTCAGTAGGGCCAGTCTTTCTACTCTCCCATCTCAACTGCCTGCCCCCTCCCACACAATGTTTTGTTCATTTTCTACCTCACATAACAAACAGTTCTCAGGTATGGAACCCTGTAATAACCGGAGCTCTTCCTTCACACAATCTCATATCAACCAAATGGCTTAATTGCTCAGGCATCATTCAAGTTCTTTCCACAGCCACCGAGCTCATCCCGATTAGTTCAGTTGCCAGAGTAAATTTTAAGAGAGTTACCCCTCTATAGCCTGACCATAAATCCATCAAATACCTACGTGGAAAATTATACTTGAAGCAAGCTTGTGCTGCAATCATCCATTCAGCCCTGGTTTCACAGAAGATGCCAACCATATCCTTTGCCTTCAGTCCCAGGGAAGAGAGACCACTGCCAAAGAGGTCTACATGTTGGCTGACTTCCTCATAATTTAGCCATTTATATTCCCCGAGAATAAGCTGCAAGAAAGTCAAAATACACAAGAGTCAGTAACAAAGCAAGAAATCCTGAGACGACTTCCAAGTCACATCAGTGAAGTATTTGGCAAAAGCCAGCTCATTCCAGAATATGTAATCCCTAAAATTGTAAATAGCAATCTAGCCACGTAACAGTCAAGCTCTTAAGGGAAAATAATCAAAGATATCTTGTTCATTACACAATCTCCCCCTGACAAATTCCACACTCAAGGTAACATCTGCAGGATCAAATTCCTCGGAGCAATTTCTCTAAATTCATTCGTGTGAGATTTGAGGGAAGGTGGAGAAAATTTCGATTTCTGTTCGAAGGAGAAAGGCAAAAACATGGATACAGATACAAGAGGGAATGCAACAAGTTGCAAATGGAATAATTTAAATACTTCTTGACCCTGAAAGGCAACTTCCACTTTGATCTTGCGAAGGAGCTGGAGAGAACCAGAGAGAAATAAAAACGCTCGAGCTCCTAAAGGCAAGGAAAAAGACATTAAGGAAGAAGCTGAATGGCAAGGGTATTAGGCTCAAGTTCATTCTTGCATGAAAGTCAGGATTTCTTGCAGGAGTGAAGCTAGGAACAAATGCCAGCTTTCGACAGACCATTGTTTGTGTTTCCTTCACCTAACCCACCCCATCTAATTTAATAAGATTGATGACCTAGACAGGTTATGCAAGAGGTTGCTCTGAGACTCCAGCTCTTCCGCACAAGGCTCATCTCAAGGTGGTTGTACAAGGATACAAAACATTGTGGCAGCTAAAAATTATAACTGCTCTTTATTTGTACATTAGCATCGTCACTTGCTTCTTACCTTTTTAAACACTTTGCCATTGGCTTGGACTTCGTTTTCTTCACTCAACATCTCCCGTGTACCCAAGCAATCATTTTTTTTAAATCTCTTCACAGCTGCTTCAAAGAGTTTATCCAATGTATCCAGTCCAGGAAAGTCCACTCGAGCAAGGGAATCAAAGTGGTCGACGGAGCGAAATGGACTGCCAGGCTTGTCAGATGTGGGCTTTGCCTTGATTCGCTTTGCCATAGCCTTTTTATTCTTTGCATCAGAGAGGAAATACCATGGGACAAAGGTGAGGGTTGTGTACAGCCACATCAACAAGTAGATAGGAAGCAAAAAAATGTAGGGCACCTCTTGTTTAAGGTTCATGGTGGATTTGCTTTTCTTTTCTATATATTGGGAATCCCAGAGGCAAGCAGCTTTCTAGAATCCACTTGATGTGTTTCACTCTCAACTGACTACAACTTGGGGATCTTGGTGACCTTGGATCAGATTCCAGAAGTTGCCGAAAGAAGCTGCGGTATATGTAAAGTAATTCAGGAGTGCGACGCGATCAGAAAAGAGAAAAATTCTAAAGCGAAAGCTACACCACCGTTTTAGAAGCCAACAGCAGATACTGGTCAGTTCACAGCAAATGGAGTGCAGGAGAAAGAGAAAATAAAATGGACAAGTTAGTACACAGATATCCTTAATACCAACATACTTAGCAGTGAAAAGATTAAAGCAATGCAAATGCAGTGAACTCTGAGGCATGTGCAGGAAGGGTTAGCAGGGGTAAAGGCCTTTACAGCTGCTTAATAGAGGATACATGGATTTGCACTTATCCCTTTAACATGTTGATTCAAAAGCACTTGTATTTAAATTCCTGCACGAGACTATACAGATAATCCATCAGTTCAGAAATCTGAGCTGATGGAGATCCACTAGACATTAAAAACACGACATGGACCAAATTGATGCAGCCGCCACATGACAACACATGTTAATTGCAGAATGCTTTCAAAATTTCCTTCAATATAGACTGACAGGGTTGAAGAGATCTTTTAAAAATAGTTTAGCAGTTTTCTCATAGTCTTTGACTGCTTTGGCCAAAGAGAAAGTTATGATCCAGAATGATTTTACAAGTTTGGAATTTTGTTTTTTTAAAAACAAGTTTAACACTCTCATTGTACTCAAGTTACAGTGACATGATTAGTGATGGATAAGAAGGTAAATTTTGTGATCTTCCAGTTTACTAGTCCAAATGAAAGGGAGTGGTGGGACACAAGAACGGGAACAAAACAAACCTTCAAGTATGCCCATGAGTACTGCTTCTTGCACTTATCCATAATCCAATCAGGAACTCATTGAAAACTGCATTCCTTCAAATTATGCTGTACAACTTCAAGTATGTTTAATGGAGGAAAAGGCCCTTTGACTCATGTCTGCACCAAACGGGTTGCCCAAGTTAAACTAAAACACTACTCCCTGCATCTAGTCAACAAGAGACCTCTTAAATGCTAACATTGTATTTGCTTCCATCAGTCCCAATCCTGGGACCTACCACACTGGGTAAAAAAAAAAACACCCCACTATCTCCTTTAATCTCCCACCAATTCCCCCCATCCCACTGTAACCTTAAAAGTATGTGACATTTTAATGTGCAAAAAGATTCAGACTCGACCTTATCGAGGCCTCCCAGAACTTTATAAACATCTATCAGATCACTCATCCACCTCCAATGCTCCATACAAAAAGTTTTCTAACCTCTCCTTGTAGTTCATATCTGCAGATACAGGCAACATCCTGGTAAATCTTTCTGTACCATACACAATACTCCATTCCTTACTTAGTTAGATTTTCTTACTATTCCTCAACTCTCTGACCAAGCATATCATATGATTTCTTTACCACTCTATCTACTTTCAAGGATCTATTGACCTGAACCCTCATGTCCATCTGCACATTTATAAAAGACCAGCCATTAACTGTATATATTCTCCTTATATTTGATCTTGCAAAGTGCAACATTTGTGAAATTAAACTCCATTTGTAATTTCTCTGCTCAAATAATTGATCCATGTTGTTTGGAATTCTTTGATAGCCCAAAACCCATCCACAACTCCATCAATGTTAGTCATCTGCAAATTTACTAACCCATTCACTTTTTCATCCAAGTAATTTATATCACAAAGAACACTGTTCCCACGCCAATCATTGCAGAATATCACTAATCATAAATAACATTGACCCATCACTATACTATCCTGTGTCTTCTATGGGCCAGCCAATTCTAAATCCACTTCATTGCAGATCTTGTATTTTGGTAGGAAACTTTCTTAATACAGCTTGAGAGAAGAATCAACTGGGATAAAAACAAGTCCACAACACAATCAACCACATCTCCAAATTTACATTTCAACTGCATCAAAAATATTCTCAAAGAGAGTTACAGACACATACAAAAATGTTGTTTATTCTGCAGTTGAAGTGTATAGTTCATGCTTGAGAATGGCAATATTCCAGTCTTAAAGTCACCACATTTAATAAATGTGACGGAATTTGCGCAACAGCAAATCATTTCCTAACCTAGCAATCCTACATTTTAAATCAATTGTTTCACTCCTTTGTTTCAATTAAATGCTTATTTGGAAGGAGTTGAATATGCAATGTCTAATCGGAGGCAATGTCTAATCGGAGGCAATGTCTAATCGGAGGCAATGTCTAATCGGAGGCAATGTCTAATCGGAGGCAATGTCTAATCGGAGGCAATGTCTAATCGGAGGCAATGTCTAATCGGAGGCAATGTCTAATCGGAGGCAATGTCTAATCGGAGGCAATGTCTAATCGGAGGCAATGTCTAATCGGAGGCAATGTCTAATCGGAGGCAATGTCTAATCGGAGGCAATGTCTAATCGGAGGCAATGTCTAATCGGAGGCAATGTCTAATCGGAGGCAATGTCTAATCGGAGGCAATGTCTAATCGGAGGCAATGTCTAATCGGAGGCAATGTCTAATCGGAGGCAATGTCTAATCGGAGGCAATGTCTAATCGGAGGCAATGTCTAATCGGAGGCAATGTCTAATCGGAGGCAATGTCTAATCGGAGGCAATGTCTAATCGGAGGCAATGTCTAATCGGAGGCAATGTCTAATCGGAGGCAATGTCTAATCGGAGGCAATGTCTAATCGGAGGCAATGTCTAATCGGAGGCAATGTCTAATCGGAGGCAATGTCTAATCGGAGGCAATGTCTAATCGGAGGCAATGTCTAATCGGAGGCAATGTCTAATCGGAGGCAATGTCTAATCGGAGGCAATGTCTAATCGGAGGCAATGTCTAATCGGAGGCAATGTCTAATCGGAGGCAATGTCTAATCGGAGGCAATGTCTAATCGGAGGCAATGTCTAATCGGAGGCAATGTCTAATCGGAGGCAATGTCTAATCGGAGGCAATGTCTAATCGGAGGCAATGTCTAATCGGAGGCAATGTCTAATCGGAGGCAATGTCTAATCGGAGGCAATGTCTAATCGGAGGCAATGTCTAATCGGAGGCAATGTCTAATCGGAGGCAATGTCTAATCGGAGGCAATGTCTAATCGGAGGCAATGTCTAATCGGAGGCAATGTCTAATCGGAGGCAATGTCTAATCGGAGGCAATGTCTAATCGGAGGCAATGTCTAATCGGAGGCAATGTCTAATCGGAGGCAATGTCTAATCGGAGGCAATGTCTAATCGGAGGCAATGTCTAATCGGAGGCAATGTCTAATCGGAGGCAATGTCTAATCGGAGGCAATGTCTAATCGGAGGCAATGTCTAATCGGAGGCAATGTCTAATCGGAGGCAATGTCTAATCGGAGGCAATGTCTAATCGGAGGCAATGTCTAATCGGAGGCAAGGATCATCCAGCTCCATCAGAGTAAGTGCCTCCCTGTGAACGAGTTACTCGGCCACACAGAACATTGGAAACTAGTTTCTCTGTGGTGTGTAAAGTACTTACAAAGATTCAGCTTTGGTAAGACTTCAGGCCCTTTTAGAGTTTGTTGTTTTGGATTGTTTTAACCCTGCCAAAAGATAGAACAAAAAGTTGGTATTAACAGAGCACATAATCTGCACATCATCAATTACACTTTCTTCCAAATTAAAAACTGTAGTAGCCCCTTTAACATTAGGCCATTTCATGTCAGGCCTCTGCCTGGAGGCCAGCTACAAGAGTGGATTGGAAACTTACCTTTCAGACAGCAGCCCTAAAAAGGCTTTCATTCATATTGAGAGGCACCTCGTAGCGCCCTCTGGAGCTGATGGAAGTGGGGCGACTGGTGCCGTTGCACCACCTGTCATAAATGTGTGGCAGAGCAATGGCCGTCTTCCCTACCCATCATTCCCCCACCTTTCCCAGAATAGTTCCAGCTATGTGGGGTGGGGGAATGATGGGTAGGGAAGACGGCCATTGCTCTGCCATGTTTTGGCCCCATGAGGCTGTTGCTGCCCCCCCAATGGCCCCCACCCACTTCCCTTGCCTTGGGGGTCATGGAGGGAGAGGGGAGAGCTGTACATTCAGATCAGGAGGTGAAGGTTGGAATTGGCACCAGCCACAGCACATTCAGAGAGGCAAGTCTTTAGGCGCAAGGGCAAAGAACCTCCACCTTTACAGATGGGCATTTTCCCTGTTTAAAGTGCCTACTGGCAACCCACTAAATAGAAAAGTAAACGAACCGTGTTGCAGTACCGAGTGAGCCATTCACAGTGGTAAAGGTTTCATTATTGTCACATAATACTACAGTTAGAATGTAACAGACATGAAATTCTTTAACTTTGTCTATCATAAGGAAGACATTTGTCATTTTGTCCAGCACCCCTTACAGAAATGAGGCCCCAGCAAGGAACCAACTTGCAACTCCTGGTTCTGGACCATGAATTCCCTGATTCATGTGGATATCATGGAGCTAAGGGAGGGACCAACCTCCAGTGGTGATGTCCCAAGTGACAGATTATGTATTGCAGAAGAGTGAGATCATAATGGGAACAAAGCACATACACAACGTATAAAAGGCCATGGGGGAAAAAACAGCACACAGTTTAAGAAGACACACATATGCAATGCATAAAAGACTAAGAAAATCTACCGCAGTGGGCTTCAGACTGTTCAAATTTGGGACAAACCCTCAGACCAGCAATAGAACAGTAGTTCTCAACTTTTTTCTTTCCATTCACGCCCTATGCCGTAGGGAATCTGCAATTAGTAAGAGATTGCTTAAGGTGCTATATGAATGGAAACAAAAAGTTTGAAAGCCACTGTTTTTTAATTGTACTTAATTGACTCGTTATGCGCACGGTTTCAGAACTCTAAAGGAAATGGGCCAATGACAATTTATCTCAAGCAAATATTTCAGTAACAATTGGGTCTACAGCAGTGATTTTCAATCTTCCTTTCCCACTTGCATACTCCCTTAAGCAATCCCTTACTAATCACAGAGCACCGATGGCATAGGGATGACTTAAAGTGGTATGCGAGTGGAAAGAAAAGGGTTGAGAACAACTATTTACATAGCATTTATATTGCATTAGGTATTGTAAGTAATTGAGATGATTTAAAGTATAGGTATGCGCTGACAGCTCCACCACTTCCCTGTGACAGTCCCGCTGGCTGTGCACTGACAGCTCCACCAGCATTTTGGAAGAGCTCATTCATTAATGAAGCACGCACTTCAATACTTTGGAACCTGTGTGTAAACAGATGAAGTAATTATAAATGGGTGGGGAAAGAAAGAGAGGTTTGAAAGAAGCTAAGTTCCACCTTTCATCTAAGTTAAACTGAATAGGAGAGTATAACACAAGGCAAATATTGAAAGAAATTGAAAATCACTTCATGGTGGTTTTGTACTGAGCTCCATGAATGCTGGACACAGATCTCAAAAATCTGTGGACACCGTGGTCAAAGTAAAAACACAAAATGGTATGTTTGACCTGCTGAACTTCTCCAGCATTTAGTATTTTTACTCCATGAAGCTGGAGTGAGGAGAGACTCAAAAGCAGTCCTCCCATGTGCGTAAATGGGTGGCATGGGCACCAAAGCATTTACAGTGTCCCCTTAACAGCCACAAGAACATTATGAGCAAGCAGACAGATTATTTTCAAGATTCTCTTCCAATGAAAAGGTTAGATGTTTCCAGTCTCCTCAGTTGTTGCCGACCCCACTGACTATTTCCAACACTTATTGCTATTCGGGATAACCAACATCTACAGGATTTTTGCCTCAGGATCAATGTTTAAATTCATATTTTGATTACATTGGTGAATATCAAATAGACCAAGATTCTGCAGTTCAGTTTTAACTTGAATTATTCTTCAAGTCTGCACTTTCCATGTTCGGTCTTGTCCGACTCACTGAATTTGTTTCCTCCATTCTGGGCTTTCAATGGATGGACAAGCACTTCTTCCTACAAACATGCAACAAGTTTATAAATCCAGCTCAACGATATCACACAAAAATCAAACAAAGAAAGAAAAGTTACTGGAAATTGGAGACATCAACACCACTTGGGTGGACTGTCAAGACAAGAATACAAGGTGGTGTTTCTCCAATTCACTTGCGGCCTCAACACGGAGGCATATTCACCCGCCTAGGTATGGAGCAATGGAACGCAGAAATGCACAGCTGTGTTCCTCTTGAGAAGATTACTTATAATCTGAGAAATAAATATGACGTATTTTTGAAAATTTGGTGCCTGGATTTACAAATGATTCGAGCCACGTGGTGAGAGGTGTCCTCTGGTAACTAGGTTTCTATTCTTAATTTTTTTTTTCTTTCTTTTTCTATGCTTTTTCCTCATTTCTATTTATTTTCTTGGGGTTTTGTTTAGGGGCGGAGGGGGTTGGGGTTTTATACCATCTTGTATAATGAATTTGATACTAATATTTGACTACTATATTTTGCATCTGGGTATGATTACATGAATGGAAAAAAAATTTTAAATATAATTTTCAAAAACATGGTGGGACATTAGGCCATTAACAGACACCAGCATGGGAATGGGTGGTGAATTGTTGCCTTGAGATGTAGTCTATATACAAACTATACTCCTTCAGTTACACCATCATGCCACCTTCACTATGCTTTTTCACCATCCTACCGAGTCTCATCTCATTCACCAATATAAAAATTGTGGCTTGCACCTCCAATTTCAAGCTTCACTCATTCAAGTGTGTGCCAATTATTCATTCGGACTTTTGACTCATGCCTTGCAGATGGTGTAATGGTTTTTGGAAAGCAGAAAATTAGTCACTTTGATCAGAAATATTCAAGTGACTATAGATGGCTACTCCAGTTTCTGTTCATTGGTAAGCCACTTCCAATTTAGCCAGCCCTCATCTTCTCTTCATTAATCACCTGCACCCCACCCAACTAATTCACGGTACAGAAGCCCAAACAATGGTAAAGATAGGAAACATGATTAAGGGGAGGTGTCAAATTCTTCAGAGTTTCAATTGCTCACATGGATAAAATGCCACCAATGTCCACAGCCTAATCAGGTTTGGGAAAGCAACTTTATTTCCAGTGCATAAAAATGGAATATTTTGTTTTACAAAGGGAAATCATTTCTCAGAACAACAAACTCTGTCAAGCACAAGGGTGTCAAACTCTTCAGCATAAATTATTTGCCCTCTGGATAGATCACTAAATTCTTAGATTACATGCAGTGCAATCTCTCAATTACATTTCCACCATCAAATTAGGTTTTGCTGAAAGATCAACATTTTCTGCACATTTCACACCACTTGATCAACCTTCTTGAATTCATATACCTTATTCAAATTAAAAAAATTCAAGCTCACTTGCCAACAAATATCCAAGTATCAATCCACAAAACACACATTCCTCAATGTTTACTTCATGTTTACTTCAGTGGCTCTGTTAAAACGCAGCAGCTTTTAATCTATACATACCTTCAAACATTCCAGTTTGGGCAGTTCAGCAACTTAGAATAACCCCTCCCCCAACTCCTCACCGTCAAACAAATTTAAACAAAAATCCTAATGCACCTGCTAGAAAAGATTTTGATTGCTGGGCATAATCAGGCTAGCCTGATAAATTCTATCCATGACATGTTTGTCCTTGAAACGAGGACAGCTAAAGAAAGCAAGGGAACCTAATTGCTAAGACTGTATATGGAAGTGAATGTTGAGTGGATGGGAACAGGAGGTTACAAAACGACACAAGGCCAGCAAGCTAAAGTGATAGATGGGAGTTTGTGCAAGTTTGCCTGTCACGGAGTGCTAGCTTTCCCAGTCTCCTGTGGTGGGATGGTGGTTAAATTACAGGAGTGATATCCAGAGGCTTGCGGAGCTGGGAGACAAGTTAGAATACCATCAGGGTGCTTAAATTCAAGTAATTAAATAAACATAGGGTATCATGAAAAACTCAACTGGTTCATTAATGTCCTTGAGGCAAGCTCATCTGCTACCTTTACTAAACACCATGCAACTCCAAATACATCTTCTGAAATGGTCCAGTTTCAGCCTCTCAGTTGAGATCTTGCAAGTGGATACATTTTATAAAGGAAACAGGGTGCTGGCCTTCATTTGGAATATACTCATGGAAGTTCATTCACAAAAGCCTGGCTCTAACTTTTGTCTTTGGCTTGGCTTCGCGGACGAAGATTTATGGAGGGGGTAAAAGTCCACGTCAGCTGCAGGACAGGCAGGCACGGTTGCAGCGGAAAATTGGTGGGTTGGGGTTGGGTGTTGGGTTTTTCCTCCTTTGCCTTTTGTCAGTGAGGTGGGCTCTGCGGTCTTCTTCAAAGGAGGTTGCTGCCCGCCAAACTGTGAGGCGCCAAGATGCACGGTTTGAGGCGATATCAGCCCACTGGCGGTGGTCAATGTGGCAGGCACCAAGAGATTTCTTTAGGCAGTCCTTGTACCTTTTCTTTGGTGCACCTCTGTCACGGTGGCCAGTGGAGAGCTCGCCATATAACACGATCTTGGGAAAGCGATGGTCCTCCATTCTGGAGACGTGACCCATCCAGCGCAGCTGGATCTTCAGCAGCATGGACTCGATGCTGTTGACCTCTGCCATCTCGAGTACTTCGACGTTAGGGATGAAAGCGCTCCAATGGATGTTGAGGATGGAGCGGAGACAACGCTGGTGGAAGCGTTCTAGGAGCCGTAGGTGATGCCGGTAGAGGACCCATGATTCGGAGCCGAACAGGAGTGTGGGTATGACAACGGCTCTGTATACGCTTATCTTTGTGAGGTTTTTCAGTTGGTTGTTTTTCCAGACTCTTTTGTGTAGTCTTCCAAAGGCACTATTTGCCTTGGCGAGTCTGTTGTCTATCTCATTGTCGATCCTTGCATCTGATGAAATGGTGCAGCCGAGATAGGTAAACTGGTTGACCGTTTTGAGTTTTGTGTGCCCGATGGAGATGTGGGGGGGCTGGTAGTCATGGTGGGGAGCTGGCTGATGGAGGACCTCAGTTTTGTATGAGTCTTTTGTACTTTTGTACGAGTCTATAATTAGCAAAGATATTTCTTTTCTGCCCAAGAGTTCCCTTCAATAGTTTGAAAACATTCTTGCTTGCTCCACTACCTGCTTAACTCCAGGAAATGTGTTTAATCATGCCCGGCAACTTAATTCTTGTCTACATATCACTGATAAATTTAAAGCATTCCCCCTCCCAGGACTGGTGCCCAGAACTGCTGATGGTTCTCCAGATCAATTACCCAGCTCTTTGTGCAAGCTCTTGTGCAGTCTCAAGTGTGAAGGCAAACACAAAGATCATCAAATCTGTTGTGAACTCCTGAAATCAACTTTCCCAGCATGCATTCTATTCCATCTGTTTTAGCTACCAAGTAGGTCAATGGATTTCCCTTTTGAAAATCCAGCTGACATTCTGCTTTACTCAATCAATCAACAGTGATGAGCAATCTGACATCCACACATCTTACTAAACCATTTTCAGTGTCGTTGACTTAACAATATTCACATTATTCCTGAAGTTCTCCTGGTGTCTGTATGGGTTTCCTCTGAGTACTCCAGTTTCCTCCCATCCTTCAAAAACATATGGGGGTCAATTGGGTGTGATTGGGCAGCACGGACTCATGGGCTGAAAGGCCCTGTTACTGTATCATATGTCTAAATTAAAAAAAAATACAATTCCTAATGGAAATTTTTGTACTTCACCATAGCCGAATATGACTAAAGGATTACAATTTTAAGAGTTTATGTCCAACACAGTCCCAACAGGCAATGAAATAGCACAGCCGAAGGATCATGTACTACAGTATTCTTAGACTGATGGTGATTTCCAATTAATACATTATTCTCCCCTACAATGAAAATGATTTATTGGCTCCAACTTCCCATCCATTGAAGAAACCGATGTGAGGCACTGCCAACATCAAAGTATCCCCATATCACTAGTCACAACCTCTTTTTACTTCTATGTTTAGGCAGAAAGTACGGAAATCTAAACATTAGCACCTCTCGTTTCTAACAGCTATCGTGTTCTTGAAACTCCCTTACTCTACCGGTACTCAAACTACTTTGACATAGCAAAAAACCTGTCTGCTCTATTGAAACACATTTTCTTGTCCAATACCATGTTTAATGTGAATAGTATCCATCTATCTTTCACATTTATCTCTTTTTAATTCAATGTATACTACTTATTCGACTGCAGCAATAATGGATTTGGCGCACACGTCATTGTACAGGGCCATAAACTTTTCATTTACTGTTTCTCTTTCCATAACTGATGCCTGTCGGTTTGAGCATTAATAACATTTTTTGTTTAGATTTCATAAAATCAGCATATCGTAGCTGATTCAGGTATGTAATTCAAGTTAAGTCACCTGATGAGGATATACAAATGGGTTGTAAATCTACTGAAAGTTCCAATGTTACCTTGACAAAACAAATTTACCTCTTTTGAAGGAAGAGCCCCACTTTGTCCTGGAAGAATTCAGAGAAAATGTTAGAATAAAACACCCCCTTAGGAAAAACAAATCATAATTTAAACCATTACCCTTACCAGCAGGATAGACATGCCGTATGCCGAGTCTCTCCTCAGATTTCCAGCCAATGTTTCCAGCTAGCCGTGAAGGTATGGAATAAAGCGTGTGCAGACAGAGCTAATCTTTTCATTGGGAGCAGGCTTGTAACACCCTCAAAACTAGCTCACTATCCTTCAATCTGGGTGAAAGGGGAGGAAGTGATTCAGGAATCAGATTGGGACATTTTATTATTGTATTAAAGTCTTTGCGGGAAAAGAGGAAAATAGAAATCAACACAAATGGTCACATTAGGACAGATCCAGTGAGTGGCAGCAAGCCAACAATTAAGAACACAAGTTTTACGTCGAATGCAAAAGAAAACATTTAGCATGACAAGCAGACAAATAACTTTTTTTTGCACATCTGCCTTGGGTATGGGTAACATGCCTTATTGGATTCAGCAACTTCTAAAATCAAGGATAAATGTGGTGATACTAGAGTGTCATACTTTTTAATGCCAGATCCTTGGTACATCTCAATACCGTTGACAAGGTGATGGTGAAATGCTTACTCAAACCAGTATACTGCATTTCTCTACCACTTCCTCCGGGTCCCTTTCAGCATCACCATCAGGGTCTCGGTCTTCCAGGGGGAGGTGGTCCGCATGGTTGACCACTATAATCTGCAGGCCACCTTCCCTCACCTAGATAATGTGACCATCATGACCTGCAGGATCACAATGCAAATTCCCTCCAAATCCTCCGGACAGCAAAATCCCTGAATCTTGCTTACAATGAGGACATGTGTGTTCTGGATAGCATGACTAGCCATCCTCGGCTGAGTCGTTGAGAATGACATTATTGGTCTCAACCCTCACTACATGCATCCATTGCTGGAGCTACCCTTCCCACATACCCTCAAAGCATTGAAGCGATGCCTTGGGTTCTTCTCATATTACACTCAATGGGTCCCCAACTATACAGACAAGATTTACCCTGCCAAAAGAAGCCCAAACTGCATTTGACTATACAAAGGACAACATCACCAAGGCAACCATGCATGGCATAGACAAATCCACACCATTCGAGGTGGAGTGCGAGGCATCAGACTTTGACATGGCTGTTACACTCAACCAAGTGGGTAGACCCATCACCTTTATCTCATGCACCCTGTAAGACCTTGAAATTTGCCACTCCTCCATTGAGAAGGAGGCCGAGGCCATCATGGAGACAGTACGCCACTGGAGGTACTACCTTGCAGGAAAAACGACTCAATCTTCTCATGGATCAGCGAGTGGCTGCATTCACGTTTAATTATAAGCAGAGGGGCACGTGACAGAGTAATATTGATATGTATTTGGGAGATAAATTGGGAAAGGTTTGTTAGAGTAGCTTACATACAAACACTAAGCGAGAGTGATTTGTAAGTGTTTTATTTCATCCTGGTCAAAGCCCTTGTGGTTCATGCAAGAGAAGAGGATTGGCTGGCTAATGTTTCACTTGTAGTAAGAGAAACAAAGAAACTCTGTGGTGACCTGAAAGAAAGAGGTTATCATCTGAAGGGGGCAAGCTTCATCAGCAAGACACTGGAGCAGCTGATTAAAAAGGAATCAGGTGTGGATGTCCTGGAAAAACAAATCTCTCTCTAAATCGACAAGAGCCTTCCTGAGCAGCAACCATTTACCTTTCAAGCATTATACATGTTAAATTCTGTGCACAGTATAAGAATTGCCTGAATGAGAAGTGAGATTGGTCTGTGAACCAAAGAACTCTTTTGAACTTATACACAGATTACATACACGTGTGCTTAGAATTAGAAGGGGGTTAAGTTAGGTTAGTGAAGTTAAAGTTTAAAGTTAATTAAAAGCAACTTTTGTTTAAGTAACCATTTGTCTTGGTGAATATTTATTGCTTCTGGGTTTATGGGTCCTCTGAGCTCGTTACAGGCAAAAATCAAGAACGACAAGGTCCTCAAGTGGAGATCAAACTGTCCACTTACAACTATGACATCCTCTACTGGCTTGTAAAACTTAACAAGTCCCCGGATGCTCTCTCCTGTGGGACTCGTGTCAGTGTCCAAATGGACAGACTGCAGACCCTCCATAATAACCTTTGTCACCCCAGAGTAACTAGGTTTTTCCATTTTATCAAAGCTCAGAACCTGCCATAGTCTGTTAAGGAAGTCCAGACAATGACTAAAAAACTGCCAGTTCTGCGCCAGACAAGATGCACCTGATCAAAGCTACCACCCCTTCAAGTGCCTAAGCATTGATTTCAAGGGGCCCCATCCCTCCTCCATCCAGAATGCCCACTTCCTTACAATCATTGACGAACACTCCCTTTTCCCATCTCGTGCCCACAGCCAGTTATCAAAGCCCTCTGCAATATCTTCACATTCTATGGGTATCTCAGCTTCATCCAGTGACCGGGGAACCTCATTCACGAGTGAGGAGCTGCAGCAGTACTTGCTGGTCAGGGGCATTGGCATGAGCAGGTCCGCCAGCTACAAACTAGAGGAAATAGGCAAATGGAAGGGGAGAATGACGTGGTCTGGAATATCATCCACCTGGCACTGAGGTTCCGGGGCCTCCCAGTCTCCCAATGGCAAGAAGTCCTCCCAGAGGCACTCCACTCTGTCCAGTCACTTTTATGTATGGCCACCTATAACACGCCTCAAGAACAGATGTTTGCTTCCCCTAGAAAGCCTGCTTCCCCTCCCCCAGACTGGTCCCCCAGACTTGGATGCCAGGCAATCCAAGACTGATCCAATGGTTGAGAGGGTCCACCTCCTCCATGCTAACCCCCAGTATGCCTATGTTGACTTCCCTGATGGGTGCGAGGACACAGTCTCTATCTGGGATCCAGCATCATCGGGTGCCCCTCTGATCACCACTGACCACCAACAGATACTACCCCCCCTGCTGCTACGTTAGGTGACCACTCTCCACCCCTGGCTACTGTTGTCACCCATGATGCATCAGCACCATGTTCCCTTACCATCTCACCTCTCCTCTTTTGACAAACTGTAACCAGTGTTGAGAGGCCAACCCCATAAGCTGCTTAGGACACTATGGCAGCCCGTCAACTGTTATCACATCATTCGCTGCGGCAAAGGAGACCCCCTGACAGACTTAATCTGTAAAATGTGTATATGTATATTTGTCTCACTTTTTTCCTCACCCCACAGGACTCTTTTTAAAAAGGAGGGGTGAATGTGGTAAACCATTGTTATGCTATGATTGGCTCCTGCCGGCTGGACACTCCTCCTGAGAGCAATCCTACTCACAGCCCTTTGCATGCTCCCCATTCCACTCTGCCTTGATCAATGAGGTTGCCGTCTGTTCTAGACTAGTTAACAAAAGCCTATCAGTTTCACAACTTGTCTTTTGTGATTATTGATGATGCATCAGTTATTTAAAATTTTTAAAAGTTTGTAGAGAAACAAAGCATGCAGACTCAAAAAGGAAGCAAATTAAATTGGTAATAAGAATAGATGACCAGTGGGAAGCAAATATGCTGACATCTCCACAATTTTTTTTATATATATTCAGAGTTCATCATGCATTGCTCAAGGAAAATTTTAATTTGATCCAAGACACACCTTTTGTTTTGTGTGTCCAGCACAACATAATCAAATAGCACTTCGTGGACTGATGCAATGACGTCCCAATGTATCATAAAAGGTGAGCAAGCAAATTGCTGAAGAAAACTCAACAGTGGATGTTAGCAAAAGAAAAACTGTTGTGGAAACTTTCTGTGAATGGTGTAAAAATAATAGTTTCAACATCTAGACCATGGAGATTTAACACTTGACATCTTATGTAGCAGGAACCAACAAGACTGAATAAAAGTAGAACAAGAGGAAGTAGCAAAGCCACACAAGGATATGGTTAGGCTCTTTGCCGTGCTCACAGTTCACGGAGGCGTTAACAGAAGCCCCACAGGCTAACTGCCAGATCATTCCTCATTCGGAAGAGGAAGGGAGAAATTTTAGACTATTGACAGCTGATCCTTGATGCACAAACTTAAGACAAGATTGAAGACTAGACCTTAAAATAGAAGTCTCATGAAAACTTTTGTTTAGAATGAAGGATTAGGATGCGGGGATGGTGTCTGCTGCCAAGCATATTATTTAATTTGGTATAATTTGCATGTTTAAGGTGAAATTTGTGGAAATAGTTTTAAATAGGAAGGTAAATGAACATAGGAGGAAACCAAGGACCTCAGCATCATCCAGGATAACAGTATGACTGAAAGCAGCACAACTGATTAGAATTTCAATTTATACCTATGGCCCTGCAGAGCCTGGCACAAACACTTCAAAAGCAATTGCCTCAAACAGACATTTAAAAAACACACCCACAGCAAAATTTAAAAAGAATGGAAGAATTTTCCTGGAATTCTGGACATATTCTCCCATCAACAGCAGAACTCAATAAGCTTATTTCTAAACCTCCTGAATTTGTTGCAGAAGTGGATAGGTTTCAAAAGCAATTCATTGATTGCTGAAGTATGGGCTTCAGCAGCTAATGCAAAGCAGGCAATGATGGGGGAAAGGGTTGGGAAAGAAGCAAACTCCAAGAGTCCTGGGAATGGGATGTTTAGGTTGGAGGAGTTGTTTTTAATTCTGGGACAGTGGAAATGAGGGAGAGCAAGACCATAATTTTGTATCTTTGAGGTCATCACATGAGCAGGTCTTGTGATGAATAAAACAAACGGAGATTTGGATCAGTTACCACTGGATTATGTAATGGGAAATGATCTTCAGAATATAGGATGGAGAAGGGAAATCTGGTTGGAACATCTTGCACTTAATGTCAGCAAGGATCTGGTTGCTGGATTTAAGGGGAGGCCAAGGTACCACTAGGAGTCTTCATGGAAGGAATGGCAGTGGAGAGGGTTAGCACCATCAAGTTCCTTGGAATCCAGGTACAGGAACCCTTTCCTGAAATTGGCAAAATCATGGCAACAAATGATGATGCCACACCAACCCTTTTACCTTCTATGGTGTGAGGAAATTTGTCATGTCATCCAATACTCTACAGCTGTACTATGGAAAATATGCATCACGGTTTAGTTTGGCAACTCAAGTGCTCAGAAGCACAGGTTGCAGAAAATGGCAACTCTAGCCACAACCACATTGGGCACCAGTCTCCTATCTGTTTAGAAACATCTATGTGAGATGCTGCTTCAAGTTAGCAGCCAACATCATAAAAGTCTCCCATCACCCTGGTCACATCCTCTTCCCACAGATCCCTACAGACTGAAGGCACAGACTGAAGACCAGCACCTCCAAGTTCAACAAGTTTTTATTCAATAGCTATCAGCTCTCAAACCTCATCCTGGCCATAAACTACAAAAATAATCTATCTGCCCTGTTGAATCATCACTAATTTTTTTTTCTTGCACTAACTTCAACTGTTAACATTTATCTTTAGATATTTATCACCTCTTTTCCTGTTTTGGCACATTGTGGTAATTAATATTTTACTATTGTAGCTGGTGTATCTTTTGGCTGCAGCAAGTAGGAATTTCGGTGCATCTGTGCTTTGTACAGGCAGCCGCTAAGTTTACGGTGCGCAGCACGATACAGGGAGCCGCCAGGTTTACGGTGCACAGCACGATACAGGGAGCCGCCAGGTTTACGGTGCACAGCACGATACAGGGAGCCGCCAGGTTTACGGTGCACAGCACGATACAGGGAGCCGCCAGGTTTACGGTGCACAGCACGATACAGGGAGCCGCCAGGTTTACGGTGCACAGCACGATACAGGGAGCCGCCAGGTTTACGGTGCACAGCACGATACAGGGAGCCGCCAGGTTTACGGTGCACAGCACGATACAGGGAGCCGCCAGGTTTACGGTGCACAGCACGATACAGGGAGCCGCCAGGTTTACGGTGCACAGCACGATACAGGGAGCCGCCAGGTTTACGGTGCACAGCACGATACAGGGAGCCGCCAGGTTTACGGTGCACAGCACGATACAGGGAGCCGCCAGGTTTACGGTGCACAGCACGATACAGGGAGCCGCCAGGTTTACGGTGCACAGCACGATACAGGGAGCCGCCAGGTTTACGGTGCACAGCACGATACAGGGAGCCGCCAGGTTTACGGTGCACAGCACGATACAGGGAGCCGCCAGGTTTACGGTGCACAGCACGATACAGGGAGCCGCCAGGTTTACGGTGCACAGCACGATACAGGGAGCCGCCAGGTTTACGGTGCACAGCACGATACAGGGAGCCGCCAGGTTTATGGTGCACAGCACGATACAGGCAGCCCCCAGGTTTACGATGTATATCGCAATACAGGGAGCCCCCAGGTTTACGATGTATATCACAATACAGGGAGCCCCCAGGTTTACGATATCACAATACAGGGAGCCGCCAGCTTTACGATGTATATCACAATACAGGGAGCCCCCAGGTTTACGATGTATATCACAATAGAGGGAGCCGTCAGGTTTTCAATGTATATCACAATACAGGGAGCCGCCAGGTTACTGCGTATATCACAATACAGGGAGCCGACAGGTTACGGTGTATATCACAATACAGGCAGCCCCCAGGTTACGGTGTATATCACAATACAGGCAGCCCCCAGGTTACGAACATTTGACTTACAGACCACGTACTTGGATTGCCCTTTGAGCTCTGACTGTGGGGTGGAGGCATACTCATAATAAAGAGGCTGATGAGACAAGTGCAAATGGATCCAACAGGCAATATTAGCCAGTCTGCCCATACCTACTCAGTGATTTACTTCTCTATGACCTGAAGGGAGCACAGGGATCACACTCAGCTGGCTCCTTCCCCTGCCTGCTGTTTTAGGTGTTCATTGAAAGGTCTCAGCCTCTAGAGGTTGCAGTCTTCGTTCACTCACCTGAAGAGCAAATAGCAGCACTCCCACGTGTGCTGGCTTCATAATCCTCAATCAGTAATAAAGTCCCCACAACTGGTTGGACAGAGTCAAACAATAGTGAAACAACCTTTGGCATCAATCATTTGGAAATCACCAAAGGGTCTGACAGTAGCGCACAGGAGTCCGGCCCAAGCCTTGCCGGTCCTTCATATTCAGTGCACCCCAGCACACCCTTCAAGTCACCCCATGCTAGGTGTGGAAGCACCCAAGCTTGTGTCAGAGGCCGTGGGTTCATTCAGCTTCTAAGAACAAAGCACAAAAGCAGAGCCGTCGTTGCCGTGCTCAGACAGAAAGTGTACTGTTTCTTTTTCCCCTGAAATGCCTTTCCTCTGGGATGACGTTATACCAAGGTCCCGATGGCTCTCTCGGAGTCCTTGGTAGCTGCAAGCTATCCAGTGGTGTCAGTGTAAAGATCAGCCAAACCACAGCTGAAGACTTGTCCAGCTCCAGTCAAAACCTTCTAGGCAGATTCACCTTACGTTGCACCAGCTGCAATCGCAATCCATTGTGAGAAGGGTGAATTGGTTTACCCTGAAGGTATGGGAGGGGTATGGATAGAGTTCTACAACAATAATAAGGGGTATGAATAGGATAGTTAGTACATACACTAAGACAAACTTTTGACTAACTGAGAACCATATATAATACTGCACTAGGGAGAGTGGCTCTTTGGCAAAATTTCAGCCCCAAGTTAAAACATTCAGGGACAAACATTTATTCCAACATTTTAAAATATGCAAGGCCTGCCTTGATGCAGGAATTCTGTGAGCTTTACAATAAATCAAGTGTACATGAAAGTTAAAAACGACACATGCTGAAAATTTAAAGCACATGGAATTTGGTACTGCTCTGGAACGATGTTGCCTTCTTTAGTATTGTGATCAAATTTAAAAACAGTCACAAGTTTTCAGTTAATTTCAGTAAAGTTTTTGGAAACTGCCAATGAGCTCCAAAAGTAACATTCACTCAGAGTCATTTGAGGTTTCTGATGCTTAGGAAATACACTTTAGCAGAACTTTTAATCTCCAGGAAGTATGTCACAATGTGCTTAAGAGAAACAATGGAAAAGTGCACATTGATCCAAAAGACTTCAAGCAAAGTAGAATGACAAGAGCTTGGTTAACAATGGGAATTAATGCTACATTATGATACAGTTTCAGTTGAAAAAACATCTCAATCTCACTTCACCACCTTGAGCCCATACTTTATCCTGCCAATATAACAGTGAGGGAGTGCTGCACCATCTGACTTGCAGTCTTTTAGGGAACAAAAAATATTAAATGCATGATCTGGCTGCCTGCTCAGTGGTATTTTGACACTGCTGCCACAGTGAGAAGGAGTTATTGGAGGTGCTTATCATTTATTCCTTAATCAGTATGATTAAAACAGTTTATTTGACCATTTCTTCACGGATCCTACACTGCCAATTGGCTACATAATGTTCCAGTTACTGGCGAAACACCCAGAGGGCTAGATTATAGACCTGGAGGTACACGTTAGAATTCCACGAGAAATACTGAGCAATGTTAGCTGAAATAAGAAAATACAATCCGGAATACTGCATAACAAAGGTGAGCATGGAACAACCAGATTGCAGCAAAAATACATTTGATATTGAATTCTTTCAAGGAAACCTACCACCTTGAGCAAGCTTGACAAAGAGATGACTAACTCACAGCCACGTGTTTGATTCTGAAACAGTGGAGTGAGCTACTAGGTCTGGGAGTATTTAGGAATGAATAACAAATACCACCAGCTGGCAACATAACATTAAAAAAATATTGTTTGTTTTTCTACATCAAAATTGTGTAATCTGCCCTGGAATACACTTTGCAGATGCATACTATCCATTTTATTTGAGAAAAAAGGCATAATGATGTGTTCAGGTCTGCTCCGGATTAAATGTGGATAATCCTAGAAATAGCTATTCAGTATAGGTGGGACAATTAACAATTCAATAGTCCAGGCCTCTAGATACAAATGCAGTATCTTCACCACTAGCCATGTAGGAATAGAGGAGTTGTTTCTCATGTCAGAGATTTGATTACCAGTAGACAGATTCAATGTGATCAGAAAAATAGCCAGACATGAAGCAGAAGTGGCACGGTTTGAGTGGAGTTAGCATATTCCCCTTATGAATGCAATGGGTTTCTTTCAAGTACTTCCGCATCTCAAAGATATGACAGTTGACAGATCAATTTGGCACAGTAAATCGCCCCATCTGTGCAGATGAGTGGTAGAGATTTGGGGGAGTTGATGGGAATGTGGGAAAAGTTTAAATTTAAAAAGTATCAATGTGGGTGACACGGTTGGTGTAGCAGTTGGCACAACACCTTTACAGTGCCAGTGATCAGGACTGGGGTTTGAATCCCATGTTGTCTAAAAGGAGTGTGCAAGTTTTCCCTGTGGGCTCCAGTTCCCTCACACCTTTTGAAACAAACCAGGTGACATAGATCAATTGGGTGTAAATTGGGCAGCATGGACTCGTGGGCAGAAATGGCCTGTTACTGTGCTGTACGTCTAAACTTAAAAATTAAAAAAAATTAATGTAAATGGGTAATTGATAGATGGCAAGGACTTGGCAGGACAAAAGGTCCATTTCTGTGCTCACTGTGACTAACTATTGGGAAATAGCTGTAAACTAACTTTGTGAAATCAACAGCATTGGAATAGAAGTTCCTGTAGCTTTGGGAATAGCAGATAAAAAGCTGGACTTTGGTGTGTTGTACACACATACCAGTTATTGCTGTGATGCTTCATATTTTTCTTTAAATCAAACATTTCTTAAAAGTCTATGATAATAATGTGGAGAAAAAACTTTTCCATTTTACCTACAATTCATAGTCATCAAATGCTTTTATTTTAAAAACCCCAAACTTTTGTAGTTTAGCAATATTTGTACTTTTCAGCCGAAATACATTTCACCATGGTCAACTGTCATGAATAAAAAAAAATTATAATCCATATTCTTCCACAAAAAAAATCTATTGCATTCTTATGGTCAAGAATGCAAGAGGAAGAACAGGACAGGCAATTTGGCCTCCAGCTCACTTCACCATTCATTAAGACTAAAACTGATCTTCTATCTCAAACCATTTACCTGTCCCTCCCCTATTGATTCAAGATTTTCCAATGCAATCCAAAGGCCTCAGGATCAGGATTTTCATAGCCTCTGGGTGAAGACATTTTTTCTCATCTGTTGATAACAGCTGACTTATTTTATGAAAGTAACCCTTGCTTCGCATCATCCAGCCAAGGGGAAAGCTCAACTCCACCTCTGGCCTGTTAATTCTGAACACCTCTCTGATTTGTGGAAGAAAATGCAATCCATGAATAAGGAGATGAACTCTCCACTCCTCTTTATCACCTCCAATTCTCTATCTAGATGCAGAATGTACAAGGCATCTTCATGCTCAGACTTATTTTTCTGATTTAGTTCTGATGAAATATCATTCTCAGTTTCTTTCCTTACCAATTTTGCCTCAACTTATGAGCATTTCCAACATGTTTTAAAAAAAATTACACATTTTGCACTGGCAGTATTTTGCTTTGCAGTTA
Organism: Narcine bancroftii; assembly: GCF_036971445.1. Taxonomy (NCBI): domain Eukaryota; kingdom Metazoa; phylum Chordata; class Chondrichthyes; order Torpediniformes; family Narcinidae; genus Narcine; species Narcine bancroftii. The sequence continues at coordinate 8,638,495 of NC_091476.1, forward strand.
TTTTTCCATGACTAAATGGAAAAAAAAATAACCATTCTTGCTAGATGTCAGATTCAATTGGTTTGCATATCCCAATTCCAATAATTTTAATTCCATGGTGTAGTACAACATTCACCATTTTCCTCAAGCTAGCACAATGTTGGACATTACAGGCTCCTGCTTTATTCCCAGTTAAATTTGTGATATTGAAGAACCAAACATGCTGTACCATGTTATATTGGCACATCTAAAAAGAGCATCAACCACATTGCAGGAGATTAAATGTTAAGAGTACAATTGGTAAAATAGAATAAAATTAGCAAAAATATCACACCTCAAAAATTGGATTGGACAACATGCATGGTAATACCAGAAAAAAAAACCATTTAAATTAACCTAGTCTGCAACCCTGTTGGCAATCTTTAATAGTTAAAGAGCATGCCAAGAAACATCTGGTAAACAGTTAAAGCAGTGATTTTCAAACTTTTTCTTTCCGCTCCCATCCCACCTTCAGTAATCCCGATGCCATAGGTGCTCTGTGATTAGTGAGGGATTACTGAAGGTGGGATGGGAGTGGAAAGAAAAGGTTTGAAAACCCGTTTTCATCGTCCCTAATTGACTCATTATGTGCACGGTTTCATAACTCCAAAGGAAATGGGCCAATGACAAATTTTCCTCAAGCAAAACATTTCAGTAACAATTGGGTCGAGAGCAGTGATTCTCAACCTTCCCTTCCCACTCACATCCTACCTTGAGCAATCCCTTACTAATCACAGAGCACCGATGGTATAGGGATTGCTCAAGGTGGGATGTGAGTGGAAAGAAAAAGGTTGAAAACCACTGAGTTAAGGAGTTGATTTTGGTGATAGTGGCAAAGTCTCCTTGCCAGATTGTGGAGATTTCAAAGCTTCGTAACTTTCCGTCGATTCTTCCACAGCAGAATCGGTGAGTCTTAGATACAAGACTCTGCAACCAGAGCATAACACAGCCTGATGTAACAGTTCAAAGTTAGAAGACAGCACAAAATTAGCGCAACGTTATTATAGCATCAGCAATCTGGGTTCAAATTCAGCACTGACTGTAAGAAGTTTGTACATTTTCCTCCCACCGTCCAAAATGAACGGGGTTGTTAGGGGAATTGGATAGCAAATGGCCCAAATCAGCCCAAATTTAACTGAGCTGCAAGTTAAAATAAAATAAAAATTATTTTTCTTTAAAAAGTTATTGTTAAAAATTATTTTCATTAATTGCTATACAGTACGCTTCTGATTATCCAAAAATCACCTGAAATTCTCAGTTATCTGAAGTTTTTTTTTTGTTGGTGACATTTTGTCACAATTTTTAAAAAAATTAACTTTTCTTAAATTTATGCATTTATCTTATTTTGTAAGCATTCTTTGGTAAGAATTAAACATTATTTCATGCTTGAAAACCTTCTGTTCTTTTTTTTCTTGTTGTTTAACCGCTGATGCAATTATTCTGATGCTACTGGGCTGCTTTAGGCAGTCCTTGTACCTTTTCTTTGGTGCAAGGACTGCCTAAAGAAATCTCTTGGTGCCTGCCACATTGACCACCGCCAGTGGGCTGATATCGCCTCAAACCGTGCATCTTGGCGCCTCACAGTTTGGCGGGCAGCAACCTCCTTTGAAGAAGACCGCAGAGCCTACCTCACTGACAAAAGGCAAAGGAGGAAAAACCCAACACCCATCCCCAACCAACCAATTTTCCCCTGCAACCGCTGCAATCGTGTCTGCCTGTCCCGCATCGGACTTGTCAGCCACAAACGAGTCTGCAGCTGACGTGGACTTTTTACCCCCTCCATAAATCTTCGTCCGCGAAGCCAAGCCAAAGAAGAAGACTGGGCTGCTTAAAGCAATTTCCCAGTTATCCAAAAAATAAGGTTAAACAAAATACGTCCAGTCCCAAGCATTTCAGATAACGGAAATGAACGTATTACAAAACATAGCTTTGCATGGTCATCCTTTCACCAAAATCTTCAAATCATTTAAATTACTTTTAAATCTTTTATTGCAGGCAGATATGGGTCAGGTGCACTAGTGAAGACACATCGGCCAGACTTGGCAAGGAAAGCATACATTCATCCATGAAAGACTTCAGTGAACCAGATACTGGGCAGAGAACTTTCTCTCTCAAATACATTACTCATAGGTTGTAATCTTCAGAATCTAAATTAGAAATAACATTTTGCAATGTATTTTAGTCATTAATTTTCTCAGTCATGATAACCAGTCGAAGAGCATAAAAATTATGATATTCTGATTTAGAATGCACGCGTTGGCTACGAAGTGGAGGGATTAGCCTGTAGTAATGACACTCTTGAAGTAGTGCCATTTAAAACGTGTAACATTTTTTTGCTCCTTGACACAGTAAATAGGAAAAGGAAACCATAATTCCATTTATGGCTGATGAGAAAATGTGGATTCCTGCAATTAAGAAAAATGAAGACTAGAAGTTATCTGGTCATTGCGCAATACTATTAAGAACATATCCTTTGGTTTAAAGCTGGAATGGAGGAATGAAAAAAAAAACACAGGAAGAAGATATAACACTTCCAGAAAAGTGAAGCAACAGTTGGCAAAGTTTTAGACCATCTAAACAAAGAATATATGGCATTGTAAATTGACCTTACTGCAGTGAAAGGTGTGGAAGAAAACAGGAAGCTCAAAGCAGGAACAGAAATTAAACTTGTTGGTACTAAACCACACCCGACTCAAAAGGTCTGCATTCTATTATTTCATTCGTAATCTTTAAATACACTGGATGCAAACATTGCACCACTTTGCTTTTTATAACAAGGCACATTTAGTGACACCTTTTTGCTGCCACAGCAACATTTTGATGGAATTTCATTTCTTCCCCCACCCCATACATATTTTTTTTTTTTTACTTTGTACACAAAGGAAACAGCCTGGCGGTGGTGGGGCGGTTGAAGTGGGAAAGAGAAGAAAGGATCTCAAACACAGGACACTGTTTTTGGATAAAAGGGTGGGCTGAGTTCTGTTCGTCATCAGTAATGATTCTGTTCCATTGGCGCAAGACCCCTCAGATCACATTAAAATAATGGTCTGCAACATGGGCCATTCATGGCTCAGTTGACGACAATGAATGGAGCTTTATTTTTCATCATTAATCTGTTTAATGCTAGTCGACAGCTGGTTCCCGAATGCAATGCTCCTGCTCTCTATTTCACTTCCTTGCTTTAGATGAAGGATGCTCTCTCTCCTTACCTTGCCAGCCAATCAGCCGGCAGCACGCCACTCACCCCACACTATTTGACACTCACCAGCCCCAAGCCAACCAGTGTCAGCAGGTGCACTCTTCCCACTTGCTAATAACATCAGGCAGCCATCAAATTCAATTCACAATAGATATTGCAAACAGTTTCATCTTCCTCAAATGTTTTTATTGAGCAAAAAGTTCTGAAATAAATATTTGCTGCATTACTTTTAAACCCTTCCTCTGATTTCTGTATTCTTTTCTGTCCAAACTACCTTTTGCTACAAATTGTTGAGACTACTCTCTGCAAAAAAATTGTTCTTGCACAAAATAAAGGATCATAGAGTTAAGAGACATCTTAAAGGATGAAAAAAAAGGAATAAATTGAATTGAATAGTTTTATTGTCATGTGTGCCTAGATACAATTAAAAAAAAACAGATTTTCCTGCTGACCAGGCAAATGAACACATACAGAATTAACAGGCCATTTTCAGAGTGGCAAGCTCTGCCAAGAGGATGCCAAAAAGACCCAGCTCCTGCCCCCAACCTAAAATAATAACACTAGACAGAGAAGATTTTGATTCCGGAATAATTTTGAGTCTATTCTTTATAGATTATGGGCGGCTGATCATGAAAATCAACTTAAAGCATTCCTATCACATACATTTTTGTGATTTCCTGTCATATTTTAAGTCAACTTCAAGCATACAAAACCAAATGCAACATGTCATTGAAAATTAATTTTCTGTATTCGCACTTGGACCTCTTCACTACTTATCCTGGTGCAGTGACGAACATGGTGAAAGGTTTTACTAGGGCATTGCAACCATGGAAAAGTGGTATCAGGGTAACTGGAATCCATCAATGCTGGCCGACTATTGTTGGACACTGACATGAGAGGCATCAGATGCTGAGTACAAAACGAAAATCAGCAGCAAAACATTTTTCGGTCAATTGAACTAACGCAATGTGTCAGCGTCATAATGCGATTAAACATGCTAAATTCATTAATAGTTTATTTAATGTTGCTCCAACTTCCTATGGATACAACCAACCTGAAATTATCTTTGTGTGCTGCTTGATATTGTCTATCATAATCCCCAATTTGTTTTCAGCAAACCTTTTGGGAAAAAAAATATTGTCCAGTGTAATGAATTAGAACATAAAACACCATAGCACAGGAACAGACTTTTTAGCCATAATGACTTTGCCGACGTTGATGCCAAATTCAATAAATCCCCTCTGTCGGCTTCAAAATTTTGACTTTAGTTGCATCAACTGTGAATATATAATTATTTAATCTTATATATTTATCATCTTCTTGCTCCATAGCACATTATGGTAATTTAATTCATCCTGTTTTTGCTGGTGTGTCTTACATACCTGCATAGCTGCAGCAATAAAATAACTGTCCATTGGTAATGACATGATGAGAGTTCATTGTCATGAGTGTAAAGTGGCTTGGCTTGCTGATAACAAAAGCAGGAAAGTGGAGTTGCTCGGAGGACACGGTTGCAAAAGGAAAATGTTTAAAACAAACAGGCAAGGTGGTAGGTGGAGCAAACTGAGAAGAATGAGAGATTATTCAATTAGAAGGGAATGGGAAAAATTACCAACCTTCCAGGAATTGAGTTAGAACACCAAGAACAGAGGCGGATTAACTACCACCAGGGCCCCTAGCCTTCCTTAAGCCTACTCAGCGTAATGGTTAATCTGCCACAAACCATGTATTAAACAAATTACCCAAAAAATAGGGAACATATGAGCGCAAAGGTAGAATCTTCCAATCCCAGATTAAAAATGCAACTTTTGGGACAAGGTGAAAACTGAACATGTTTGCACATACCTCCATACATTGGGAAAATTTAGTTGCCAGCAGAGAGAGATAAAGAAAGGTTGGTTATCTGAAGAGTCAACAAAAAAAATAGACCAGACTAATAATGGGTATCAAAGATGAGCTGAAACAATGTAGGGGCTGAAGAGATGAATAAGTGAGCCAGATTGTCTGCACGAGCAAAAGCATCTACTGTTCTCTTTTGTAGCGTAAAAGCTATGAGAATAAATATTATGAGAATAAATTGCTTAGGAGTTAAATCCACAAGAGAATTATTAGATCCCAAGAAATAGAGGCCATTATGTTTCTTACAGCCAGACCAATAATCCATTCACATTATCCATTCTGTTTTTATTTCATCCAATTCATGGTATGGGATCTGCTCCACCCAAGACTGAGAAACTGTGGCGGCATAAGCCATCAAACACACCACCCTCCCCTCCATCAACTTCATCTATACCTCCTGCTACCTGGAAAAAGCAGCCAACATATTAAGACTCATCCCACCCTGGTCACACTCTCTTCATTCCCCTTCCTATCAGGAAAATTGTCAGGCAAATTTATGGATAGTTTCTTCCCCATCATCACAGTAACTGCTGCCTAAGCTGTGTACTATCTAAACAGTATTTCTCTCTATTCTTGTACCAAGTCCTACATGTTGTCTACATACAAAATATATAGCTGAACTGCACATAAAACAAATTTTTAATCACTGCATCCTGATACAATAAATTGGTTGATGCACGTCTAATCAAATTCAAAGTGCTGGAAACACCCAACAAGTTGAACAACATCTGTGGAAAGAGAAGATCCCCAATCATTCTAATTCTTCATTTACATTTTCTTAACTTCAAGTTCATATCAAATGGTCTCGTGGCAATGTTGAAAGGACAATGTACAAGGACTGCCTAAAGAAAGCTCTTGGTGCCTGCCACATTGACCACCGCCAGTGGGCTGATATCGCCTCAAACCGTGCATCTTGGCGCCTCACAGTTTGGTGGGCAGCAACCTCCTTTGAAGAAGACTGCAGAGCCCACCTCACTGGCAAAAGACAAAGGAGGAAAAACCCAACACCCAACCCCAACCCACCAATTTTCCCTTGCAACCGTGTCTGCCTGTCCCGCATCGGACTTGTCAGCCACAAATGAGCCTGCAGCTGACGTGGACTTTACCCCTCCATAAATCTTCGTCCGCGAAGCCAAGCCAAAGAATATTCAAAACAGAAAAAGGAGAAAATTATATCCAAGTGCAACACGCAGACATATGGGCTCCATTCCACCCAATGATTCAAGCAGTTCAAAACCAAGAACTTTTTTGCTGAATCCACATGGGAAGTGATTTGAGATTTCAATAGTGGTGCAAATGTAACAAATACACATTTAATTTGCAAGTCATTTTTTTTCCCATCTCTTGCAGCTTTACTCGGAGACCAGGAGCCAGTGATTACAGATTGAGAGGAGAAATTACTCTGGTTTCAGATGCTGTTTGAATCAAAGGATATGGAATCAGATGGGGGTGATATTGAGGAGAATCAACCACTATTGAGTCGAAATGATGTAATCCATCTGCTGGATTAATTGTTAAGATAGGAACCACACGGGTTGAAAATGTTGCTTAATAATCACTGCTTTTCAAACCTTTACAGTCTTCTTTTGTAAGATGTTCTTTTCCAAGATTTATTGAGTGACTATATATAACCTCTTAAATGCTGACTTGATTAAACATAACTATCAGTTATTTTAACACATTGAAATCCATTGAGGGAAATTAAAGGTGCAAAATCAAACAGGTTTACTCCTTACAAACTGACTCACTTGTAAAATAATTGGAATTATTTCAACATGTAATATTGCAGAATTTTCCATGTAGTGATTCACAACCCGTTGGTTGATCAGGTCAGAATTTACACAATCTCAATCGAACGAAAGTACTTGATATACACTTGGATAGAGAGCAACGTCAATGCAAGCTTTTAGTATGAATAACTCAATGACTTTGCCAACATATGACTGTCTTTATAGATTAAGACCCAAGTCAAATCAAGAGGGAGTCAGAGAGATGAGGGAAAGTGTGAGAATGGGGTTACATGGATGGGCTGGAGGAACCAGCCTATATTACCATAAAAATGTTGGAGAAAAAGGGGCATTGTAATTTTTTTTCAAAACTTATGTGGCCAAATTTCGATGTCATCAGCACCTGATGACAAAACCTGCAAATATGAATTGCTTTTCACTACTCAAATTAAAAGTCCAAATTTAAAAAAAATACAATTGTGAATCTTGTTGCAATATTCGTTGCACACTTCGCTCTGCTGGGACATTACATTGCCCTCTTGACTAAATTATAATGATGAAAAAATCATCCAACTTTAGCAGTTGTTCAGTACATACTCTACCATATTGCATTTGAATACAGACAAGTCAAAAATTTAAAATACGACATGAATTTCTCCACTTTCTCTTGTGAAATGGCATCTATCTATTAGTTACTTCGTGAGCCTGCTGTCTCTGAAGTATTGATGGAGTCAATGACTGCTAATAAACCCCAGCCATTGCAAGAGAGGCAGAGAGACTGGCTATGAACCAAGAGACATAGAGACAAACATACAAAGAGACACACTTTACACACAATTTTTATGTAGTGCAAAGATCTGAATGAATGGCATAGTGCATGTAACAGTGAGCTTTCATAAGGGAAAGACTCCTTCAGATGGTTTAATAGTTTGATTAAAACAGTAGCAGATTGCAAGCCAAATAAAGGAGATACAAGCAATCCTTTCAGGCTCATGTACTGTATACCTGTGATAGTACGGACCTATCACCAATGTATATAGTTACAGTATCTAGACTGTGCTTACAGCGATTGGCTGAGAGCTGAGCCACGCCTACTGTCTGGGCCTTAAAGGGTTGTGTCCCTAGCCAGGTCGGATCATTCCGGACTGGTCGGCCGCCTGTGAAGAGCTCCTGTCTTTTGCTAATAAAAGCCTTGGTTTGGATCAACATGTCTTTGGTTCTTTCGACGAGCTCTACAATATCACAGTATCACTTGATCATTTAAACAACATGTTGGGCACCATCAGTTGCCCCAATAATTACAAGGACAAAGACTGGGGGGAACGATAGGATTTATTGTACAGAAGACTTGAGCTGGCCCGGATCCAAACTAGGGAAGTGCAGGGAAGGGAAGGAGTCCAGGTAAGAGTGTCATCAGGGGGTGGGCCAGCCCAAGCCAAATAGCTTACACAAACCATACCATTACACATTTTAAAAGATTACCAAGAGAGTAGAAAGTGTATAGAGACATTTAGACTTCATTATTCTGCACAATTAATGGGAAGCAAATTATTTTTTAAACAAAAAAAGAAATTATATATTGTATATACAGTACCTGACAAAGGGCCCGGCCAAAACATTCGTTATCCTTTACTTCCTATGGATACTGCACAACTTGCTGGGCTTCTCCAGCATGTTTGTGTATTGCAAAATAATTACACTTGGTATAAATTATCTTGATTAATATCTTTACACACACATTTGAGGTAACACACAAATGAACAAGAGTTTTCCAAATATGAAATGAGCTTAGAAGCAATAGGGCATACATTATCTATGAAACAGTGGACTGCAATTTATATATTACTTGGTGCAATTTGAGCATCTTAATCAAGTCAAGTCTATTGTAATATGGTCGACGAAGTACAATCCAACAACATTGACCAGTCCTTAGTGCAAAAAGACGTAGACATACAATCAGATATAACAAACAACACACGTGGAAGTCAAGAATTATTTATACAAATAAATAAATAGATATTGTTTTAGGAGTATGAAAGTCTCTGATGGTTGGCATGAGCAGTTCCTTTAGTTGCTCAGCATTCTCACAGCCCATGGGAAGAAGCTGTTCTTCAGCCTGGTGGTGCTGTTTCTGATACTCCGGCATCTCTTCCCCAATGGGAGCAGCTGAAAGATGCTGTGTGCAGGGTGGAATGATTTTGTGCACCCCCCTCTCAATGATCCCAGTAGATCACTTCGATGGAGGCGTGTGTAGGGGGGGTGAGAAAGAGGAAGACTCCAGTGATCCTTTCTGCCTCTCTTATTTATGGCCCTGTAGATTGACCTCTGATCCATTTCTCTGCAGCAACCACACCATGAGGCACTTCTATTGAAAAAAAAGGCGTCTTTCAAGACAGACATTCTCTGCCCTCACATTGTGGAACCTACCTCCATAAATCCTCCACGAGCAGCTCCAAGATGTCGAATCCAATCCTTCCTTCAGGCTGGTTGCACAGGTGGAAGGGAGTGTTCTGCCTTCGCTCTATAAATTTACTGCTGCTGCAAGCAACTGGCTCGTGGCAGGCTGATGGTGTCGCAATGACGCCATCAGCCCGCGACCCAGTGGTTCCAGCTGGGTCGGGGATTATGAGGAATCAACACAGCCATTGCACGCCATTTATGTATGCCTTCATGTTGAAGGGCAGCGTTATGGCACCAGTCACCCCGCTTCCATCGGCTCCGGAGGATGCAACGAGGCGTCACTCTTCATAAAAGTGACACTGCAGCAGCCTATTAGTCCTTTTTGATAAAAAGGTGAACATTTTTCTCTGCCGATGGAACAGGACCCCTCCATAAAAACTAGCTGCAATGCAGGCAGCCAGTATGCCCTCAATTGAGCTGCTGACATAACGTTGGCCGGTAGCCTTGCCTGCTAATAGACAGCTATCACACAAGAAAGACCTGATTAAGCTCTCTTCACTGCCATTTTATTCCTTTCTATGACCGCTCCTGTTCTGGGTGCCAATTTGGAGGTGACACTCAAGATGTCTAATTTCTAATGAGAGAAGGAATGTTGTTTCTGTTCACCTATAGGCATCGCAGCAAATTCCCTCTTACCTGCTCCAAGAGAGTTAAAACTCCAATTTCTCCTTTCCCCACAGATGAAGTCCAATGTGAAACCAGATAACATTTGTTAGTTTCATGAACCCTAACATCTGTTCAGTTTGTTAGATTATCATAGATGAATTAAAACCTTTATGAAAGACTGCACAACTATAAGGTGAGGTCTGAATCACAAGGCCACAGCTATGCAAATTTTGGCAACTGCAACACAGAAGACATCCCAAGTCAAATGAACAGCAAGGACCAGTGAAAGTCAAATTGTTTTTAGGGGGGGGGGGGTGGGGAAGCACTAACTGCAAACGAACTCTTCAACTTACAGCAGTAATCAAACTCCCAAAGTTTGACATACTGCAGAAGACAATTTGAAAGGCCAGTATTTCAATCATATACAAATGCATGCTGCAGCGCACAAAGTTTCTCGATACCAAAATCTAAAAAGTCTCATTAAATTCAAAGCCATTAACCTTTGATACACTTGCTAAGATTCCACATTTAGTAAGCGAGTCACCTCAAGCTACATCTGCAAACCAAGCTCCTCTGAAAATACCAGTGAATTCGCCAACTCAGACAAAGTTCAACCTGTTTAAGTTGACAAATCAGGTTTGGGTGCTGTCTCCTGCGGTTTTATTCGTGTTTTTTTTTTAAAAAGCATCATAATGGCTTATTTTACTTTCACTGGCAAAACTCTTGAAAAATGGCAACTATTGACCCAAAGGTGATCAAAACCTTAGAAGCAAGCCTTGCTTTCTTTCAATTAAACATATCTGAGTACTCACAAACATTTGAAGCCAAATGTCCTAAACATGATGATGCCCTGAAATTAGGGGATTATGTACAAAGAGTGCTGTAATTTCTACATCGTCAAACCAAAATGCATATCAAAAACCTTGAATAAAACTTGGAATGTGCACTTTAATTACATCTGAATTGTTTGATTATAAATTTAAAACTTTGGAGCACGGGGGAAAATAAAGGAGAAGAAAACCCTGTCTTTGTCCCAGTCATTATGGAGAACACTTTTTTTTTTAAAAAAGAGCAGTGGCTCTCAACATTTAAAAAAATATAAACTTGCATACATGGTTGGGTACTGAAGGACAGCATAGACCAAAACAGAGGTATTTATGGACATCTTCAATACCTCACTGCAGCAGCCCATCATCTCTGCAGGTTTCAAGACAGCTCGGTACCAAACAGGGCGACAGTAAAAGGTCTCAACAACTACAGCCCATGGCAATGTCCACCACCATAATGAAATGCTTCAAGTGTCTGGTGATGGAATGCATCAAAGAACACCTCCCAGAGACATTGGACTCATTTTGCCTATAGACTAAAGTATTCCACTGATGATGCTGTACTTCAGGAGGACCAGGAACAACTACCCTCCACTGCACATTAATAACGCAGTAGTGGAGAGAGTAGAAAAAAGCAACATGTTTCTTGGAGTCTACCTAACAAGTGGCTTATCCTGAACACATTTCCTCACTTGTCAGGAAGTTGGAAGAGCAATTACACTTCCTGAAAAGACAAGGCTACCAGTCACTCTTTCAACCTTCTACAGCAGCTCTATCGAAAACATTCTGACTGACTTCTTCACAACTGGTTGCCATGAAGAAGTGGAGGTCAATCCACAGGACTACAAGAGTGGCAGAGAAAATGACTGGAGTCTCACTGGGGTGATCTATCAGGATCATTGTCCGAAGAGGCACACAAAATCATCAAGGACCCTTACCATCTCATACACAGCATCTTTCAGCTGTTCCAGCTCGAAACCCCATTGACAGGAGTTTTGTTTTGGTGAATTTCTTGAGGATTTCTGGTTTTTAAAAAAAAAATCTTGTACCAATAATATGAATTAGTTGTATCATCACAAACCATCTATAACAAACCTATGGACCTACAGTGGCCAGCATATCACAGGTTGAGAAATTCTGTTCGACACTACCACTCAAGAGAAGCAGATGCTCAAAAACAGAATATTCCAATCAATTCAGGTTTATGTCCTAAAATGGGAATACTTGGGGTTCCTTTAAGAAACTATTGATGAATTTGAGGACCTTAGAAGGATGTTGTCAAAAATGACTGGCATCTTGTGGGTCATGTAACTGCAATAATATTCTGATTGGATTTCTTTCCTTTGCAAAGATGGCCACGCCTTGCTAGCCTATTAATGGCAAGCAAAAGAAAGCTTTTCTACTGTATCTCATTGCACACGGCAATCATAAATAATTCTTGCTTCAGGTGCAAGCCACCCTTCTGCTGGAACCAGCCCAACAATTCAAATCAAGCTTACAGAACTTTCAAAATCTGCTTCATTTATCTCACGTATCTTACAACATTTTTTTTTCATCCCTGACAAACAAGTTAAGCTCTAAGATTTCATATGAATTTAGGACTCATTTAGAACTGAGAAGAGAATTTTTTTTTTTCTAAATATATTCTGTGCCCCAGACTTGAGGCTCTTCTAAAAACCAAACAATAGATTTCTGTAGATTCAGGTAATCAAGGGATATCAAATAAATTATTGGATACTTCAGTAAAAATGCCATTAAGGTCAAAGAACAGCTACAATTTTGTGGAGCAGCAGAACAGATTCAAAGTACGAAATAACATATTCCTGTTCTTATCACTTGTGTGACAGAAGCAACAGTCATCTTTGAATGTCATTATTTCAGTTCAACTCCTGATCCACCATCTCAAAATAATTTGGATAATGAACTAATTTGCAAACAAAAAAACAAACTACTGAAGGAACTCAGCAGGGTAGGTAACATCTGTGGAGGGAAAAGGCTAAGTGGTGTTTCAGGTTGATACCCTGCATTAGGACAGAGTGTGGTGGGGAAATGGCTACTATAAAAAGGTGAGGGGTGAGGCATGAGCTAGCAAATAATAGGTGAATCCAGGTGAGGAGGGGGTTGAAAGACAGATCCAGGAAGGTTGGGGAGCAAAGGATGGTGATAATTGGAGATAACAAAGGGCTGCAGATTCTGGAATATGATGAGAAAGCAAGGTGATGAATGGAAACAGATGGAGATTGAGGACCCAGTGGGTGGAGTGTGTGGGTGATAGGCAGGTGGAACCAAATAGGGTAGGAGAAAGAAAAATTGAAACAGGAGACAGGAAGAGAGGACAGGGAGGGGAAAAAGGAAAGGGAAGGAGAGATCAGAAAGGTCCTAAAACTGGAAAATTGGATTGTAGACCACCCAAGTGGAATGGAAAATAGTCAGATTCACTCCTGGTAGAGGAGGCAAAGGGCAGGGAAGTCAGTATGGGAATGGGAAAGGCAATTAAAATGACTTACAATTCGACCCTAGAGAAGTCTATTACCATTACAATGAGTGCAAATGCATAATAGCCTCATAACAAGAACAAAAGAAACAGGAGTAGGCTGCTCCACCATTCAATGAGATCATGGCTAATCTAATGATTGGCTCATCGCCACTTACCTGCCTTTTCCCCATCTCCTTTAATTCCCCTACTGCCCCTAAACAAGGGCTAGGTAAGTCAAGAGAAGAGATGGGAACCAGATTTGGGTATAGAAATGGATCCATTATGCTAGTCTGAATTATGTCAGGACAGCATGAGCAATATAATTAATGCAAGGTATAGGCTGGTGCAATATAAATGTTTAAATACCTTGCTCTGCAACAATAAATTGAAATCTGAAAAAAAAATTCTTAAAAAAATTCCCTTTACGATGCAAAATTCTATCCAACCTCTTCTGCTGCAAGATTCTCCAATTCAAAAGGCTAACATTCATTTTGTTAAATTTTGGAATGGGGCCATCACTACCACGAGGTTTTTACACGAAATAGTTAAAAAAAGAATTTAAGTGTTAATGGATTTATATATCAGATTAGAAACAATCAAAGTTAAGAGATTCTTACCAAATAAAAAGCATAAGGGAATTTTAAAATGTAATTTGACGAATTTAGGAAGAGGTGAAAAGTATTCGTTTCTTTCGATTCGAAATGACCTTTAAAAGCATTCAAATGGGAGATGTGCAGAGGAGGGGAAACGATAAACAGAGATTTGAAAATAAAAAAAATCAGATAATTAGCTCATCCCTTCCTGACTCAGTGCAAGAGTAACTATTTCAACAGGAAAAGATGACTAAAGAGAGGCTTAAAAAAACTCTCTGAATTAAACGGCGCAACATATAATGAATTACAACAGTTAGCACCAAAAGAAAAACTAAACCTGATTCACGGCACAGAGTGATACAATGGTGTGGGATTTTTCATTCCTTCAGCAGGTAAGTAACGGAGATACTATAGCAAAGGTGGAGGGGTGGGGAGAAATGTTCTCCAAGAAATAGACACATGCTCAGTTGCATACAACACTGTGCAGAAGAGATGGTCGCATGTCCAGAGGTCAAGGCAGGACAAAGACGGGCTTACAAAACGCTAGATGTAAAACTTTACCCGTGCCCAGTACAAAAGCTGGACGGCGTCAAGCTCATTGCTTACTTTGGACCACCTCATGCACAGTACAAGAACGGGAGTGGAAGACGTGGCGGGATGGTTACTTGGTCGGTCGCAGTGTTCCGCTTTCGGACACGGCCCCGACTCGCTCCTTCCACTATCGATGACAGCCAAGTCGGGCGCCGACAACCATTTAAGCCGAGGCGAGAGCGGCTTTCTGGAGTGAACAAGTCGTCCGGGATCAGTCACAACTGAAGCAGATCGGCCCAAGGATGACTTGCCCTTATGGTTTCCCCTTAAACTTGACCCAGCTCTTAAAACGCCCATCTTCAATGCGACACCCCACCACGACCGTTCTAATGGACCCTGCGGTCCCAAAGAAGGATTCGCTTCCCCCCCTCTGCCTTACCCCACCACGACCGTTCTAATGGATCCTGCGGTTCCAAAGAAGGAGCTCGCTTACCCCCCTGCCTTACCCCACTACGACCGTTCTAATGGACCCTGCGGTCCCAAATTAGGAGTTCGCTTCCCCCCTCTGCCTTATCCCACCACGACCGTTCTAATGGACCCTTCGGTCCCAAAGAATGAGCTCGCTTACCCCCCTGCCTTACCCCACTACGACCGTTCTAATGGCTACGACCGTTCTAATGGACCCTGCAGACCCAAAGAAGGAGCTCGCTTACCCCCTGCCTTACCCCACCACGACCGTTCTAATGGACCCTGCGGTCCAAAAGAAGGAGCTCGCTTACCCACCCCCCCCCCCTCTGTCTTACCCCACTACGACCGTTCTAATGGACCCTTCGGTCCCAAAGAATGAGCTCGCTTACCCCCCTGCCTTACCCCACTACGACCGTTCTAATGGACCCTGCAGACCCAAAGAAGGAGCTCGCTTACCCCCTGCCTTACCCCACCACGACCGTTCTAATGGACCCTGCGGTCCAAAAGAAGGAGCTCGCTTACCCACCCCCCCCCCCCCTCTGTCTTACCCCACTACGACCGTTCTAATGGACCCTGCGGTCCCAAAGAAGGAGTTCGCTTCCCCCCTCTGCCTTATCCCACCACGACCGTTCTAATGGACCCTGCAGACCCAAAGAAGGAGCTCGCTTCCCCCCCCTGCCTTACCCCACCACGACCGTTCTAATGGACCCTGCAGACCCAAAGAAGGAGCTCGCTTCCCCCCCCCTGCCTTACCCCACCACGACCGTTCTAATGGACCCTGCAGACCCAAAGAAGGAGCTCGCTTCCCCCCCCTGCCTTACCCCACCACGACCGTTCTAATGGACCCTGCAGACCCAAAGAAGGAGCTCGCTTCCCCCCCCCCTGCCTTACCCCACCACGACCGTTCAAATGGACCCTGCAGACCCAAAGAAGGAGCTCGCTTCTCCCCCTTTTCCCACCACATTGTACTCCAATGACACGACTTTGCAAGGAGAGGCCAGGAGCCCGAGCTTCGTTCCCTCAGAGATGGAGGGACCGCTGCCCTTACCTTGAATCGCCTCTCCAGCCGGCGCGCTGCTTCCCTCACCCAACCAAGACAAGCGCGTGTCAATGCCCGCCAGTAACCTCCGACCTCCAAAGGGGGGGAAGCCCGGAAACACGGGCTGACGTCATCTGATTCGATTCCCCGCGGCCAATAGGGGAGCGCCATCCCCTCGGCCCCGCCCCCCACCCTTCTGCCCGCCCTCTTCTCCGTCTGAGCAATGCAGATCCGGTGAGTGACGCGCGGCTCCTTATTACTCAAGTAATTTACCTCATGGTGGTTCGGAATCAGCGTCGTGTAACGAAACAGGTGTAATATTACATCTCGTGTGTAATAGGACACGAAGTTAGCTTTCATTTCAGCTGAAACTGTTCCCCTCTCAGACAGAAGCCCCCCCCCCCCCCCCACCCCCCACCTGTCAGAAATAAAACTTCTCACACATGAGTCTCTTTAAAACTGATGACACGACAAGCTTTATTTACAAGTCTGCAGAGTTGGACTCAACTGGCTTCTCACCAGTTAAGCCCCGATACATACAGTGCATTGATTTTTATACCCTTATTGTTTGCCCTTCCCCTTCTTATTAATACTGTTTTAATTGGTTAGTATTACAAAAACATTCTAAGTATAACTGCATTATTAATTATCACGTTCGTTACGTACGCTGTGAACTCTACATTCACTGAATTCTGTTTCTCACCCTTCTTATCAATCCTTTGTCTCCTGCATGTCTCTCACTATGACCATGAAAAGATAGGTTTAAAAAAACATATTCAGCAGATCCTTCTGTCCTTGACTGCTAGTAAACTCTCTGTCCGTTCTGGCTTCCCTGTTTATGATTAATCATCACATTTTAACTTAAGTCTTTTTAACCTAAATTCTCTATATCACAATCCACCCCTTTCTCTCTTTAAAATGTGTTGAATATATGTATAGATATGAATGGGGATTCTAAGCTAGGGAAGAGAAATGTTTTATGATACATTAATCTCACGCTGAAATAAAAGTCTTACAGGGTCTCCCATCCCCCCTGGTTGCATAGCTTGTTCGACCATGGAAATCACCAGGCTGCGTAGACAGGGAATAATACAGGGCAAAATAAGTAGGAGGAATAAAATACCTCCGATGACCCACAAGAAGGTACGCCACCAGGTTCCTCCAAACCATTTGTCCATCCAATTAAATTGTGGGAAAGGATGCCAGGTTTGAACCGGTACATGGGACAATGTACGAATATTATCAGCGATTTTACGAATGGCTTTTCCATTATCATCAATCTGTAAGCAGCAGTTAGTCAAATTAAGTTTGCCACATACACCTCCTTCCGTGGCTAGGAGATAGTCTAGGGCTAGACGGTTCTGATATATAGCAGAGCGCATTTGACCTTGCTGGGATGCAAGTAATTGCAGGGCTATAGCTGTTTGATTTGTAACAATTTCAAGCACTGCTTGTAAGCGAGCGCTCACACCCCTAACGTCGAGGTACTCGAGATGGCAGAGGTCGACAGCATCGAGTCCACGCTGCTGAAGATCCAGCTGCGCTGGATGGGTCACGTCTCCAGAATGGAGGACCATCGCCTTCCCAAGATCGTATTATATGGCGAGCTCTCCACTGGCCACCGCGACAGAGGTGCACCAAAGAAAAGGTACAAGGACTGCCTAAAGAAATCTCTTGGTGCCTGCCACATTGACCACCGCCAGTGGGCTGATAACGCCTCAAACCGTGCATCTTGGCGCCTCACAGTTTGGCGGGCAGCAGCCTCCTTTGAAGAAGACCGCAGAGCCCACCTCACTGACAAAAGGCAAAGGAGGAAAAACCCAACACCCAACCCCAACCAACCAATTTTCCCTTGCAACCGCTGCAATCGTGTCTGCCTGTCCCGCATCGGACTGGTCAGCCACAAACGAGCCTGCAGCTGACGTGGACTTTTTACCCCCTCCATAAATCTTCGTCCGCGAAGCCAAGCCAAAGAGAAGAAGGAGTACGATAACCCCAAGATCCATCTTGAGCCCATGTAGCGGGACCATAATATTGAATTATGCGCTCTGGAGGCCAATCATCTCTCCATTCTCCCAAATGTACCGTGGTAGAGCGGGGTTCACGATGTAATGTATCAAAGACCTTCACGCCTAATTTATGACCGTGATCGTGGGGTAGAAGGAAAAATTCTGGGCGGATTATTCCTAGGAAACAAGTTCCACTCCACTGTGAGGGAAGACGAGTATAAGCTTTATTACCACATACCCAGAATAATCCATTTGGGGATACTCCATACCCCCTTTCCCAAACTCTTTTAAGAACAGGATTTGATTGGTATGGTCCTGTGATGGTGGAAGTGGTACAATTCCAAAACTGAATACTGCTATTAGATAGGGGTAGGCAATTAGTTTTAAAAACACTGGATAAGAACCAAGTCTGAGGTTTAGGAAACCAAGTGAAAACACCAGGTGAAATGCGAATCCATACAGCCTTGCAGGGACTTTCTCCTACTGGGTATTTGCCGGCTCGTGAGAGACAATAAAAACCAGAGGGGACGTTAGAGAGAGACCAGGTTTCTCTTGATCTCGTTCGGTTAGTTGTCCAAATGCGGGAAATCATGGTCAATGAATTGAGAGGTTCTCCCCACCAAGGCCATTGTTCTGACATCCGTGGACCCCCGCAGACCCAACAATTAGTTACATTAAAAGTTCCTGCAATTTTAGTTGCCAGATCTACAAAAAGGTTATCTCCCCCAATTGCATTACCGAAACTTACATGGTTATTTGGATGGACTCGAACTAAGTCCGGCTGTCTTATGGGACAGGCAATTTCAAGTGTGGAGTGTAACTTTTCATTGGAACAGTACGTTGGTGTATGCAAAACCAGAGTCCATCAGGGCATGGTGGGCTTGAGTCACCTTTCCAACCGTTAAGAGGGAAAGGAGTGGTATTAGGAATCTGTATATAATGACCCATATTATTTCCTTCTTTTTCCACACAAGGGGTATATGGATGTTGGGTGGTATTTTCTGCCCAACACTTCTCAGGAACTGAGGTATGGGAAATGAAATTACCTTCCTTTCTTCCCCAAATGTGGTCCTGAAACAGGACCACTGTATCTCTGCATTTCTTACATTTCACACCTGATAAAGACATAGGCAAACTAAGAAAAATCAAAGAACATAACAATAACATTGTGAATTAAGTCTTTTTGCGAAATCGTAAGGTAAGAGGTTTTTCTCCAGGAATACAAGTCCAATCTGAGTTCGTATCAGGGTCCTGTGGCGCCTCTACAGGTCCCTTAAATCTGGATGCGTGTGTCCACCCCTTCTCTCTTGTTCGTGCTGCAGCTTCTGTAGTTAAGAGAACTTGGTATGGACCTTCCCACTGGGGCTGGAGTTTTTCAGTCTTCCAGGTCTTGATAAGAATCCAGTCTCCTGGTTCCACTTTGTGTAAAGAAAAGTCTAGAGGCGGTGTTTGTGCCAATAGTCCTCTCTTTCGTAAATCTGTAAGAGAGCGTGACAGTGCCTGTAAATAGTTCCTAACAAATATATCCCCTTCCCCCAAGGTGGGACACCCCTCAACTGTACTCCAGAAGGGAAGCCCAAACATCATTTCATAAGGGGACAGCCCTACATCTTTTCGTGGGGCAGTACGAATTCTCAATAAGGCTAGGGGCAGACACTTTATCCAAGGCATTTTAGTTTCCACCATTAACTTTGTCAATTGGATTTTTAGTGTTCCATTCATACGCTCGACCTTCCCTGAGCTTTGTGGATGCCAAGGGGTATGTAATTTCCAAGAGACCTGTAATGCATCACAAATCAATTGCTGGATTTTTGAAGAAAAATGTGGACCCCTGTCTGAGTCTATAGAATCCATTATACCATATCTGGGGATTATCTGCTCTAGGAGGAGGCGAGCTACTGTAGAGGCTGTAGTATTTATTGTTGGGAAGGCTTCTACCCATCGGGTAAAGTGATCTATTATCACCAACAGATATTTCCATCTTTGAACTTGAGGTAACTCTGTGAAGTCGATCTGGATACGTTGAAAAGGGCGTATGGCTAATGGTTGACCTCCCATGGTCCCTGTCCTCATTATCTTCTTATTAATTTTTGTGCATAGGTAACAATTTTGCACCTCTTGTTGGGCCAAGGTGTAGATTCCCTTACACACATATTCTCGAAGCACTGTGTCACATAAGGCTTGGGTGCCCCAGTGGCTCTGTTGATGCAGGTGTTTTAAAATATTGCGAGTTATTTCTTTATTTAGAACAATTCTTCCATCTGGTGTTTTCCATGTTCCATCAGGTAACTGGCTTGCGCCCAGCTGATCCATGTTCTTTTCTTCTTTAGCAGTGAAAATGGGAGCTGTCTTTATGCCTTGCCTTATTGGGATTAAAGTCAGCAAACGGACTTCTTGTTGCATGGCTGCTCTTTTGGCTTCTTCATCAGCCAGTCTGTTTCCAATTGCTGTCGGGTTATCTCCCCTTTGATGGCTTGGTATGTAGACCACTGCTATTTCTTGGGGTAATGTTAAGGCTTCTAGAGTCAGAGTAATCATCTGTTCGTGTGCCAATTCCTTTCCTCTTGATGTAATTAGACCACGCTCCTTCCAGATCTTACCAAAGGTATGCACTACCCCGTATGCGTATTTGGAATCTGTGTAAATCGTTCCAATTTTCTTTGCCAGTATTTTAAGGGCTCTCTGCAAGGCATATAGTTCACAGGATTGTGCTGACCAGCTTCCGGGTAGTCTCGTGGATTCTACTACTTTCCAAGTATTTCCTTCTATTATAGCATACCCATTTCTTCTCATTCCGTCAACACATCTGGCGGAGCCATCAATGTAGAATTCATATCCTTCTCCCAGCGGAGTATCGCAAAGGTCTTCTCGGGTCTTGGTCTGAAGATCTGTCAACTCGACACAGTCATGCTCCACCTCTTTCTCTGTTTCACTGCCGTATAAAAATTGAGCTGGGTTGCAGCTATTAATTTTTGCAAACTGTAAATCTTCTCCAACCATTAAAATGGTTTCATACTTTAATATGCGAGAATCAGTCAGCCATCGATGGGCAGTTTGTGTTAATAAAACACTCACAGAATGGGAGGTGTACACAGTCATCTTTCCTCCAAAAGTAAGTTTACGTGCTTCCTCTACCAACAGAGCAGCAGCCGCTACTCCCTGGATACACGTCGGCCATCCGCGAGACACTGGGTCCATCATTTTGGAAAGGAAAGCTACTGGGTGTCGCTGACCGCCTTTTTCTTGTGTTAAAACTCCCACAGCTGTTCCTTGGTTATGAGTGACAAATAGCTGGAAGGGCTGTTTTAAAGAGGGCAGAGTGAGCACTGGGGCTCGTGTTAGGCGATGTTTCAAGTCCTCGAACCATCCCTCCTCCTCCTGGGTCCATTTCAATGGATAGTCATTTTCATTTGTCAGTTTATCATACATAAACTTCACCAAAACTGAGTAGTCCTCTATCCATAACCTACAGTATCCTAAGAGTCCCAGGAATTGTCTTATTTCCTTCTTATTACGGGGTAAAGGCATTCTAGTGATTCCCGCAATTCGTTCAGGGGTAATCCGTTTCTGTCCTTTACTTATCTGGTGTCCCAGATATATCACAGTTTTCTCAACAAACTGTAACTTGTTTCTGGACACTCGTAGACCCTTTTTCCCCAGATAATTCAAGAGTCTAATGGTCTCTCTCCTCATTTCTTGTTCCTTGGGTCCTGATAATAGTAAATCATCCACATACTGCATTAGTTGGGAATCATCAGATTGTGGATAGTCCATCAGGATTTGTTCTAGCATTTGTCCAAACAGGTTTGGAGATTCAGTGAACCCTTGGGGCAATACAGTCCACCGAAACTGTCTCCGTCTACCTGTCCATGGATTTTCCCATTCAAACGCAAACATATCTCTACTTTCCTCTTCTAACGGACAAGTCCAGAAGGCATCCTTCAAGTCGATAACACTAAACCACTCATGGTCTGGGGGAATCCGACTCATAATAGTATAGGGATTAGGCACCACTGGGTGGCGGGTCTGAACAATAGCATTCAAACTTCTTAGATCCTGAACTAGGCGATAGGATCCATCTGACTTTTTTACTGGGAGTATAGGGGTGTTATAAGGTGACATGCATTCTTCTAATAGTCCGTCTCGTATTAAAGTCTCAATTACCGGCTGTAGCCCTTTTCTCCCTTCCAAAGAAATAGGATACTGACGTTTCCTTACCGGCTGATGACCTGGTATTAATGTGACATGTAAAGGTGGGATGTCCAGACCTCCTCGATTTCCCTCCTTATACCAGACTCTCTCGTCAATCTGCCGTTCATCCTCTTCCTTTAAAGCGCAGAGGTGGACTCGCACTTCTCCGTCCACAGGGAGAGCACCCAAACCTAGGAGAGCCTGTAAGTCCCTTCCTAGGAGGTTAAATCCAGCCGAAGGTAATAACAAGAGGTCTTGTACCCCTTCTCTTTCTTCCAGTTTCACTGTTACTTGGGGAATTATTGATACCATTCTGGGAGCTCCTTCTATCCCAGAAATTGTCAAATTACTTTTTATAGGCTCAGTTCCGATTGGCACAGTTATTACACTACTTCGTTCCGCTCCTGTGTCCACCATAAACACCACCTCTTCTCCCTTGGGACCAATTTTTAGTTTTACCAGGGGTTCCCTCTTATATTTGGTCCCTAACATTTGGAACCCCTGACACCCCTAATCTTCTTCCATAAGTTCGAGGGCACGCAATTCCCTCTTGTATCGGGGGCATTCCCTCTTAAAGTGTCCTTCCTCATTGCAGTAATAGCATTTAAGAAATCTCCGGGGTCTTCCCTCTCTTGGATATTTTGGATTGTTTAGAGGAAGGTTTTGTTTTCTTTCCCCTCTGGATTCAGCATTCATCTGTCGGATAGTCTGTACCATAACCTTTGTCGCCTTCTTTTGATCTTCTTCTTCTCTCTGCACATATACTTTTTGTGCCTTTTTTAACAGTTCACTTAGGGGTTTTTCACTCCAGTCCTCCTCCTTTTCTAGTTTCTTTCTAATGTCTTGCCATGATTTGGAAACAAATTCAATTCGAATAAGCTGTTCACCCATTGGTGTACTAGGGTCCACACCAGCATACTGTTGGACATTCTTTCTCACCCTCTCCAAAAAATCAGTAGGGGACTCGTCTTTCCCCTGGTGGTTCCCAAATGCCTTGGTAAAATTGTGACCCTTTGGCACAGCCTCCCGTATCCCTTTAATTGTCCACTCTCTATATTGTCTCATACTTGCCAATCCCTCGGGTGTTCGTTTGTCCCACCTGGGTTCATTTAGGGGATATTTTTGTTCATGGGGTCTAGGGTCCCCAGGTTGTTCATATTCCCACATGAGGAGGGCAGCCCGTCGAATCATCTGCCTCTCCTGGGGTGAAAATAATGTTCCCATTATTGCCTGCATCTCTTCCCACGTATATGTGTTTGGTCCCAAGAATTGGTCAAGCTGTTCAGCCAGTCCTATAGGATCTTCCAATAACTTTTTCATTTCTTTCTTAAATCCCCGCACCTCTGTACTAGTTAGGGGAACATTCACATATCCCGTTCCCCCTCCCGGTCCTCCCATAGGAACTTCTCTCAGGGGATTTAGGTTTATTGAAAACTTTGATGGTCCTGGACCAGTCTGGGATCTTGTCCAGGGTCGGTTTACCGGTGGAAGTTTAGGGTCCGACTCCCTTAATTCATCCTTTTTATCCCGGCCCCCTTCGGGGCAATCAGATTCATCACCTTTCCCCTCCGGTAATAAGCTTTCCTCGGGCGCAGTAGGCACCGGGGGAATATAAGGAGGGGGAAGGTTGTTCAGAGGTTCCCATTTCTTTTCTCCTGCCACTCTCAATTTAAAACATTCTGTTAAGGATCCTGGCCAGGGAACCCAACAAAATGCATATGCTGACTCTTCTTGATTCACCTTTGGTCTCGAATTTACATATATGTTTAATGCTTGTCTAACCCAATCCTCATCAGATCCAAATTTCGGCCACCAGACCGAGGAACCTTTAATAGGTTGTTTTGACCAAAGGAGACAATATTGGACCATCTTTTTCTTGTTTTTGTCCCGATATCTTTTACTATCCCAATTTTCAAACATTCTCCCCAAAGGGCTGTCAAGGGGTACTCCCAGGAATTGTCCTGAATTTTCAGACGAGCCCTTAGATTTTGATCCTCCCATTTTCCCACCTAGATCTGTTTATCGTTGCTGAGGACCCTCTCGCTCTGGACCCTACTCCCTTCCTCTCAGACGCCTCGTCGGAGGTGCTGTCCCTCCTTCGGTTACCGCTGAGGTTTTCCTGGGGTTGACCCCTCTCTTCTCGGCACTTCGTCGGAGGTGCTGTCCCTCCTTCGGTTACCGCCGAGGTTTCCCTGGGGTCTATCCTAGAGTCCCGCGACAGGGTCCTCACACCATGACAAAAGATCTATACTTAATCTATTCCGTTAGGTTTTTATCCAAACAGGTGTATCCCGTTACACCTGTTACCCAATCCCCACACCACAATCGTAAGTCGTCACTTACCGGTGTCTTCCCGGGGATTGAACCGTCACCCTTCTCCTCTCCGTCTTGTCGTGTCACCCTGTCCGGATACCACTCGCTCAAGCCGCCCGAAGCGACGAGCAAGGGACTAGGAGCCGCTGAACTCAGCGGGGTGCACCGCCTCCGATGTCCCTCTTCTCGCCTCCCCTCACGGCCGGAGTGTAGATCCCGGACGAGCCCCCATTTGTCAGAAATAAAACTTCTCACACATGAGTCTCTTTAAAACTGATGACACGACAAGCTTTATTTACAAGTCTGCAGAGTTGGACTCAACTGGTTTCTCACCAGTTAAGCCCCGATACATACAGTGCATTGATTTTTATACCCTTATTATTTGCCCTTCCCCTTCTTATTAATACTGTTTTAATTGGTTAGTATTACAAAAACATTCTAAGTATAACTGCATTATTAATTATCACGTTCGTTACGTACGCTGTGAACTCTACATTCACTAAATTCTGTTTCTCACACTTCTTATCAATCCTTTGTCTCCTGCATGTCTCTCACTATGACCATGAAAAGATAGGTTTAAAAAAACATATTCAGCATCCTTCTGTCCTTGACTGCTAGTAAACTCTCTGTCCGTTCTGGCTTCCCTGTTTATGATTAATCATCACATTTTAACTTAAGTCTTTTTAACCTAAATTCTCTATATCACACCACCCACTTTCTCATGAGGTGCCTTGGAAAATGGGGTTAACCGGGCAGCGTCGTCCAAAGTCAACCGGGTCCCTGCCCCACCTTGGAGGTCGTCAGGGAACCCACCCGGCTGAAGTGGCTGCAGCGACCGGCAGAGGGGGGAGAGAGAGAGCGGGGGGGGGAGAGGGTAAGAGGACGGGGGGCCACGTTCGGGGGGTGGGGGGGGAGTGAGGTCGCTGCCATGGGGTGGGGGGAGTGAGGTCGCTGCCATGGGGTGGGGGGAGTGAGGTCGCTGCCATGGGGTGGGGGGAGTGAGGTCGCTGCCATGGGGTGGGGGGAGTGAGGTCGCTGCCATGGGGTGGGGGGGGAGTGAGGTCGCTGCCATGGGGTGGGGGGGGAGTGAGGTCGCTGCCATGGGGTGGGGGGGGAGTGAGGTCGCTGCCATGGGGTGGGGGGGAGTGAGGTTGCTGCCATGGGGTGGGGGGGGAGTGAGGTCGCTGCCATGGGGTGGGGGGGAGTGAGGTCGCTGCCATGGGGTGGGGGGGGGGAGAGAGAGAGAGAGGGAGGGGGAGAGGGTAAGAGGACGGGGGGCCACGTTCGAGGGGTGGGGGGGACTGAGGTCGCTGCCATGGGGTGGGGGGGAGGGGAGAGAGAGAGGGAGGGGGAGAGGGTAAGAGGACGGGGTGCCACTTTTGGGGGTGGGGGGAGTGAGGTCGCTGCCATGGGGTGGGGGGTGGGGGGGAGGAGAGAGAGAGAGAGAGAAGGGTCGGCTGCCGCGGGTTGGGGGGGAGTGAGATTGACGGTGGGAGGGAGACTGATGGGTGGGTGGGGGGGGTGGGGAGACTAGTTTGCATGATGTGTCACTTAACCCATCATCGTGGGGGTGGGGGGGGTGGTTGGCGATTCACCGGGGCTGTCCACCCTCAGCTTCAAAGGTGCTTTTGCCCCACTAATCACACCTGGATCCCAGGAGGGAGCTGAAGCTTAAAAGCACCTACTGCCATCCCTCCTAGGAAACAGGAATATTTGCAGGGCGGATTAACCCCCGGGAGCCTTTCACACTGCACCATTATTTGCAGGTATTTTCTCAACTCAGGATTTTAAAAAGGGGGTGAGAGCTTGTGCTTTCACGCCGCTGGAAGGCGATTGGTGAGTTAACTTGGCCAGGCTCTGACACTTGCTCCCTCCATGTATCAGAGCCCGGTTAAAATCGACTCGCCAGCCTGGTTGTGTAATTTCACACCACGCGATTTAACTCGTGATTTTGATGGTTTAACTCAGACAGAATTGGCAATATGAAAGGGGCTATTGAAACAGAAGCAAAAGGGAGTCATGGAATGTCCATGGATTTGCCTCCATCACTCCCGTAGCCTCCGCAGCCACATGGATTCTAATCAAGCCAAGTTTATTATCCCTCGAAGAGATTTCACAGACTGCAAAATTCTGTGAAATCCCTTTGAGAGATGCATTCCCTGAAGAAGTTCTCTTTGCTCTCAGAAGGGAGTTCTGTGGGAATCTCTCTCACTGCTCCCCAACAGTAATCCCTACTGCCCTCAAGCTCTGGGACCATGTACTCAAGTTTATTATCATCTGATTGCACAAGTACAACCTAACAAAACAGTGTTCTCCGGTCCTCAGTGCAAAACATGCAGATACACAGTCTGACGTAACACACATACAGACAAACATTACATATGCAGGACAAGTATTCATATATACAAATTAATTGTTTCATAAATATGAGAGTCTTGGATGGTTAGTGTGGGCATTTCATTTGGTCATTCAGCATTTTCACTGTCCGTGGGAAGTCCAAACATGAGCTCCAGATCTACATCTCTGACGTGATCAGGAAGCCTCCTTGTATCGTGTGCTTTATACATTTTCAACACATATTATGTATTAGTTATGTCTCTCAACCAAGATTTAACTAATTATTGACCTAAGGCCTTTACTGGTACAGCCAGCTTTTGGAAAATATTGAAAGACCAAGGTCATTGTTGATAGTTTCTGTCATACATATTTTTCATCAGTCACTAACTGCATCCCTCTTCCTGGCAACCGTGTGAAGTTCATTAAGGCTGCTCTCCTGAGATGAGCTTGTGACCACCTAACACTGGTATCTCATTGGCAGAGACGTCGCTGCGACTGCCGCATCTAGTCAGTCGCGGTGACTCGGGAGACCAAAAAATGGCTTGCGCTCTCCAAGGCGACACCAGGGCGACGTCTCCAGACAAGGTGACGACCAATTCACCTGGAAGTCGCAGCGACGTCTCCAGCAGTTGCTGCGTCGTCTCCGCGACATCTCCGGCAGTTGCTGCGTCGTCTCCGCAATGTCTCTTCAACGTCGCTGCAATGTCTCCTTAGTCTCCTTGGTCTCCAGCAGGACTTGGAGACTCGAGTCGCCACCTAGTCTCCAGGCCAATGAGATAGGCCCTTAACTGCACCTTAAATATAATACTGCCCACTTCTATAACATTGCGCCTACTTCACATCTGTCTCAGCTCTTAATTCCTGAAACCTTCATTCATCCACACCATTCTAAACACTGGAAAACTATGCTATACACAAAAGTGCTGGAGAAACTCAGTAGGTCACGCAGGATCCATGGGAAGTAAAAGGTAATCAACGTTTTGTGTGACGTGGCTCAGGCCCGAAACATTGATTGCAATTTAGTTGCTATGGGTGCTGTGTGATCTGAGTTTCTCCAGCAGTTTTGTGTATTGCCATTGACCGCAACATCTGCAGATTTTCCTATTTAACTGGAAAACTACTCTAATGCTCACTGCTCCAGTGTCACATCTGTACCTTTCAGAAAGTGGGATTATGCAAATTTATGTTCTTGGTGTCTGCTCAATCACAGTGGATCCTATTCCAGCATTTCTCTTTTTCCCCCAAATTTTTCCATGATCCCACTCCTCTACAACCTTCTGAGATTGTAACACATGTAGAGAATGTAATATTGAATTTATCCATTAAGATTTCATCGGTTGATCAATTGCTTTCAATATGCTGTTAATTTTTACTGTTGAAAGGCAGAGAACTAGTTTCTTGTCGGCAAATGTGCCCACAGAAAATATATGCTTTCTCTGATTTCGTTTAACTGGGTATTTTATTAGTTTGACTTACCCTCGTAATTTATAGAGCATAATTGAGACAGGGTCAGATAAAACTTCGAACTATAGATGCTGTGCCTGAATACTGAACTGAATACGGTGAAATTGCTTCAAATTAAGGTGATTTATTATTAAGAGAACCATAGATGCTGTACTTATTTACAGCAGATGTAAAAGACTCTTTTGAACTCAAAGCTGTTGGGAACATGGATAAAATAATCTCTAGAAGATTTATGGCCCACCTTGTCTTTGAGTAAAACTGTAAACAAAATCGTACGGCACTGCAACGTTCCTTTATGCACCACCCCTCCCCCCTCCATGCCAACCATAGACACATATATATATATATCTTCTTTGGCTTGGCTTCGCGGACGAAGATTTATGGAGGGGGTAAATGTCCACGTCAGCTCGTTTGTGGCTGACAAGTCCGATGCGGGACATATATATATATATATATATATATATATACACTAATTCTATTGGCCTGCAAAACTGTGAAAACAACTATAAAAATGAAATTGTGTTTCTTCAAGGACAAGGCATTACTTAATAACATAATACTATACATAAGATCAAGCAAAGAAGTGGGCAAAATAGCACTCTAGCATGGGGCCGATGCGAATAACTGCCATGCAGCCATCTTGATATTTGCTAATCTCGATATATGCTAATATATTTCTGATTTTCTAAATGATCCTTTCCTCAATGTAAAATCAGACAGATCTTTTTTTCCATAAGGAAATTGTACTCACTTTTTCTCTCTCTTTTCCATTTCTGAGGGTGGTACCCTAATGGAATGAGATGCTGTTTTGCAACCATTTAGTGTTCCCACATGTTCTCAGCCTGAAGTGATTCTGCATTTGTAAGGCTGTTGACATTCACAGGTAAATCTAATGTTGTCAGATTATTTACTAACAGGGATTTCACTTGGGTTCACTGGGCACAAAATAAAAGCAGAAACCTGGCTGCTAAAGGGAATGGAGGCCCTGTCACCCAAGTAGAAATTGCTGTCAAAATATAGACTGGCAATTGATACAGAGATTTTCCTGTTTACATTTTTTAAGTTCCAAACAAAGTGATGCATTTACAAATAGACATTAATTATTCCTGTGGGTTTAATCACGACCAAAGGAAAATAAATATTTAGTGTAATTTTATCCTACTTTTTTCCTCAAACCATAATTCTCTTTGCCTGCTACATCTCTCTATTTTTTCTCTCACTGAGTACATTTTCTCATTGTTATCTCTGCATCTTTGTTCCTGGACTCATTTTTTTTCCCCCAGATTTGCTGTCTGTTAGCAAAGCATGCAGACATAAATCAATATAACTTCCTGCAGTTTGGCTAGAGTTGCTATGGCAATGGTTGTTAGTGTTGGTTCAAATGTGATGCCTTTTTGCAAATGGAATCATAGCCTGTCCCTGGGCTTTGCCAACAATGTGTTTGAGAAAAAAGGGTTCATTTCACAGCACTCTTCCCTAATCCTCCACCTCATCTAATTAATTAAGATAATAATAATAATTAACAGTCCTCACTTAAGTTTAGAGGTCCATTTCTTACATATTTTATCACACTCGCAAACTCTCAAACAGGGGTGAAGAATGTTTTAAAGGATCTGTTAAACTTAACATAGACCTGGTGTTCACATTGAATCCTGGCTCAGAAGGAACTGCTAATTGACCAGAATTGACTCCTGTCAATTAGTAACTTTGAAAATGAAATTGACAGACTTTTGGCACCAATGATATGGCCACATATCAGCAAGAATCTGACTTCACCACAAAATGGACTAGTGAGGCTAAATGAACCTATGTTCCAAAATATGATAATCATGAGATGAACTTTGGGAAACTGAACGCTACCACTGCAACAGAGATGGCGAGGAGGAAATACTGTTCAGCTTTTATAGGGAACATATTGTGCTGTACTATTTTCTCTGAATGCAGTCGGTGAGGAAAGATGTTCCATTTGAAGACAAAAGAGAGAGATTAGAGGGACTTTTTTAAACTAAGGGAACATGATAAGTTTAGCCTTAGGCAGTAATTGGGAGGCACTTATTTGGTATCTCTAAAGCAAGAATACTTTGATTAGAAAACCTGTATGGTTTTATGGGAGATTGAGTTGCAGGATTTAATTCTGAATACTAGAAATACTCCATATGGCCACAGAATTGCCTTCTTACAATGTAGCAAAGTGCAGGGACTTTGCAAGAGAATAATCAGATAAAAATTGACTGTCTAAAAAGAAAATATTAAAGAATTCACTGAAGGCTTAAAACAGGCTTTAAAGAGGAAGGTTTTAAAGGAAAGAGTAGTAGGGATAAAAAGTATTATCAAGGGAATTCAGAGTTTGGGCCAACATAACTGAAGGCAGCTTGGCACAGCATAAAGCAAAGGAAGTACAGAACATTTATGAGGGAAATGGAGGGAAATAGAATTATTGGAGGGTTGTAGAACTGAAAAAGTAACAGAGCTAGGGAAGGAGAAGGCCATGGGTTCATGGATACAGAGCAACTATGCTGATGGTTGATATTTAATCAGAGAGCCAGGCTGGAGAGAGCTTCTGTTTCTTAGGAGTGAGAATCACTCCCAACTCAGAGTTCAGTTTTCTCAATATAGAATTTCCTGCTTCAGGAGATTCACTTTACCAGACTCCTTATCCAAGTCTGAACTGAGCTAACTTAGTCCATTCTCCTAAATAGAGGAACCACTGTCTTCATTTCATTGTAGTTGAAGTTTAAATAAATTGTTTGTGCATGAGTGTGTATGTAGGATGTCAAGTCAATCAACTATAGACTGATTTTAACCCATGATGGGAATCAAAGAGGAAAATAAACTTTTCTGACCCATGTCAGTGGTCTTAACTCCTAGGCTTTTATATAATTTCCCTCACAAAATTGACATCATTCCAGTGAACAGGTGCACATTGCCACTAGCAGGAGGCACTGCTAGGTCAAAAGAATGGGGTCAAATATAGGTAAGTTGTAGTGTGTGTGCAGTGCACCAATGGCATCCTGATGAAAGCACGTTTGCACCTCTTGTTCCGCAAGAGTTTGTGGAAACATTGGAAACTCTGGAAAATTTCTACAGAGATGTGTTGGAAAGTGTGCTGACCAGCTGCATGATGGTCTGGGAGGGGGACACCAATACTCCTGAGTGTAAAGCCCTGCAAAAGGTAGTGGACACACTCCAGGACATCACAAGCAAACCTCTCCCCATCATTGAGAACATCCACAGGTATACTGCTATCGGAGAACAGCAGCAATCATCAAGGATCAACATCACCCAGCTCATGCTCTGTTCTCACTGCTACCATCAAGAAAAAGGTGCAGGTGACACAAGACTCGCACCACCAGGTTCAGGAACAGATGACTTCACTGTCAGACTTCTCAACAACAAACTCAATCAGGGATTCATATTAGGAGTGTTTTTTTCCACTTTGATTTTTGTTTTCTCTCTCTCTCTCTCTCTCTCTCTCTCTCTCTCTCTCGGTATTGCACAATCAGTTTGTTTACATTTCTTTATTTGTTTATGTGTGTACATTGAGACAGTTTTTTTGCACTACCAAGTGGTAATTCTGAAATCTGTTGAAGGTGGTGGTGAGCTTTAGATTGCAGAGTTTTGGCAAATTGTACAATGGATTGAGGTACAATGTTCCGATGAAAACAAACTGGGCATCAATTCGAGGCAGAAATGAATTGCCAGTAGATTCCTAATTGTGATAGTGGCTGCAACATTTTTAAAAAAGGAAAAGTTTTGCTAAGGACATGTAGAATGGGCTTTCAGAATTTAGAAAGTAATTTATTGTAATAGTTTTATTAATACAGGTGAATACAGCAAATTACGATATATGTAATATGTGTGACATTTATGAGACTGGTTGTGGGTTATCATTCATGCCAATTAATTTATCATATTTATACTGCTAAATGTTAGCAGTTAGAGTCAAATATTGAACATTTTATTTCTAATGTGCATACTTCTGTGAAAAATAAACATGATTTAGTTGCAAATATGACTCCTGGTATGTGTTAATGTAAGTTATATCCATGATTATTTCCTGAAACTTTAAGTATTCAGTAAAAAATTAAACAGTATGACATTTTCACAAAATAAAAAGGATTCAATTTATAAAGGAGCTGAAAAGAATGAAAAAATATTTTTACTGGACACAGGGATGACGTGGTGCAAATATTCCACAAAAGCTTATTGAACATATTTGATGAGGAAGCTCAGCTGAGCTGTTGATTGAGTTAGGATTGGTTACACTATGTGTACTGCTGTCATGTCTTTTCTACCGAAGTACCATGGCTTGTTTATTCCAGGATTTTGAATAAAATCCTCTGGGAAGTCTACACTAAACTATTTCCAATAATTTCCAGAAGCCACTTGAATGTTTACTTATAAAAATGGGACCTGGTGTTTGGTTTGGTAAATGTCCAAAAAGGATGTGTAAAACTATTGGGATAGTTGATTCATTTCCATCAATTATTAAAGGAAATATTTCACAAAAGATCAGGAAATTTCAATATTGGGAACAGGAATTTAGGTTTGCCAACAGCGGGAGAGGGCTGTGCCTTTACTTTTGTGGTCTCATGTTCTACCTGTTCTTTTTATGTAATTCCACAGGAGAGACCCATGCCACTGTTCGCTCTTTTCCATTATTTTGGTGATCTGATATACAGATTGAAGTTTCAATTCACCTGGATCAGGTTCCACTTGTTAAATATCATGTCAAAATTATTACCTTCCACTGATTGACTGGTTCAGTTACAGGTAGTTTGTAGGCATATTTTCAAAAGGCACTCACAGGTGGTCAATTGGCCCTCATGTAAAGCCGCATATTTAGGCAATATGCGGCTGTTTTGAGGCCACCTGAATGTGCAGGAGGCGCTCTTGAGGCGAGCTACGTAACCCTCCTCTAAGAGGGATAATCAGCTCAGCTCAGTGGCTCCCCCAGCCACCTGAATGCAGCTGGCTGAAAGCGGATGATAAAGGGTCAGGCTGCTGATCACAGCTGACACTGGGCAGGAGCCGGAGTGTGCTCAGAGCCGCATCCTGTGCAGCTGTGTCCTTCAGGTGGCCAGCGTTGCGCATTAAACGCTGCCACCTGAACGGGAATTTAAAGGGCCGCTTCTGCTTCTTCAGGCGCATTCTTAGCGTAGAATGCACCTGAAAAAGCCTAAAAATTTAGACCTAGAAATATTTTGGTGCCTTACGGAAGTAAACAACATAGACTGCAGATGCTGGAAAACAAGAACAGCACACAATGCCGGAGGAACTCATTAAGTCAGGCAGCGTCCATATAAGGCATCAATATCTGCATGCAGCTTTGTCCCATTAATTTTATTGACAGAAACACTATCAGGACTTCTGTACTCGTTACAAATTTTCTGAATTGAAACAAAGATCCTATACATCCATTCACACCCATGCATGGAATTCACCGGGCCTGCTCTGTGATGACCACATTTATCATCAGAACATGTCATAGCTAAAAGGTTAATGGCTGATTTGGAGTTATTTGGAATGTCCATTCTCACAAGGGAATCTGAAGCAATCACCACCTCTTGACTGGACCTTTACTCCTCCTCAAGCATCTTTCTGAATAGCTGCTGAACATTTCCGGAGCCATCCTCCCACCTGCTCACTTGATCTCTGAGCAATTTAACTTGGCTCAAACGGAATGATCAAAACTGAACACTCACCACCACACCAGTTGTAGGATATTGTCTTTGGTTGATTGAGTTCTATTTGGATCTACTTCGGGTACCAATGCATTGTGTCTGTGTACTCAAGACATAAGACTGACTTCAACTCCCAATGATGCATCACTTCACACCATGTTTTTAGATGAGTAAAACCACTTCTCAACTTCATGAAACCAATTAAGTGGTTTACAAGCCTACATATTCATCCTGTGACTGGAAGGGTGTCTTAAAGTGGCGCTAGTTCCCTCCTGGATTGTAAAGATGGGCAAGTTGGGAGGGGAATTGATGAAAAATCATGGATATAAAAATGAGATCAGTGTAGGATTAGTCAAGTAGATAGTTGATAGCTCCACTGACTTGCTGAGCTGAAGGACATTTTTTCGAACAGTATGATTCCGTGACAGATTACCAATGTCTGCTGCAGGCTCATTTCCAGCTGCATTAATAAAATGATTCAAAGTTAGCAAGATTAAGTACCTGACGAAATAGCTTATAATGCAAAGAAAGAAAATAAATGATCACGCTCTTTTATGCTGCTCAGTTGCGCTGATTCATTGAACCATATTGAAACTGCGCAGGAGGCCACAGACAAATAGGTCAGAGTGAGTGGAGTGGAAAATTTAACAGGAAGTTCTGAGTCACTTCTAAACAATGAATGTAAATGCTTCAGAGCGCAAACAGCAACTGCCTGTCTGGTTGCTCCAATGTAGACAAGACCACATTGTGAACGCTGAATGTAGATGTGGTTTCAAATCCCAGTCAAGGAAAAGAAATCTCAACAGAGAGTCTAATGTGATATGCAGAGAATGCATTGCAGCTGGAGTTGAAACTATGATTAATAGAGCATGAATATCAATAATGTGGATGATATCATGTGAGTGGTGAAGGAATCACAGTGGCAGTACACATCATGTAACCAATCTTTAGATACACTATCAAAGGAGTCCATGATATGGAAGTTAAACTAAATCTTCAAACACTGGGTACTTTATTCTTCAGTATGTTTACACACTGCTGACTATCGTGTGTAACATTTTATTGAATTATGTCCAAAATTCTTTAAATATATTTACAAGTTATGGCCATAATTCAGTGCTAAGGCACAGCACAATATCTGATCAAATTGCAGTATCTATTCTGACTATGTTACAGGGAAAACTGAACATTAAATTGAGAAATTAAATTGATTGTCTGGTTGGATGTTGAGCACCATCACCCTGAGCACTGGTGTACCTCAGGGCTGTGTTCATGCTCCTGACCCATGACTGCATCGCTAGATGCAGTTCCAACATAGTCATCATGTTTGCAGATGACACAACAGTAATCGGCCTCATCAGCAACAAGGTGGAAATCTTGTGAAATGGTACAGAGTGACAACCTGAGTCTCAAAGTGGACAAGATAAAGGAGATGAACTCCAGGAGGACCAGAGCTGACCACCCTCCACTAAAGAACCAATAGCTTTGTAGTGGAGACCAATGGAGAGCATAATGTTTCTCAGAGTCCTCTTAATAAATGGCTTATCCTGGACACACAACATCTCCTTGCTAGTCATAAAGGTATAACAGCAACCTAGAAGGCTGAGGTAGGCAAGGCTACCAGTCACAATTATGTCGACCTTCTACAGGAGCTCTATCAAAGTGACCTGGCCAGGTACATCACAGAGTGGTATGGTTGCTGTAGAACATCAGATCGAAGGTCACTGTTATGAGCCCAGAGGACACATAAACCCAGCAGCAATAGATATTCACCAAGACAAATGGTTACTTAAACAAAAGTTGTTTTTAATTATCTTTAAACAAGAAAATAGAATCAAACTTTAACTTATCTCTATTGACTTACTTAACCTAACTTAACCCCCTTCTAATTCTAAGTGCACGTGTGTGTAATGTGTGTGTAAGTTCAGAAAAGTTATTTGGTTCACAGTCCAATCTCACTTTTCATTCCTCCAAGTTCACTGGTTGCAGGCAATTCTTATACTGTGCACAGCATTTAACATTTGTAAAGTTCACCAGGCTTTGGTGCTTGAAAGATAAATGGTTACTGCTAAAGAAGGTTCTTGTCAGTTTTCAGAGGAGATTTGTTGTTCCAGGACATCCACAACTGATTCTTTTTTAATCAGCCACTCCAGTGTCTTGCTAATGAAACTTGCCCCCATCAGGGTTCTCCAGATGAAAACCTCTTTCTTTCAGGTCACCACAGAGCGCCTTTTTGTTTTTCTTATTCCAAGTGAAACATTAAACAGCCAGTCCTCTCCTCTTACATGAACCACAAGGGCTTTGACCAGGCTGAACAAAGCATTTACAAACCCATCTTCCAAATGTGGCTTTCCACAAGCTTGCCAGCTTGTCCTGTTCCAGTCCCAGTTGCTTCTGCTGGCAGTAACACTGTAGAAGTGATCTCTCTCTCTCTCTCTCTCTCTGAGAGAAAGCCTGTTTGACTCTCTCTGCTTGCAAAACCACATGACTCTCTTAGAACAACTCCAGACAATCTGCGGCTCCAACAAGATCTTTCATCTGTTGCCTTTTGTAAACAGCAATTGTAAACAACAGGACTATAAAAGTGGCAGAGAGGATCACTGGTGTCTCCCTCCCCCTCACCGATTGCCTTACCGAGATCATTGCTTAAAGAGGACTTGCAAAATCTGTGAGAACCTAACTACCCTGCACATAGCATCTTTGAACTACTCCTGTCAAGGAAGAGCCAGCACCACCAGGCGGAGAAGCACTCCTCTCAGGTAGTGGGACTGCTGAATGACAGCTGAACTACAAAAACAACTTTCTGTAACTGTACTATTTTAAAATAATATTTATTTTTAATATATATATTAAATATGGATATTAGTTCTTTGTATGTGTATTATGTCTGCATATGTGTTGAGACTGTTTTTGCACTGTGGACTGGGAACACAGTTTTGTCCAGTTGTACTGTTATAATGGGATGATAAATTAACTCGAACTAGATCTCCCTTCTGTAATGTCAATTTAGTGATGAGACAAATTAAATAAAAACAGTAAAATTTGCAAATACATTGCAAATGATGAGCATCTGCAGGACAGTTCTCGTCTTCACATCACAGGAAAGATGTGATTACATTGTAAAGGGTTCAGAGGAGATATATCAGGATGTTGCCAAGAATGGAAATTTTTCAGGTATGAGAAAAGACTAGATGGTAGATTTCTTTGGAAAATAGATTTAACTAATGGGTATAAAATTATGAGTGGTTACAATAGAGTAAACAAGAAGAACTTATTTCTCTTAACAGATCAAAAGCCAAGGGACAATAGGCAGCCACTATGAGATCCACACTATTCCGATGGACAGAGCCAAGGTGCTCAAAAAAGCAATCTCCCAGTCTGCATCCAATTTCTCCGATGAAGAGAGTGGATGCACCGGATGCAGTAGATGGCCCCTGCAGATTCACAAGTGTAATGTTGCTTCACTTGGAAAGACTGTTTGGACTCTGAATGGTGGTGAGGGAGGAGGTGTGGGCACAAGTGGATCATCTCCTGCAGTCACAGGGATAGGTCCCAAGGGGACGATTGGTGGGGAGGGAGGAGTGGACAAGGGAGTCACAGAGGGAGCGGTCCCTGTGGAAGGCAGAGAGGGGGGAGAGGGAATATGTGTCTAGTGGCGGAATCACGTAGTAGATGGCAGAAATGGTGGAGGAGAGAGAGTTGGATTTGGAGGCTGGTGGGGAGGTAGATAAAGACAAGAGGAATCCTGTCTTTGTTGCGTATTGGTGTGGAGGGGGCCAGGGCAGATGTGCAGGTAATGGAGGATAGGTGTGGGCCAAGTTGATGGTGGTAGAAGGAAAGTCACATTGTTTGAAGGAGGAGGAGATATCTGATGATCTAGCATGGAAGTCCTCATTGTGGGTGCAGAAGTGATGGAGACAGAGGAATTGAATGAATGGAATTGAATCCTAACAGGGGACATGGTGGGAAGATGTGTAGTTGAGGTAGCTGTGGGAGTTGGTGGGTTTATAGAAGATGTCCATCGGGAGTTTGTCTCCTGAGATAGAGACAGGGAGATCGAGGAAAGGGAGAGTGTTGCTAGAGATGGACCAAATGAATTTGAGGTCAGGGTGGAAGTTGGAAGTAAAGTGGATGAAGCCAACGAGCCCATCATGGATACATGAGGCAGCACCAAACTAGTAGTCATTGTAGCAGACGAAGAGTTGAGGGGCCTTGCCTGTGTAGGCTTGTAGCATGGATTGCTCCACGTAGCCAACAAAAAGGCAGGCATAGCTTGGGCCCATGCAGGTACCCATTGCTACCCCTTTGTCCTGGAGAAGGTGGGATGAATCAAAGGATAAATTATGGAAGGGAGGACAAGTTCTGCCAGCTGGAGGAGGGTGGCAGTGGAGGGGGATTGGTTGGGTCTATTGTCCAGAAAGATATGAAGGGCTTTGAGATCTTCAGAATGGGGATGTATCAGGATTGGATATCCATGGTAAACATAAGGCGATCAAGTTCAGCAAACTGGAAGTTGTTGAAGTGATGGAGGGCATGTGAAGTGTCCTGGATGCAGGTGGGGAGGGTCTGGATCCGAGGCAACAAAACAGAGTCAAAGTAAATGGAGACCAATTCGGTGGGGCAGGAGCATGATGGGTCTGCCAGGACAATTGAGTTTGTAGATCTTATGTAGAAGGTAGAATCGGGCCGTACGGGCTTAGGAAACAATAAGGTTGGAGGCCAGGGAAGTGACTGGAAGTGATGAGGTTCCGAGATGATGCATGATAAAGTGGTTTGATGAGTTTTTTTGGGGGGGGGGGCCCTGTTGGAGGGCTAAGTAAGAGGAGATGTCTGAGAGTTGTCATCTGGCTTTGGCCAGATAGAGGTCAGTGTGCCAGACCACAACAGGACCATCCTTGTCTGCAGATTTGATGGAGAGTTTCGGATTGGTGTGGAGAGAGTGGAGGGCCAGGCGTTCCGAGGGGGTGAGATTGGAATGAATGAGGGGAGAAGTGAAGTAACTACGGTTGATGTCACGGCTGCAGTTGGAAATATAAAAATTCACAGCAGGCACAAGACTGGAATGAGGTGTCCAGGAGGAGGAAGGTTTAAAGCAGGAGAAGGGATCTTCAGTGGGGGATGGAGAATCATAGTTGTGGAAGTAGGCATGGAGATGGAGCTGACAGAAGAAGAATTCAGCGTCATGGGGTGCGCAAAACTCATTAAGGTGTGGGGGAGGGGTGGAGGGTGTAGTTGAGGGGAGGAAGGATGAGGTGGAGGGTAGGAAGGGTCCAAGGGAGGATGGGGAAGGTGCAGAAAGTTAACCTTGTGTTCTGGCCTATTTCATCATTAGAAACTTCTACTTTTTGTGAGACTATGTTCTATTACTTGAAATTATTTGCAAGCTTGTCTCAAGTCCAAGACTTTTTGATGTTCACCAATGTTATTGCTCCTTGGGATGAATTGGTTTTCCACATGAAGTCTGTGCTGTAGGAGAT
Source organism: Narcine bancroftii (assembly GCF_036971445.1). Taxonomy (NCBI): domain Eukaryota; kingdom Metazoa; phylum Chordata; class Chondrichthyes; order Torpediniformes; family Narcinidae; genus Narcine; species Narcine bancroftii. The sequence continues at coordinate 8,677,813 of NC_091476.1, forward strand.
AGTTTCCTTGAAAATTTAGAAGAAACTACTGGCATTGAAAATTACTTTTATGCCTCACAGGAGAGTTATTGCTACTTGAGGAGATGGTTTTATTGCACTCATGGTGACCTATTAATGACAAAGTGGTTGGAAAATATCTATGAAAAATTGAGACCTGAGTTCCAGATAAATGGAAAGGACTCCTAGGTTACAAATGTCTCAGTTAATGCATTAGTCTGTAGATCAATTGATTCTAGGTTTGATAACAGGCTCATGATTGTGGTTGGGGGTGGGGGGGGGGGGGGCGGTGGAATCCAGCAGAGATTCTGATGGAGGTGGGAGAAAATAGAGATGTCTATGACTGGATAGGTTAAATAGATTTTACTCCCTCTCTGTATATGTTCTCACTTATTACTGAGCTAACCTGCAGCTGCGCCTTATGCTACACTGAAGACTATGGTGACGTCAAGAACATGTACAACATTATTTCTTGAACAAATATATTTTTTTCCTATAATCATCTGTGACACCAGCATTAAACTCGTATCCAGAAAGTGTCATTAAGAACAAAATAACTCGATTCAAGTTAGCAGTATGGTTAGTGTGTCAGTAGTGCATATCTATTACAGCGACAGTAACCTGGATTCAAACCCGGTGCTGCCTGTAAGGAGTTTATGCTTTCTCCCTGAGTCTGCACGAGTTTCCTCCATGTGCTGTGCTTTCCTCACACCCTCCAAAAAAATGTAAGGGGTTTGTAGATTAATTGGTGAATTTAAGTAGCACGGGCTCATGGGGCAAATGGGCCTGTTACTGTGCTGTATCTCTAAATCTAAATTAAATTCTCTGCAGTCATGCTTCAATGCCTGATGTAGAACTGGAAACATTGCTTCAGGGACACAGTGTTAGGGTTTACCCCCTCTCTCCTCTATTTCACTTTTCTTGTTTAAAACGCTCCTGTCTCTGACTCTGCCTTTGGGTATAAATTATAGCATCATCTCATGAGACTTTGAAACAAATTTTGTTTGAAAGCACACCTGTAAAGTGTATGAGGAGATTTTGCCCCATTACAAGCAACAGGGAGACAAGTGTTTGCAACTTTTGAATCTTTTCGGCACCCTCTCTCAATCTCATCTTCCCTGTAGTATAGTGAACAGAATTGTACACTGTTCTCAAAGTTTAGACTGGTCAAAGTTTGTAACGTGATATCCTGACTCTTGGACTCAATGCCTCAGCCAAGCAAAATTGCGATTAAGCCAGAGAGGTTGTAGAAAGGATTCACAAGGATGTTGATGGGTCTGGAGGGCTTGAGCTATAAGGAGAGACTGGATAGGATAGGACAGTTTTCCTTGAAGCAACTGAGGGGTGACCTTAGAGAGGTTTAGAAAATCATGAGGGGAATTGATAAGATGTATGGTCACAGTCCAAGGAGGAAAATCTAAAATTGGATGCCAGAGGTTCAAGCAGAACAGGGAAAGATTTGAAAGGGACTTGATGGCAACCTTTTTTCCCCACAGAGAATGGTGACTGTCATGGTAGAGGCAGATATAATTAATTGTAACATGTACATTACATACAGTAGATAGGAAAGGATCAGAGGGAATCGAGCCCCACACAGGGAAATTGGACTAGCTCAGCAAGACACCTTGTCTGGCCTGGATGAGTTGGGTCACAGAACCTGTTTCCGTGTGGTATAATTTTATGACCCAAAATGAGATCAATAGTGGAGATATTAACATTTGAGCAATTAAAAGATAAATATGGGATAACTCAAAGTACAATATTTACATATTGCCAATTGAAAACTTACCTAAAAGATATATTGGGAAATAGCTTGAGATTACCAGAAAGTAGCAACTATGAATATTTAATCACAGACACATTGAGATTTAAAAAATTTATTACAAACATGTACAACAAATTACAATATAAAGAGGAAGATGAAATAAAGTATAAACTGAAACAAAGTTGGGAAAAAGAACAAAACATGGGAGAAATTATGTAGAGGAACAATGGGGAACACGATAAATGGTAGATTATGTATAATTCAATATAACTAGCTACACAGATTATACATTACTCCTCAGAAATTAAAAGAATGGTACCCAACAGCTTTGGATACATGTTTTCATTGCAAAAAAGAGATTGGAACAACATTACATGCAATTTGGACATGTTCAAAAGTAAAAACGTTCTGGGAAGATCTAAACCTAATATTAAACAAAATCACAAAAAATAATGTACCAAAAGATCCAAAAAATTTCTATTAAATAATATAAAAAACAAAAAATTAGGACTAAAATTAGACAAAGCCCAAATAAAATTTATTATGATAGTACTAGCAGTCGCCAAAAAATGTATTACGACAACCTGGAAATTGGAAACAAACCTTAAAATACAACAGTGGTTTACAGAAATAAATAAATGTATTCCATTAGAAAAAATTACATACAATCTGAAAGACAAGTGTACAATATTTGAACAAATTTGGGAACCATACATAAAATATGTGGGAGAATGCTGACCACAAACCTCCATCTCGTAAAACAACATAATTACGAGCAGAAGAAGATTTAAATATGTGAAAGTGGACGATACGATGTTTTCCCCTTTTTTTGGGGTTAATTCTTTGTTTTAAGTGTTTTATTATTTATTGATTTTTGATGAGGGTGGAGAAGGGGAGAGAGAAAGTGGGGGAAAAGAAAAAATGTCACACTGTATATATTGTTGATCATTTGTGGATGTTGTTATTGATATGACCTCATTGTGCAAAAAAACAAATAAAATTAAAAAAAGTGAAGATACAGAAAAGACACCAGAGAAAGGTATAAATTTAGGCAAAGCCAAGATAGATTTCAGAAGTTTGGTGCAATGAGCCAAAATGAAAGACAGGCAGCTGAATGGATGGTAGCACCCTCTCAAAGTTTCTAGTTTTGCTCATCATAGAGAGACATTTTCATTAGTTTGTAATCTCCATCAGAAGCAGTCAAGAGTTCGGGATGGATAAACTACTTTAAAAACTAAAATTCAGATGAATGAGGGGACCTATCTATCTATTTATTTATTTTTCTCTCTATTTAACACTTATTTCATCCAACCATTGGTCTCCCTACAGTTATCTTCCCTTCATGTCACAAAGGGCAGTTTATGGTCTGTCTAGCTATTTATTTATTTGTTTTCATTTTAGGGAATCTTATCACAGAAAAAAAGAATAAAACTGAAGGTGAAATATTCTACAGGAGTGATTCTGTGATATTTAGACTTATACAAAGAAAGGAAATGGAACATTAATTGATATGCAACTTCTATATACCTGTCCTTTCTTGGCATTGCTACTTTTACTAACAAATTATGCTGGAGCCTCAATATGCAAAATGTTTGTATTTTCATGCATTAATTTACTTATTATTATAAAACAGCTTTGTGTTATAACTATCAGATATTCTAAAATAATGAGGACTTATGACTTAAACTACAAATATACTTAAATTCTATTGGATAGTGAAAATAAGACATAAAATGATTGAATATTTATTTCTGGACTGGTAAATGCTCATTCTAAAGATTCCAGAAAACATTGATCTTGATATTTCATCCAGAGCATTTTTTACAATGCTAAAATCTGCAATAAACATGGGTACAGTGTATTATTCAACAAATAAGACTTAGGATCAGGTTATCCTCAGCTTTTCCAATACATTCTCCTTTTAGTCTGGGAGAATTTCACTAGATGGGCATTGAGCTACATCAGGACCCAGAAACATTGAATGCAGATTTAAAGGGAAGTTTTCAATAGCTTTTGTTTGAGGTCAGACTCCCCATGAGATGATGGTAGCAAGTTCTGGAGTAGTGATTTCCCATTGCACTGGTTCCTCAACTTTCCCCTTTCCATTTAGTCTCTGCTGTGAATATATCCCCATCTTTCTTCACTAATTTTGCCCATCTGCTTCTGAAACCTTCATCCATTGCTTAAGTACAGTACTTGTAGACTTGACTATTTTCCATGCTTTCCTCGCTGGCATTGCAATCTTCAACCTTTGTAAAATTCAACTCCAACTTTTTTTCACCCAAATATTATTCATCACAAACAATGCCATGTGTCTCTGCAAAGGTGCCTGCCATTCCAAACCTCAGGTTCAAAACATGTTGAAATTGTATCATGACTCCTGTCAACTCTGCAAAATTCTCGAACCCTCCAACTTAAGACAAACTCACTGGTCCACTGACACTCACTTTTCTCCCTGGTGACCATGCTTGCTTGGTCTTCCATCTTCACACTCTGATATTTCCTCCCTAAACCATTTATATTCATCAGGACGTCCTTAACATCCAAAATGTGACTGATCCATTTTTACTCCACTCCATTGACATATCCTCTTTGGCTTATGAATTTATGAGCAGACTTCTCTGCAATGCCATAAATTTCCCATATATTTGCTACTGTCCTGATTGAACTGTGAATTATTTAACATGAGTTTCCTTGTTTTAGCCATTGGGTGGCACTGCTTTTAAAGAAAAGTAGCCGACAGTGAACAAAACCTTTATCATTATTTCTGTCCTGCATTCATTGACCAAAATTCTCTTGCTAAAGTTTAACAACTGCTGGAGCATAAGACTGGATCTTCAAGCTTAGGCCCAATATCAGAATGAAAGAGCAGTTAAGTTACAGTAGTGGTGACTGATGCACACTTAGTTCTTGTTTTCTTAATGCCTTTCAATTTCATCTCCCATTTCCTCCTTCTCTAAATTCACTTCACCCTCCACTGAAATTCTTCTTTTCATACCTATCAACTGATTCTAGGTTTGATTGTGCCTTCATTGTGCCCCATTGACCTTGCCATACATGGTCATTGATACAATTACATGAGACAATTTCCTCACCTTTTCACACCACCTATATACTCTTATATTTTCCAACCCATCACCAAACCAGCTCACCTGTCAGGAAGCTTCCCATGAATTCCCAAATGTATTCTTTCCGAAAAGAAAGTCCCAAACATCAAGCCCCACCCCTCAAAGTCCTGCAGGTTCTTCTTCAAGTTGCCTTTGGACCTATGATCCTTTATTATTGCTGGGTCTAAATCCTACCCAGCAGAACTGTGAAGCATATGCACTGGGAGGACTCCTGTGTTCAGGAAGGGCAATTCAGGCTGGGTGGGCTTTGTTTCAAGATTACTGGAACAGGGCATAAAAGAAAATGCAAGTGAATAAACAAAAAAATTGTATCTGCTCAGTACAAACAATTTAAATTAAAACTATTTCTCTTTTCATATACCTGGGCTTAGATCCAGAGTAGGAATGTGTATTTCTTTTCCTGTGGCTATACAAATGCTTAACTTTGCACCAAACTGTAGCAAGTTATTTAACACCCTGATTGAGTTGTGATTGGCCACACCTGGCAAAGTAATTTCAAGGAAATCCGTGACCTCATATTTTTCCTCTGTTCCTGTGGCTTGACAAATCTTCAAGCTTCGGCTCTTGACCTACACTGAGTTTATTCATCCCAACTATTGTGGAAATGGGAAAGCCATGAAAAGATTTTCTGCCTTTGGAATGAAGAATCCAAACCCTAGTGATAGAAGAGATGATATTAAGATAATTACAATGGAACAAACCAAGGGCTGAAAATAAGAACACATGAATAATTGTACCTTGAGTGAGAAACAGGGAAATTATCTGTGTCCACTCCCTCAAACAGACAACAGTCTGAGGAGAGAACATTGTTTCTCTGTATAAGATATACGAAAATGCAGTTTGAGCACAGGGCAAATGACTGCAACTTAAATGATGGCAAGTTAAGACGGACAAAACGTTTTAGTTGCATGGGCCTGTTTTGGAAGGTGGAAGAACTTATATAGCTAAGTTCACAGCCAGATGTACATCTTATAACTTATCAACTTTCTATCTATAAACAATTGCAAGTTTATGAAAAGGTTTTAAGGGGCATAGATGCTTTAGTCTTGAAGCAATTGATTTATCTTAGTACTTTTGAAATACAAACTAAAGAGATTTTTGCTCACCAAAATGTCATGAGATTTTAATGCATTCCTGCCTCATAAATCAGGCAACTGATATTCTATGCTGTGAAATGCTAATAAAGGAGTCAATCTAATGTATCTTAGTCTGGCTGTTTGGATCAAGATGTGGAGAGTTTCTTTCCATGTTTCCAAATTTGGAGGATGCAAGATAGTTGTCAACAAATCCAAAGGAAATAAGGAGAAATTCACTGTTCAAGAGACTGGTTGAATTGTGGATCTGCTATTACTACAAAGGGATTGTTGATGTCTGGAAACATAGTAGGTTTCAGGCCAAGATCACATTTATGTGGGATCTAAAGATGCTAAAGGAAATGGGGATTAAATATGAAAGTTCTCGAGGCAAAGAACTCATCATTTCTCCACAGAGTGTTGGAGCAGGCTCAAAAAGCCATATGAACATTATCTACTGTTTCTATTTATGTTCTAATATTCTTAGTTAGTGGCTCTTTGGAACTGCAGGCACAGGCCCACCCACTGGCCTAGATTAGATCTAAAGAAATGAGCACAGCAAACAAAATTGTGTTGACACATCATGTCCTGGATCATTGTCTTTTGCCTGCTGGTGATAGTAGATGGGATACCATGGATCCTAATTTGATTGTGGGAGGTGGGTAGTTTGAAAATAATATGAACATGTATTTCAACTCTCTCTGCCCCACGACTCATGTGCCCTGGCAAGTCTTCAGTTCCAAGTTTTGATATCTGTCTTTATCTAGTCTTATTCAAATCAATAAAGGTAGTTTTCAATCTCCCACCACTCCATCAGTGGGCAAGATTACATTGAACAATGAACACTTTTGGGTGTATTTTATGGATTTCAGGCTACTGTGACAGAGTAGGTAGATATGTTTTTGGGAGATAAATTGGGAAAAGTTTATTAGAGTAGGTCACATACGAACCGTTTAAAACAGATAAATACTGGAGCTCTGTTAATGCTAGACATATCAGCTCACCAGCTTTTGCAAGAGCTTTGGAGAGCACAAAAGAGACTTCACTAATGGATTGTTGTTTACAAAAGGCAACAGATGAAAGAGCATTTTGGAGCTGCCTTCTGTCTAGAGGGGAGCTTACTGTTCTAAGAGGGTCAAACAGGCTTTTCAAACAGCCTGTTCAAACAGGCTTTTCTGTGTGTGTGAGAGGGAGGGGGAGAGAGAGAGAGAGAGAGAGAGAGAGACACACACACACAGAGACACAAATCACTTCTACAGTGTTACAACCAGCAAAAGAAACTAGGACTGGAACAGAACAAGCTGGCAAGCTTGTGGAAAGCCACATTTGGAAGACGGCCTGGTCAAAGCCCGTGTGGTTCATGCAAGAGGAGAGGACTGGGTGTCTAATGTTTCACTTGGAATAAGAGAAACAAAAAGGAACTCTGTGGTGATCTGAAAGAAAGAATTTATCATCTGGAGAACCCTGAAGGGGCAAGTTTCATCAGCAAGACACTGAAGTGGCTGATGGAAGTATATCAGTTGTGAATGTCCTGGAACAACACATCTCTCTCTGAAAACCGACAAGAACCTTCTTGAGCCGTAACCAATTACCTTTCAAGCACCAAAGCCTGGTGAATTTTACAAATGTTAAATTCTGTGCACAGTATAAGAAATGCCTGCAACCAGTGAACTTGGAGGAATGAGAAGTGAGATTGGACTGTGAACCAAAGAACTTTTCTGAAGTTACACACACGTGTGCTTAGAATTAGAAGGGGGTTAAGTTAGGTTAAGTAAGTCAATAGTGATAAGTTAAAGTTTAATTCTATTTTCTTGTTTAAAGATCATTAAAAACAACTTTTGTTTAATTAACCATTTGTCTTGGTGAGTATCTATTGCTGCTGGGTTTATGTGTCCTCTGGCTTGTAACACTACTGATCACCAAAATCACCTTAAAATTTTCCTATCGCATATCATGTTTTTAGATATAATCTACTTTTGTGATTTCCTGTCATATTTTAAGTCTACTAACATATTGCCCACAAAGCAAGCTACTTTGGCCAGTCCAAGTGCAGGTGCTATGTAAATGTCTTAGGCCTGGGCATGCTTAGTCAGAATAGCATGGAAGGCATTTAAAGATGTTGTTGAGAATTTTCTTGGCAACTACAGGGCACCAACTACATCTGGCTGATTGACAACTTGCTTCAAGCCTAGAAAACCACGAAGAGCAATATGCCATTGAAAATTCATCTTCTGCATTTGTAATTGGACTTCTCTGCTAATCTTGGTGCTGTCAGTGATGAGCAAGGTGAAAGGTTTCATCAGGATTTCTCCATTCAGAAAGATCATAATCCCTCAGCATTATAAAAATACATGTATCATTCTGTAATGCTAGCCTAATTACTGTGAAACCACATTGAAAGATTGTAGCCCACAAGCCGATACATTAGTTAATGCATGGAAACTGCATCTGCTGCAATATTTATTCAAGCTATGGAATATTTCTCAACATTTTTTTTTCTTACTGGAACATAACTACATTTGGTATTTCCCCTGTACGCTATAATGTCTTTCACATTGCCATAGTAAATTTGTTTAGATGTCTAGTTCGCATTTCAAATATTCTAAGGACAATTATCTTAGGCTTGCTTCCTTTGAGAAATATTATTTTCTTTTTTAATTTGGATTGATTAAGACCAGTACTTGTTTCAACATGAGGATGAGCAGAACATTATACCATGAGCCAGTTTGTAGTTTACCTTTAGCTAATTTCTGCAGTTTTTTTCTATTGCGGCAAATGTAATTTCAAAATGCATAGCAATAAATAGGGAGGAACGGTTAATGTAATGGTTAGTGCAATGCTGTTGAAGTGCCAGCAATAGGGGTTTAAATCCAGCACTGTCTGTAAGGGTTTCCTCCTACCATTCAAAACGTACTGGGGTTGTAGGTCAGTTGGGTGTAATTGAGCAGCCCATAAGGTTAAGAGTGTTGTGGTTGTCCCGCAGGTCAGCAAGGGCAACTCAATAAGGGGGATTTTATTCATGGTTTCTCTTTTACAGTTTCTTACTCTTTTTTTTGGTTTTTAACTTTTTCAAGGTGTTTGTGTCAACATGTATAGAAAGGTATGTTACATTTTGAAATGTGGTGGGAGAAAAGGAGTTGGAGGTTCTGAGAGGGTGGTATGTAAAACACACGGGCTAACAGAATGAATATGTTGAAGTTTATGACTATTAATATTAATGGAATACATAACCAAATCAAAAGAAATAGGTTATTGATATCACTAAAAAAGGGAAAATATAGATATTGCATTTGCACAGGAAACTCGTCTAACAACTCAAAGGCTGGGGGGGGGGGGGGTTGGGTATCTTAATTAATAAAAATTTGCCTATGAAAATGGAAAAAGTAGTTACATACCCAGATGGGAGGCATGTTATGATAGTATGCCAGATCTAATTGGAATTCAGGAATTTATTCAATTTACCCAATGAGGATGATCAGAAATTTATGCAGGATTTTTTTTACCATTAGCAGATACACAGGACATATCTTATTGAGTAAAGATTTTAATTTTAGCTTGGATCCGTTATTAGATAAAACCAGGAAAAATACAAAAAAGAGTAAAGCAGCTAAATTTACAGTAAGTTCCATGCAAGATATGAAGATAATAGACTTATGGAGAAAACAACACCCGAAAGACAGAGATTACTCATATTATTCTAACAGACATAAGACTTACTCCAGGATTGATATGTTTTTACTTTCTGTCCAAATACAAGGGAGAGACCAAGATGTTGAATGTAAAGCAAGATTGTTATCAGATCACTCACCCTTACGGCTAACAATTGCTCTGGAGGATACTCCTAATTAAGGATTTAGATGGAAACTTATCCCATCTTGCTAAAAAGACAAGATTTTAGACAATTTATAGAACAACAAATTAAAATATATTTTGTTACGAATACAAATTCAGTAACAGATAAATTTATATTATGGGATGCAATGATAGCCTTTATTAGAGGGCAAATAATAAGTTATACAACTAAAATAAAAAATGAATATTACCAATAAATAGAAAAATTAGAAAAATATATAGTAAATTTAGAGAAAGATTTAATGAAAGGAGAAGATCAAGAGAAAAAAAAGACAATTGATAGAGAAAAAAATTGAAATATACATTACAAGTAGAAAAAACATAATGAAAACAAAACAAAGATACTATGAATTAGGTGAGAAAACTCATAGCATCTTGGCTTGGCAGTTGAAGACGGAGCAAATAACAAGGAATATTACAGCCACAATGAAAGGAAATAATCAGATTTCATATAAACCACAAGAGATTAAGGAAAATGTTGGGAGATTTTATAAGCGATTATACCAATCAGAGGTCCTAGTGAAGAATAAAGAAATCAATAAATTTTTGACAAATATTGTGTTACCCCAGTTAGATAAGGAAGAACAAGGTAAATTAGCAAATCCTCTGATGGTTACGGAAATATACAACACATTAATGACTCTACCAAATAATAAAGCACCAGGTGAGGACGGATTCCCTATGGAATTTTACAAAACTTCTAAAAACTTATTAATTCTACCCTTTTTAGATGTAATAAAGCAGGTGGAAGAAACTCAAAATTTACCTGAATCTTGTAAGATGGCAATAATTACAGTAATTCCAAAAACAGGGAAAGACCCATTGTCACCATCTTCATACAGACCAATTTCCCTTTTAAATACAGATTATAAATTAATAGCAAAAATTACTACCAAATAGATTAGCGAATTGTTTACTGCGGTTGGTGAAATCAGATCAATCGGGATTTATTAAGAATAGAATGGCAACAGATAATGTAAGTAAATTTACAATAGCTCTAGATGCAGAGGAGGCCTTTGATAAGCTGGAATAGAGCTTTCTCTTTAAAGTACTACAGAAATTTAAAATACCTGAAAAATTTATTAATTGGATCAAAGCCCTATATAATAATCCTTAGGTAAGAGTGCTAACTAATGGTTATATTTCAGATTATTTCAAATTGAGTCAGTCAACAAGACAGGGATGCCCATTACCACCTTCCCTTTATGCCTTGGCAATGGAACCATTGGCAGAAATAATAAGAACAGATAGAATGATAAAGGGGATAAGGATTAAAGAGGAAGAATTTTAAATTAGTTTATTTGCAGATGATATTATAGTATATCTTACACATCCCAAAGAATCAATAAAGAGGCTACATACCAACTTGAAAGAATATTGGGCGATTTCAGGGTACAAAGTTAACACTGATAAAAGTGAAGTAATGCCAATGAATACGGCAAACTATACACAATGTAAAAAATAATCCCCTTTTAAATGGCAGGTACAGGCAATATGTTATTTGGGCATCAGAATAAATAATAATTTGAATCATTTGTTTAAATTAAACTACCAGCCATTAATGAAAAAAAATGAAAGAGGACTGAGAGAAATGGAAAGACTTGCCGATAACTCTAATAGGGGAGAGTAAACTGTATCTTAATTAATATATTTGCACGGTTGCAATATTTATTTCAAATGCCTACCTATTCCCGTAATGGGAATTTTTTCAAAAATTGAATAAATTGATAAGGTAATTGAAAGGTAAGAAACCAAGAATAGCTTTGGAAAAGCTGTTAGGGACATATAAACAAGGGGGATTGCAGTTGCCAAATTTTAAAAACTACTATAGGGCTGTCCAATTAAGATTCTTGTTGGATTTTTATAAGATAGGAGAAAAGCCAGATTGGCTGAGAATGGAACTATATAAACTAGTGGAAAGTGTTTCAGAGCATGTACTTTACAAGTGGAATGAGAAGTTAGTGCAACATAACAGTCTATCAATACTACACCAAATATTGAAAATGTAGAGTAGGATACATTTAGGATACAATAAACTATCAAATATAAATTTTACTAAAACAAAAATAATTAATGCCTTTTACAATGAATAACATATATTTTAAGGAATGTTCAAGAAAAGGAATAACAAGAATAAAAAATTGTTTTCTGGGCAATAACCTATTGACATTTAAACAGCTAAAAGATAAACATGGAAGTGCAAGAAAACAAGTGGTGCCAGATTTGAGATCCTGGTTGTGAACATTCTTAAGTTGGCTGAAGGCTGTGACCTTACTCAACTGCCAATTGTATTCACTAAAAAGATTACTGCCTATGGCATAGTAAAGGAGAAAGGGATACACATGTTGAGCTTGATCTCACTTGCCCTGTACCACATCTCCCACTCCCACTTTGCTGTCAAGTGGCCTTCCCACTGTTTCTAAATATCTCTGATAGTTAGAGGCAGAAAGTGTTGCAAAACACTTGATATCTTTTGGCCATCTCATCTTCCGCAGGCTGCAGCCTATGTAAACTTCTCAATGCACACACTGAATACTGCATTGCCATTATTCAACCATCATCAGTAAGCATCCAACATTTCAAATTCTTATCCTCACCTTTAAATCCTTTCCACCCTCTTCCTTCTATATTTCACAGCCTTCCACCACCGTCCCCTCCCCTTCCACCCACATATTCCAACTATATGTCTGTCATCAGTTTCTGACTTCATGTAAGGATAATTTGTAAGGGCCTGACTTTTTTCACATGACAGAATAGAAAGTTTGGAAGCAAACCCTAGGCAACTTGCAAGGGACTGCAGATAGATCATTAAAAAAGGAAGCTGTGAAGGAAACACAAAGAGTCTATGAAATGAACATAGACAGGCCATGAATGGACAAAATGATGACAAGTGGAGTTTATTAACTTTCATGGGAAGAATAAAAGAAGTACAGAAGTGGTGTAACCAAACCTGGATAAAGAATCCACTTAAGGTTTTCGAAAGACCCAAAAATATTTTTGTTAGGTGAAATCCATTTATTTATTTATTTTTAAACTTTATTTAAGATTTTTATAACATGAATAAAATAGAAAGTTACAGTAAAAAGATTAAACATAAGATAATAAAAATTACAATACTACATCGGCACACTAAATAAACTAAACCCCCCCAAATTAGTATACAACATTAATGACCTAGCTTAAAGTTAGTCTAACCCCCCCAAAATAAAGAGTGAAAGAGTGAAGAGTTAATAAAATGAACAATAATTATATATAAAAAACCCCTTACACAAAAAAAGATAAAACGTAACAAATAAAGATACTAACATCAAAAAAAAGAAAAAAATTTTTTTAAAAAATTATCAATACTAAAATATCAAACTTAAAAACATATTTAAATCAAACTTAAATGCATACATTTAGCAAACAGAGTCCACTTCAACCCATAAAAAGACATCCTGTCCTGAATTGAAAAAGATATCCTTTCCATAGTCAAACAGAACTTTATTTCCAAATACCACCTATCTAAAGTTAATATATTTCTATCTTTCCAAGTAAGAGCTATACATTTCTTGGTCACAGCTAAAGCTAAATAGATAAAAGAAATCTGATAATCTTGTAGACCCAAATTAATTAACGATTGCATATTCCCCAATAAAAATATACCAGGATCTAATACAAGACAAATATTATATAAACTATTAAATATAGATTGAATACCCTTCCAAAACTGTTACAATCGATCACAAAACAGTATGCAAAAAAGTATTAGCCATCTGGTTACAACGAAAACAGCAATCCGACTTACTAAGACCAAACTTTTTTAGTTTCTCCGGTGTTAAGTATAGCTGATGTATAAAATTGTAATTAATCATCGCTAATCTGGCATTAACCAATTTCCTAATACTATTCTGACAAATTTCCATCCAAGCTTCTTCAGCTATTATAAAACCTAAGTCTTTTTCCCATTTCAACTTATCCTTATCCCAATCTTTTTTACTATCAATTTCTTGTAAAATACAATACAAATCAGAGTTAGGTGATATTTATGATTTAAGGTTAGATATTTATCAGAGAAATGTTTTAAGTGTAGCAGTATGGCAGTATCATGGTAATATTGTGGGATTGAATATATGGCAAATGGAATCACAGAATTGTATACCATTTGAGGAAATAGCGTATAATTTATGGAATCAACCAGAAACATTTTATAACATTTGGAAACCTTAAATGGATTTCATGGATAAGAGTTCATCTACAGTGTCCGTTACTCCTGCTCCAACTCACCCTAGTTAATTTAGAGGTCTGAGATTATATTTGTAAATTTGAAATTTAATTAATCAATGAATGATATGTGATAAATTCAGGTAGGCTTTTTTCCTACTTTTTTGGGGAGGGAGGAGGAAGGTCAGGGGGATAAAATATAAAATTATTAGTTTTTTTGCATCATTTTATAATTCTTTATGATTATGGATCAACATGTTTATTTGTCCAATGATGCAAATGAAAAATAAAATTTTCAAAAAAAAGGATCTACTTAAGGTGTTCTTGAATGTGATGGTCGTATTGAAAATAGATAGTTGTTAATACAAATTGTCATGGGCTCGACTTTTTTTGGATTACAGAAAAGGGAATTTGGAGGAAAACCTTGAGCAACTTGCAAGGGGCTGCATACATCTCATTGAATGGTTATCCGGGTGTACTATGTTCAGAGCAGGAGTATGGCGAGATTAGGTTGACGTGAGTACATTCATTGGAGTACAGAGGTCATATCAATGCACTGCACATTTAGTATTTTATATCACATAATTCTTTTGTAGTTTCTCATTGTATTTAAAATTACTATCAATAGAAGTGCTTTCTATTACTTAATTTTAATGTTTTTTTTTAAAAAAAAGCTCTGGGTCATGCTACTCTCTCTTATTTACCCCACCCAAGCTCTTGAGACAGGAACAGGGAAGAAGTATGATGCAAAACATTAAATCTTGTTTTAGCATGTTAGCAAGTTTAGCAGTTTAGCAAGTTAGCATGCAGCCACACCAAGCACTTAGAGCGATAAATGGCCTGTTATCTTTTATTGCAAGGAGAATGTAGTGCAAGATAAGAGACCCAGCTACAACTTTGCAGGGTTTGAGTTAGACCACAGCCCCTGCAGAGTTGATTATCTTGTTTGCCATATTTAGTGAAAGATGTATTTGTATCAGGAGTCTAGTGAAGGTTCACTATGTGGATAAAATAAATAAAACTGCATAAAACCAGAAAATGGTTGAAACATTCAGCAGGTCAAGCTACCTCTTTGGGAAGACACACAGGGTGAACAACTCAGATCAAAGACTCTTCTTCAGAGTTCTCCAGCATATTCTATTTTAATTAATCAATTTCACTTCAGAAATGATGTTTGCACCAATTGGGTCTTTATTCTCTGGAGTTTAGAAAAATCAGAGGTGATAACCAGTGAAAAAAAAAATTTGTGATTCTGCAGAGACTTCTGATGGGGAGTTCAAATCCTAAGGCATAGCTTCAGGATGCCTTTGGCCATTTGGGACTGGCATGAGGAGTATTCTTTATTTCTTAAATTCAATCCTACTTTATGACAGAATATTCCTGCAGTGAGAGAAATGTGTTTGTATTCCTGGGGTTTAAAGGGATGCGTCATGCTCAAATGTTTACTCTCCATATATTCAAAATTGAAAAAGATTTTTAGATTATAGGAGATTTGAGATTTTTTTTGAGTCAGACAGGAGGGCAATGTTCAAATCAGCTGTGATCTTAACGAATGGTGAATCAGGTTCTTCAGTCAATTGTCCAAATATTACATCTATTCAGATTTTAGAGTTATTGTCAGAGAACATACATGACATCACATACAACCCTGAGATTATTTTTTTCTGCTGGCGAGGCAGAATTACCACTTATTATTATTGCAAAACCAACTGTACATAGCGTATACATTTAAACAATTAAAGAACTGTAAAGAGATACCGAAGGTAAACAAATTGACTGCAATACAGAGAGAATAAAAAGAATCAATGAAGTGGTCAAGTAAGAGTCCTTAAATGAGTCCCTGATTGAGTTTGTTGTTGAGGAGCTGGATGGTGGAGGGAGTAACAGCTATCCCTGAATCTGCTGGTACGAGTCTTGTGGCACCTATACCTCTTTCCTTGTGCACTCTCTTGTCCTTGCATATCTGTTACTCTCCTACCACAACTGGTCATAGTATCTTTAGCTGCCTTGTTTCCATAACTTCCTTCTTCTTCATATTTTTCTAAATTATCTCCTTGAAACCAATTTCTTTGTCTTAAGGGCCTATCTCATTGGAGGAGACGTCGCCACAACTGATCGGTCGCGGCAACTCGGGCGACCAAAAAGTGGCTTGCACTCTCACCAAGGTGATGCCAGGGCAACATCCGAGACGTCCAGCCAAGGTGACAACCAATTCACCTGGAAGTCGCGGGGACGTCACCGCGACGTCACCGACAGGTCGGCATGGGTCTCCGCAAGGTTGCGGAGATGTCGCCGTGACTTCTCCCTGTCTATATATACCTAGATCTACAACTAGATCTATCATTTGCTTTTCAGACATCAGAGAGTCAAGAACTCTCACCATGGACATCTGCAATGAGGCTGTTATGCTGTTGGAGCAGGATCCCTACCTAGAGGATGAGCAGGAGGCCTTAGCCCTCATGCTGATAGCTCTGGCCATGAACAAGGCAAAGGCCAGGGCTAGGGATAGGGCCAGAAAGGGTGTCAGGAAGGCAAAGACAAGTGTGGGTAAGTGAGTGGCTCCTACAACGGCAACACCATGGCTGGTACGAGAAGCTGATGAAACACCTGGAAGAAGGGGGATGTGAGGTCCTTCAAGAATTTCCTGAGGGTAGATCCAGAGATGTTCATGAAGCTGGTGGCTCACCATACTCCCAGGATCTAGAAGCAAGACACTAACTTCAGGAAGGCCCTGTCCCCTGGTTTGAAGGTTACCATCACTCTGAGGTTCCTTGCTACAGGAAACTCCTACAAGAGCCTGTCCTATGGCTTCTGTGTGGCTCCAAACACCATTTTTAGTATTGTCCCAGAGGTGTGCCAAGCCATCTATGATGAGTATCATGAGGAGCCCATCAAGTGTCCATCTACACCAGAGGAGTGGAAGGAAGTGGCCAAGGGTTTTTCTGAGAAGTGGAACTTCCATCACGTCTGTGGTGCACAGGATGGGAACCATGTCAGAATTCTTGAACCTCCAGGGTCAGGCAGTGTCTACCACAACTACAAAGGCCACTTTTCCATCATCATGCCGGTGTTGGTAAATGCTGACCATGTTCTTGTACCTCAACGTGGGGACTCCTGGGACTGACTCAGATGCTGGCGTCTTGAGGGACTGCAGTTTGTTCAAGGCACTGGATGAAGGTCAAGCCAACTTGCCACCTCCTGGACCCTTACTTGGTGGAGATCAAGAAGTCCCCTACTTCTTGGTTGGTGAGGATGCATTCGCCCTGAGGACATGGATGATGAAGCCCTACTCCAAGTGCCAGATGACCCATGCAGAGAGAATCTTCAACTACAGGCTGTCCAGGTCCAGACTTATTGTGGAGAACAGCTTTGGCACTTGGCAAACAGGTGTGCAGCACTTTATTTTTTTTTACCTGCCAGACAGACAGTCATATTTGCCAGATTGTAAACAGAGCAAATACAATGACTTTAATCTTTCTTCTATTTTTTTCTTTCCAGATTCAGATGCTTCCACACCATGATGATGATGTTCCCCCACACACGGTTGAAAAGGTGGTCCTTGCTGCCTGTACACTCTACAACATGATGACAGACATCAGACTCGCAGCTGACAGAGAGGACCCACACACCCATGAAGTTGCCCCTGAAGAGTGGAGACAGCATATCAACCAGTTGGAGGGGATGCAGCGAAAAGGAAGTAACATGCCAAGAACCAGAGAGAGGACCTGACCCAGTACTACTCTGGGGTTGGAGCTGTCCCCTGGCAAGACAAGATGGTGGGGCCTCTTCCAAGGCAGTACAAGGAGCAGCAGCAGCAGGAACAAGTACCAGATGATGGACCTTGACCGGGATGTACCTCACTTGGACCAGGAGTGAAGGACTATTTTCCATGCTGCATACTGTACTCTACGGAATTGTGTCATTGCATTAACTGTATGAAATTCTATTGGGATTTTTTATATATTGCTTTGATGTAAACTGTACTGTTTACATTTGTAAAATATTGCTTGTACTGTTCTCAATTGTAAATTTGATTGCAAATAATAAATTTATTCTTTAATATTGTATTTCGTTGTTAAATTAAAAGTAGCATGAAACAACATATTTCAAAGTCAAACTTTGTATTTTTATTATCGTGAAAATTAATAAAAACTACACAACTTTGTACAGCAAATATCAAATACATTTTTCATGTGACAATAAAGGCACAAGAAACTTGGTACATCAGTACACAAGTGTAAAATGGTAGTGATACTCTCTCCAATGCATTGAACATGGTGCAAACTTCCATGTAAGGAAATACAGACTTCTCTCTACGTAGTACTACTACACACATTACGATTTATTCAGCCTCTGTGTCACTGGAATGTCTTATTTGTGGGATCGATGCTGGAAATGAAACTCTAAGGAGGGGGGGGGGTGGTGAGGGTGGACCTGGAGGTGGTGTCAGAAACTTGGAATGAACCCACACAGTCAATACTGGTGTTTAAAGCCCCACTCAACAGTGCACTCAAGTTGGTTGTCCCACATGTCGGGGGGGGGGACATCACCATCCCCGAGCCTGTCCCCACAGTGCTGCCACCAGACGATGCAATGTTCTGTCCATTCTTCCAGGACTGGTGGAACGTGAGCTGCAGGAAAAGGAACATAATTTTAGAAGGTAAAGAGGATGGCAGGAGGAAGAAAAAAAAGAAAATTGTAGATCTAAAAAAATAACAGTATTACAAGAAGAATGTCAAACATATTCATCACTATCTCTCAATGCAGTTTAAGTATCCACTCACATGTATGGTAGTAACTTTAGGATCACTGAAAAAATATGCTCCCCTTCCTACCTGTTGGTTTACTTGTGTCCCATACTGTATCTGGTGCATTCCCTGGCTTTTTGCCTGCATTTGGTTGGACATTCCCCCAGATTGCACTTGATTGGACCTTCCCATGGACTGGTTCATCCTGCTCTGCATAATCTGGTTCCCTTGAACACCACCATGGGCCTGCAAAAGAAATACACATCCTATAGAAAAATGACATTTTCAAAAAAGCAATGTGAACTATTTCAACAAAAGTTACAAATTTCAAAATTCTTCATATATTTTTTAACATACCTGAAAATTCCTGACCAGGAACATGACCTCCATACTACAGTTGTTAATTTGATGCTCTGGGACCTGGAGGATTTCTGTTTCAAGGAATCTCACAAATTCCTTGACACGCTTCTGGTGGTTTGACAGAAGCTGGTTGATGTTCCCCTGAAGATTCTGTACCCGGTCCAAAAGCTGCAACACACAGGCCAAGTGTAAGGAAATGGAGAAAGAAGATTTTAAAAAGGTGGACAAAAACATCAGTACAGTTCAACACGCTAGATTAAACTGGTGGAACAGAATACAAAAAAAAAGGTTGGAGGGGGCGGGGGATGCATCAGATCACAAGAAGATGACAATGCAAATCATATATAAACATGGCATTTCCAAAAAAGCAATCTGAACGTCAATTCACACAAGATGACAATGCACTTAGCATGGGTGTTACCTCTGCCATGGAGACATCACCGCTTTCTTTCCGCATCTTCTTCTGCCTCCTTCCTTTGGTTCAAGTGGTAATAGCGGAACTGGTGCTTGTGCTTGGTCCAGGTGGCGAAGAAGATTCCACACTTGACCCGACACTGATGGCATCATCATCATCCTCCTCTTCTCTGGAGGGATGGCCTCTGCCAAACTGTGGAAGAAAATATGAAAATGTAATTATGAATAATGATCGACTGCATCACATGACACAGGACTGTATGTGGTATAAGAAAAAGGTACAATTCATGTCTATACTTACTGAATGAGTCTCATGCACGAGATGCCTATACCCCTCAATGTACTTCCACAGAAATTTGTACCTCTCTATGATGAAGGCTTCCTTGGCAGAGATGGTATGTCCAGGCTCTCCTGACTTTTTAGTTGTGTATCGGTTGAATCTTGTCCTCCTATTCCACAGGTGTACTAGGAACTGTGCATTTGTAAAAAATAACAGTATTACAACAATTATATTAGACGTATTCATCACTACTACTTTCGCTACATTTTTAACATATTTTTGCATGTATTTATTTTAATGCAATTAAATATAAATTCAATGCAATTTAAATATACACTCACATGTAGGTAGGGGCTTCTTGATCTCGAAGATGTTCTGCATATCAACAAGGAAGGTTTCAACCGCTGTTTTCTTGTGTTGGCTATCTTTGTATCTTGCATGCGATTTATCGTAAAATTCCGGATGATCCTCCCAGAACTCAGCCATTGCCTCTTGATGCCCCTCTTTCCAATCATTTTGTTTTCTCGTCGGATTACCGCTGGAACCATCTTCCTCATCTTCTCTAGCATCAACTGCTGCCTCAGCATCCACAAACTCCGCTGAAGCTGCTACAACTGCTTCATCCTCCTTCTTCTTGCCCTTCTGGCCCTTGTGCGGCATGGTGGAAGGACAGTACTACTCTGGAGTTGGAGCTGTCCCCTGGCAAGACAAGATGGTGGGGCCTCTTCCAAGGCAGTACAAGGAGCAGCAGCAGGAACAAGTACCAGATGATGAAGACCTTGACCGGGATGTACCTGTGACTTGGACCAGGAGTGAAGGTGTCTCGATGATGCCAGCACACGCTCAGTCACCTGGTCTCTAAGTCAAGCAGCACCGTGGAGATGTCGCTGCATCATCGCCGCAACATCTCCTCAGTCTCCTTGGTCTCCAGCAGGTCTCAGAGACGTCGCGTACAAAATTAGTCTCCGCGACGTCGCCACAACTGATGGATCCTGCTGGAGACTGGAAAAAGTCTCCAAAAAAATAGAACATGTTTGAATTTCCCGTGACTCCCCGGATACCCGGCTAGTCTCCAGGAGACGTCTTCGCAACCAGCGGAGACTCGAGTCACCACCAGGTCGCCACCTAGTCTCCAGGCCAATGAGATAGGCCCTTTAGCCTTTTCTAATATGAACAACTTGGAGCATGTCACTATATTAAAGGCCCAATGCAAATTATAACAATAACAAATTCATTGTCATGTACATTTGTATTATGTAAAAATGCACCAACATTCTATTTGCTGCAGCTGAACAGGTATCTTGTTTAGAAAAACAATAAATACACCAGATAGAGTTATCCTTGTGCAAGAAAAAAAAATGACTGCAATAGTGCAGTCAGTCCTTTTGTGGTGTGGAGCTTATGAGCACATTGGGATTGCTCCTTTTATTGCAGGCAGTATCTAAAAATCACACCATTGCATTAGTTCCTTCCTTTCACTTCCCTATCTTCTTTATTCCTGATGGTAACTTCCAGCCAGAACTTCTCTATGTATTCAGCTGAGGGTCTTGCTTTGGCACTACAGACTGGATACTTGGCTTGGCTGGTCTAATTTTCCATGCTTTTCCCTTTCTCTCTTGTACCCAGATTCTGAATCTTTCACCTGTCACTTCTTATACTTATCACAGACACATCTCCCAACTTACTGATATCTTGCTCATTCCTCATCCTCCAACGTGATGAGTCTTACAGCACAGAACTTGCCTTTCTGTCCAAATCCATTCATGCTGTTCAAGTTGGCGTTATGGGCTAGTCCCATTTGCTTACATTTAGCCAATATCCTTCTAATTCCCTTTTCCATAAATCTTTTGAGTATCAGAATTGTGTCCACTTCACAGTTTCCTCTGGCAACTTGTTCCAGATATGGACCACCTTCTGAATGAAAATATTGTCCTTCAGGTCCCTCTCAAATCTCTCCCCTCTCACCTTAAACCTATGCCCTCTTGTTCTAGAATTATCTACCTTGGGAAAAAGACTGGGAGCATTCACTTTATCCATACCCCTCATGATTTTATTGGTCACTTCCTTTACCTAAGGATAAAGACCCAGCCTATCTAACTTCTCCTATAACTCAACCCTCATCTGCACTCCTTCTAATTTATTAATGTCCTTCCTATCGCTGGGCAACCTTATATTTGAGAAAATAAAGATCCAGCCAATAGGTTAGGCAGGGGTACAACAAAGAGAAAGGAAAGACCTGTGGTATAAACTGCATTTATTTCAATCTATGAGGACTAATGGGTAAAATTCAAAGTCAAAGTCCAAGTTTATTGTTAGAGTATATACATGATGTCAGGGTCAGTGCTGTGCAATTCCTTAGCAAAAGGAGCTATAAGATGCTCCTTTCATCTAATAGCTGACAGGCAACCCTTGGGCAAGGTGTCATCCCTGTTTAGCCTCCCAATCAGGGTCACGTGAAGCCATGGATTACAGACGGTGGATGGTTTTTAACAAGCAGATTCTACAAATTGTAATTTATGATTATAAAACTAAAAATGCTGGGAAAGTGAATCTCCTGATCAATGGCGAGGGTTACCCGTCCAGTATGGACACTGCAACTGAAGAAGGTAACAGGAAACCACTTCAGTATTTTTTTCCCTTGTAGAATCATGAACTCAACATTGACTACCATCTCAGCTCAAAGATGAATCCTTCACTGAAGAAGAACAGGAGTGGCAACAACTACAATTCAGAGGGTCAGAGACCATGATGGATGGTATGGCACCTGAATGATGGCTGAGAGAAGGGCAAGACTGGGAGCTTAATATTCCAGGATGCAATACTACAGGTACTTTATTCTTTAATTTTAATGAGAAGAGCATGGCAGAAGGCCCTTCTGGCCCATGAAACCCATATGGCCAAATTACATCCAATTAACCTACCAAACTCGTATGTTTTGGAAGGTGGGAAGAAACTGGAGCACTCAGAGAAAACCTAATTATTTATAGACAGCACCAGATTTAAAGCTGGGTCATTGGCACTGTAGTAGCATCGTGTTATAGCTACACTAAACATGCTGCCCAGCATCTACTACCATCAGGAAGGAGATACAGAAGCATCAAAATCAGGACTGCCAGGCTGGGAAATAGTTTCTTTCCACAGTATCCTGTAACCAAGTAAATGATTTCAAAATATTTATATACTTTTATTTGATATCTTTTTATACACATGGTTATTGCATGCTTTGTATTGTGTGCATGTGAGTGCACACCGTGGTCAAGAGAAACACTTTTGTCTGGTTGTATTTGTGCAGTCAGATGATAATAAACTTGAACTTGAGAGAAGTTAAGGAAAGGGTGGGAGGGTGTTGCCTTTTTGGTATAACATCAGTGTTTAGAGAGGATATTCCAGTAAAGCTATAGGAATGGAACTGAGAAAAAGAAGGGAATAATCACTTTGTGATTACAGACCTTCCAAATAGTCATTGGAAATAGGAAGACCAGTTGTGTATGGAAATTGTAGATAGATGCAAGAATAATAGGGTAAGTATGATTAGGAGATTTTAACTTCCCTAGATTTGGGTTCAGATTTGTGGATCATTGGAATCAGTTCTGGGAAAGTCTGACTTGTATAATAAAGACGTGCTGCACTTGAACTAGAGCGGGATCACGGGCAGATTTTCTAGAGCTGTTGAGGAGGATTTAAACAGGGTTGGCAGGGGGATGAGAGCAAGAATGTAAGTGCAGAGAATAAGGCAGAAGGTGAAAAGCATGATGCAATGTGTTGTGAGTTCATGAGGAAGGACAGACAAGGGAGGAAGTATAAATGTAGACATTTAGAGGGTTTGAAATGTGTCTATTTCAATGCAAGGAGTGTGAGGAAATAAGGAGATGAACTTAAGAGTATGGATCAGTATGTGGAATTACAATGTTGGGGCCATTATAGTGACTTGGCTGGCAGAAGGACAGGATTAGTTGATGCAGGTACCGGTGTTTAGGTGCTTTAAGAGGAATAGAATGAGATGTAAAGGGGGGGGTGGGGGGGTAGAGACATTACTGGTCAGGGGTATTATCATTGATACAGAAAGGAAGGACGCTGAAGAGGGAGTGTCTACTGAGTTGGTGTGGAAAGTCAGAAATAGGAAGGGAACATTCATTGTACTAGGAGTAGTCTATAGGCTCCCAAATAGGCCTTGAGACATTGAGGAACAGATAAGTAGGCAAATTTTGGAATGGTGCAGAAATTACAGGGTTGTTGTTATGGGAGACTTCAGCTTCTCTAATATTGACTGGTACCTCCTGAGTGCAAGAGGGATTGATTGGACAGAATTTGTCAGGTGTGTTCAAGAAGGCTTCCTGACACAGTATGTGGACCAGCTGATTAGAGGAGAGCCCATACTGGATCTAGTACTTGGTAATGAACCTGATCAGGTGGCAGACCTCAGTGGAGGAGCATTTCGGTGAGAGTGACCACAACTCCCTGAGCTTCAGCATAGCTATGGACAAGGATAAAAGCAGACAAAATGGGAAAGCGTTAAAGTGGGAAAATATTTAATTGGGGAAGAGCTAATTACGATGGGATGAGGCAGGAATTGGGGAGAATAAAGTGGAAACAGATTTTCACGGAAGAAAGCACAGAAGTAATATGGAGGATGTTTAGGGACCACCTTTGCTGGGTTCAGGTTAGGTTTGTCCCACTGAAACAGAGAAAAGATGGCAGGAAAAAGGAACCATAGTTGACAAAATAGATGAGGCAGCTGGTTAAGGAAGAAGGAAGCCGACATTAGATTTAGGAAGCAGGAAACAGGAAAGAATCACAGGAATTACAGTGCCCTCCATAATGTTTATGACAAAGACCCTTTTTTCCCTTTATTTTCCCCTGTGTTCCACAGTTTTAAATTTGTAATCAAACAATTCACATATAATTAAAGTATACATTCCAGATTTTATTCAAGATTATTTGTATACATTTTGATTTGACCATGTGGAAAATTACATCACTTTTTATACATAGACAACTCCGTAATGTTTGAGACATTTGGCTTCACAGGTGTTTGTGAGTACTTGGGTATGTTCAATTGCTTCAATAGTACAAGTGTGAAAGAGCTAGGTTTGTTTCTAAGCTTTTGGTCACTTTTGGAGTCTGTAGTTGTCATTTTTCCACCTGAGGACCAGAGTTGTGCCAAATTAAAGTCAAAGAAGCCATTATGAGGCTGAAAGACAAGGATAAGACAGTAAGAGACATTGCCCAAACCATAGGATTATCAAAATCAACAGCTTGGAACATCATTAAGAAGAGCATACTGATGAGCTCAGTAATCACTAAGGGACTGGTATTCCAAGGAAGACTTTCACATGCTGATGACAAAAGAATTGTCATCATAACAAAGAAAAGTTCCCAAATATATGCCTGACAGATTAGAAACACTCTTCAGGAGGCAGGTATGGATATGTAAATAACCACTATCCACAGGAGACTTCATGAACAGAAATAAAGAGGCTACACTGCAAGATGCAAACCATTAGTTTGCCACAGAAAGGATGGCCAGATTACAGTATGCCAAGTATTTAAAAGAGGCTGAGAATTCTGGAAAAGGTCTTGTTGCCAAATGAAACAAAGATTAACTTGTATCAGAGTGATGGCAAGGGCAAAGCATTGAACTGTAAAAGTAACAGCCCAAGTTTGAAAGCAAAATACCTTTGCCATGGTTTGCATCTTGCAATGTAGTCTCTGTATTTCTGTTCACAAAGTCTTCTGTGGACAGTTGCCATTGACATATCCACACCTGCCCCCTGAAGTGTACTTCTGATCTGGCAGATGTTTGTTTGTGGATTTTCTTTCATTATGAAGTCTTCCTTAGAATTGGCTATGATCTTTGAGTCATCCTTGGCCACAGGGGAGGTTGTCAGGGGATTAGAGAATGGCAAATGTAGTCCCCTTATTTAAAAAAAGGTAATAGGGAGAATCCTGAATAGCATAGATCGGCGAGTCTTACGTCAGTGATGTGCAAACTATTGGCGAAAATTCTTAAGGCTAGAATTTATGAACATTTGGAGAAGTACAGCCTACTCAGGGATAGTCAGCATGGTTTTGTGAGGGGAAGGTTGTGCCTCATGAGGCTAATTGAATTTTTTGAAGCGGTAACTAAAATTGATGAAGGTAGGGTGAGAGATATGGTCCATATGAATTTTAGTAAGGCATTTGACAAATCCCCAATTGTTCAGATTGTTATGAGGCATGGGATCCATGGAACCTTGGCTGTATGGATAAAATATAGACTTGCATGTAGAAAGCAAAGAGTAGAAGTGGACAGAAATTATTTTGCCTGGAGGCCAGTAACCAGTGCTGGGAACCCCTGCTCTTTGTAATTTTTATAAATGACCTAGACGAAGAAGCGGAAGGATGGGTAAGTTTGTGCATGATACAAAGATTGGAGGAGTTGTTGCAGTTTACAAAAGGATAGAGACAGAATGTAGAGTTGGGCAAAAAGATTTCAATCTTAATAAGTGTGAGGTGATGCAGAAAGTTGAGAACATGGTTCTCAATTGGGTTCGGAGGTGTCTGCAGTGAGAGAGATGCGGGGTAGATTGTTGCTCCAATCTCCCCTTTTCCTTAGTGTGCTGTTGGATCTTAATAGCCAAGTTTTCCCATCTTTCTCCTATCCCATTGGTGACAGATTCTCTCTTACCGTGGCAACTGCAGCCCAACTGGCAAATCTCTCAGTTGTGAGTCAGGAAGCTCGAGATTATGACCACCCCCAGACATTTGAACAGATAATTAAAATATCAAGGGAGCGTTGCGAGATCTAAATATTGGCTTTCCAGTGAATGTAGAGACCTTGTTGCACTATTCAAAGATTATAGCCATTATACAATATCTAAATAACAGATACATTTATTCGATACTTTTGTGTCCCCCCCCCCCCCCGAACGTTAACAGTGACCATGAGTCAATTTGATACATTTCGTGGCGAAAAGCGTCTTGGTTTCTGCGAACACGATTTCGCGTTCTAAACATCTTTTTTTTGAAAAGGAAATAGCACTGAAGAAATTGCAATTCTCGACTCTACGATATTTACAAAACATCTGTGTATTTCCGTGTCCGCTCCCTTATCTTAGTGTTCCCCCCCTTTATTCGGATCTTATTCAGTTGTGATTGTAAGATAATCACCAGAGAGGTCCATGAACTCGTGTTGACTCACCTGTTGAACGTTTCCACGATCTATTTGCTGTGCGTTTTAATGGATTAATGAACATTGTCCATCGAACCCGGCCAATTTCGTGGAAGCAAATTGCATTGCAAAAGGGGCCATTATTAAAGAAACCCAACAGCGGGACTCCTTGATATGTTTCCACAAAATAATATGCAAATTCAAAACCTATTTTCTTTCCAGGCAACATTTCCCCTCTGCACAAGAGGATTGAATGGTGGTTGGAAATGGATCCAAACAAAATTGATCCATCGAGATGGAATGTATTTTACAACAGCGTTAACATCTGTTACTGAAAACGTGAAATGGAGATTTGGGGTTGATATTCGGCAAATGGAAACACGCCTTGGGTTCTGGCTCGATTATATTTGGCCTGAGAGGAAATGAGCACATTTGACGAATGGTCTTCTGATTCGCTTGCCCCACTCTTCTTTTTAAAGGGAAAGAAAGCACCAAGGCAGGAACGGGTCCTCGCTCAACCAGCCCCAGTGAATGGCAGCGTTCTCCCTCCCCGGTCTCAGCGAAGCAGCTCAATCCCGGGACCGCGCACCACGGCGTGGCCCTTTTAAAGGTTGGAGGCGAGCATCATTGGTCAACGTCCAAAGTGGGTGGGAAAGGAGTCTGGATGAGCCAACCCCCTTTCAGATCAGTTGAGCCGCTCGTGTTTCTGTGCCGGGAAATGTGCTGGCAAGTTTTTGACAAAGGCGCGGGCTGTGGTTGGATGGGATGTTTTTACACACACAGGCGCGTGGAAGGGATGGGAAACAAGCAGGCGAACTAGAGAGAGCGCCTCGCAACACCCCATCATTCGAGATTTCAAAAGCACCAGCAGCTCGGTGCACCTGAAGGGGAACGGGGAAGGGGGCTAGGCCTCCCTCCAAAGTTCATGTTCCTGCACCAAAACGAACCTTGTCATCTGCCGAGCACGACGCGAAGAGGACCATGTCTCGGTACAACGTGTGCACGCTGCTGGACTGGGCTTACGGGGGGGTGGACCCCCAGTTCGCAGGGAACGGGGGAGCCGAGTGCGCAGCTTTCCTGCCCCCGAGGCAGCGCTGGCTGGAGAGTATCGCCTTCGTCACCATCTCTCTGCTGGAGATGGCCGTGGCCGCCCGCAAAATCAGGCAGCAGGAACTGAGAACTGAACCCCAGCAGAAACCCGACACCCTGGGCAAGAACCTGCTCCTGGTCGCCTTGTGCCTGACCTTTGGCGTTGAAGTTGGATTTAAATTTGCCACCAAAACTTTAATTTATCTGCTGAATCCGTGCCATGTGGTCACCGTGTTACAGGTAGGGAACTGCAGTATCTCCAGGATGAGGTGAATTCCTGCTTGGTGATCCGGTGAAACAACTCCCAATTTGCTGAGTGTGTTTAAATGGAATACATTTTGCATCTGAAGCAATGGCCTCTGAAGGGATTGGTCTTCAAAGTCGTAAAACATTATGGGGGCGATCAGACAGGTGCTATATAAATGCAGACAAGATGTTGAGGTGCCAAGCCTACTCCGGCAAGGCTTCTCAACTCTTCTTCGTCTACATCGGACTGCCTCATGCACCCTTGATGAGCTCGCCAACTTCTTTCACTTTGTTGCCAACTTTCACCCCGACCTCAGATTCACTCTGTCCATCTCCAACAGCACTGCCCCTTGCTCTCTTGGGCTCCGTTGCGGGAGACCAGCTTTCCCGCAAACAATTTTTACCTTCTCATTTTTAAAAGGTTCATTCACCTTTATGAATGTTGAGTTTCTCCAGCATTGAGCTTTTACTTAAATCATGGTGTCCACAGACTTTCGCCTTTTCCTCCTGGACAAGCTGTGCGATCTCCCTAGCTGTCGAAAACCCGGGTGACTCTGCCCTTGGGGAATTGTGCGCAGTCCTGGTCACCAAGGGTGCAATGATCATTTTGTTTTTAGGTGCAGGAGCTCCCCAAAAACAGCGATAAGGAGGTGCCTAGAGCCGGATGCCGGAGTCGCACTCACCGGCAGCACTGCAGCCCTGCTGGTTACCCAGCTCAAGAAAAGATATTGTTAAATGGACGGGGTGCAGGAAAGATTCACCAGAAAATTACTGTGACTGGAGAGACTGGATAAGTTGGGACTTTTTTTCTTCCCCAAGAACTGGGGAAGCCTGCGAGGAGGGGAAAGAGTCTTAAAGAGGCTTATGAAATCATGAGGGACATGGGTAGCCATAGACCTCTTCTCGGGGTCAAAAAAATAGAGGGTGTCGATTAACGGTGAGAGAGGCAAGATTGAAAAGGGAGACCGGTGGAACAGGTTTGTAGACATAGGGAATGGATGAGCTGCCAGAGGAAACGGGTGCAAAAGGAATGCTTAAAAAACTTTTAGAAAGACATGAATAAGAACAGTTTAGAAGAATATTTGCCAAACACAGGCACATGGGACTAGCTTGGGTAGACAACTTGTTTGATGTGGACAGGTTGGGCCAAAGACCCTATTTCTAAAAGCAGAAAAAAGCTGAGGTCAGTCAGCAAGTAAGAATTTAATTGCCTAAATACAATGTATATGACAATAAACTTTATCATTATCATTTGTAGAAAAGAGTTGCTGTTTCAGATGAAGATCCTATGCCTGAATTTGGAAAGATGGAACAAGTTAGTTTCAAATTGTAGAGGAGGTGTGGGAATGATGGATAGGCCAGAGGGAATATCTCTGATTGGTTGCATCTACACAATGACAGAGTTGTAAGTTGCATTTACACTTCTTCTCCTTCCACCATCCCGGAACCCAAACAGACTTCCCTGTGAAACAACAGTTCTCATTCACTTCTTTCAACCTACTGCACTGCATTTGGTGATCACAATGTGGTTTACTCCATGTTGAAAGTACCAGTAAAGAATTACTGAGGAACTCAGAGATGAGAGCTGAATTTGGCCATTTTGCTCATTGAGTCATCGAGACTTGTTGAATTGGGCTAATGTATTTTTCTTTTCAAACTTATTTTCCTGCCTTCTCGCCATAATCTTTGGAACCCTGACTAATCGAGACCCCATCAATTGAGTTAAATATGAAAGAATATGTTGAGCTTCTAGCTTCCTACACTTTATCCCATTCCTTTCCTGTACATGGTGTTTTGCAGTTTATAATTAAACCCAGTGTAAGCTTGAAGAATAACATGTCATTTGCTGTCTGTACTTGAAGCTTCCTAATTTAATATTGAATTCAATAACTTGAGGTGATTTGCTTTATATGCAGAAGAACTGGCCAATTTTTGTGTTCATATGTCTGAAATATCACTTTAGTTTCTCCCAGCAGTTTGAGTACTGCTCTAGATCCCAGCATCTGCCAATTTTCTTTTTTACATCTGCTTTTACACTCTGAATTATGCAGTAGTATGGCTGGACTTGGTGGGGGTGGGGAGGAGGTGAGAATCCCTATATCTATCACCTTGCAAATTCAGCATTTCATCTTGATCTTACACTCCCTCACTCACCCCCTTCTCCTTTGGCTTTCCCTCTGTCTCTCTCGCCTCCTTCTCCCTCGGCTTTCACCCTCTTCCCTTTCCTCTCCCTCGCTCTCTACCTCTCCTTTGACTGTTAGTTTGCTCTTTATTTATTACTGAATATTTATTTTCTGTATTTGCAGACAGTTTGTTTACATTTTTTCTTTTGTATAGATTTCTTTCTTCTTGAACACAGTTATCAGTTACTGATAATTAGTAAATTCTGCCTTGACCACAGGAAAATTAATCTCCGGGTTGTATGTGTCAAAGTATGTACTGGCAGGGATTTCCATACTTTTCAAAATACTGCCTTAAAATTGTGTCTGTTCATCTGAAAGGGCAGATTGGAGTCTCAGTTTAGTTCCTGATGGCATCTTTAGTATGGCATTTCCTTAGTGTAGTAAAATATTGAAGGACATAGGAATTAATAGGCTTTAATCTGAAATATGTTATGGTTAATATAGATTGGAATGGAGAATGCTATTTTATTAGATGACAAATGAACTTCAAGGATAACCTAGATCTGATACTGTTTTGTACCTCCCAAATTTTTAAAAATATTTTTGATTTTCCAAGACTCACAAACATCCAAAACAGTACAATTTCTCAACAATGATATATTACATTCAGAATCCATTTCTACCCACCCCCTCCCTTCCCTCCCATACACTAATACAACAAGGAAAAGATTATGTAAATTAAACATAAAGAACCAAAAATCTATAGAGTCACAGACCCTTAAAGGAACCAAATATAAACCCAAAGTAACATAAAGTAAAATGAAAAAGATACGAAAATGAGCATGTTGTCTGCACCCCGACCCACTTCATTTTTCTTCATTGATCCACTATTAGTACAGATTTTTACTTTTCTTTTACTTAGAAAGGGTGTAACTATATCTCCGTACCTATATGTTTCAGATAAGGTTGCCATATCCTCACAAATATGTCATATTTTCTCCTTAAATTGTATGTGATTTTCTCCAGGGGAATACAACTCTGTATCTCCGTATTCCATTGTATAACGTTTAGTTGGGTGTTGGACTTTCATGTGACTGCTATACACTTCCTGGCTACTGCAAACTGAATTTGGTATCTGGTCAGTTTAAAATTCATATCCATAATGTTTCCCAGAAGGTAAAATTCCAGATCCTGTGGAAAATCCACCTTTTGTAATTATTTTTTGACCCCCAGGTTCTCCCAGAAGGATCTCACCTTTGTACACAGCCAGGTTAAGTGGATAAAGGTTGACCTGCCAAATTCTTAACACAAACTGTGTTATTGGTTTTGGAAAACTATTATTGGTCAGCAAGTGTCCAAGATTGTAAATGTTTGCATCTGCTCACCTCTTAGTTTTAATCAAGATAAAAAGAACAAGTACAGTAGTACCGAGGTTCCCAGGCACTTGGCCCGGGGAACTGAAGGTGACAAAGGCTGGGAGTAGTGACTGAAGACAGCACTCATGTAAGAAAATGAGTAATGTGGAAGGCTTTGGGAAGATCGTTCCAGAGTGCAGAACTGAAACAACTTGAGAGCATGTTGTGTGCTGAAAAGAAAAGATTAGTTTTGGATTGGTGTCCATATAATAGCAGAATAGAGAGTATTCATGGTCATGAACAGTCCTAAATATTGATGAGGCTTTTGTTGTATTAAGGAAGGAGTTGATGAAATTCTGTAATGGCATTAGCACTAAAATGGTGGTGTTTTGGATGATTCTGATTCTGTCAGGTGTAATTCAGTGATTGGCAAAGGATAGGAAAAAAAAGGAAATAACTTGTGTTCTTATCAGTGGAAGAGGAACAAGTTAATGGTTCAGGTCAGGACTGCTCTGACAAAAGGCCATTCACCTGCCCAAATTATTCTGCATGCAGTTTTGATAATTTCCCCCTTTTTACCTGAGGCTTCCAGCACATTCAATAGTTCTCTTTGTCACCTTCAGACTTGATTATTACTACAAAACCAGTGCTAGGGGAGAGTTTAATTGGAAGTGGGGATATTGGTAGATCAAAATAAATATAGTAGTTAGAACATAGAATTTGCAGATCTGATTGTGGTCAAACAGGATCCATTTGATGCAACAACCATCTGCAAGAAGTAGTATTGTGCCACATCGGATGTTTAGCACATTGTTTTTCCATGTTATTAACTACAGAAGTGGTTTAGGCCAGTGGTTAAATTATTGAACTAATAACTAAAATCTGAACTAGGGACAAGTATTTGAATCCCACTGAAGGGAATTCAGATAGTTAAATAACAATGGAGTTGAAATAGATTTATTGTCAGAGTACATACATAACATCACATGCATTCCTGAGATTCATTTTTCCTGAGGGTGAGGCAGAATTATCACTTATTGACAGTGGGGAAAAAAACGGACTTAACATTCTCATGTAAACAAACTGCGATACAGAGGGGAAAAAAAAAATGCAAAAGTAAGAAACCTTAAATGAGTCTCTGATTGAGTTTGTTGTTGAGGAGTCTGATGGTGGTGGGTGGGTGGGGGGGGGGGGCAGCTGCTCCTGTACCTGGTGGAGAGAGTATTGTGGTATCCTGATGGTAACAGTGAGAACAGAGCGTGCGATGGGTGGTGTGGATCCCTGAGGATTGCTGCTGCTCTCCGACGGCAGTGTGCCCTTGAGGTGTTCTCAATGGTGGGGAGGGTTTTGCCTCTCGTGTCCTGGGCTGTGCCCACTACCTTTTGCAGGGCTTGCTAATGGTAACCATAGATGTCATTGCTGAATCCTGGCTTTATTTGTTTCCGGACCTACGGACAGTTTGAGAACAATTGGGGACATACATTAAAATATCACTTTGCAAATATTATCCTTGTCCTGTGAATAAATAAGCAAGGTATTAGCTTATATAAAAGATGATGTAGATATACACTCATTGTATTTCTGCCTGCTTTTGGTCACAGGAACTTGAAAGCAAAAGAGAGTGCATGCAAGGAAGCAAAAATTAATGGGAAGATAGACTTGGAAGTGTTTAAAAACATATTGGAGTTCTTTGAGTAGGTGACAAGCAGCCTGGACTCCTCATGCAGGATAGCCTGAAGATAAACCTGCAGGTTGAGAGTTTGGTGAAGAAGGCAAATGCAATGCTGGCCTTCATTTCAAGAGGAAGAGCAAGGATGTGATGTTGAGACTTTATAAGGCATGAGTGAGATCTCATGGTGTATTGTGAGCAGTTTTGTGGTCTTCAATTAAGAAAGGACATGCTGAAGTTGGAGAGGGTTCAAAGGAGGTTCAGAAGGATGATTCTGGAAACAAAAGGGTTATCATATGAAGAAAGTTTGACAGCTCTTGGCCTGTTTTCATTGGAATTTGGGAGAATGAGGGGAATCTTATTGAAACATTTTGAATGTTGAAAGATGTGGACAGAGTTTGAAAGGTTGTTTTCCTTGGTGGAAGAATCTAGGTCAAGAGGGCACAACTTCACGATTAAAGGGCATGCTCTTAGAACCGATGCGGAGGAATTTCTTTAGCCAG
Organism: Narcine bancroftii; assembly: GCF_036971445.1. NCBI lineage: Eukaryota > Metazoa > Chordata > Chondrichthyes > Torpediniformes > Narcinidae > Narcine > Narcine bancroftii. The sequence goes on from NC_091476.1 coordinate 8,711,768, forward strand.
AGGGGGGTAAATCTGTGGAATTTGTTGCCACAGGCAGTTATGGAGGCCAGATCATTGGGTGTATTTTAGGCAAAGATTGAAAAATTCTTGATTAACCAGAGCATTAAAGGTTATGGGGTGAATGCCGGGCCGGGGGGCTAAGTGGGGAAAATGGATCAGCTCATGATTAAATGGTGAGGCAGACTCGATGGGCTGAATAGCCTATTTCTGGTCCTATGTTATGGTCTTGTGGCTTAACTTGATGTTAGCTGGATACTTTGGGGATTCTCTCAGGAAGTGTCAAATTCGCAAACTTAATCCTGCTCTAAGCCTAATGCTCACACGTGCATCCTTTCTAACATAGAACTGTATTGAAATCGGGCATGGATCAATGGAGTTATTTCTGTTACGTTTCTTGGTTTTTGATTCATTGTGTCGAGCATTGGCATGCCAACAAAATTAAACCAAGTTAGTCAAACAAGAAAGCCCACTGACTCTGGGTCAAAAGTCATACAAAGTGCTGGAGAAACTCAGCAAGTTATGCAGCATCCCACATGAAGTAAAGGGTAACCAACATTTCAGTCCTGATCCCTTCATTAAGATATGTGCAAAAGACAGGTCGTCCCCTGAATTAAAAATGGTGGAGGGAGATGGGGGTGGGGGTGGAACGAAGAGGGGAGCAGTAAGGTAGTGGGAGGAGCATAGGCTAATAAATAAGAGGTCATGAGTGGATGCAGATTGAAGGGTAGAAGAATAAAAAGCCAAGAAGTAATGGGAGGGAGGGTAGCTCTTTGATAGGAAAGTGGAGAAAAGGAGATGGAGGGATAAGGAAAGGGAGAGTCTCTGGGGTGGGGGTGGGGGTAGGGGTTAGCAGAAATTGGTGGTCTATTATGATGCCATCCAGAAAGAATACAAGGTGTTCTTCCAATTTATGGGTATCCTTGGTTTGGCAGTACATGAGGCCATGGATAGACATGTCAGTGTAGGAATGTTGTGTGGAATTTCACTGTTACATTCTAATGTAAATATGAAACATTGTTTATTTTTTGATAGATATTGTGTCAACCTATTTATTCCTTAAAAAAAGTACATAACCCTCGATTTTACTTCCATCCCAGAGTCTCTGAAATGCCCCTTATATTTCAGCCTCCACCACCATCCCAGAACATCTCTGCATTTAAAAAAAACTTACCCCTGACCTGCTGAACTTTTACACCATTTTCTGTTTTATTTCAGATTTCCAGTATCTACATTTTTAAAATATTAATTTCTAGTTTGGCAGCAGAAACTGCACTTGTCCTTTTTAAAAGAAAAAAAGCTGAGGCTTGTTTTGAAGGAAATGTGTGTTTTGTGAACAAACCTGCATAGACTTAAAGCAAACAATTAGAAAGATAAACAAATTGAAATTCACAATTATTTGGTGAAATACTTGGAGCATCAGAGTAAGGAAGTTTTGCTGCAGTTGTACAGCGAAAGTAGGTGTTAGCACATTTACTGTGCTGTGCAGTTCCTTGTTCTCCTTGCCTATGAAAGGATGTATTAACCTGGAGGGAATGCAGTGAAGGTTTACAGGACTGATTTCTGGGTGGAAAATGTAAATGGAAGCCCAACGTGAGCCCTGGTTGGATTCACATTGGCTGTGGTTGGGTTGGATTTTAATTTTGTACCTGAGCAGACCTCCACTATAAAGAGTGAATCAAGTGGACCTGGAGCTTTATTCAGGTGCAAATTTTAAACCTGACCTGACCATGGCCAATCTGAATCCATTGAGCCGGAGGATGAATATTTTTTCTCCTTGCCCAACCTAATATTTGCAGGATCTTGAGCCTGGACATTGATACTGATATTCACATCAGTAAATATTGCTGAGCTTGGGTGAAGCCCCTTTCTCACCCACCATGAGTGGATATTAGTGCCTGACCAGCACATGGATGTCAATGTGAGGCTGTATTGTAGCACAGCAAAACTCCCTGGAGGTCAATGTGAGGCAGTAGCGTGGCAAAGTTCCCTGGATTTCCAGGTAACTTTTCCTGCCAAATATCACAGCATGTTACTGATAATATTGTTCATGACATCAACATCAAGACATGTCCTTTACATTCTGTCAATTCCCTGACTATGTTAAACCAATCCTGCAGCCTCTATGACTGTAACTATTCTGAGATACACGACTGAGCAAAGTCAGGACAGGACATTCCGAATGTAAAGTGAAAATAGAAAGTGCTTGAAATACTCACAGGTCAGGCAGCATATGTGGAGAGTGGAACAGAATGAGTGTTTCTGATGAATGACCCTTCATCACTTTATGACTTCAGCCTGCTTGTATTAGTAGAACTGATGCCCAGTCTAATTTGTTCCTGAATATGTCCGGTTCCAGTTAGGAAGCTAAATTCTTACAAGGTTTGTGTTTAACATTTAGAGGATCTTCTTGACCTATATACTTTGATATTATCCAAAATGAGCAAAGAATCTAACGAGCAAAGAAATAATAAATGATCATGACAGGGAATTTGCACCTTTTCTCCCACTGTGGGTCTGGAGACAACATGTTCTGGGAATTGGGGGATGAGGTGGGGGGTGGGGTGATGGTGCCGAGAAAGCTCAGACAGAAAACATATTTTAAATTCAAATACTGCATAAAACTCAATATATTTTTATGAAACTTTAATTTTAAGGATTTGAGTATGCACTAATTAACAAAAAACCCTTAGATATTTAAGATTGAATTAATGTTAAAATATTGAGCCAAAATTCCCAGGATGCAATTAGCACAATGCTGTTAGAGCAGCAGTCGGGACCAGGATTTGAATACCATGATGTCTTTAAGGTGTTTGTACATTCTCCCTGTGTCTACATGGGTTTTCCCCAGGGGCTCCAGTTTTCTCCCGCCGTTCAAAATGTACCGGGGGTTGTAAGTTAATCGGGTGTAATTGGGCAGCACGGACTCGTGGGCCGAAATGGCCTCTCATTGTGCTGTGTGTCTAAATTAAATTAAAATTTAAAAAAAAACTCCTGAATCTATTTATCACGCCAAACAATAAAAGTGATGGGTGAAGCAAGGAAAAATGTGGCAACCAGACTGTCTGTTCTGTGTTAAATGCGTGTGAAGAACTGGACAAGTCTAGTTGATAAATTAGCTGGGCTTATCTAGTTAATTGCAGGCACAAACAACAGGTGCAGAATGGGGATGGAATGAACATCAATGTTATTCATTTCTATCCTGTTAACTTATGAGGAACCTAGTAAATTGAAAATATGGATCGGATCCCAAGGAATAAGATTGGAGCATGTTTTATGTGCTCTGGTATTTGGACCCTGTCAGTGATATAGCTTGGCCATCCATTATTAAATGTATGCATTAAAATACATTATTCATGGTGTCTGCAGAGTTGCTTTTTATTTCCAGGCCTTCTTAAAAGTTACTGAAGTACCTGTTTTCTAATATTAATAAGTAGGATGGCATAGTAGCAATTTTAATGGACTAGTCATCCAGTCGTCTGTGCCAAATTCAAATTCTATCATGGAATAGAGAGTTTTCAATTTGGTTGCTTGAAAAAAACATTTGATGCTTTGAGGGAAGAAAAGCGGAGATAGAGACTGTCATAAATAGTTTATTAATGAGAGAAGGAGACTTGCTGCCTATGGCCACATCATGCATTCATTATAATGGTAGACTTTTAATTTTCATATGAAATTTACAATGAAAATAGGCTGTAAAGTTTTGGGATGAGGTCCCACACCCTTCCTGTGGAGTCAGGAAAGGGCAATGAATACTGGCTTTGCTAGGAAGGGTCAAATTATGAGAATTCATTCAAAGAAAATAATCCTTCTGTATATTTTTCATTTTCAAATTGGAGAAGTTTATACTCTCCTGGATAGAGGTGCAATGATATAATGGTGCAGAATGCTGGCACATGGATATGTCCGTTTATTGTCACATTGAATCCCAAACTTGTCCTTGCCAATACCCACACATAGAGCAGTCCAGATGTGGATGGTTGACAGTGAGCAAGAGTCAGAAATGTGCCTGATCTAGCTTCGTTGTGGGTCTTTTAAAGCTGATTAAACCACAACAATTGAGGTCAGCTCATTTAGTATGGATCAGGGATTAATCCTCAACCTTCTCCGTCAGTTCTCTGCTTTCTGCTTCAAAAGATATTTAAAAAGCCCTCTCTTGAAGTACCATGATTTTTATGCTAATGTATAAAACAAAGCACTTTGAAATTAATATTATTCATTTGGAATGTGCAGGATTTTAAAAAGCTGCGTGTGACTGAGTAAACGACTTTGACTGAACTTCAATTTGACAACGTCTGATCACTTTCTCGTTCTTCATTTCACACTGTGACCCAGTTGCTACACAACCAATATATATAGTCAACCCCCACCCACCCCTCACGTAAAATTCTACTATGTAATTAATTTCCATCCACTAGCTCAGTTCAATATTGGACACAGGCTGTGTTTCCCTTGAGCAGGAGAAAAGGAGCCTTTGTCCATGATAAAGGATTTGGATTAATGACATGCACCTGGGTAACTTCCATAAGATCATTTGAAAGGCATTTTGAAGACAGCGTATAATAAGTGAAATGACCCATGGGGAAAGCCATCAGCAATAACGTACGCAATGTACGCAACATCGATTCAGGAAGATCACTTGCAGATGCAGATAAAAACAAAGGTGATGCATGCACGAGTGCCACTGGGAGGTGGTATTGTGGGCCTCAACAAATGTACCAAGTACCCATTAAATGCAGTCTAACATCTTATACTACACTGCTTCTGGTTACTTGTGAAGGAGTAAGGAGACAGAACATCTATGACCAAAATTAATATTTTCAATTTTGTCAATATTCTTGAAAATTTGAACAAGTATATGAACATGTGCTATCACTGGTGGTTCAGTTAATACGGTGATGCTCTGATTTCAAGTGAGGGTTTCCAGGACAATGAGGTGAGCTTCCTTTAACAAAAATAAACCTGACAAAGTGTTGATAATGAAGTGGAAGAGGAGCAAAAAAATATGCTGAAGTGAAGCATGGTTTAAAAGTTCATGAAAGGTCTGTTTGTAAGTGTATTTGTCAAGACTGTTCTAATCTTTTTGAAAGCATTTGTGAATATGGAAATCAAGTCAACATTCCTTATTGAAATATGGGTCTGATTGAAAATAACCTTTTCTGTTTATTTTTCTTTCAAAAGAAATTTGTGCACTTCTTGAATATTTGTTGATTGCTGGAAATTTACTTTCTGTGAAAGTGATTGAAATGATGTATTAAAAAGTATTTTCAACTTTTGTACATTCATTTTAGTTTGTCTTCCAAAATATTTGTGGTGAATCCTATGAACCTTTTGCTTGCAGTGAAGTTCAGACCATGTACTCTTTGTTTATATGCACTGAAATATAATTCTGATAGGGAGGGATTACTTCCAGCCTATTTGTTCTAGCTTCTCTTAATGGGGAAGCATGCAGTGAATTGTTTTCAGCTCCCTCGGATCATCTCAGCCAGTGTGTTTTGAGGTATTGAGACTTTCGAGTCGGCTGGGGAATGGGCCTGAATGCTTTAAGCATGGCATTGCCTTGAATCAAATACATTTCCATCAGACATCAAATAATGGCAAAACTATAATGTTACATTTGTCTTTTTTTTTAAAGAGTTGGCCAATCTTGATATTTATTTTGGTATTTTATGTGCTGTTAGACTTGCCCTATTTCAACAAGAAAATATTTATTTTGAAACTAGCTTAAAAACACTGGGTGTGAAAAGTAGTATTTTTGCAGTGTATTGTGTTCATAAACAAGAGTACAACAGGGACATAATTAATAAAATAAAATAAAACTTGTTTTATACAAATATTTTAAGTGCTCTTGAAAAAAACACAAATGCTGGAGAAACTCAGCAGGTCAATGCCTTTATGTAGCAAAGGTAAAGATACATCACAACATTTCGGGCTTGAGCCCTTCGTTAGTCTTATGTTCTCTATTAAATGGTCATTTTGACTCCCAGCATATCAGCACAGTGTGTTCTTTTCATGCCAGCTAATAGAAGTTATCTCGAGCTACTTTTTATGCAGTATGAAGTGGTACAAATCAAGGAGTGATCCTGTTTTTAATAAGAGCATGAGCCCAATATTAAAACAAAATAACTACTCTTGTCCACCAGTACCAGCATTAGTCTCAGATATTTATCGCTCGTAATTGAAGGTGGTTGAGGACAGGTGGGGGACACTGAATTTCTATAAATTTCCTAGCACCACCTCACTTGTAAACCTTCAGATATTGGGTTGGGTTGCAGGAAAAATCCTTAGTTTGATATCTTCTGAAAGTGTCACAAGCCCAAACAATTTACTTGTTCTGTTTTTATATATCACAATTAATAACAAACTAAAGATATTTGAGTAAAGGATTGCAATGGATCAACTGCTGTAAAAGCTGCATCACTCTGGAGGTTTTCAAATGTTCTGGGATATTGCAGTGCATGTGTACAGGCATCATTTGGGTAAAGACCAGAGCTCTCTTTTTTACAATCTAATGAGGATTGGCATGCAGAATCAGGCAAAAGCAGAAATTAAAGCTTTAATGTTATTGTAATGATAGAGTGCTTGTGACCCTCCAAAACACTAGACGTTGTCAGAGACTAGTTTGTTGCAGTTTGTTGGATTCGAAATGGATGCGCTTGGATATTGGTGCTTGGAGATTTGATTGTGCTTTATGCATGCTGCAGTCAGATGTTATTGAACTGGATTTGCATGTTTTTGTGGAGGGAAATGTGTCATCCACAGTTAAAATCATTCAGTTTGGGGCTGCTTGGTGACTTGGGACTCATCTGGTTCAGGTAACCAGATGAGACCCAGGCTTTGGTCCAGAGCTGGGGATATAAGGAGAAACTGGAGGGTGGGGGAAACAGGATCAATAAATGGACCTTGGAAAGAGCTTTCAATGGAATCTGGGATCATGAGACAGAACTGATAAGGGTGTAGTGGGAAGGTAGGTAAAGTGTTGGTTGGCCTCCGACGTATTATTAATCATCATTGAGGTAGAATGGAGATGAGGGCTTGTATTGGGGTCAGAGTACGATTGCAGAGTGACAGGGCTTAAGAAACACAAGAACATAATAGGAGCCGAAGTTGGCCAAATGGCCCGTCATGCCTGCTCTGCCATTCAGTGTGATCATGGCAGATCTGATGATAGGCTCATCTCCACCTACCTCCCTTTTTCACCATATCCCTTAATTCCCCTACTATGTAGGAATCTATTCAATCTTGTCTTAAGTATATTTACCTCCTCTGTTCCAGTGGGCAGAGAATTCCAGATTCACCACCCTCTTGGAAAAGCAGTGCCTCCTCATCTCTGTTCCAAATTTACTACCCTGAATCCCTAGTTCTGGTCTCCCCTACCAATGCAAACAATTTGTCTACCTCAAACTTATCTATGCCTTTCACAGCATCTCCCTGCTCCTAAATTCAATCCCTCTAGCAATGAAGGTGAATATTCCATTTGCCTTCTTGATAGCCTGCTGCACCTGCAAACCAACCTGTTGTGTATGCTGCAATTGCTTGGCATTTTAAAAATATTTTGATCTTGCATTCTTCCTTACAAAGTGGATAATCTCACATTTGCCAACATTGTACTCCATCTGCCAGACCCTTGCCCACTCAATCTATCTGTATCTCTCTGCAGACTCTCCGTATGCTCTGTACAATTTGTTTTTCCGCTCAGTTTCGTGTCATCAGTAAACTTAGATACACTACACTTTGTCCCCTCTTCCAGATAGTTTATAAATACTGTGAACAGTTGCAGTTTCAGTAACACCCTGCTCACCACTGATTGCCAACCAGAAAAACACCCCTGCACCCCCAACTCTCTGTTTTGTATTGGTTAACCAATTCTCTATCCATGCTAATACACCACCCCGAATTCCATGCATCCTTATCTTCTGGATAAGTCTTCTATGTGGCACCTTCTGAAAATCTAGGTAAACAACATCCACCTCCTCCCTTCTATCTACTGCACTCATTATATCCTCAAAGAACGCCATTAAATTTGTCATACATTCTGTCTGCCTGATGGATCCATTTTGCTCCAGATGCCTCCCTATTTCTTCTTTAAGGATAGCTTCAAGCATTTTTCCAATGACAGATGTTAAACCAACTGGCCTATAGTTCTTGCCTTTTGCCGACATCCTTTCTTTGAATAGTGGTGTGACACTAGTTGTCTTCCAATCCACCAGGATGTGACCAGAGAAATTTGGTAAATTATCACCAAAGACTCGACTATAACTTCTGCCATTTCTTTCAGTACCCTGGGAAGCATTCCATCAGGACCAGAAGATTTATCTATCTTTAGACACTCAAGTTTTCAGAGTATAACCTCTTTAGCTATTACATTCTGGTCCTCACCACCCATCTCATCCATAACATCTGTCTTTGACATGCTTGATGTGTTCTCCAAGGTGAATTCCAACATAACATAATAATTCAAAGCCTCAGCCATTTCCTCATTGTCCAATATCAATTCTCCTTCCTCATCTTCCAAGGGTCCAATCTCTAGCCACCCTTTTGCACTTGATATTATTATAAAAACTATTACTACATTTTTATATTTTGTTCTAATCTTCTCTCATTGTCTACTTTCCCTTTGGGGTTCTTTGTTGTTTCTTAAAAGTTTCCAATCTTTTGGTTTCCCCACTGCTCTTGGTGAGCTTTTAGTTTGATGCCTTCCTTGATCTTGTTAGTTATCCAAGGCTGGCTGCCTTCACCCTGACTGTCCTTGCTTTTAACTGGAATATACTTCTGTTGGGCTCTGAACAATCTCTTTGAAAGTCTCCACTATCAAGTTCCTCAACTATTCCTCCAGATAGCCTGCCTTTCCAGTCTACCCTGAACAACTCCTCTCTGATCCCCTTGTAGTTTCCTTTGTTTATACATGACACACTTGTTTTAGATCAAACTATTGTACCCTCCATTTGTATGATAAACTCAATCATACTGTGATCACTTTTTCCAAGAGAATCCCTAACTACAAGATTGCTAATTTTACCTGTCTCATTGCACAGGACCAGATCCAAGACAGCACGTTCCTTTGTAGGTTCAGTAATAATCTGTTTAAGAAAGCCATCCTATATGCATTCTATGAAGTCCTCAAAGTTGCCTCAACCCACCTGATTCATCCAATCTAGATGCATGTTAAATTCCACCATAATAACTGCTGTTCCATACTTGCATGCCTGTGATATTTCTTGGATTATTTCCTGTGCCACTGTAATGTTATTATTGGGTGCTCTCTAGATAACTCCCACTCGTGATTTTTTTTTTCCTTTACTGTTCCTAACCTCTGCCCAAATGGGCTGAACATTTTGCTCCTTAGACTTTGCATCATTTCTCACTATTGCCCTGATCTCATCCTTAACCAAGAGCGCTACCCCTCCTCCCTTACCTTTCTGCCTGTCGTTTCTTATTACCTGATATTTATTTCCCAATTCTCATGTGATGGGTGGTGGCTGGAGGGTTGATATGGGGAAGAGGAGAAGATGGGAGATGATCTAGAAATTCGCAGCAGTCAAGCAAGCTTATGCTACAAAGGGCTAGAATTTCTGAACTGACATGAAATGACCCTCAAATGATTACAGTGGCATTTCACTCATGGTAAGAATCAATGCAAACACTTTTTTCTTTTTAAATATAATAAAAAAAATCAAGGCTTTAAAAACAAGGTTCTATTTGCGTTTGTAGAGGGAGAGACATTGAACATACTTCAACAGAGACGGACTTGAAATGAATCGAGGGGTATGGGGAGAGAGCAGGGAAGTAATATTCTTGCCACAATGTTTATTAGTGGAGCAGTGTTCAGCCTACTCCTGCTTGTTTCTTGTCTCTTTATGAAACCTTGACCACCGTGCAATTATTAATTGTCTTCAATATAGCTGGCCATTTCTTTCTTGTATTTGTAGTTCAAAGTTTTAGTTTTTTTGTGAAGGTTTACCATATGCTCCATATCTCCTTTTGTAAGTACATAAAGGAAAGGTTTAGGGTTGGACTGAGTACTTGTGCAACATTTCAGTAAAATATTGGGTGGCTATTTTGCATCACTGAGTTATTGCTCCTGTACAAATGGGACCCAGTTACTATCAGGATTTTTAAAGAAGTTTTTATTTGGTAGACACCAAACTATTTTGTACATTACAGGATAAATGCAATTGAAATAAATGGAATTAAATTCAGATGTAGAGTTTAGTCATCAGTATTGAAAATTAAGTTAACCCATGTTAGAGCAATTTTGTATGCATTTCTGATTATTCCAGCCTCCATGGGTGGAGAGTAATTATTTGATGTTATTTCTGCAAAAAAATAATAACACAATTTCTTTTAGAAAATGTTGATAGTCTTTTGAAGTAATCAAAATCCCACAACCAAATGGAGATATTACAACTTCCAAAAAAGTTTCTGAAGCCTATGTTTAGAATCTGAAGACAAACTAGTGTTCTATAATTTTGCCATAGCCACACTATCCAATATCTCAATTAAAAAATCTTATCTTTCCCAAGCAACTTCTTGTTTTAATCCGGTAAAATCGCGATCTTGCTTTGTCGCCAGAACTGCAGCAAGGATGCATTTAACTCCCAAATAAGTCACAGTTGAGCTGATCAGACAGATCAGCTGATCAATGGTCTTCATACGTGTGCAAGCTTTGTGTGCAAGCTTTGTATGCCCACACCCCTGAGAGACTGAAGGAGCATCCTTCCCTTGGGGAAATGAAATGAGGAATTTCTTTTCACACACACAATTCAATAGAAATCTGGAGCACTCTGTCACCACACCCTCCTGGTTTAATTACAATTTTCAACACTGGGTTATAATAATAGTTATGGTTATTTTAGGGATGTGCAGTTGTGAGCATCGGATTATCATCTGATGAACTGTGAAGAAGGGTTGTGGGGCTGAGTACTTTATTATTCATATGACAAGCCATAAACTCCATTACCGAAACAGAGAACTTCAAGAATGGTAATTAATCAATCTCTCTGAGAGGAACCTCAATCCCAGGTGGAAGGGGTATGATTTATGCAATTTACATGCCACTCAAGTGGTTATGAAGCTCCCTAACAGGGCTGTAAAGAGGATACACAATTATGACCAAGGAAATTAAGCCAAGCTGGAATTTCCCAATGGAAAGATAGATTCCTGTCTAATTAACTTTTGTTTCAACTAAAGCATTAAATGTTTTTGTTTGATTAGAATCCAAACTAATTACAACATCTGGAACCTTAGCTGCTCAGCAATGATAGTATTTACCCCTGAGAAAAGTTATGTTTATATGGACAAGAACAGTTCTTTCCATAATTAGATAGCGGTGTTCTCCTGATATTGAATCTTAAATCCTCTTATTGTACCTGGTGATCGATTCTGCAATCTTGAATTTTAAATAGTGAAATAAATATTAATTAGTGCTGGTTTTAAATATTAATTTATTTACATTTTTCCCTGCTATTCCAGCTGTTGTGGCTTGCTGGATGCAGTGATTTACTCACCACTCCCCTTTGGTACATCTTCCTGTTGTTTTTGGACTGTCTTCCAATCAGAGGTTATGGGTCGGGTCACTCTCCAGAGGCGTGAATCTGGTTCAGAAATAAGAGAGCATGGGGTTGTTCAAAGTGCCACCTTTTAGTTGAGACATAAACCAAAACTCTGGTTTTTTTTCTTGGGTGAATGCAAAAGACTCCTTTGAATTATTTCAAAGAACATTATTCTGGTTGGTATTTATCCCTTAATCAATATTACTGAAGCAGAGTGAGCTTGAAAAATAAACTCCAGTGACTGTAAATCCAAAGCAGAAAATACTGGAAGCTGGGGAGGTACCTTCACTGGGAAGAGAGACAGAGTCACTTTGGGTCAAACCACTTTATTATGTCTTTTATATTTGTGGAATCTTAAGACTTCCAAAAACTTTATTGATTGTGAAGTGGTTTGAATATTCTGGAAGGAGTGTGATTGGTCCCAAATTATACCAGGTGTGTTTACCTTTGCACAGTCCATGTGTGGAGCCAGCTCTGCTCATCTTGTGATTGACGGAAGAAAAGCAAGTCAGGACATTCATCTGACTTGCCCAATGTTGTTTTTCTAATTGTTATTGAAGTTGGTGTGGTGAATGTCTGCCAAGCTGCCTGTCTCCCCTCTGGTGAGCCTTGCTGTACTAACATTGGCTGTGCATTATCTCTACTGTTAAGGACATTCCCCTTGGATATAACTGTATATGCACCTATTGTCTTTCATTATTGTACCATGAGTTTCTGCTAATAAAAGCCATGATTATTGTTTGACCACATCGTCTTTGTCTACTTCATCAACTGGCACTTCAGTTGGGAAATGATTTGAATACCTGTAGATTGAGCCTGTCCTCATAGGATTAACTGCACAAGTTATCCTTTTGGGAATTCAGACATGTGGATCTTTTGGCAGATAGAGGCATGGAGCATCCAAGTCTATGTCACCTGAGGTGTCAAATCAGATGCAAGTTATTGCAATGATCAATTAGTGCCTGAGAAAATTTGCATTGCATGAGACTGGCATTGATCTCTTGGTACTTTCTGGATGAAAGTGCAGATATGAGAAACTGTTCCTCTATGAAGGAATGATGGCAGTGGTTCTGGGCTTAAATGGTGCTTTGCTGGGAAGAAGCTAGTTATTGAGGTGAATGAGTTGAGGGTAGAAATCGTTTTCTTTTTGTCCCTTATTTTAGGGCAAGGTCACACAAGTCTTGACTCTAATGCAGACTTTGAACTTTGGGCATGGACTGTTGGAAAATGGATTGAATAATAAGTAGACCTTTGGTTCAATGTTACAAAACATGATTTGAAGTTTTAAATAGAGTCTGATATCTCAACAATTTGCTCTCCCCACCCCCCCCTCCCCCCCCCCATTTCAAGTGCTTTAATTCGTGGGTGAAGAAGAGCTATCTAAACTCCCGACAATGCTTGAGTCGTGTGTAAGCATTGATGTAGCATTTTGACTGTCAGGAGTTCAAGTGTGAAGTTGTTTTCCCCCTGTGCAGTATGCCAAGCCCATTACATTCGACATGGAATGGGGCCAGTCCCCATAGCTGAGTTGATTGTTTTGTGTGGGAAATTTTTACATTTGAACCTGTGCCAAAGATCTTAAGCCATATAGTGTGATGGTTATTTTGGTTTATTTCTCCAAACTAAGATTGGAAGGAAGATGATGTAACAGACCTGTTACAGAGAAGTCACTACATGTATGCACCGCTTAATGTCTGAAATTGGACATTATGCGAAGAGGACGTTGTGCCTTTGTATACAAAATACATGAATTACATGTGTTGCATGCGGGAAGTTGTTGCGTTCATCTGGTTATGTTCGCTATGTCCTGTTCTCCAATCGGGATTTCTGAACTCTATTACAACCTTATGGGACCACGGACCATGGACATGTATGTGGTCAGACATTGCTTGAACGGACATTAAGTGGTACATACCTCTTTCCAGGAAATGTTTTAAAGACCTGTTCCCTTTTCAAAACCTTTCCTGGAAAATAAAAGCAAATTGTGACATCTGTGACACTCTCCTGTTTTATTATTCCAACCCTGTGACAGACATAAGTGAAGCCTAGGATTCCCAACATGCCTGATTTGTTTTGTGCCAAGAGTAAAACGCAGAAGTCTACAGGCACCATGGTTGAAGTAAAAATGCAATGCTGGAGTAACAGCATGGCAAACAAATGTATTTTATATTTTTGGGACATAGAGTTATGCAACATGGTATTTCGTCCAATGAAAGTGTGAGAGATTGGAGAATTTCCTACTCCTGTTACATTTGGCCAATTACGATCTATTTATTTATTTTTAAAATTGTTTTTTAAGACATGAAATACCCCTTACTGAACTTCTAAAAGGATCCAGTAAGTCAGTGTCCAAAAAGACCATTAACTTTGGAAGATGATGTTGTGCGTGCTTTCAGTGACGTGAAGACTGCGCTTGCAAATGCCACAATGCTTGTACATCAAAAGCCAAAAGCCTTGCTCTCTCTTACCACAGATGCATTTATCAGTGCTGTGGCGCAGTGTTAGAACAATGAGTCCGTGGGCAACTGAAACCTCTGGCATTTTCTTTCAGCCAATCTGTCACCGGCTCAGACCAAGTACAGTATGTTTGGTCGAGAACTCTTGGCCATCTATCTCGCAGTGAAACATTTCCGCTTTTTATTGGCAGGTTGTCCTTTCACCATTTATACAGACCACCAGCCTCTAACTCATAATGCAAGTACATATCTTTACTCACCCAGAGAGATTTGGCACTTCATCCTACAATTTTCATCGGCCTTGCATACAACTACTGCCATCGATTTCACTATCATGGCTCGTACACAGCTCGCCGATCCTAATCTCATCCGGTATTGCTGGATCAACTCTGATATGCATCTTCTGATCTGACCCTGGAAGAATCGGGTGAAAAGTTCATCTGCAATTTTTTTTTTGTCCCCACCCTCCCCCACATGAAGGCCTAGATCTTTTGTGTCTGTGGCTTTGAGGCAGGAGATTTTTGAATCTCTTCACAATCCATTGCATCTAGTAGTAGAGCATCAATGAAACTAGTTGTGGAACATTTTACCTGGCTTCATGTTGAAAGGGATGTTGGATTATGGGCAAGGATCTGCTTGCCATGTCGATGCTCTAAAGCAGGGGTTCCAAACTCAAATTCACAGAGGGCCAAAATTAAAAGCTTGGACTAAGTCGTGGGCCAAACTAAATATTTATTGAAAATTTTCAACAACATCTGCTTGTTTTCTCTTCTTTCAACATATGTAATGTTAAACTTTTTCTTATTAAAATAAATGTTTAATAATAGTTTTGGTTAAACTCTTTCCAGAAGAAGCATTAACAAATGAGAAATAAAATATTCAATAAATAATATTTCTCTATAGCCTTTAAGCTCCTTTTAAATGTATTTGTTCCACAAGCCAACAAGTCAAAAAAATAACAACTTGCTTCAATGAAAATCCAATCTTTCAACTATGAACAGTCCAAAGTTAACCAAAGAAAATATGAATCCAAGCTACACTGTGATTTACTCTGATGCACCTGGGTCTAAACCAGATACTTGGCATCTCTTCTTAGATGCAAGTTCATCAAACTCTGGGGTCAGAGTTTGCCTCCCACCTGTCTTGAAAGGTCCTGTTTTCTGTCTTTCGTTTGGCCATTTTTCGTAAGGGGTTTATTACATGTGAGTTAGGCGACAGGTCGCAGATGCTAATGTAAGTAAAGAGAGGAGGTGGGGGCGATTAGCGGGCTGATGCCAATGCATTTGCAAAGCCTTCTGGGATTTGTAGTATTAGCTGTGCATGCGCTATACTGGCGCAGCAGCCAGCGGGCCAGCTCTAAAACATATTTGATACGATCTTGCGGGCCAAATATAATTATATCACGGGCCAAATTTGGCCCGCGGGCCTGAGTTTGACATGTGTGCTCTAAAGTCTCCAGACACATAAAATCCAAGCTGGTGGATTTAGTTTTCTGGATTCCCATTTCCAGCACGTGCACCGAGACTTGGTAGGCCTGCTTCTGCCATCTCGGGGATATACTTATCTGCTCGCGTGTGAAGACTGGATTACCAGGTGTCAGGAGGCCGTTCCTATCACTGTCCTCTCAGCGGAGACGGTCATTAGGACTTTCATGCATTGTTGGATTCCATCTTTTGGTGTTCACTATAACAACAGATTGAGGGTCTCAGTTCGAGTTGGCATTGTTTCAAGCCCTTTTGGGCATTACCCATATTCGTACTAAGGCTTACCATCCGTAGGCCAATGGCCTTGTTGAGCATTTCCATTGAAGAGAGGGGAAGATGTGTCCCTAGTGGGATCCTGTTTTAAGTGCTGGAAATTCTAGAGGATAATATGTTGGATGTGAAGGCTGGTGGAGTGGTAGATGAGGATAAAGAGGATTCTATGTTTGTTGCATCTGGGGGCAGAGAGGGCCAGGGCAGATGAGTGGGAAATGGAGGAGATGCGGGCAAGGGCTGAGTTAATGCTGGTGGAGGGGAAACCACGTTTGTGGAAAAAGGCAGTCATTTCAGAAGATCTGGATTGGAAGACGTCATTTGGGAACAGATGTGGCGAAGACGGACAAATTGCAAGAAGGGAATAGAATCCTTGCATGGGGACAGGGTGTGAGAAAGTGTAGTCAAGGTAGTTGTGGGAGTTGGTGGGTTTATAATGTATGTCAGGGGAGAGCTTGTCTCCCAAGATGGAGACAGAAATCCAGAAGGGGAAAGTGTTATTAGAGATGGACTAGGTGAGTTTGAAATCAGGGTGGAAGTTGGCAGCAAAGTAAATGAAGTTGACGAGCTCATTGAAGGAGAGTCTACAGTTTTTGTACTTAACACTGAAGTGCTTTTGCATGGAGTCGTGGTAATGCAGCTAATGTTGCATTTTACTTGCATGCAGCAATGATCATGGATTCACATTTTGCTTTTCGACATATAAATTGCAAGAGAAATATTGCCAGCTAACCAGGGCGAGTGCTGTAACTTGAGGAAGTAACGACAAAGTTAAACTTGGAATACACCATCCTTGCACAGCGCAGCCCTCTTTTTCTTGCACGGTGGAGTCGTGTGGTATTTTATTTGTGTGCTACAATCAGTAATGTGCCCATTGTGCTCTTGTTCTTTTACTTCTCTGTCTCACATCACTTTCCAATGTAACCATAGGCAATGTGATACCTGACTTTTTACCCCTTTCCCTCTCACCAAGAACTCAGATATTTCTTATTAGTGAAACAACAGTTGCTTATACTACTAGCAAGTTGGGGATTCTGCATTTGGAGCTGATGAGAAACCAAGTAAAAATTGGGTGAGCTTTGCTGATCACCTCTGCTCAATCAGCTGAGATGATCCTCAGCTTCTGGTTGTCACTTTAATTCTGCATTCTACACCCAGTCTGACTTCTGCCTTGAGCCTTTTATCCTGTTCCATCTAAGCCTAGCACAAGCTTGAGAAACAGCATTTCTTCTGATTTGACACAGCAAGATCTCAATGTTGGGTCACCCATTTTCAGATAACCAGTCTTTCCCGTTTGTATCTGAAATGGCTATTTCTGATGAGAGGCTGTCATCTGTAAGAAGGACTCCGTTTTATTTCCTCCACAGATGCCACTTAATTTATTGGGTATTTTTAGAATTGTGGTTTTTTTTTCATTTCAGATCTCCAGCATCTGCAGATGTTGCGATGGTACTCCCACTACCATCTTTTGTGTCATTCAGCCTCTTGGACATTTTCCTTTCTCGCCCCATCCTTATATGCCATTTCTTTTTGATTTATAACTTAATTCAGTTCTATTGAAAGATCGTGGACCTGGTATGTTAACTATTTTTCTCTCTGCTAGGCGGAGAATATCTAACCTTTTTTACTTTATATTTCCAGAACTGAAGGATTTCATTCTAAAACTCTTAGGTATGAAATGACAATTCACCACTCCTCATCCTGCTATCTTTTCTGAGCGTTTTGTGAAGGCTTAATGCTTATTTTCAACATCCTTGTACCTTCTCGATATCTCACTGTTGTCCTAAGAGATGGACCACTGGAGGAAGGTCACTGATTGGGAGCCTGATCCTTTTCAGTTATTGAAGGATATCTGGTGGTATATGGAGCAGACACTTTGAATTCTGGGGGTGTGCCAGGAAGCCAAAAGGATATGAGAAATACTCCTGGCCTAGGTTTCATTCCATCTGTTTTGGAACAATTGGGATATAGAAAGGCAGAAGGATAGAGCAAAAGATCTTTTTTTAAAAAAAAACTTTTCGCACTATGAACCATATTAACCAAAATACACACAAACGTTTCCCTCTTGAATATACACAGTGCTATTTTCTCCCATTTTCCCCCCTCCCTTCCCTCCCTCCTTCCCACCCTCCTTCCAACCCATTAAACGTTCAACATATACAATAAACCCATTAAATAATGTCATCACACAATGAAAATGAATAAGAAAATTGTGTCATCTACTTTTACACACTGGGTCAGTTCATTTCATCTTCTCATTCTATCATTTTAGGGGGTGGAGGTCCGCGGTAGGCCCTCTCTGTTGTGTTCCATGTACAGTTCCCAAATTTGTTCGAATACTGTGACTTTATTTTTTAAATTATATGTTATTTTTTTCCAATGGAATACATTTATTCATTTCTATGTACCACTGCTGTATTCTCAGGCTCTCTTGATAATATGCATTATTTGCTACAGCTAAGGCTATCATAATAAATCTTTTTTGTGCTTCATCCAGTTTAAGGCCTAATTCTTGAGTTCTTATATTACTTAGAAGAAAGATCTCTGGATTTTTTGGTATGTTGCTTTTTGTGATTTTATTTAATACCTGATTTAGATCTTCCCAAAACTTTTCCACTTTCTCACATGTCCAAATTGCATGTACTGTTGTTCCCATTTCCTTCTTACAGCGAAAACATCTATCTGATACTGTTGGGTCCCATTTATTTAACTTTTGGGGCGTGATATATAGCCTGTGTAACCAATTTTATTGTATCATGCGTAACCTTGTGTTTATTATATTTCTCATCATTCCGGTTCATAGCTTTTCCCATATTTCATTTTTTATCTTTGTTTAGATCTTGTTCCCACTTTTGTTTGGGTTTATAGCTTATTTCATCATTTTCTTTCTCTTGCAGCTTAATGTACATGTTCGTTATAAATCTTTTAATTATCATTGTGTCTGTAATCACATGTTAAAAACTGCTTCCTTCTGGTAACCTCAGCCTGCTTCCCAATTTGTCCTTTCAGTAGGTTTTCAGTTGGTGGTATGCAAACATTGTACCGTGAGTTATTCCATATTTGTACTTCATTTGTTCAAATGATAATAAATTATTTCCCAAAAAACAATTTTCTATTCTTTTAATCCCTTTTCTCTCCTATTCTCTAAGGGAAAGGTTATCTATTGTGAAAGGGATTAGTTGATTTTGTGTAAAATAATAATTTTGGTAGTTGGTAATTTGTTTTTTCCTTTCTACGTGAATCTTCTTCCAAATTTTGAGCAGATGGTGCAGTACTGGTGAACTTCTATATTACACCAGTTTTTTATCCCATTTAAAAAGTGTATGTTCTGGTACCTTCTCCCCTATTTTATCTAGCTCTATCCTGGTCCAATCTGGTTTTTCCCTTGTTTGATAAAAATCTGATAGGTATCTTAATTGTGCTGCTCTATAATAATTCTTAAAGTTTGTTAGCTGCAAACCACCTGTTTGAACCATTCTGTTAATTTATCTAGCGCTATCCTCAGTTTCCCCCTCTTTCCATAAGAATTTCCTTATTATTTAGCTCATTGAAGAATTTCTCTGTTAAGGGAATTGGTAACGATTGAAATAGGTATTGTATCCTTGGGAAGATATTCATTTTAATGAAATTTACCTTTCCTATCAGTGTTGGTGGTAAATCTTTCCAATGTTCTAAATCATCTTGTAATTTCTTCATTATTGGCTGATAATTTAATTTGTATAGATGGCCTAGATTATTATCTAGTCTCATACCTAGGTATCAGATTGCTTGTGTTTGCCATTTAAATGGTGATTCTTTTTTAAACTTTGTGAATTCCGCATTATTCATTGGCATCGCTTCACTTTTATTTGCGTTGATCTTGTACCCCGCTATTTCTCCATATTCCTTCAATTTCTTATGTAATTCTTTTATTGATAATTCTGGTTCTGTTAAGTATACTATGATATAATCTGCAAATAAACTGATTTTATATTCCTTCTCTTTTATTTTTATCCATTTTATTTTATTTTCTGTTCTTATCAGTTCTGCCAATGGTTTTATTGCTAAAGCGAAGAGTGAGGGAGATAATGGACATCCCTGCCTAGTTGACCTGCTTAATTTAAATTGGTTCAATGTGTATCCATTTACTGTCATCTTCGCCATTGGACCCTTATATAATGCTTTAATCCAATTAATACATTTCTCTTGTAGGTTGAACCTCTGTAATACTTTGAATAAATAATTCCATTCTACCCTGTCAAAGGCTTTCTCTGCGTCTAAAGCAACAGCCACTGTTGGTGTCTTATTTCCTTGTACTGCATGGATTAAGTTAATGAACTTACAGACATTGTCTGTTGTTCGTCTTCTCTTAATAAATCCAGTTTGATCTAGTTTTACTATTTTTGGTACACAATCGGGCAATCTGTTTGCTAATAGTTTTGCTATTATCTTATAATCTGAGTTAAGTAGAGATATTGGTCTATACGATGCTGGTGTTAGTGGATCTTTCCCCGTCTTTGGTATTACTGTAATTATTGCTGTTTTACATGAATCTCGCGTGTTTTGTGTTTCTTCTATCTGGTTCATTACTTCCAGGAGAGGAGAGGAATTAGTAACTCTAAATATTTTATAGTATTCTATTGGGAGTCCGTCCTCCCCAGGCATTTTATTATTCGGTAGCTTTTTTAATATATCTTGTATTTCCTCTATTTCAAATGGTTTTATCAATTTGTTTTGCTCCTCTTCTTGCAATTTCGGTAGTTGAATTTTAGCTAGAAACTCATCTATTTTGTCTTCTGTCCCTGCGTTCTCAGTTCGATATAATTGCTTGTAGAATTCCTTAAAGATTTCATTGATCTCTGTTGGGTTATATGTAATTTGTTTGTCTTTTTTCCTTGATGCCAATACCATTCTTTTAGCTTGTTCTGTTTTAAGTTGCCAAGCCAGTATTTTGTGGGGTTTTTTTCCCCAGTTCGTAATACTTCTGCTTTATTTTCATTATGTTCTTCTCCACCTTTTTTTTGTCCACCAGTTCTCTTCTTTTTGTTGTATCTTCCTTTGTTGTTAGTTCTTTTTCTGTACTTACTATTTCCCTTTCCAGCTGTTCTATTTCCCAATTGTAGTCCTTTTTCATCTTAGTTACATAACTTATTATCTTCCCTCTGATGAAGGCTTTCATTGCATCCCATAATATAAATTTGTCTTTCACTGCTTCTGTATTTATTTCAAAGTATATTTTAATTTGGCGTTCAATGAATTCTCTAAAATCCTGTCTTTTAAGTAGCATGGAGTTTAATCTCCATCTATATGTTCTTGGTGGGATATCCTCCATTTCTATTGCTAATAATAGGGGTGAGTGATCAGATAACAATCTAGCTTTATATTCCGTTTCCTAACTCTCCCTTGGATATGGGCTGACAACAGGAACAGGACAATCCTTGAGTATGTTTTATGTCTACTCGAATAATATGAGTATTCCTTCTCCTTTGGGTGTTTTCTCCTCCATATTATCCAAAAGTTGCGTTTCCTGCATTGATTTAACCATAAATTTGGCTACTTTGTTCTTTCTGCTAGTCTTTTGTCCAGTTTTATCCATCTTTGAATCTAACTTAAGGTTAAAGTCCCCTCCCTATCAATATATTCCCCTGCAATTCTACAATCTTCAAAAAAATATCTTGCATAAACTTTTGATCCTCTTTATTGGGTGCATATATATTGACCAAAGTCCAGAATTCTGAATATATCTGATATTTTAGCATTACGTATCTCCCTGCTGTATCTATTATTTCCTCCTCTATTTTGATTGGTTCCTTTTTATTGATTAATATAGCTACACCTCTGGCTTTTGAGTTATATGATGCTGCCGTTATGTGCCCTACCCAGTCTTTCCTTAATTTCTTGTGTTCCACTTCAGTTAGATGCGATTTTCTGTAAGAATGCTATATCAATTTTTTTTTCAGTAAATTTAATAGCCTCTTCCTTTTGATTTGGTTATGTATTCTATTAATATTATAGTATTATAGTCATATAGTTCAACATGGCCATTTCATACTTTGTTTACATCTCATTTCTGCTTCCTCACCACCACCTTTCCCCTTTTCCTCTTTTCCATTTCTCAGTTTTCTTTTTTTGAATGCACTGTATGACAACACTTCTAAAACATAAAATATTTCAACCATTCCCACATCTGAAATTCCCTTAACCCCAAGTGTCCCCCCCCCCCCCCTCCCTGAGTCGCCCCATGTCCCTTGCTGGGCAACCGCAACTCCCCTCTCCATTCGGACTGCGAACCCAATCGCAAGTGTCAACTGATTTCGCAGTGACTTTTGTTGTCTCTCACCCAACCCCCTCCCAGAAATTTTTTAAAATCTATTTACAGTCCACTCATTTTACCTCCTATTCCTCTGTGCAGTGCTTGGTGGTCTTCTTCTAAAAGAAGAATATAAAATTCTGGCAGGACTGGACAGAGTGGATGCAGATGGGATGTTTCCAAGGATGGGAAAATCCAGAACCCGGGGCCATGGTTCGAGGATAATAGGCAAACCATTTAGGACCGAGATGAGGAGGAATTTCTTTCACCAGAGGGTGGTGAATCTGTGGAATTCATTGCCCCAGAGGGCAGTAGAGGCAGGTTCATTAAATATATTTAAGAGGGAATTAGATCTATTTCTTCAGCATAAGGGTATTAAAGGTTACGGAGAGAAGGCGGGGACGGGGTATTGAACTTTAAGATCAGCCATGATCTCGTTGAATGGCGGAGCAGGCTCGAAGGGTCGAATGATCTACTCCTGCTCCTATCTTCTATGTTTCTATGTTTCTTCTGTGTCTGCTCTTGGATTTGTCTTCTATTTCTCTTCCTTGTATCTGTGTCTCTTCTGACTTTCTTGTTGAGCTGCTTGTCTCAGTTTGTTGGGTATTTTTTTTTCCATGGTTTCTTGATGTTGGTCCTCTTCTTCTGGTCTGGTTATCTGTTGTGTTTCTAGTTTCCTTTTTTCTTTCTCACCCTTTCCGTTCCCGTTGCTTTCTTTATCTTCCAGCTGGGGGCCCTGCTGTCGGGCCTCTCTCAGCTGTTCATGCTGTGGAGTTTCACTCCACAGCTGGTCCCCCCTCACGTCGGTGTTCTCCTTGTTGTGCGCATCGTGCATGTGCGATCCCTCGCACGTGCGCAGTTGTGCACCCCTGTTTGGCTCCATGAGGCATTTTTGTAGTCCTGCGGTTGGTGGGTCATGACTCTGTGGGGTCTCCACCAACCTCGGGGAGTGGGCTCCTCTTTCCATGGCGGGTCCCTGCTTATTCGTGCAGGTAAGGCCTTCACCTTTCTCTTCCAGTGTCCTTCTTTCTTTTCTTCCCGTTTGTTTTTGGCTTTTCTTTCTTGGGTGCCATTTTCTCCACACCTTTATTTCTTATTTGTTGTGATTTGTGTGTCTGGGGCTTTGCTTTTTCTTTATTTTTTTCCTTTTCTGGAGAGGGCTGGTATTCTCCTACCGGCCACTATTCCATCACGTGACTCCTCTGAGCAAAAGATCTTGATTGCATGGAAAAGTCTCTTCTGCTGCATACTAGATTTTTGTCTCTTATTGTAGCTAGAGCTTGCCATATCTTGTCCCTACTTGCTGCATAGTTGCCTAATAGCACAGTCTGGTGGAGCAGGAGAGATTTCATTTTTTTTATTTGCTACCTTCATCAGACTAATGGAAATATTGAGTGCAACAACACCGGAGTTGTTCACAGTGTCACAGAAATACATCCATCTTCTGTTTTTTCTGCACCAACACTCTGAAAGTCCCTCTGAAACCTCCAATAGTTAAACATTCTCCTGGCTTTTGCTGTTCAGATATTTGTGTGATATATGCAGCTAGAGAGATGAAGGGAAGGGTCAGGGAGGAGAATTTGGAATGGGAAACAGATCTGAAAAGTTGCTCAAGCGATTT
Organism: Narcine bancroftii; assembly: GCF_036971445.1. Classification (NCBI taxonomy): domain Eukaryota; kingdom Metazoa; phylum Chordata; class Chondrichthyes; order Torpediniformes; family Narcinidae; genus Narcine; species Narcine bancroftii. The sequence goes on from NC_091476.1 coordinate 8,735,437, forward strand.
CTGAATGTGTTCTGATCACAGAAGCAAGTGAATCGATGACTTTAGGACACTTGTCCCAGAGATACCCAGCAGACATAATGACCACATCTGTTGGCAGCAACGACTTCAGTTACTTTGACCATGTTTTTGCGAGAGCAAGAAAGCACTTGTCCACTTTCTTGCTATGGTAGTTGGAGACAGAGGAGTGGGGCTGGGAGGTCAGAGGAGAACCAGCTACAACCAGTTTCATATTTAAAAAGTACATTGTTGGTGAGCATGGTCACTTTAGCACACAGGTAGGCATGGTATTCTGCAGCAATTTGATACATTGCTTTCAGGTGTGGAGAACTTGCACTGGAAAGGGATTAGCAGACCAACTGACCATCGTATTTTTTTTAAACCTTTGTCTACTACCTCCTCATAGGATTTTTTTAATGACAGCCTTGGCAAGGGGGGTTAAGAGATGTTGGTTTCTGTATATTACAATCTTATTTCTGTATTAGCTTTTTTTAAAAAAAAAAGATCCTTCCGAAGTGAAGCAGAATATGATTGATTTATCATAACAGTTCATTTTCAATCTCTTATTGCTGCAGTTGGAGGTTCCCACCTGCTTCAAAAGGCATTAATCATCTCAGTGTCCAAGAAGAGCCGTGTGAGCTGTCTCAACAACTATTGCCAATCGCACTAACATCTACTGTGATGAAATGCTTTGAGAGTTTGGTCATAACCAGAATTAACACATCCCGGTAACTAAGAAAAAGACTGGGCCCACTGCAATTCGCCTATAGTCATAATCACTCTACAGCAGACACAATATCACTGGATCATCCAGAAAACAGCAGGCTCATACATCCGGCTGCTCTTCATTGACTACAGCTCACCCTTCAACACCATTATTTCCTCAGTGCTGGTCACCAAGCTCAAACCCTGGGTCTCTGCAACTGGATCCTTGATTTGCTCATCAGAAGGTCATAGTTAGTACAAAATGGAAACATCTCCTCACTGACGATCAACACATGCACACTTCAAAGATGCAGGCTTAGCCCACTACTCTAGTCATTATCTACCCATGATTGTGTGGCCAGGTACAATTCCAATGCTATCTACAAATTTGCCAATGCACCACAGTTATTGGGAGAATCACAAATGGCAATGAGGAAGATATGGGAGGGAGATAGATCAGCTCACTGAGTGGTGTTACTCCATCAACCTTGCGCTCCATGGTAGCAAAACCAAGGAGATGATTGTGGACTTCAGAAGGAAGTTGGGAAAACACGAACCAGTCCTCATCGAAGACTCAGTAGTGGAGAGGGTCAATAACCTCAAATTTCTAGGTGTCAACCTGGCTTGGAGCCTCCATGTTGATATAATCATGGAGCAGGCTCGCCAGCAGCTTTGTGAGGTATCTGAGGAGATTTGATGTGTCACCAAAGACTCTAGTAGACTTCCATGGAGAGCATTCTGGCTGGTTGCTTCATTGCCTAGTCTGGAGGTGCCAACTCTCAAGATGAAAATAAACTTCAGAGGGTTGTTAACATGGCCTGTGACAACACAGGCACCAGATTTCACTCCATCGAGGACATCTACCTGAGGCGGTGTCTTAAAAAATCAGCCTCTATCCTCAAAGGCCCCCACTGGCTATGCCCTCTTCACTCTGCTACCATCAGGAAAAAGGTACAAGAGCCTAAAGACGACCACTCAGCTTCTTCTCCGCTACCATTAGATTTCTGAATAATCAATGAACCAAAGACACAGCCTTACTTTTCGGGCACTATTTGTGTTTGTGGTAATGTTGTTACATGGTTATAATATGAATATTTGCTCTCTGATATTGCTGCAAAACACCAAATTTCAGGAACAATAAAGCCCCCAGAAAGAGGTTCAATGTTGGAAAACTGCAGTCAGACGAAGCGAGAGGAAACTTCCAGGCAAACCTCAAAGCAAAGCTCGACGTTGCAACCCGCCTCACGGACCCGTCCCCTGAAACCCTCTGGGATCAGTTGAAGACTACCATACTGCAATCCACTGAAGAGGTACTGGGCTTCTCCTCCAGGAAAAACAAGGACTGGTTTGACGAAAACAGCCAGGAAATCCAGGAGCTGCTGGCAAAGAAGCGAGCTGCCCACCAGGCTCACCTTACAAAGCCGTCCTGTCCAGAGAAGAAACAAGCCTTCCGTCGCGCATGCAGCCATCTTCAGCGCAAACTCCGGGAGATCCAAAATGAGTGGTGGACTAGCCTCGCCAAACGAACACAGCTCAGCGCGGACATTGGCGACTTCAGGGGTTTCTACGAGGCTCTAAAGGCTGTGTACGGCCCCTCACCCCAAGTCCAAAGCCCGCTGCGCAGCTCAGACGGCAAAGTCCTCCTCAGCGACAAGATCTCCATCCTCAACCGATGGTCAGAACACTTCCAATCTCTTTTCAGTACCAACCGCTCAGTCCAAGATTCCGCCCTGCTCCAGCTCCCTCAACAGCCCCTAAGGCTAGAGCTGGATGAGGTTCCCACCCTGGATGAGACATATAAGGCAATCGAACAACTGAAAAGTGGCAAAGCAGCAGGTATGGATGGAATCCCCCCAGAAGTCTGGAAGGCTGGCGGCAAAACTCTGCATGCCAAACTGCATGAGTTTTTCAAGCTTTGTTGGGACCAAGGTAAACTGCCTCAGGATCTTCGTGATGCCACCATCATCACCCTGTACAAAAACAAAGGCGAGAAATCAGACTGCTCAAACTACAGGGGAATCACGTTGCTCTCCATTGCAGGCAAAATCTTCGCTAGGATTCTACTAAATAGAATAATACCTAGTGTCGCTGAGAATATTCTCCCAGAATCACAGTGCGGCTTTCGCGCAAACAGAGGAACCACTGACATGGTCTTTGCCCTCAGACAGCTCCAAGAAAAGTGCAGAGAACAAAACAAAGGACTCTACATCACCTTTGTTGACCTCACCAAAGCCTTCGACACCGTGAGCAGGAAAGGGCTTTGGCAAATACTAGAGCGCATCGGATGTCCCCCAAAGTTCCTCAACATGATTATCCAACTGCACGAAAACCAACAAGGTCGGGTCAGATACAGCAATGAGCTCTCTGAACCCTTCTCCATTAACAATGGCGTGAAGCAAGGCTGTGTTCTCGCACCAACCCTCTTTTCAATCTTCTTCAGCATGATGCTGAACCAAGCCATGAAAGACCCCAACAATGAAGACGCTGTTTACATCCGGTACCGCACGGATGGCAGTCTCTTCAATCTGAGGCGCCTGCAAGCTCACACCAAGACACAAGAGAAACTTGTCCGTGAACTACTCTTTGCAGATGATTCCGCTTTAGTTGCCCATTCAGAGCCAGCTCTTCAGCGCTTGACGTCCTGCTTTGCGGAAACTGCCAAAATGTTTGGCCTGGAAGTCAGCCTGAAGAAAACTAAGGTCCTCCATCAGCCAGCTCCCCACCATGACTACCAGCCCCCCCACATCTCCATCGGGCACACAAAACTCAAAACGGTCAACCAGTTTACCTATCTCGGCTGCACCATTTCATCAGATGCAAGGATCGACAATGTGATAGACAACAGACTCGCCAAGGCAAATAGCGCCTTTGGAAGACTACACAAAAGAGTCTGGAAAAACAACCAACTGAAAAACCTCACAAAGATAAGCGTATACAGAGCCGTTGTCATACCCACACTCCTGTTCGGCTCGGAATCATGGGTCCTCTACCGGCACCACCTACGGCTCCTAGAACGCTTCCACCAGCGTTGTCTCCGCTCCATCCTCAACATCCATTGGAGCGCTCACACCCCTAACGTCGAGGTACTCGAGATGGCAGAGGTCGACAGCATCGAGTCCACGCTGCTGAAGATCCAGCTGCGCTGGATGGGTCACGTCTCCAGAATGGAGGACCATCGCCTTCCCAAGATCGTATTATATGGCGAGCTCTCCACTGGCCACCGTGACAGAGGTGCACCAAAGAAAAGGTACAAGGACTGCCTAAAGAAATCTCTTGGTGCCTGCCACATTGACCACCGCCAGTGGGCTGATAACGCCTCAAACCGTGCATCTTGGCGCCTCACAGTTTGGCGGGCAGCAGCCTCCTTTGAAGAAGACCGCAGAGCCCACCTCTCTGACAAAAGGCAAAGGAGGAAAAACCCAACACCCAACCCCAACCAACCAATTTTCCCTTGCAACCGCTGCAATCGTGTCTGCCTGTCCCGCATCGGACTGGTCAGCCACAAACGAGCCTGCAGCTGACGTGGACTTTTTACCCCCTCCATAAATCTTCGTCCGCGAAGCCAAGCCAAAGAAAGAAAGAAGAATGTTGTTACATGGTTATAATATGAATATTTGCTCTCTGATATTGCTGCAAAACACCAAATTTCATGACTTGTTTATGACAATAAATTCTGTTTGTGATAGAGCTGTATTTCATTTGGAATTTGTGGAGTACACTTAAATTGGTGCGGACTAGAAGGGCCGATATGGCCTGTTTCCGTATTGTAATTGTTATATGGTTAAATGACACACACTTCAGTGGCCTTTGCATCATTTCCACTGGCTTCCGACAGTGTGGGATCATAAATCCTTTAAAATGTACCTGTAACTGGGCTCACAGTTTTGTGCCAGCTGCTTGAGATTACCTTTGCACAAGTCCATTCCCTGGAAACTTTTGATAAAATTTTTGTTTGTGGTGAATTAAAAAAGGATTCTATAAAGAATGAATAATGTTTTAAGAATCAAAGGAACATTAATCACTTTGTTTCAATTACAGATCTTTCTCCTTGCATGTCCTCCCTGTAGAATTGCCCTAATTGTTTTCAGGTAAGAAATGTGCTTTATGTATTAGAACATTTGCTGCCATAAGTACATTTTCAGATGCCATATGTGCCTCGGGTAGAAAAATGTAGGATTATTAGTGAGAATGTTCTGAAAATTTACAAAACTCAAATCAGCTACTTGTGTAAAATATCTGATAGAATCCTGCAAATAATTTGAAACAAATGTGAACTCTAGATTTTTTTTTAGATGCAATGAGCTGTGTTACTTAGTTGGACCTGTCAACTTTAGACCAAATTACTGGTCCATTTGTGGGGAAATGGAAAGTTGGCCCCTACTCCCTTATTTCTTTCAGATATAGAGCATGGTAACAGGCCCTTTTGGCCCACGTGCTACCCAAATAGACGTACTAAACCTATAACCCCCCTGTACGTTTTGAAGGGTGGGAGAAAACAGGAGCTTCAGAGGAAACCCACGCAGACACAGGGAGAACGTGCAAACTCCTCACAGGCAGCGCTGGATTTGAAACTGCATCACTGGTGCTGTAATCACTTTGCGCTGACCACTATGCTTATAGTTTATTCTGAATGCAGAAATCAAAACTTGCGCCAGCTTTTTATGAAATTGTTAATCTTTATAGAGGAATTCCTTGTGGAATTTAAGTTGCTAAAGATTGCTATTCTTTTTTCTTTACCTTGTTAATCCTGGATTCCTACTTGCCCCAATGTTGTGCAATAGTTTGATCACTTTGACAGACGTACATTGCACTTGGTTCATGCTTTCAGCAAGCCTCAGGGATGGCAGAAAAGGGACTGTTCTGTCAACAGAACAGTTGAAGCAAAATTTCAAAAAAAAAAACTTGTAAAATTTTTGTTTGCTCTAAGAAAGGGAATAACTTCCAATTCCAGGCACCCGGTATTAGTGTCAGGACTCCAGATGGAATTGGTATTTTTGTTTAATATTCTCTATTTTTAAATGTACATCTCCAAACGCTCTGCTCATATGATAAATATATTTTGTCTGCTGAACAAAGCAGAAGGAGATGATTTAAGTGAGGGAATAGAATTTAATTTGCTATCATTACAAGCAATGGAATATTTTAAGTTAATCTCATGTAATTTGTTTACAAAGCTTCACGTATTCCATTCCCTGCTGCTCATCCTCATTTGCCACATTAGGATTGACACCATAATTAAATAGACACTGTTCCATGTTACCATTCTAATTCCTTTAAGACAACATGGCTCCCTCTGTGAAGATGGTTGGTTACGTTCCTTTCAGACAAATGTTACTTTTCTACTTTCATTAACCCATGATCAAAGATTTTTGAATACAGCTGTTTGTTTTAGCAAAATAATTACTGCAGCAGTAAACTCTGGCAGAATTCAAAACTGCACCGCAGAATAGGCTTTGGCATTCACCCTGACTACATGCCATCATTAAACATGCTGCTCAATTAAATGTGATTGGAATTGCAAACTACTGGTGCATCTTCTACACAAATGGTATTTTTAAGCCTCAAGATTGTCAAAATCTGACGTGATTGTAATCAATTTCTTTTTACAGATTTTATGAAAGCATGGGGGGTGGGTTTGTCAGGTTTAAAAGAAGTTGGAGCAACTTTTGGGTGGAGTATTTAGATATCGTTCTATCAGTAAGTTATGTAGTTAAATGAAGTCATCATCAGATGTCTGTATGAACTATGCACCATATGTAGGGAGGTCCTTGCAGGTTGAGTTAGAATAAATACCTTTCAGTGGTTTTGTGCTCTCACTGTTACTGTAAATAGATGTATCAGAACTTTAGCATATTGCTAAATATACCTTGCCCGAACAATCACAGTGACAGTTACTCAAAGATCCTTTACAGTGAAAAGACTGGAACTTGTTATTAATATAATTTGGTGGTAGCACCACTTTAATCAATTTAACGCAATCAATTTCCAACCCTGATGACTGGTTTTTGCCTTCTATTACTAATGGTTCAATGTCGTGCAATAGAACAGATGTCTTGATAAACAGGCCATCATCACCAACTTCACGTTGCATCTATTCCTTGACTTTTAACATGTGTCCTGAATAAATTTTGAGATTAACCTTTTCTCCTTACTGAGGATTTGTTATGCATCTGACCCCATTGTGGAACAGATGCAGATGTGTCAGTCTGCCTCTCTCATGGTTTTCATTCAATCAGGTCAGAAAGCCTTATTGCCTCACATTTAGCAGGCTGTAGCATGAATATTTTATAAAGCCTGTCTCACCTACATCTGCTGTAATATACTCCAGATTTCATGGTTGTCACTTCATATGAGAAATTAATGCTGCATCCAAGGTTATATTCCCTGTTGACTCGTGTTTCTTCTGACATTAGTAGTGCTTGTGTTCTGTAAAATAATAGTTCTATGGAGAATAATTGTGGGCAAATCATGGTTGGGGTACCAGTTAGTGCAAAGCTATTACAGCGCCAGCAACCTGGATTTGAATCCGTACATTCTCCCTGTATTTATGTGGGTTTCTGCCAGGTGCTCCAATTTCCTCCCATGTTCCAAAGACGTACAGGATTAGAAGGTGAATTGGTCCAAGGATGGAACTGGGTGTCATGGGCCAAAAGGGCCTGCAACCGCACTGTATCTCTTTTTTTAAACAAAAATATACAAGTGATTGCACTGCTTGCAAGGTTGGCTCTCTTGTATGTCCCAGTACATTTGTGGCTGGGACAGGATGGCATTCCCATGGCGTTCTTCACTGCCATCTCCATTCAAATCACTGTTCTGTATGCCAGATCAGTTGCAAAACATTAGTGCCTCAACTTGATCCTTCCATCTCCTAGACCACACATACACTGATTTTCAAGTGTATAAATGTGTAAACTCTGCAGAATTCTGAAACTGTGGTAAATGGAGGATGACTGTAATAATGTTAAAATTCAGCTTTCCCCAATCTTGGATAAAATTTGTACCTCTCAATGGACTTAAACAACTGTGGGTTGAAGAGGCCAAGCTCTTGACTACCCCTGCAAGGGGATATTGGTAGCTTTCTCTTGAGTTGTTAAGTTACTGAATGGGCAACACTTTCTGCCTTTTCCTGAAAATACACAAGAATTGCACAGGAATATGCCATGAGAAGCATTTCCAGCTTTCCAAGAAGGACAAGAGCAATTCACACACCCCTATTATTCATCCTTAGGCTGTCTGCTGTTTATTCTTGCAGTTAGACAAGAAAGTCTGTAGATGCTGGGGTTGAGTGCATTACACAAACTTACTGGAGAAATTCAGCAGGTCTCACAGCATCAATAGGAAGATTGGTCCAAGGCTTTACTCCCTATGGATGCTATGACCCGAGTTTCTCCAGTTTGTGTAATGAACTGTTTCTTCTTGTGGTGCTCTGTTCTTTTTTTCCCTCTTCGAGCAGTGACGTTTTCTCCATTGTTTATAGACCCCACCTGCTTACATTGGTTTAATTTTACTTTATAATTAGTTACAGAAACTTTATAGTGTCATGTCTCTCCCTTTGTTTGCCATCTTCCCACCTACCACTTCTGTCCATCACGCTTTACTTCTTTCTGGTTCACCGATCGACGTGCTGCTCCACATACGGAAGTTTTGTTCCAAGATCTTTCAGGAAAATATTCCTTGAATTAAGTAAACTGGATAAATGGGAGCAGACATCGAGATGGAAATGTCAAGTTTTTAGCAGATTTTTGCTCTTTGCATAAAGTGGATTGCTAGTTTAATTTCTATAACTGAGTAAGTGGTGTTGCAAAGGCAGACCAATGAAAACTTGTGCATGACTGTTTGGTAGATACAGCTTGCTAACGAAGGAGGGGTGAAAACATCTGGTGGTTGGGTTGCTAGCTTGATGTCTCAAGATTCGGGGGAGTAGATTTAGGACAGAGATGAGGAAAATAGTTTTTCCCAGAGAGTAGTGAATGTTTGGAATTCTCTAACCAGGGAAGTGGTTGAGGCTGCCTCATTAAACCTATTTAAAATTCGGTTAGATCGATTTTTACATGATAGAGGAATTAGGGGGTATGGGGAGAAGGCAGGTAGGTGGAGTTAGGTCATAAATTAGATCAGCCATGATCGTATTGAATGGCGGAGCAGGCTCGATGGGCCATTTTTGGCCTACTCCTGTTCCTACTTCCTATGTTCCTATAAGGCAGTGTCGTGTCCTCTGTCATGGATTAAGCATCCTATTTTGCCATCCTGCATTGATACTTAAAACAATTCTGAGCTTTACTAATTTGCATTTAACTTCTGAAGAGAATAACATATTGTATCTAACCCACAGGGAAGCCTGGCAATGATCATTGAATTGCGGCCTCCAATGACCATAAGAAATAGAATCTTTCATTATTATAACCTACCAGTTATCTCCCAAAGTGCTTTAATGTGGGACCAATCGTTTGTAGTACAGTACTGTATTGTTAAATGGTTGAGATACCCAAGTGAGATTTAAGGCATTGCTTGTATTGCTGTATCTTTATGTTGAATGTCCTGATGGATTGTTAGATCTCCTTGAAAACACTGTTTCCTTGGATCAGAATCAGAAAAATCAAAATTAATAAATAATGTAGTTGTTACGTGCATTGAGATACCATGAAAAGCTTTTGTTCTGAATACTATCCAGTCCAGTCAAAACTAAAATGCAGGTGTGGTGTGAGTGTAAGATGTATTGTTATAAAGACCAAGCAGAAATAGAGAAACGTACAGCTGAAATAGTGCTATGCTATCATCTTTTACCAAGGGGTGGTCCATTTAAAAATCTGTTACCAACAAGAAAGATACTGTGCTTGAATCTGGAGCTTTGTTTTTAAGCTCATAGATCTTCTACCTGGCGGAGGAGGGGAGAAGAGAGGATGACAAGGGACCTGTAATAAGTTGGCAGCTTTTCTGACACTGCAGGAGGTATTGATAGAGGGAAATAGGTTGGTGCAATGGCATAAGCTGTGTGTAAAGTATGTATTATTGTACCTTTTTCATCCTTAAAGTGGAGAATTTTAATAAATGTATAGACTTGTCTTGCGTTTAGTCTGTTGTATTAGTAATGGAGAAAAATCTTTTTACAAAGGTGAACTTCTGAAATAAATTATGGAGATGGCACATGAGCAAGGGATTAACCAGTTAGCAGACAGGTGCTGTGGACTGAATGTTGTCCTGCTGTTGGGCATGAAGGGGTGAAATTTATTGCAGATGGCAATGCCAGGCCCTTCTCCTGATTTGAAAGAACAGAAAACAAAATTGAGTAGACTGTGTTACAGGCAGAACTACTGATAACAGGGCAGATTTTAAATGGGGGGGGTGGGTGGGGGGGATTGTTTTCTGCCATAGTCCTTATGATTTATGAGAGTTCTGGACCTATTATTAAATCTAGCAACTCAGCTTCTAATGGTTATTCATGGTTCTTTGATTGTAAATGGCTTCATTTTACTTTTATAAATATGTATTGAGGAAAATGATCCTAAATCCTAAATATTTCTGTTGACAAATTGAGCAAAAGCACCCCTTCCAGTACCACCTCCAGGGTGTACCATTTCTTTTCTGTGGCTTACTTGACTTTGTACTTAGAATTAAATTTTAGTCAATGATAGAATCAGATATGAAGCAAGGCCGAATGCTAGAGATGTGTCCATAATTAGTGTTTTTTAAAAAATTTTATCATTATCTGTTCCTTTCCATTGCTGCATTTGGGCTGTGGTTGTGAGTTGCTTGCTTCCACAGGTACCCCTTGTCCAGAGGGTTGCAGAGCATGAAGATGGTACTTGGAGCTCTGGATCCTGTAATAATTGGGATTTACTTGGTATTCTTCATTACTTTAAATGAGATAACGAATAACCCAGTTGATTGAACTCTATTACCTTATGGGATTTCTGTAGTTATCACTGATTTTAAAAACCAGTACTTGGAGAGAAGTTTTGTACCGAGCTGAACTGCATTACCATATATATTTGGAAAAAATGCCATTTTAAAGCTCCACTTCTTTTCCTAAAGGACTGGCAAGTGTGTAAGTGAGCTAATGTTGCAGGCCATGTTTATTTCTAATGTGACCTTCCATCATTTACGCTTTGCCCAATCATTGATAGCAAAGCAACTCTAAATAGCATAACTAATTCATGCTGCCAACAAGGTGGTGCCTGAGATGCCTTTGTATATTTTTATACTGGCTTTTAGCAGATGGAGAGAAATCATGAGCATTGCCCAGAAGAGGGAATTAAGCTGAGAAAATGCCCTAGGACTACCTGACTTTATGCCACAATGCCATATCTGGATATATGGATTTCTCAAATACTTAGTAAAATTCTCACAGTCCAGAACTCCTAGTGTTATAGAGTTTGTTACAAAGTAAGTAAATTTGGAAGTTGCTATGAAGACTAATTTTCTGTAGCATTGCATTCAGCAAAACCATTTAATTGCAGTGATACTTTAGCCCCTTTTCCACTGGCACCCTGACCCAGGAATTAACTGGGAATTTACTGGGACAGGGTCCAGTGAGAAAAAAAAACACTGTCTAAACTCTGGAGTTGAATGACGTCATTTCACCCCAGGGATTAACCACCTCGACCCCTACTCCTATCCGTGGTGTTCACAAATGCTAGTGTTCTGATAAATCCAGTGGAAAAGGACAGCAGAAAGTTGAAGGTAGAACACTCCGATCCACAGGGATGAGTTGTGTTCAGTGGAAAAGCAATTGGTGTCCCAGTTAAGGGTGGCCGAGTGGAAACGTCATGAAGGGTCCCGGGACACTGAACAACCAATTAACTGGGATGCTACTGGAATGTGTTGCAAATTGATCCAAGTGTGAGCTGATTATATTGCAGAAACAAGAGTCCCTTTTCCACTGGAACCTTGACTTGGGAGTTAAAGGGGAATTAACCAGTTAAGAGTCCAATGGAAAAGGAAATCAATCAGCATGCTGGCATCAAATGCTGTCAAATCACACCAGGGATTAATGACCTCTACCCCTACTCATATCCCCTGTGTCAGCTGATGCCAGTGGATAAAGGACATATTCCATTTCCATTCCATTCCAATCCCTGGGGATGAGTTGTGTTCAGTTGAAAAGTGGTGTCCTGGTTAACGGTGGCCAGTGGAAACAGCACAAATGACTTCCTAACCCAGGAGACTGCCAATTAACTGGGTTGCCAGGGATTCTTGACAAATGTACTTGGTAAGCATCTGTGTATCTCCTTAACCAATTCGTTTGTAGGGTTATAATATTTAACAGTACACAGCAAGAAAGGAATGGAAGTGCAAATTCAATGGCAAATCTGATGGATAGTAAGAATAAATTTGATCAAGAGTTCTCAATCAGTTTACTTTATCCAACAATTAAAGCCTTTCCTGTCATTTGTTTTGTTTCCAGAGAAGTCCTAAAGCACTGCCAATTCAGGTTTGATTAAATGTGCGTGGACCTCTAAAGGCATCAAGGCAGATTGCATCACTTCAGACCAGCCCTGATTGTGTCAAGTCTGATTTGTATCTACCAGGACATTAGAGTGATTTCATGCCATTTATTGAAAGTCAAAGCTAACAATGGAACAAAGAATCTTGGAGAACTAAAGACATGGGTCATTGATCTTGTGACAAGTTTAAATTCAAATGCCAATAGTGTAGAACGCTACGTGGTTAGAGGCAGGGGCAAGGTAACCTTGGGGATAAACAAATAATTTTCCAAGTACATCCTCATCCTGTTAACACATTTGTTTTAAGAAATGAATAGCAGCTAATCAGAATGTTGGTGATTGAGGTAGAATTGCAGGCTTTGAGATACATTTTCATTTTTACATTCAGCTAGATGGTTTGTGACATAAACTAGTGGAACTCTTGTGTTTTGAAAAGCAAACCTATTTCTGCAATTATCTTGAGAGCAGAGACTTCCCATTTTTGTCCATTGGGCATCAATCAATATTTGTGTCTGTGTATTTCAATAGACTCTTGCACTCTAAACCTGGGTCTAGCATTCAGCCTGACCGAGGGCCTGGCCCACTCATAATTTGCCGAAGAGAATTTATGTTGACTGCTTTTAACCATGTTCTTAGTGACTGCTGCTTTCCTGCCAACAATACCTTTAAATTCACAGCTTTGAACAAACAATGCTTGTATTTATGAAGCAAAGATTATTGAAAGGGTTAACAACAAATAAATTGAGCCACAGGAGGAACTATTGGGAGGGATGAGGAACAGCTCAGTCATTTGTACAACATCTAAGATGGACTTTGAAGGAAGAAAATAGAGAAGTGAAAGGATTAAGCAAGGAAGCAGAATTTGGCCTCTCTTCACTCAGCTATTGATTTTTTTTCTTGGGTTGATCTAAATTTTCAATTTGCCTTGTAACGAGATGAATCATATAATGTAACATTACAATAAAGTAATGCATTGTTCTGCTCATGTATTTAGAATTATTTTAGTAACTTTTTTAATGACATTATTTCTCTTTTAATACCAAACCCAGAAATTAATTGAATTTTAATGATGTTGAATGTCTATTTTAAGATGGCCATCCTATTTTCCATCTACAAGGTAGATTATGTTATTTAATTTTTTTTTAAATTTAGAGATATAACACTGCCAATGAGTCAGTGATACCCAAATAAATCCATATGACCAATTAACGTACACATCTTGTACTTCTTTGGAATATGAGAGGAAACCAGAGCACCTGGAGGAAATCCATGCTGGCATGGGAGAACGTACACACTTCATACAGACAACGCCAGATATACTCCCATCCTAATTGGGTTTGGAGCCAAAAGTCAGTTCCAAATTGTCCTTCTCCTGTGACAGGAACTAAATTGTGGCAGAAACCATGTGCAGCTTTTGCACTTGTACCAAAGTTAAACAGGAAAAAGTCATTTGAAATGCTTCCAATTTAATGGCAGCTTGTCCAAATAATTGTAGCAGAATGTCAACCATTATGAACTCCAGGCTTTTTATGGGGAAGGAAATTATTGTGGGAATGTGGCAAGTTGGTGTGGGATGTCAGGCTGAAGGTTGGCTGAATTACTTTTATTTGGCTTGGCTTCGCGGATGAAGATTTATGAAGGGGTAACGTCCACGTCAGCTGCAGGCTCGTTTGTGGCTGACAAGTCCGATGCGGGACAGGCAGACACGGTTGCAGCGGTTGCAAGGGAAAATTGGTTGTTTGGGGTTGGGTGTTGGGTTTTTCCTCCTTTGTCTTTTGTCAGTGAGGTGGGTTCTGTGGTCTTCTTCAAAGGAGGTTGCTGCCCGCCGAACTGTGAGGCGCCAAGATGCACGGTTTGAGGCGAGATCAGCCCACTGGCGGTGGTCAATTATGTAAAATAGCATAATAGTAAAGTAGAAATGCAGAAAGCTCAACAGTGGTGGATCTAGTCACACCTTTCCAATGTAGCAGAATAATTACTGTAAATTAGATTAGTTACCAGCAGGAAAACTAACCATCTTTTTCTGTTGATCTGTCTTGGCAGGTTGCAGATGCACATGTTAAATGGCGCATTGTTGGCATTGCTGTTTCCTGTTGTTAATACTAGGCTGGTGAGTATATTGTTTCATATCTGCTGCTGGTGACTGGCTGAACCTTTTTGAGCCCCTCCTTAGAACCACTGTGTAAATCTACTTTGCACTCTATGGCCAGTGGTCTTTCTGTAGCTTAGTTAACAATAGTAAAGTCTTGTATCACTGACATTTTAAATTGCAGGTATGTGTACAATTATGCATGCATGCTTACTCATTTGAAACATCTTAAATCCTTTTAAACTATTTATTTATTTTGCATAATCTAACCGCATCAGAAAGAGTTCATTCAATATCCCCTAATTGAAAGTCTAGCATTTATGATTTTTGATAGAGTAGAATTTTAGGAAAGACCCTGGAGTTTTGTCTGACTCCTTATGAATTGTACTGGGGAAAGGCAGTTAGAGTATCTTGTTTATTTACTTTAGTTATGGGCTCGAATCTTTGGACATGGAGCTTGAGCCTGCAACTTTCTGATTTGGAGACAAAAAGACATGACAACAAGTATTAAAACTTTCTATTCACCTTGTAACTGGTCAGATCTTGTGTAATGTAACATTGCAATAAGGTAAATGCAATGTTCTTGCAAATTAGGTAATAACATTCTTAGTTTCATTCATTTTGATGTTACTATTCCTTGGTTAATTCTGAACCCAGCAAATTGAGAAATTTCTCTCATTAAAATACATGTATTTCAAACAATGTCCATTTGTTGTTGAAAAGAATCTTCTCCAAAATATTTAAACCCATTGACTTTCAACTTGCTGTCTCCGTTGTGGTTTTTGCAAGAATGATGTCATTGTGTTGACAAAGAAAGCTTGTGGCACTTGACAGTTAGTGGAGTGTCCACAGCCCAGTGGCACTATAGTGTTTTTGAATACCCACTCAAAGGGGTTTGCTGATACTGTCATGCTACAGATCTTATTAACGTTCTTTCAGGACGAGGTTGAAAGTATTCTCCACAGATGCTCTAATCCTGAGTGTTTGTTTTCTCCTCATACCCAATATTAACTCTTAACGTGCATCGATCGCATTTGCTATGATTTTAAAATATGGTGTTGCAGAAATTTGAGGCTTGAAATAATTAATTCAAACTATCTATGCATGCACTTAATATCCTTTGATTCTGTGACCATTTGATTAATGATTCTTCCCCTTGTAATAAATTGAGTTCTCAAAAACAATGTTCAAAACTTATTTCCTATCAGCTTTACATAAATAATTATTTTAAAATATGATCATTTGTGTATATAAAGTTCACTGTGGAATTAATTATTATTAATAACCTAAGTCATGGATTTCTCAAACACTGGGTCGCTGTACTCACCTGATCTGCGGAGATGTTTCTGCCCCTTATTTCAGGCATTGAGTAGAGGAATATGAGCCATTTATCCTTTTTTGAATATTTTATTTATAATTTTTAACCATGCATACATTCAAATATATTTCAAAATACAGATGTAATAATAAATTGAGTGTCAGATATGTGATGATACCCCAACACCTCCCTCCCCCAACCTTCCTACAGACCCAAGAAAAGATAAAGGAAACAAAGTACATAATTAAGTGGTAGAACAGAAGAAAAGAAAGGAAGAAAGGAATAAAAATGAGAATAAACTGCAGAAAGTGTTAAAATCCATATCTATTTAATCTTTAATGGAATTCCACACAGGTCTTAGAGGCTAAGAAGAACATCTAGAAATCTTAAAAAAAATCTAAAAATTAATTTTTTTTGTAGCTACAGATGTATGTGTGTATATTTTTTTTTCCTTAAATTATATGTAATTTTCTCGAGGGGAACACAATTGTGCATTTCCCCACTCCATCGTTCCAAACTCAGGTGTGAATCAGATTTCCAAGCAACTGCAATACATTTTCTGACCACTGCTAATGCAATTTTAATGAATTCTATATGGTATTTAGCTAATTTAAATTTGGGTCTTATCCCTATAATGTTACCTAATAAAAATAATGGATTTTGTGGACTACCAGGCAGTAATGATCCCTGCCCTTCATTTCAGAGTCAAATATGAACTAAGCATTGGAGAGAGATCATGAATGCCGTTTTGGGAGGATTTTCCAAAACTGTGGCAGGATAAATGAACCAAGGTTGATATCCTCTCCCAACCTATATCTCCTGGTCTAAGACCCTGATTGCATTCAATTGGCCTCGATAGGGTTGCCACATAATTCTCATACCTGGCACCATTACCTTTGGGCAATTGCTGTAACCAGGAGGAGAGAATAAATGGTATAAAAATATTCTCCTTAGGAAATATGTTATGTCCTCACTGACTCCTGGGAATCTCTGGACCAAAGCCCTTAAGAAAAATGGAGAAGAAACAGTCGGTTGTCCCTGAGGACCAATAATCCAAATGTTAATGCATGCCAAAGCTTAATGAAGACCAGCATCCATCCTGTCCAATCACTCATCCTCCTTAAGCACCTCCTGCCCCTGTTTGCGGGTCCCATATTAGCCTTATTAGTTACCTAATGGAGCCCATGGAACTGGAATGTAAGCAAGTCATCCTCAACCATGATGTGCACTCATCCCTTGGGCCAGTTGCTTAATTCTTTTATATTCATTGTGACTTTCTGTATGAAAATCATTCTACTGGCATTCATAGTTACACTTACACCACAACACAGTAATAAGGCCAGTCTTTTTTTTTCCAAGAATCAGCCCCATGATGCAGTTGCATTATGTCCCAACAACCCCACTTGAAAAGCATCGTAGGAGTACCTGGCTGAGTACTGAAAACCTATGATGACCAACTTGCCAATGTATTCATGGATATTTTCAACATCTCACTCTGGCAGGGTGTGGTTTGAAATACCTGTTTCAAACAGGCCTCAATCATTCCAGTGCCCAAGAAGAGTGAGGCCACCTGCCTAAACAACTACCGACCAGTGACGCTCACATCCACAGTGATGGTCTGTTGTGAGAGGCTGATATTGAAGCATATCAGCTCCTGTCTGAGTAGCAACGGATCCATGGTGGATCCCATCTCACTGGCTCTACACAGAGCTTTGGAACAACTGAACAGCAAAGAAGAATACATCAGGATGCTTTTTATTGACTATGGTTTGGAATTCAGCACCATCTACCCCTCAATCAGCAAACTCTTAAGATCTAACTGGATCCTGGATTTACTCACCTTTAGACCACAATCAATGAGGATTGGTAAGAACATCCCCTCCACAATGTCCATCAGTTCTTAATCCCCTGCTCTACTTGCTATATGGCTCAGTATGACAACAACACTATCTACAAGTTTGCTGACAATACCACAGTAGTGGGTTTTGTAAAATTGGGTGGTGACTCAACATAGAAGAAGGAGTTTGAACACTTGACTAAATGATGTACTATCAACAACTCACATTCAATGTCACCAAAACCAAGAAGCTGATTGTGGACTTTAGGAAGGGAAAAGCAGAGGTGGACAATCCAGTGATCATTGGGGGATCAGAGGTGGCGAGGAGTCAGGACTCACTATCTCGGAGGATCTTTCCTGCACCCAACACACAAACATTATCATGAAGAAAGCATGTCAACACTCTACTTCCTCAGAAGTTTGCTGAGGTTTGGCATGACATTGGAAATCTTGACAAAATACTACAGATGTATACTTGTTTGGGGGCACCAATATTCACTGTCTCCTCCTCATCATTGATGGAGTGAAGAATTCACTGATCATCAATGCAGGCGCATCCCAAGGATACATGCTCCTTATACATGACCGTGGCCAGGCACAATTTCAGTGCCATCTACAAGTTTGCCAATGACATTACAGTTGTCGGCAGAATTACCAGTGGCAATAAGGAAGCGGACAGGAGGGAGGTAGATCAGTTCATTGGTAGTGTAATGTCAACAACCTTGCGCTCAACATCAGCAAAACCAAGGAGATTATTGTGGACTTCAGGAGGAAGTCAGGGGAACATGACCCAGTCCTCATCGAGGGCTCAGTGGTGGAGAGGGTCAGCATTCCAAGGATCTGTTCTGGAGGCTCCATGTTGATGCAATCACGAAGGCTCGCCAGCAGCTGTATTTTGTGGGGTATCTGAGGAGATTCAGTATGTCAGTGAAGACTCTTATAAACTTCTGCAGGTGTTCTGTGGAAAGCATTCTTTCTGGTTGCATCGCTGCCTGGTATGGGGGCACCAACTCTTAGGTCCAGAAGGTTGTTAACTCAGCCTGTGACCTCACAGGCACAAGACGTCACTCCATCGAGGACCTCTACATGAGGCAGTGTCTTAAAAAAGCAGCCTCTATCCTCAAAGACCCCATCACCCAGGCCAGGTCCTCTTCACTGCTACCATTGGGGGGAAAAAGGTATAGGAGCCTAAAGCACTCAGCAGCACAAGGGCAGCTTCTTCCCTACTGCCATCAGATTCTTGAATAATCAATGAACCGAAGACGCTGCCTTTTCATGCACCAGTATTGTTATTATTTATTTTTAAAGTAATGTCACAAGATAGTTATAATATGGATGTTTGCACTACAATGCTGCCACAAAACACCAAATTTCATGGATGATAAATCTTTATTCTGATTCTGATGCCTCTGAGTGGAAAGCCCTGCAAAAGGGAGAGGACACAGCCCAGTATATCACAGGGAAAACTCTCACCATCAAATAAATCTACAGGGAACGTTGCCATTAGAGAGCAGCAGCAATCATCAAGGATGGACCATCCAGGACATGCTCTGTTCTCGCTGCTGCCATCAGGAGAGAGGTAGAGGGGCCAGAAGACTCGTAACACCATGTTCAGGAACATTTACTTCCCCTCCACCATCAGACTCCTCTACAATAGACTTAATCAGAGACTCATTTAAGGAGTCTAACTTTACTCATTATTTAATAATGAATAGTTTTTTTTCTTCCATAGTGTACAGTCAATTTGCTTACATTTCTTTTTGTTTACATTTGTTTTGGAGATACATTTTTTATTGAATACAACTTTTTACACTACCAATACATAAAAATTCTGCCTCGCCTACAGGAAGAAGAATCTAGGAGTTGTATATGATATCATGTATGTACTATGGCAATAAATTTGAACTTTGAGGAAGTGATTGAAGAAATGCTTTTATGGAGACTGTTGTCTACACAAAGCCTGGTGATCTGCCTTGAAGTGTTTCTGGAATTAGCTAGAAGCTAGGTGGGATCTGCTTATATTTGGTTCGTGTGGGGTGAGGGGATGGAGGGTGGTGAATAAAATTCCAACTGACTTCATTTTGTTACATTTCTAAGCTCCTAACTTTTTATTCCTTGAAGGAGGGCTCAGGCCTGAAACATTGGTTATATATCTTTGCCTCCTATGGACACTGAGTTCCTCCAGCATTTCTTGAGTGTTTTACTATAATCACAGCATCTGCAGACTTTCGTGTTTCCCTCCTAACTTTTTAAACCTAGCATTCAGTTTGTTTCCATCAATTTTTCATTTTCATGGTTCACCAGCTTGAATATCTTTTTTGTATTCGGTGGTGGCTACCTCTTTCTCTGAGAGAAAAAGCAAAGCTTTCATTTGAATTTGACAGTACACCAGCATTCAAGTACTGAGTCTAGCTGAAGTTCAGCTTTTTGGCACATTGATAAAGTTTACACTCACCCTTTAGCTGGACGCGGTGTTAATTTGCCTTGTATAACTTCGCTGTATTGACCCCTTGATGTAGCAACATATTTGCTGTCATGGTGACCTGCATGTGGGATTAAACTAAAACGTGACTGAGCCCATTTATAAACCGTTCAGTTAATGAACTGCCAAATCATGTAGTGCTACGTTCCCCTCTGCCCTCCCCAACACATGCACAGTCTGGAAATACAAGCAGTCCCTGGGATGAAAATGACCGATTTACAAACAACCTGTAGTTACGAGCCAACAAGCCGGCCAGAAGGAGAATGAAGTTTACTTCTGGTTCGAGCGGAGCTCGCTTTCTATTGATTGTCGATTGTCAGCCAGCCAGTGACGCGCATCCGCTGTCAGGCCATGCCACATGCGGCCTGGGCAAAGCAGCGGGGGGGGGGGGGGTGGAGCTGCTCAGTGATGGGAGAGAGGGAGCGGGAGAAGAAGCAACGTGCGTCATTGCGATGCCTCATGTTCCGTCCCCTCAGCCCCGCAAAATGGCAGCCCATCCTTAAGAGGAAGGGGGAGTGAGGAGGGAGGAAGCAAAGGAGCCGGGCGTGGATTGGAAGGAGCGAAGACGCGGGAGGGCCATGCGGGGGGTTGGGAGTGCTGCCATTGCCCAGAATCACGAGAGAGTAGCATACTGCATATCTCAAGCATGGGAACAGATTCAGCATTTAAAATTGCAAGTATCTGTACTGCAGCCATCTCTACATTATCTTCTACTGTAAGTGTTAACTTTTAATCATGATCTTGTGATGTATGTAGATACTTTTATTATTATGCACAGTCCTGTATTATTATTTATTATGTACTGCATTATTATGTTTAAGATGTTTTAATGTTTTAAGAAGTGTTTTATGTGCATATAAAGGTAAAATGTATATTATATATACTTAGATAAGCATTTAACTAGCTGACACTAAATAAGGATCATATCTACCTGTTCTGACTTGCATACAAATTTGAATTAAAGACAGACCTAGGTAACAGAACTCGTTTTTAATCCAAGGATTGCCTGTATTACATTTTTGTACCTGAGCTGAGCCAATTAGAGAGACAATATGTCAAATCATCTTCCAAAAAAATGTGGATTATGAAATGAATGAGGGCTGAATTTGGCGGAGCTTGATGCCGCTCTTCTCCCACCACAGTTAACTCTCCAGATTGATAGCCGCTGCTGAAATAAAATGTATGTGTGATGGTCATTGGAATGTGAGAAGTATTTAGAAAACTGCACCCTTAGTGCTATTTCAGAAGAGATGATTAAAACCAGGGTTTACGTTAACCATATAACCATTTACGGAGCGGAAACAGGCCATGTTGGCTTTTCGAGTCTGCACCGGTTCACTGATTTTGTGCGCCATCTTCAGGCATTGGTCCTGGTAGATCTTCATCAAAATTCAATTATCATGTTATAAAGTGCAATATTACACAAAATTCACTTCATTCAGACATAAAACAGAGATACATTAGCAGAAAGTTAAATGAAGTGCTTCTTCCAGTCAAAAGAGAATTCCCTGAGACCCTGAAGCTTTGTTATGGATCTTCCTGCCATTCGTCTCCCACGCACATCCCTTTTCCAGAAAAGGCAGTGCTTCAGGTTGATCATGGTTTTGGCTGTAGGTTCGAGGGTCTCAAACAAGCCAACCCTACATTAGACTGTTGATGTATCAGAGCCTTGATGCTAAAACATTTCCTGGGCAGACCATTGGATTGATGTGATTGCTTCCTTTTAATACTTACTAAATAAAGCATCATGACTGAAATGAGGCACAATTATTTTCATGATCTGGCCATCACTGGAAAGTGGTATTTATTGCACATCACTAATTGCCCATGGTAATGGAAATCTACTGCCTTGAACCACTGAGGTCCTGCTAATGAAGGTACCTCGTGCTGATGTATAGGGAATTCCAGAATTTACTCATTGGTAAAATAACAATGATGTACAGGTATTCCCCAACTTATGACCTACTCGACTTGTGTCCAGCTGCACATATGAGTGAATTTTTTAAAAATATAAAATTTATGCTGCTTATGTTGTATTTGACAAACTATTACAGGGATACGAGGCACGTAGGGGCCAAAATATGTGTGCCTTCCTTGTTATTAGGCATCTGGGTGCATATTGGAGTTGGGTTGGTCATGAATTCGATATCTTCAGGGCACTTAATTCTCCCACATGCGCCAACCCAATTCCGACACGTGAAGCCACTGTGCATGCACCAACCAAAGACTAACGCATGCGCACAGGAATCAAGATGGCCGTGCCCAGCCTATGGACTCCCAGATGTCTAATAACAATGTAAGAATGCATATTTTGGCTCTTAAGTGCCCTATATTCCCCCCCCTCCCCCATTTATAGTTTGTCAAATACAACAAAAATCTATGATGAAAGAAAGATTTGATTTAAAAATTTGCTTTAAGACTTTGGTACTCCACACATGTGGGTAAAATTCCGACTTGCGTCCATTCCAACTACAACCGATCCTTGAGTCCCAATTACAGTCGAAAGCCAAGGACTACCTGTAATTCTAAGTTAGGATGGTGTGCGAATGAACTTGCCTTGAAGACCTTTATTATCTTGGTGCTAGTGACTGAGAGTCTGGAAGACATTGCTGGAGTAGTTTAGGCATGTAATTGCAGTGCATTTTCTGGGTTGCACACCCTGAAGCTATTATGTAGGGATTGTAATAATGGGAAGGGTGTCAATCAAGCTGACTGTTTTGTTGTGGATGGTATTAAACTGCTTGAGAAAAGTTGGAGCTTACTTAACCTGGAAAATAACAATTCCTTCACATGTAGTGAAGAAGGGCTCTGACCTGCTCTTGTGGCCACAGTATTTATGTGACTGGTCTGGTCAGTGGTGAGTCTGAGTCATTAATGACAAGGGGTCTTGGGTTATAATAAGTCCACTGAATGCCATGGATTGTTAGACCTTTGCTAAAGATGGTTATTGCCTAGAATTATGATGCAAGTGTTACTCATGGCCTGAGCATTGTCTAGGTCTTGCCACAAGTAGGTATGGACTGTTTTCCTTGGCTCTAAGGGTGTGATTGGAATTAAATATTATGCAGCCATCACTGTGCGTCTATACTTCTGATCTTGTGATGGAAGAAAAGGTTATTGATAAAGTAGCTAAAGTTGGTTCAGTCTAGGACAGTGGTCCTCAACCTTTTTCTTTCCACTCACATACCACTTTAAGTAATCCCTATGCCATGGGTGCTCTGTGATTAGTAAGGAATTGCTTAAGATGGTATGTGAGTGGGAAGGGAAGGTTGAGAATCGCTGCTCTAACTCAATTGTTATTGAAATATTTTGCTTGAGAAAAATTGTCATTGGCCCATTTCCTTTGGAGTTAGGAAACCGTGCACATAATGAGTCAATTAGGTACAATTAAAATAGTGGTTTTTCAAACTTTTTCTTATCATCCACATACCACCTTAAGCAATCCCTAACTAATCACAGAGCACCCATGGCATAGGGATTACTTAAAGTGGTATGTGAGTGGAAAGAAAAAGGTTGAGAATCACTGGTCTAGGACATTGCCTCAGTGAACTCCTGTAATTGGACTGGATTGATTGATTTCCATTTGCAACAACCATGTTCCTCTGAACGAGGTATGTCATCAAAGAGTATTTTTTCCTTGATAGACATTGGCTTCACTTTTATAGATCTTCCTTTGCCATACTTGGTTAAATGCTGCCTTGATGTTGAGGACAGACATTCTTGCCTGGCTTCTGGAATTTAGTTTTTTTGATCCAGGCTGTGATAAGGTCTGGAGCTGAGTTTTCCTGGTGATTCCCAAACAGGGCATTTGTTCTGAAAGCTTTGGAGCTGATTTCATGAAAACTTAATATAAAATCGGAACTATTTGCAGAGGTAGTGGAGGTCCAGCATTTACACAATGGCCATATTTGAATGTTTTACTGGCAGCCTAATGATTACAGAACTAGAGACATTGTAAAATAATCTCTCAGCAAAATGCCCCCTGAATCCTACTATTGTTCAGACATAGAAATCTAATCAAGATTTGAATTGTGATGTGCAATGTTATTACCTCCTGTCCAGAATGTAAGCCATTCAACTGTATTAAAGCTATTGTATTAAAACAAATGAATTGCACCTGTTCAATTAGCTGGCTTTCCACTGCCTCTCAAAGGGAAGGAAGGCTGGATTTGCCAACAAACCGCAACTTCTGTAGATGAATAAAAATAAATGCTGCAAGTTTCACTTCCAGTGCCTCTCTGTTCCGTTCCAGCAGCTTTCCTCTTTTCAGAGTTGGGCTTCCAGCTTCTTGCTGGTGATTATTTCCCGGGTGAATAGATTGTACAGCAAACATTGACAATGCTGGAGTAAAACATGAACGTCTGCAGACCCCTTGATTGAAGTAAAACACAATAATGGAGAAACTCAGCAGGTCAAACAGTGTCCTTTATATAGGAAAGATAAGATACAGAACCAACATTTAGGGCTTGAGTCCTTCATCAAGGTTCATGGCAGAGCTAAATTAGAACAAAATCTGTCCCACCAAGACAACTGGTAAAAAGTACTGGAATTGGGATTAAAATGCAGAGAGAAGTTTTGGCAGCCACATTTCACTATTTGCTGCTTTAAATTTACTTCCACTTGCACCATTTTGCTCAATATACAGAAGGTCTAGTTTAGGGTTAGTGATTGGATTTGCCAATGCATTCTTCTTGTGATTCCACTATGGATTATTTTGTGTCCAAGAATTTCAAATTGAGGATTGCACATTTTAAATTATTCTTGGATAACTAGGTCAAAATAACAGAGATTTAACTTTCTGGAATGCTACCCAACTTTTCAAACAATCGGTTTCTGGCATATTTTAAACCCAGAAAGTTGGGGAGTAAATTTCCAAATAATAATGATAATAATGAGTTTATTATCATTTACAGTGAACATATGTAGCAAATTTCGTACTGCTGATGAACGGGTACTGTGATTGGAAAAAAGATCAATTGTATTAAAGCTGTTGCATATTAAAACATATGAATGCAGGTTTTCAAAAAGTCAACTTAAAAAAAAACCAATGATGTATTAAATGCTTAATTGAATTTACACAAACTATTCCGTTATCCTAGTGCAAAAAACTGTATATTATCTACATATTATGTGACAGAGTATATAGATATGTTTATGGGAAATAAATTGGGAAAGGTTTGTTAGAGTAAGTCACATGCATACACTTTAAAACAAATCTTGTTTGTCTGGAGACTTGGTGGCTTCTCACACCTCTTTGCAAGAGTTTGGAAGAGTGTGCAAGAGAGGTCATTAATGGATTATTGTTTTCCAAGGCAACAGATGAAAGAGCAGGTCAGCTATTGTCTGCAGGAGATTTGCTGTTGTAAAAGGGTCATGTGGTTTTGCAATCAGGGAGAGTCAAACAGGCTTTCTCTTGGTCTCTGTGAGAGAGGAGAGGTATCATGACAGTGTTTCAACTAGAAAGAACAGCTGAAACTTAACCAGGACAAGCTGTCAAGAAGTCCCAGTGTGGAAGATGGCCTAGTCACAGCCCTCGTGGCTCATGCAAGAGGAAAGGACTGGCTGACCCATGTTTCACATGGAATAAGTGAAACAAAAAGGAACTCTGTGTTGACATGAAAGAAAGAGGTTATTATCTGGAGAACCCTGACAGGGCAAGTTTCGTCAGCAAGACACTGAGGTGATTGATAGAAGTATATCAGTTGTGGATGTCCTGGAACAACACGTCTCTCTCTGAAAACCAACAAGAAACTTCCTGAGCGGTAACCATTTACCTTTCAAGCACCAAAGCCTGGTGAACTTTATACCTGTTAAATTCTGTGCACAGTATAAGAAATGCCTACAACCAGTGAACTTGGAGGACTGATTAGTGAGATTGGATTGTGAACCAAAGAACTTTTCTGAACTTACACACACATTACATACACATGTGCTTAGAATTAGAAGGGGGTTAAGTTAATAATAGATAAGTTTGATTCTGTTTTCATGTTTAAAGATAATTAAAAGCAACTTTTGTTTAAGTAACCATTTGTCTTTCTGAATATCTACTGCTGCTGGGGTTATGGGTCCTCTGGGCTCGTAACAATAAGTGTAATACTCGTTAAACAAGAAAGTGTGCAGATGCTCGGGTTGAGTGCAGTCCACCAATGTGCTGTAGAAATTCTTGGCCCTCTCCCCTTCACTTCTCAGTTTTTTTTTCTCTCGTCTACCCTCCCACCTGCATGACCTCTTACCTGTTAGCCTGTGCTCCTGCTCCTTCCTTCCTTCCTCCCTCTCCCTACACATTCTCCTTAAACCTGATGAACAACTTGGCCCAAAACATTGCTTCCCCTTTACTTCCTGTGGATGCTGCATGACCTGCTGAGTTTCTCCAGTATATTTGTGTAATGCTCGTAAAATAATGAATTCTCTCAGTTCAATAGTGGTTGTGCTATTGAATGAGTCATGTGATTTGATGTTGCTTGTTATAATTTATAAAATCACTGGACAATGTGAGGAAGGAAAAGTCCGTAATCATGTGGAAAGCCACCCAATGTTATCTGTTAAAGTTTGAGCATTTCTCGTTTCAAATTCATGTAGATGTGCTGTTGCCTGATAGATCACCTGCCTCGGGCATTCTGTTCACCATGAGAAGGGAAGAGCAGGGCTAGGATACTACTGCCAGCTCCAGATTGCACCCTTGCTGAAAATGGCACCTCCTCGCCAAGGGAAAAACGAATGGAAAATGGTCTTATTTTACGTTTAAGCAGTTGGATGAGAATTTTTTTTGAGGTTTTCCCCATCTCTGATTTATTGAAGATGATAGCTGATGCTCTTGTGCATAGACTAACGTGGGAGCTTTCAAAGTGTGCAGTGAGGCTGCATGGATCGATGACCCATACTGGCGTGAACCTTAGCTGTTTTAGGAAGGTGGTGAATGGAAAATACTGGCTTTGTGATGGAAACTTGTTGCTTTCCTATATGCAAAGCTCTGATATTATGTCTCTGGCATTCAGTCAAAGCTAATTGTAAAGGGATGCTACAGTTTCAACAGTGCAGATAACTTGAATGAACTGTATTTTGATATTTTCTTAGTTTGAAAGAATAAATTTTGTTGGTATTACATGTTTGCCTTCCACAATATTGGGATCAAAGTGACCGAGAAGGTCCTTTAAAGCACCAATTCTCAACGGAGAATGTAGCACTTTAAGTGGAGCATGGACTGAAATCATATTTCTTTTTAGTATAGTTGGTAGGAGAGAAGTACAGAAGAAACCAACTAAACTTGACTACTTCACAGGGGAGAGGACCCATAAACTTTGAGCAAAGTCCTTAGGGAGTTGTAACTAAAACAAAGGTTAAGAATAGCTGCTTTAACAAACTGCGAGTTCCATTTCTGTTCAAGGACCCAATGCTCAATTGACATTAGAATACCTTGGAGCACTTTTGGAAGATCATTGCCTTATCTTAAGTGGCCCTTGACCAAGGCCTGCTGTAGATTGTCCTGTTGATTGTTCCCGAGCCACTTATTGAACCCTAGTGTGCAGTATGATTTCTGTGTTTAGTAATAAACAGGGAACAGCTGACAAATTAGTTCCATGACTGCAAAGTTTTGGGTTGTCATTGCAAACAAAAGAAAAATTACACTAGGCAATGAATATTTTGCTTCTTGAACTCTTTTGGGCGTATTTTGAATTTTGGGCTTCTGATCATGAAAAATCATAAAATTTTCCTATCACGTACTGTTCTCTAAGATATAACCTATTTAAAAAAAAAAATTCTTGTCATATTTTAAGTTTACTAGCATATTGTGCACAAAGCAAGCTGTTGTGGACAGTCCAAGCATGCAGTCAGTGCAGATGCTATACAAATGTTGTCTTAGGCCTGGGCATCCGTTGTCAGGATAGATGCAGTCAGGCTGTTGAGAATTTTCTTGGCAACTACAGGGCACCAAACTACATCCAGCTAATTAACAACGTGCTTCAAACAGACAAATCCATGAAGTGCAACAAGTCGTTGAAAATTCATTTTCTGCATTTGCACTTGGATGTCTTCCCTGCTGATCTTGGTGCAGTCAGTGACGAACATGGTGAAGCAGTATCAAGGCAACTGGATTCCATCAATGCTGGCCAACTGTTGTTGGAGGCATCAGATGCTGAGTACAAGCGAAAATCAGTGGCAAAAAACTTTTAGGTCAGTTGAATCAATGCAATGTGTCAACATCATTATGTGATTAAACATGCCAAATTCAATAAAAGTTATTAAATGTTTCTCCAACTTACTATGTAATACACCAAATCTGAAATGATCTTTGTGTTGAAGTTGTCTATCACTATTCACCATTAAAAATTTTTTTTTTTTTTTTTCCAGGAAGCAAACTTTTTATATTCAAAAAAAATTGTTGTCCTGTGTTATAGAATGAATAGCTTATTCAATTTCCACTAGGATTCCGGAAAGGAAAGTGATTGTGTATAATTTGAGTTTGGCTTTCTGTGAGCAAGTACAGGACAACAGAGGTGTTTATTTTGATTAAACATGCCTGGCATCAGTCCTGATGAAGAATTTTGGCTCAAAGCATTGACCATTCTTTATCTCCCACTGTTGCTGCTCGGCCAACTTGAGTTCCTCCAGCAGGTTGTGTTTGGTCTCTCTTTGTGAAGTGTATTTGCCAAGAAGATCTGGAAGGAAGTGTAATGTTGAGGTTCCTACTGAGCAGCTGTGTAACACATGGACTCTACTCCATGGGCTGATACCAGAATCCACTTAAGATTCATACTAGTTGCAGCTAGAAAACCATCAATGTTGGTGTCGAGCTGAGCCAAGGTAAGATAGGTTTTCCAAAAAATACTAATCAAATGGTGCAAGAAATATTATTCCATTTGCGTGCAAGATTATGCTGTATCAGAGTGACATTTGATGTTGGCCTTACTGTAAACCTTGTTTTAATCAATTTCACGTGTCCCTCGGTTAAAATCAAGCAACTTTATGATAATCTAATATTTAAGGCAGAGATTTGTAGGTTCCTGATTAACCAGGGATTGAAGGTTACGGGGAGAAAGCCAGGCAGAGGGCTGAATAGGAAAATGGATCAGCTCATGATTAAATTGCGGGGCAGACTCGATGGACTGTTTCACCTATTTCTGCTCCAATGTCTTATGGTCTCCTCCAAACTATTGATTGCAAATTGATGGAGATAAGAAGAGCATTTTTATTTCACAAGTCTCTTCTATTTTGTTTCCTGTCCAGCTTCCTTTCGAGATGGAGATCTACTATATTCAGCACGTCACCCTTTATATTGTTCCAATTTATCTTCTTCAGAAAGGAGGTAAGCTAGTGCAACTTTTGCCATTTGGAATATTCAATTATTTTTATGCATTTGATGCAATGCACAGTTTTGACTGTTACAGCTTTGTCAGTGGATTGCTGAGTGAATGCAGAGCTTAATGTGGAAATACACCACTCCCCCCCCAAAAAAAATGCATGATTCCTGGACAGTCTTGAACAATCAGACAGCAGAACAAATACAACCACAGGTTCAGTTTTGAAAAGCAGCAACAGTGTGAAGACGAAACAATTGAGTTAATGTTACAGGTGAATGACCTTGCATTAGACTAGCTCGTTCGGTCCCCAGCAGGAAGTATTGGTTAACTAAAATTGTTGAATTTGATAATGAACCCAAGAATCTGCAAGGCCTTGTGCAGAAAGAGAAATACCGTTGCTTGAATTTATTTTGTAATTCATTGGAACAGATGTGAGAGGCCAAAGACGGAGAGGGAATTCAAAGAATTAAAGTGACAGATGACTGAAAACTTGGACTCACTCTTTTGAACTTATTGTGTTAAAAGGGTCACACATTGTGTTTGTTTTTTTTCAACATGGAGGAAACCATATTATGAGGATGGAATACAATACAGAACATTGAAAGGACTGCAAGCTGCTTCACTTTGAAGGACTGTTTGGGTCTCTGGATGGTGCTAAGTGGTGAATGTTGTCTCTCCTGCTCTTTTATGTGACAAGAAAGGGAATGGTTGGTTGAGATGGAAGAGCTGCAGCAGCTTTGTGTTTACTATCCTAACCGTACTGCCCCTGAAGTGCAGTTGAGATCCCAGTCAACTTCAATTTTAAAAAGAATCAAGGATTTTTAAAAAAGGAAGACCTCTCTGTGGAGAAAGGAAATTGTTGGGTCATGGTGAAAGAACACACTTTAAAAAAAAACCTGAACATTGGTTGGGACCAAGTGGTGGTGATCTCTGACTGGTGGTAAACTAGAGCCACCTCCTGGTGGTTTGAGGCCAGTGATATGAACAAATAGATTTTTATTATTTTCCAGTATTAAGAAGCTATGCTTATCTGAACTTGTGTTTATTGTCTTCCTATTTAAACTCTTTAAATTATTTCCAAATTTCTTTTTAAATTTTTTATTTTTCACACCATAAATCACAATAGCCATGATATACACTTTTTCTTTTCCACACATTTACAGTGAATTTTTCTCCCCCCCCCCCTCCCTCCTCCCAAGCCACCCCCCCACCCCCCCCTCTCATCCATCTCTCATCCATTTTAGGTATACAATCTAGGTTGCATTAATTCAGTCAGACAATGTTGTCATTCAACAAAAATACACCAGAAATTCTACTGAGTCCATTCTTTTCTTTTCTTCTCCTTCCATCAACTTAGGTAATGTTTGTTCCCGGTAGGTTTTCGCTATTGTATTTAATGTAAGGCTCCCATACTTGTTCGAATATTTCAATATTATTTCTTAAACTATATGTTATTTTTTCTAATGGAATACATTTATTCATTTCTATATACCATTGTTGTATTTTCAAATTATCTTCCAATTTCCAGGTTGACATAATACATTTTTTTGCTACGGCTAGGGCTATCTTGACAAATCTTTTTTGTGCATCTTCCAAGTCAATTCCAAATTCTTTATTTTTTATGTTACTTAGGAGAAAGATCTCTGGATTCTTTGGTATATTATTTTCTGTTATTTTATTTAATATCTGATTGAGATCATCCCAAAATTTTTCTACTCTCTCACATGTCCAGATTGCATGAATTGTTGTTCCCCTTTCTTTTTTACATCGAAAACATCTATCAGATACTGTTGGGTCCCCTTTATTTAACTTTTGCGGTGTAATGTATAGTCTGTGTAACCAATTATATTGTATCATACGCAGCCTCGTATTTATTGTATTTCTCATCGTTCCAGAACATAAT
This sequence comes from Narcine bancroftii, assembly GCF_036971445.1. Lineage (NCBI taxonomy): Eukaryota > Metazoa > Chordata > Chondrichthyes > Torpediniformes > Narcinidae > Narcine > Narcine bancroftii. Next base: position 8,766,511 of record NC_091476.1, read on the forward strand.
TTCTCCCATGTTTCCTTCTTTATTATTTCCAAATTTCTTAATGATAAACGTACCTTTTAAAAACTTGCAGGATGCAACATTTTCCTCAAACAGGAGAGACTTTTCAGTACAGGTCCTAAAATCAAGAGTTATTTTCCTGGAACTGATTTTTATCAAAAGATGCAAAATTTATGTCAACTAAATATCTAAGTATATACTTTCAGAGATGACCAAATTCCTCTCAATAGTAAACAGTAGATTGAAAAGTGGCACGATTTGCAATTCTCCTCAAATAACATAATTTGAAGAATTCTTTGTAAATAGACACAAATGCAAAATACCAAAAACTGTACTGGATCATGTGGTGCTTGCTAACATGTGAATGAAATTGTAATTGGCCATCTTAGTAAACAGCATTGATGTTCTCTGCTGATGTACAGCCAGTGGGCAGCATTTACGTCCATTAATCCCTCAAGGTTACCGCACAAGTTGATAGGATAGTTAAGAAGGCATATGGGATACTGGGCTTCTTTAATAGGGGGATTAATTTCAGGTCATGTTGCAACTCTACAAATCTCTGGTAAGACCACACTTAGAGTATTATGTTCATTTCTGGTCACCTCATTATAGGAAGGATGTGGAAGCTAATGGAAAGGGTGCAGAGGACATTTACCAGGATGTTAACTGGATTGAAAAATCAGTTTTATGAGGCAAGGTTGCAGAGCTGGAGCATAGAAGGATAAGAGGAGACAATAGAGGTCTACAAGATTATGAGAGGTATAGATAGGGTGGACAGCCAGCACCTGTTTCCCAGGGCAGGAATTGCAAACACCACAGGACATACAGAATGTACAAAGTTAAGGGAGGGAAGTTTAGGGGAGATATCATGGATGGTTTTTTTTTTACAAAGTTGTGGGTGCCTGGAATGCCTTGCCAGGTATGGTGGCGGAGGCTGAAACATTAAGGGCATTTAAGTGACTCTTAGATAGGCACATGGATGAAAATAAAAATAGAGGATTATGGGGTAGGGAGGGTTTAGTACTTTTTAAGGAATACATGGGTCGGCACAACATAAAGGGCTGAAGGGCCTGTGCTATAGTGTTCTATGTTCTATTATAGACGTTCATGCATTGAGCAGGCCCTTGGGTTCTGCTCCAGCCCTTGTGGCCAGCTCTGCAGACAAAGCAGAGGATTGGATTATCCTGAATGTGCTTGGTCTTTCAGGTTACGAGTGTGTAGTTGCCAGCTGGTGCCTCACTCGAGGGACTGCTCTTAGTGTGTGAGCCGAGACAATAAAATGTTGCCAAGGCGTTCAGTTATAATGGATGCACTGGTGACATGAGGCTTGTGGGGCTAATTGACCCAGCCGTTAACCTACATATTGCTCAGAGCTGTGGTTCTGTGTGTTTGTTCACCACCCCACTGCCGCTCTGAGAAATTGGCTGCAATCACACAAGAAGAATGTGCTGTTTTCCAATCCCAGAAGAAGATCCTGGCTTCTTAGCCTTTATCTGTTTTCTAAGTAAAGTAATTTCTTGGAAAAGGTTCATGATTCACACTCTGTAAAGTAGGAGTGGTGCAGTATCTTGATGGCAGCATGAGATTTCCTCTTGGTAGTTTTCCAAAACAGGAAATTAAAGCTGTTGTCTTGAGCAATGCTGAGAATTGCATTTCACAAAATTCAATTTGCATCATCGACATTGGAGAGGAACATTGGAGACTTGGACATTGCAAAATTTGTAGTCTTGGGACCAAGGACGAATATACCACCCTTCTTGCTCTTTTCTTCTTTCTCTGATTGACTCTGGCCACATTTACTGGTAACGATTTGGAGCTGGTCAAGATACTTCCAAGTGGGTGTGCTTGAATCAAACCGTTGGTTTGCTGTGGATGCTAGAGATGCACTCGCCTTACAAAAGCATCCAAGGAGAAGCTGGAGGAACTTAGTGGGTGGCAGCCTTCATGGGTAGAAGTGGTCTGGACCCTTTAACCAGTCTGAAGTAGGAAGGGGTGGCATCAAGGATTTCAGGGAGGAAAAAGAGAGTGGGAATGAAGCCACTAGCCTTATGAGAGGTTGTGGTGCTGTTAATAATTGTCTTCAACATTGTTCTGTGTAAGTGGGGATGTGACATTGGGACTTCTAATATTTTTACACAAACATGCACACCATGGGGCTCTCCTGGATAGTGTACAGACTTTATGGACTAGTCATCTGTCAGCCTAAAGACTTGATGTGCAAATAGTTCGTGTTTGGCCTTGAAAATAACTTGGGAATGCTCAAGACTTTGTGAGTATGTTCCAAATTGGATTGAGGGTCGTAGTTTCCTACGGACTTTCACTCACTTGACAGACTTGAGAGTTTCAGGAACAGTGGTTTTTCTCATTATGTTTGGATGGGAGTGTACAGCACAGTCCACAGTACTGATTTACCTCTGGATTCTGTAATACACCAGGGCATTGGAAAATAGTAGTGAGGCAACATGGTTGCCCTGACAGGCTTGAATCAGACTCCTGGTGTCACACTTGAACTTTCAGAAATCTGAATGGATGGCCATGCCCTTTAATCTGAAATACATTTGGAGATCGAAGGAGAAGGGGATCCTGTGAAATGCTGAATTAACCATTTAAAAGAAAAAATATGAAATCTCATAACAATGGGGTCTGATGGCTGTGAGGAGTTTACATGTAAATGTTTTATTTTAACTAAGACGGGTTCCCCTTTAAATGTAATAATGTTTAGGTGAGGTCATCCGTATAAATACGGGATCCATAAGTTGGGTCTTTGGGGGGCCTATATATAGCCGAGTCCAGGAATATCAGTGACTGCGTGAGATCTCCACTGGAAGTGACCCATGTGTTAAATGGTGTTGAAGAGGGCTTTCCATTAACTGTACCTGAAATAGCAATTTTAGATTTGTATTCTGGCACAATCTGACCAGAATAAAGTTGAGGAGCTGGAACCATTTCAATAATGCAGCAATCAGTTGTCGTATAAGGAGGGATGTGTCAAATGGGGTCACAGCCATTGAAAATCAAAATGCAGCAAGCGCTGCAAAACTAAAATAAACAGAAATACTCTTGGGTTCCTGCGGGTAACCCCAGTGAAGGAGAGGTTAGATAAATTTCCTACTGAATGTAGTAGTATTAGCGTAAAAACAATGGAGGAATTTTGTTTATTGGCAACATTTGGACAGTGATTTTGAACGCAGATAAGCAAATGCAGCACTTGCTAAAATTGTAGGAAATGGGCATAAAAGCTTTTTTGGTGTCACAGTCACAGCTCACTTGACCTTTTTTCCAGATCGAGAGAGAGAGAGAGAGAGAGAGAGAGAGAACACATGTCAGTGCAGAACATGATGTCTAAATCAAATTTAACATTTGCTGCTTGCACCTGATTATATCTCTCCAACCCTTTTAATATTCATGTCTGACTGAGGCCTCTTAAATGGTACCATTATATCTTCTTTCACCACTACTCCTGCCAGCCTGTTCCAAGAACCCACCAGTCTGGATAAAATATTTGCACTGCACATCTCCCTTCAACTTTTTCCCCCTCCCCCCCAAAGTTGTGATGCTTTTGCCCCAGGAAAAAGATTCCCACAGATTGAGTTGAATAGAAGCAGTTGAGTTAGTCTGAACAGATGGTCCATATCCACTATCTTTAAATAGTCTGAGGTTTTTCTTTCCCCTAGGGTTGGGAAATCTAAAGCTAGAGGACACAGATTTAAGGTGAGAGTGGAAAGTTTTAAAAGGGATCTGAGAAGGCACCTTCCTCATGCAGTGAGAGGTAGGTATGTCGAACAGGCAGCCTGAAGTAGGAGCCATGGGTATAGTTGTAACTTAAAAGACATTTAAACAGGTACGTGGATAGGGTTAGAGGTGGGAGAGTCTCGAACAAGAGGGCACTGAAGGGCGTCACTTTTCAACAGAAATGCGTAGGAATTTCTTCAGCCAGAGGGTGGTAAATCTATGGAATTTGTTGCCACAAACAGTTGTGGAGGCCAGATCATTGATAGGTTCTTGATTAGCAAGGACATCAAAGGTTATGGGGAGAAGGCCGGGCAGTGGGGCTGAGTGAGAAGATAGACCAGCTCATGATTAAATGGCAAAGAAGACGCTATGGGCTGAATGGCCTATTTCTTCTCCCATGTCTCATGGTCTTGGAAGGATAAAGGCAAATGGGACAAGCATGGGACAAACTGAGCTAAAGGCCTTGCTTCCATGCTCTGGCTATGACTCAATTGATAGCTGTTTGAAGCAAAATGACTTTGCCACCCTAAAGGGGTTGAGTTCTCACAAATGGGAAGTAATTATTGTAATACTTGGTGGAAGCAAGAGCTATTTGGTTGAAGAAACACAAGAACTGTAGGTGCTGGAGTCGAGCAGACCAAGAGAATCTGGAGGGACTCAGCAGGGCAGGCAGCATCCAATGATATTTAGTTGAAATTGGTGATGGAATCCAAAATGCACCCACAAGCTTTAAGGACCTCTGCTGGAATTGAACCAGGTCTGGATTTTAAACTATCCAAACAGGAGTTCAGGAAGTAAGGCACTGAATGGAAGTAGATCTGACCAGTCTGGATTCGATTCCTGAACTGGATTCAATTTCAAGAATAAACTCCAAAGCGTTGTTCAGTCAGCCTGCAACATCACAGGCACGGGGCTACACTCCATCGAGGACATCTACGTGAGGTGATGTCTTTAAAAAAGCAGCCTCCATCCTCAAAGACCCACTATCTAGGCCATGCTACCATCAGGGAAAAAAGGTGCAGGAGCCTAAAGACGAGCACTCAGTGGGACAAGGACAGCTTCTTCCCCGCTGCCATCAGATTCCTGAATAATCAACGAAAGAAAGACACGGCCTCACTTTTCGTACACTATTATTTTACTTTTTTTTTTAAATAGTAATGTCGTAAGATGGTAACAATATGAACGTTTGGACTATAATACTGCCAGAAAACACTGAATTTCATGTCTTGTTCATGACAATAAATACTGATTCTAAGAACCAAGCAGCCAGCCAAGTGGATTCAATGTTAACACCTGTAATGAAATGAGGAAGTCAATGTTACAAACTAGAATTGTGTTTGTTCAATGATGCAAAATGAAAAATGGCTATTCTTGCTGCTACTTGTCAAAGGAGAGTCAGGGAAGCAGTGTGGTGCCTCTTTGGACACAGAAATGCTCTTACCTTTGTATCTTTCTGTTTGCCCTATGATTCTGATTGTGAAGCAAAAATATACCACTTAAAAACTCAAATAGGGAAATATTTTGAGAGTGTTGCTTCACAGATAAAGCAGAATTGCTTTTTCCTTTGTGAAGACGTTCCAGGAGTCAGGAAGTCTTCTGGTTTGGCGAGATTGTCAATTATTTGGCCTGTTTTACAGATGCTGATTCCCTGAAAAAAATATTCAGGGGAAAATTAAGAACAGCAGATGGATGCAATTTAATCTCTATGTTCTCTATTATTTTAACTTGCAAATTTTTTCGTAAAAAGACAGATTTATTTTAGTTATAGTTCTTTTAACATTTTCTCTTTTTTAAGATCAGGAAGGAATATTTTTGGAAAGTATAAATGAGCTAATCAAAGGAAGTACTGGGACGAATAGTGTGAGGAAATGAGTTTGACAACAGTTCATTAAGTTGCACTAGCTGAGTGATCATTATTCTATCCATCTTTCTCCAGAAAATCTTTCAATTTCCCCAGTGATAATGCACTTTAAAAACATTTTCAGGGTTTTGTCAATAAAGATAAAAATGAGTCTGCACACTCTTTGTTTACCAGAGGGTTATACATGTTATATATCACCTACGGCTCCAAGAACGCTTCCACCAGCGTTGTCTCCGCTCCATCCTCAACATCCATTGGAGCGCTTTCATCCCTAACGTCGAAGTACTCGAGATGGCAGAGGTTGACAGCATCGAGTCCACGCTGCTGAAGATCCAGCTGCGCTGGATGGGTCACGTCTCCAGAATGGAGGACCATTGCCTTCCCAAGATCGTGTTATATGGCGAGCTCTCCACTGGCCACCGTGACAGAGGTGCACCAAAGAAAAGGTACAAGGACTGCCTAAAGAAATCTCTTGGTGCCTGCCACATTGACCACCGCCAGTGGGCTGATCTCACCTCAAACCGTGCATCTTGGCGCCTCACAGTTTGGCGGGCAGCAACCTCCTTTGAAGAAGACCGCAGAGCCCACCTCACTGACAAAAGGCAAAGGAGGAAAAACCCAACACCCAACCAACCAATTTTCCCCTGCAGCCGCTGCAACCGTGTCTGCCTGTCCCGCATCGGACTTGTCAGCCACAAACGAGCCTGCAGCTGACGTGGACTTTTACCCCCTCCATAAATCTTCGTCCGCGAAGCCAAGCCAAAGAAAGAAATACATGTACATTCTCTTTAAACTCCAGTGATGTACTGTAGTTAGGTGTTTGACCTTATAAGATAGCTTTTGTATGTGAGGGCAGAGAGCATTTCACCTGGATATGAGTTTTGAAAAAAAATATATACCGTTGAGTTTTACCCTAACAGCCAAATAAATGCTGAAATCCTTATACAGCATGAAACTTAAGCCACACATGTACTCCAGCAAATGTGAGCTATTTTTCGCAACAATCACCTCTTGGTAAGTCAGACCTCAATGAAATTCACCAATGATACTGATCAAAACGACAGTGGTTTCAAACAAAATCTCTGCTCCCACCTCCTAGCCCCAAACAAATTGAGTGCACCAGCACTGCACTTGATAGATCGACAGAAAAGTTAATCAGCGATGCATGACCTCAGATTGGCACAAAACCTGTGGTCTGCTAGGCAGTATTGCTCACTGCCCTCCAAATGCTTCTATGGCTTGAACAATCTACATCACAAAGCACTGGAAAAATACCACCAGAGCTGTCTCTAAATGCACTCTAAGGACGTGAACTAATGTCACTGTCCTCTTTGAGGTCATTTCTTTGGCTTGGCTTCGCGGACGAAGATTTATGGAGGGGGTAAAAAGTCCACGTCAGCTGCAGGCTCGTTTGTGGCTGACCAGTCCGATGCGGGACAGGCAGACACGATTGCAGCGGTTGCAAGGGAAAATTGGTTGGTTGGGGTTGGGTGTTGGGTTTTTCCTCCTTTGCCTTTTGTCAGTGAGGTGGGCTCTGCGGTCTTCTTCAAAGGAGGCTGCTGCCCGCCAAACTGTGAGGCGCCAAGATGCACGGTTTGAGGCGTTATCAGCCCACTGGCGGTGGTCAATGTGGCAGGCACCAAGAGATTTCTTTAGGCAGTCCTTGTACCTTTTCTTTGGTGCACCTCTGTCACGGTGGCCAGTGGAGAGCTCGCCATATAATACGATCTTGGGAAGGCGATGGTCCTCCATTCTGGAGACGTGACCCATCCAGCGCAGCTGGATCTTCAGCAGCGTGGACTCGATGCTGTCGACCTCTGCCATCTCGAGTACCTCGACGTTAGGGGTGTGAGCGCTCCAATGGATGTTGAGGATGGAGCGGAGACAACGCTGGTGGAAGCGTTCTAGGAGCCGTAGGTGGTGCCGGTAGAGGACCCATGATTCGGAGCCGAACAGGAGTGTGGGTATGACAACGGCTCTGTATACGCTTATCTTTGTGAGGTTTTTCAGTTGGTTGTTTTTCCAGACTCTTTTGTGTAGTCTTCCAAAGGCGCTATTTGCCTTGGCGAGTCTGTTGTCTATCTCATTGTCGATCCTTGCATCTGATGAAATGGTGCAGCCGAGATAGGTAAACTGGTTGACCGTTTTGAGTTTTGTGTGCCCGATGGAGATGTGGGGGGGCTGGTAGTCATGGTGGGGAGCTGGCTGATGGAGGACCTCAGTTTTCTTCAGGCTGACTTCCAGGCCAAACATTTTGGCAGTTTCCGCAAAGCAGGACGTCAAGCGCTGAAGAGCTGGCTCTGAATGGGCAACTAAAGCGGCATCATCTGCAAAGAGTAGTTCACGGACAAGTTTCTCTTGTGTCTTGGTGTGAGCTTGCAGGCGCCTCAGATTGAAGAGACTGCCATCCGTGCGGTACCGGATGTAAACAGCGTCTTCATTGTTGGGGTCTTTCATGGCTTGGTTCAGCATCATGCTGAAGAAGATTGAAAAGAGGGTTGGTGCGAGAACACAGCCTTGCTTCACGCCATTGTTAATGGAGAAGGGTTCAGAGAGCTCATTGCTGTATCTGACCCGACCTTGTTGGTTTTCGTGCAGTTGGATAATCATGTTGAGGAACTTTGGGGGACATCCGATGCGCTCTAGTATTTGCCAAAGCCCTTTCCTGCTCACGGTGTCGAAGGCTTTGGTGAGGTCAACAAAGGTGATGTAGAGTCCTTTGTTTTGTTCTCTACACTTTTCTTGGAGCTGTCTGAGGGCAAAGACCATGTCAGTGGTTCCTCTGTTAGCGCAAAAGCCGCACTGTGATTCTGGGAGAATATTCTCAGCGACACTAGGTATTATTCTATTTAGTAGACTCCTAGCGAAGATTTTGCCTGCAATGGAGAGCAACGTGATTCCCCTGTAGTTTGAGCAGTCTGATTTCTCGCCTTTGTTTTTGTACAGGGTGATGATGGTGGCATCACGAAGATCCTGAGGCAGTTTACCTTGGTCCCAACAAAGCTTGAAAAACTCATGCAGTTTGGCATGCAGAGTTTTGCCGGCAGCCTTCCAGACTTCTGGGGGGATTCCATCCATACCTGCTGCTTTGCCACTTTTCAGTTGTTCGATTGCCTTATATGTCTCATCCAGGGTGGGAACCTCATCCAGCTCTAGCCTTAGGGGCTGTTGAGGGAGCTGGAGCAGGGCGGAATCTTGGACTGAGCGGTTGGTACTGAAAAGAGATTGGAAGTGTTCTGACCATCGGTTGAGGATGGAGATCTTGTCGCTGAGGAGGACTTTGCCGTCTGAGCTGCGCAGCGGGCTTTGGACTTGGGGTGAGGGGCCGTACACAGCCTTTAGAGCCTCGTAGAAACCCCTGAAGTCGCCAATGTCCGCGCTGAGCTGTGTTCGTTTGGCGAGGCTAGTCCACCACTCATTTTGGATCTCCCGGAGTTTGCGCTGATGATGGCTGCATGCGCGACGGAAGGCTTGTTTCTTCTCTGGACAGGACGGCTTTGTAGGGTGAGCCTGGTGGGCAGCTCGCTTCTTTGCCAGCAGCTCCTGGATTTCCTGGCTTTGAGGTCAACAGCTGCAGAATTGACATCCTGCTTATACTTAGCTGGCAATGTTGGGCAGACCATCTCATTACTTAGTTAGAAATGCTGGGCAGACCATGTTGTAATTTGGTTATCAATATTGGACAGACCATCTCATTACTTAGTTGGCGATGCTGGGCAAAGTACATTGTTCACATGCTCACCATTGAACCCTGGAAGGGATTGCTCACTTCTGATCTCTGCCACAAGAAGAGATGACCAGGCAGACCGAAAAAGAGAGTCAAGGATCTTCAAAGATCCTAAGACAAAGGGCAACATTCCCGCCTACTCCTGGGAATCTCTGGCCCAATGGCCATTTAAAGTGGAGATGGAATGTTCAGGATGATGTTGCAAACTTCAAAGCATTTGGAGTCCCTGTGTGAGGGGTGAAGGAGCACACTACCCCACCAACTACCCAGTCTGCCACAATCTGCTCCTGTATGCAGAAGAGAGTACAAACCCCCACATCACCTCTGAACCCACAAACCACAGAGGATGCATCACCACACTGAGGGATTGTACCCCAGAGAGTTGGCTGCCACCTACTGGCGTGCTGCTTCCATTGTCTTCCTGTTCATCTCACCCTCGGCTCTGTCCAGCTAACTGGATTATTGGCTGCAAATTTATTGTCAAATAAAAATGGAAATATTGATTTTAAAAGAATCTCCAACTAGTATTTTGTATTTCTATGGGGGGGAGGGAAATAAATTACTGTGACAATTTCTGCCAAGATACCAGAGGCTATGGTTTGCATTTGCCAATTTCCCCCCTACTCCATTCCTAAAGATGGAGGCTGATTTTGAGAGCACCAACAGTGATCTTCCACCTCTCAGCATTCCCGCGAGACATGGTGGGCTTCATTGCCATGAGAATTGAAGCCAAGTTTGACTTTGTATAGCAATGCTAAGGGCTGGTTTGATTGGTATTCTACGTGCCTGAAATGGGTACAGAGTCATGAGCAGGAACCTTTTACTTGAGCTGCTTTTCCTACCACTCACTCAATCTTGCACAAAATGTCAAAGTCTAATGGCATCACTATATCCATCAATCCAACAAGATCTTTTAGCCAGGATTTTCCTTCCCATAATTCTGCCATGTTGCCAACTCTGCATGGGATCCATGGAACCTTGGCTATATGGATTCAGAAATAAGTTGCCTGTAGCAAGCAGAGAGTAGTAGTGGATGGAAAGTATTCTGCCTGGAGATCAGCGACAAGTAATGTTCTGCAGGGATCTGTTTTGGAACCTTTGTGATTTTTATAAATGAACTTGATGAAGAAGTGCGTGGATGGGTCAGTAAGTTTGCGGATCATAAGAAGGTTGGAGTTCTGGATAGTGTTGAAGGTTGTCATCGTTTACAACAGGACATAGACAGGATGCAGGTTTGGGCGAGAAGTGGCAGATAGAGTTCAATCTGGGTAAGAGTGAGATGATGCATTTTGGAAGATCAAACCTGAAGGATGAGTACAGGATTAATGGTCAAATACTTAACAGTGGAAGACCAGAGGGACCCTGGTGATCCCAATCCATACATCTCTTAAGGTTGCCATGAAGGTTGATAGGATAGTTAGATAGTCTATGCTTGGTTTCATTAGCCAGGGGATTGAGTTGAAGAGTGGAAAGGCCATGTTGCAATTTTACAAATCTCTGACGAGACCACACTTAGAATATTGTGTTCAATTCTGATCACCCCATGAAAGGAAGGATGTGGAAGCTATGGAGAGGGTGCAGAGGAGATTTACCAAGATGTAGTTTGGATTTGAAAATAAGTCTTATGAGGCAAAGTTATCAGAGCTGGGACTTTTCTCTTTGGAGCAAAGGAAGATGAGAGGAGACGATAGAAGTCTTCAAGATTCTCAGAGGCAGCCTAACCCTAACCCTTTTCCCCCCCCAAAAGGGGAGTAGAAAACCCCGGGGGACATCTGTACAAAATGAAGGAGGAAAGCTTAGGGGAGATATCGAATTTAAAAAAAATACACAGAGTTGTGAGTGCGTGGAATGCAAGGGTGGTGATGGAGGTTGCAACATTAGGGGCATTTAAGAGATTCCTAGACAGCCACATGGATGAAAAGGAAAAATAGAGGGTTATGAGATAGCGAGGGTTTAGTTTGTTTCTTTTTGATAGGAATATGTAGGTCAGGACAACATTCTATGCTGTATTGTTCTATGTTCTAATGCATAAAACAAGAATCTGAATAAGCTTTTCTTTGAGCCTTAATATTATCCAGGGGACATCATTTGCATCCTGTGATAAGAGCTCAAAATGCTTCTGTACACATGTCAGCACATTCCCCTTTTATCGTTGACTTTCATATCTTTTAAAATGAATTAGGCTTGAATGTTCAAATGACTGCACTGAGAATTATATATGAAAACTCTCTGGACTTGCATAGTAGGCTGCTTACTGTATCTTGAGACATTTCTCTGAAAATAGCAATTCTAAAGAACCAAGGATTTCCTTTATCTACAAATTGAATACATTTTCTAATTTAAGCCACATTATTCATTGAGCAGTCTGAACTGGTTGTTCCCTCCATCTTTCCAGTTTAGCTGTAGAAAATTAAACAGAAATATTTTTGTTCCCTTCTGTGAAATTAAAGGATTTTCATTATAGATTGTATACATTCCTATTAGGTTAATAACTTGGTAGCTCAGTTTTCTTTCTCCCTCCTTTCCTGATATGTGGAGTTATAATTTGTCATCCTACAATGTATAGAACTTTGGAAAGTTCCACCTCGGCCATCCATCATCTCCAATCCATTTCATTAAAAACTCATTTCATTTATTAGCTTTCAGCTTACTAACTCTCCACTGTTTTTTTACTAAAGGCAAGTTCCTTCAGTTTCTTTTGTTAGACTTGATTTTCCAACCTATCTAGCTAGTTAATCCTGTTGTATTCTGTGAAGCAAGTGTTTAATTTCTATGCCAATTCCTTATTTCCTCTGTTAACTTATTTCTCTGTAGTTAGGGACCCACATTTGCTCTAGCTGTTTTCATTAAGGTAGCTATAAAGGATCTTGCAACCTGACTGCGTGGTGTTTTACAGCACCACTGTGACATTCTCCATTTGACCTTGACACTGTCAGTATTTCCTATTTTCAGTCACTACATGAAACAAGCTGGTAGTGGAGGCAGGTACTATTACATTCAAGAGGAATCTAAATAGATACTTGGATAGGTCAGGCTAAGATGGATATAGGTGTAATGTGGGCAAATGTGATGAAAGTAGGTGGACATCATGGTGAGCGTGGGTCAAGTGGGTTGTAAGGGGCCATTCCCATGCTGTATGATTCCATGATTCAGGATACCTTGACAACAAAGTGGATGGTGATTTAGTACACTGGCTCTGTGTTTCATTCTCAAATTGGGTTCATCAATTTGCAGCCAAAAACCAGATTCATTTAAATGCAAAATCTCTCCAGTTCTTGCAAGCATTCAGTTTTGATGGGGTGGGGTGGTGGGGGGAAGTTACCAAAATGACATCTTAGAGAAAAATCGAAAGATCAATTTGGCAATTCATTTGTAAGGATTAACTACTGTGAGAAGAGCCAATTGAAGTTACAGTAATAGAGTTTGGATCATGGAAACAGACCCGATGGCCCAACTTGTCCATGCCATCCAAAACCTAAGCTAGTCCCTTTTGCCTGCTTGTGGCCCGTACCCCTCCAACCCCTTCTTATCAATATACATGGCAAAATGTCTTTTAAATGTTGCAGTTGTATACATTTCTACTACATTTCAGGCAGCTCATTCCACCAGTTGTGTGGAAAAAGTTGCCCTTGGATCCCTCTTTAAATCTCCCCCCCCCCACCCCACTTTAAATCTATGCCCTCTTGTTTTAGACTCCCCTGCCCCACAGGATTAAAAAAAAAGACTATTTACCTCATCCATACCCCTCACAATTTTATTAAAACTTTCGCAAAATCATCCCTTAGCCTCTTCTGTTCGAGGTAACTCAGGCCAGGACCAATGCAGTGATCCTGGCCACCCCTTCGCTGCGGAGCCTATCAGGGTAGAGATTCTTCTTGCTGTTTTCATGGCCTGCTGATGGTGAGTTGGAGCTTCAGCCAACTACTTCATAATGACCTTTAAATGGGCTTGGAAATGGGTCAACTGGTGGGTATTCCCGACGACTTCTGCATTTGCATTTCAGCCACTACAACTTCCACAATTTACCATCATGAGTGAAACGAAAGTCTGCCACACCTGCTGAGTTTCTACAGCACGTTTGTATGTTAACATTTACCAACATGACACCTTTTACTTATTAAGTTAGGAAACTGAACAAGAATATTGGGAGACTTGTATTCAAGGAATAAAATTGTATCGGTGCTGACATCATAAACCATGTTCACTTCTGTGCTAAAGTAACTTTATATTTTCTATATTAAATGTTTGGATTAGCTGCACCGGTTGTAATAAATATCTTGGTTTTCTACTCAAGATTTAGGGTGACTTGCCTTCCACTCTGCTCTTGCGGGCTCTGAAGTGATTGATGAGGCCAATGTGTGAAATGCAGACTTTTGATTGGGGGTGGGTGCTTCACCCATGGGACTGCTCGTTGTGTGTGCAAGCATTTTGAAAGTCACTTTGCACTTTAAAGCAAAATGAAAAGTGCAGATTTTGCATTGTGAGTAGTTATTGCCTGCAGTGAGTATTGTAGGTTGAAAATAGGTTGTATTTCTGCCTACTTGACCTTCTGGAATATTTTTATCAGTTAAAACCTAGATTTCCAGCCCTGTTCAATAGCCAGTGTAATGCTCTCGTTTCTTTGGATCTTCAGTGGACATTGTAATGTATCGAATATCTTGTTTAAATGATTAAGAATCTGCATGTTTTGAATTTCCTAACCATACCCTTTTATTTATATAAATTCCAAATCTATCTGGATCATTCCAAAATAAACCTTCCATTGTTCAACCATTCTTCAGCAACTCTGCAGGCATTATTCCTTCCCTCCATGCACAATCGGAATTTCTTGATTCTGAGTTTATAAAGTAGAACTTCCTGGGCTAAGCATTTAACAAAGAACTGACCCATTGGGGGAACAGAAAAATTTCTGCATAATTTGGAGAGGGTAGGAGAGGTTGCACATTTGAATGTGCTGAGTAAATACAGGCGAAATGCCATCATTTAGGGATGGCTGCATTGTTGCCTAGTATGGAAGACTCCTGGATTTAGCCAGTGTCAAAACATCACTGCATACACATAAGAATGTATTTCTATGTTTTATTTCCAAGCACAATATCTTTTTCCTTATCTGCAACTTGTAGTTGTAGTGCATTCCATTTAATCGCTAAATTTGTGGTAATGTTTGTTGGTAGATGTGTTCTAACCTTCCATTTTGCAATTGCCCCAATGAACATGGTATAAAATATCTGGTGTTGTACCAACTTTTACAGAGCCTGCAGCTGTGATGAACATTTTTTTTGCAGCCTAGCTTATGCTATATGTCCTTTCTCCTGTCCTTCTTCATTTCAGCTCAACAGTAGAGGCTTATCATCTATTCCTCGTGTCTTTATGCCTTCTCTTGAATGCATTTCTGCTTTTTGTTACATCTATTGCCATTAGATTTCTATGTGCACACTTCAGGTCGTAATTATGCTGTAATTACATCCTCTTGCCAGAGATGGCAGGTGACACCAACCTCTGAGCACGCACACACAAGATTTCACTCACTTCCCTACTCTGCAAGTACCAACAATTTTTTATCTGACTAGAAATAATAAGACCAATGCATAGTATTATAAGGACTAAAGGTGATTTCAAAATATACATTGAAATAAATTCATAATCTTGGTCTAATTTTTCCCAACCCACTTATTTTACATCTTGAATTTCTTTCTCATTCTTCACTGTTTCAAGGCCATATCAGGTTGACTTCTGTCTGAAAATTTACTTATCACACAACCTGTATCATTTACTGTACAAGTTTACAAGCCATCTTATTGAAAATAAAAATATGATCAGACATATTGACAATCTGAGTGGACATAAATGAGTGCACAATCTGGATTTTCATTGTTGGAGCACATCATATTTTTATAAAATATTGTATTGTTTAACTTGGTAAAGCGAGGTCAGGAGTTCTGATAGTTAGGTCTAAATAAACTTGACAAAAGCTGTTTCGGCAACAGCTGTGTGCAGACACTGAAATTTAACCTCATTCAACAAATGATCTAACAATGGGTTTTGTGTGCGTATTGTATCTTAGTGCTTTCCACATATACGCTGACCTTGAAAATGAACAAAACCACTGCAATCAAAAAGCTGACTGGGTTGCAGAAAGACTGGCAATACAAGTGAAAAAGTATGGTCAGTAGACTTTGGCACTTCTAAGCAGATTTTAAGAGAAGTTTTTGCTTGCAATAAAAAAAAGACCAGTAATCCAAGTGATGAAAGTTAAACTGATGGTCATGGGAATCTTCATTTTTTTAGTTGCAAGAGGATTTGGGTATAAGAGTAGAGATTTTTCACTAAATATATAGAGCCTTGGTGAGATCGTTCCTGCAATATTGTCCACTGAGTTGATCTCCCGATCTAAGAAATGGAACACTTGAGAGAGGATGGCAGCAAAGGTTCTCTCAACTATGACCATTCATCTCTGGATCATGTGGTTCTTTTAAATTCTTCTTTCGAAAGTGTCTTCAAACTGCACTGCATGGATTTGATATATTTAGCTATGGTATTTCTGTTTAATTCATTCTGTCGACTTGCACTGATGGTTCCTACTGAGACTTTTGAAAGGTGCATAATTGAAGTGATTTGGGGTTGATAATGGAATAATGGTCTGAATTTGGGTGTAGAAACCTGACAATTGGTGAATTCACTAGGCTTTGCTGAAAAATCCATTTGGGGGATGGGAGCCAGTGAAAAATCTTATTGAAATTAATTTAAAATGAAAATAAATGCGCAAAGGCTGGCACCGTTTGCGGTGCTGGGGGAGCTTGGTTGTGCATGCACGGTTGAGAGTTTAATTATAGGTTCACCTGCGCGAGTGGTCAGCTGGAGATCTGAGGAGGGTGAATTTGGTGTCGACAATGTCTGTTGACCATTTAATAACATTGAACAACGTTCAAGCAACCGTTAAGCATCCTAAAAGAAGATTAAAGATTTTTGAACATTGTTTAGCATCATAAAGACGTTGAATGTTGTTGAACAACCTTAAATATTGTTAAGCCATGTTAACTTTTATACTAATATTTTGTTAAGAATAAACCACTTAGAATGTTACTTAGACTTTTCATAGAACAATTAAGAAGGTTACAAGTTTTTGTTATAAATAAAGGATATAAATGCAAAAAAAAATAGAATTTGATTAAATTTTTATTTCTGCTAGCAGTTGCAAATTAAGTCATGATGTAAATCCAGCAAGGCTTCATTTACTGATGCATGTATGAATTCACATAATTTGTAGTTTCCCTGCACTTCAACTGATTGAAACCTGGTGCACGTAGTTGTCAGTTTTAATCTTAAAATCATAATTGAATGCAATTCTACAAGCCAACACTTTTATCATCAAATCCAGCAGCTCTTGCCTATAAAAATGGATGATTTGTGACACAGAGAGAAAAGGGTCCGGACTCGTAAGGTTGGAACTAAAATATTGGATCCTAAAAAATGAATAAATAGCAGAAAAAAAACAAGGTCGCTGCATGTTGAATACTTCGATGTACAGTGCATTTTAGGCATCTTCATATCTCTCCATCATTCAGGACAGAACAATCTTTTTGACTGATATCTCTGCCTTTAAGTTATACACTCATCACAGGAACACAGTACTATTTATAGGATGCACAGTATAGAAACAAAGAAATATGGAAGATAGGAGCAGGAGTAGGTCATTCGACCCTTCGAGCCTGCTCCGCCATTCAACGAGATCATGGCTGACCTTAAAGTTCAGTACCCCGTCCCCGCCTTCTCTCCGTAACCTTTAATGCCCTTATACTGAAGTATAAAGTTATGCACCTCATTTGAGGATATTTCCCAGTTGTACCACAGTTACTGCTGAAAAAGACCAAGTGATCAACTATATGGTAGCCTTCAAGCCAAACTTTGTCCTGATATGGACTTCATCTGAATCAAAGTCCTAATGCTTGGTAGCTAGTGTGATTGTGAGAGCCACATTACTGTGCAAGCTATTGCAATTCGGGGACTAAGCCCATCACACCTTTGATATGGGCACAAAGGTAGGGCAGCAATAAGTTATTGAACCTCAACTAACAATCCAAAGACCAGAGTTCAAATCTCATTATGTTAGTTGTGAAACTTAAGTTAATAATCTGGAGTTTAATTGAAAACTAGTCATTGGGAATAATTACACCAAAGTTACTTATTGTTAGAAATTCATAAATGTCCTTCACAAGAGGAGATCTACTGTCCTTACCTGGCTTGATCTCATCAATGTGTTTGGCTTTTAAATTCCCTCAAATGATCAGGCAAGACACTGTTTAAGGACAATGAAGGGTGGGCCTTGTCCATGAAGCTCAAATCCATAAAAGTGAAAGAGTTTTAAAAAAATGGTATAGTGTGATTGAGTTTTGATTTTATTTTAGGGGAATGGCACGGATCCTGAGGAAAGAGCAAGTTATTCCATTTAAGTTGGGCTTCACTTGACGTAGCCTTCATCCAGTATCTTGGTAAATTGAATAACTTGAGGAATTCTTCTTTTCGTTATTTTTATTTACATTGAAATTTCACATCCGGATAATCTGTTTAAAAAAAGTACATTACACTTAAATCATACAATTTCATCCAAGATAACCTACATTTTAATCAAACAGATTATATTGTATTGATATTTTATAAAAAAAAATCTAAAACCACTCCCAAGAAAGAAGCTGTTTGGCCGAAAAAAGGCAGAATTCTTATCAGACGGATAAATGACCTCATTAGTCAACAGGTCTACCTTCATAACAAATCAAAGATTATAAAGTAATTAAAAAATGTTTGAAAATTTGAATTCAAATTGGAAATTGAGTGTCAAATCCTCTCGAAATTTAAACATGACATTGAGCATAATTGGGGGGGGGGGGGGGGGGGTTAACGATCCTCCACTTGAGGATTTCTAAATAGTTAGGAGAAACAATGAGGCTCGTGTTGAGAGAAAATCTATCCAGTTGAAGGGCAAGGACAAATTGTTAGTAAAATGATTATCAGTGTAAGAATAAAGAAAAAAACATGCACAAAGAGTAGGAGGGGAGAAAAATGGTAAAACATACAAACTTAAAGGTTTTTTTTCTAAATGCCCACAGCACATGGAACAAGATAGATGAAATACAGCAACAACTCGAAATACATCGGCATGGCATGTTGGCATGGTGATCGGCAAGGTGGTTCCAAAGTGATGTTTCCCTTCAAATGCATTGGAGAAGCCAAATTGGCAATGGTAGCCTTGGTGACAAATTCACTGAGTGCATTCAGCACCGTTTCTTAGAACATTGTTTTCCCTCTATTTATTTTCTGCAGTTCAAAATAAAACCTTTACAGTAAGATTTCTAATAACACACCTGGGCACCAGCTGTCAACTTCCTTGGCCTCCGCAAGGATGAAGATCAGCAACCAGGAGAACCCGTCAACTATCCGGATTCGACCTTGATCTCCTTGGCAGCAGCATTGAGATATTTCTGGTTGTAAGCCTCTGACACTTTAGAAGTAGGTTGGCAGATAACAGATTTAAGTTATGTGATCACCACCCTTCATTTAACGTCAGCACCTCTGCCTAACAGCAAAACTGTTTCCAAGTGCTTGGACTGTAAAATCTTTGGCTCGGTCTGGACCCAAGACTGGCCTTTTTGCTTTGAGAATGCTATTTCCCTTCTTGCAGTGAGTAACAAGACTTGCTGTTTTCTTTCACTGTCTGTTCATGTGTAAAGACACAGGATTAATTAATGTTCTCATGGATAAGGATCCTCTAGGAAGAGGGATAATAATGTAGTTTGTCTAGAACTGGCTCGACAGATTAGGCACTCCAAGACTGAAGGCATTATTTCAGGTTAGGAGACATTAATTAAGATGAAGATGGGAAGGTTCATGAATTTGAAATTCCCCACCGGAAACAGGCAGGATATTGGAGCTGAGGCCAATGAGTCTTCCTGTGAACAGCAAGGCAGGCAGCTGGGATTGGGTGGCCTTTCGTTCTTAACAAGGAAGGATCAGAAAATAACATGGCTCAGCGATGTCCACCTCCAAGAATAATTCGGCCATGAAGCAATGGAAATGGTGTAGATTATTACGCACACGAAAAGATGGAAGAAAATGTAACCATTGTAAAGACTGGTGTTGTGATTTCCAATTGTGTTGATCCCAGTAACTCCCTGTACAGTTCTAGTATTCTGCCAGTGGAAGTACAATTCATGTGCGTTTGGATAAAATTACTGCTTGGAGAGATTATTTTGACTTTCCATGAAACTCCTGTAAAGTGATGAGAGGCCTGCTGAGTACAATGTATGGACTTTTTAAAATGTGAAAATAAACTTTATTCATAAAAAATCGAAATGTATTTAATAAGTGAACATTTTCACCACGTCATATATTTCAGTTACTCCATAATGTGAGATGAGTTGTCATTGACGTTCATTGGGTTTTAATGCAGATTCCATGGTGCGTAGGATGAGAAAGATCCTGTGGTACTCTTCCCTCCCTCCCCCCCCACCCCCCAGTGGCTGCATCCAACTTCAGTTGGTCTCTCACCTCATGGAGTGCCAGTCTGCAGCACTCAGTGTAAACAATGGCAGTTTATTTTTCACAAATATACTTTATTCATAAAAATACATATACAGGAAATGCAATATAATCAGTATGTGTTTCTTTACATTCATTGTGCCATCAGATTAATATATTTTATTTGCAATGTCTCAAAGCCACTCATGTTTTTTTTCTTTAAGCAACACACCCATGAATTGTTAGAGAACTCAACCCCTCCATGAACAGTGGCAGGAGCACCCTAAAACTGGTCTTTCCCTACAATCCTTTAGTGGTGTCTGTACTGATCTTCATTACATCCTTTGGCACATACTCCAGCACCTAGGAGCGTGCCAGTTGGCAGTGTTCGCTCATGGACAGCTTCTTACTCTGGAAGAACATCATGTTTTGGGTAGATCAAAGTGGATCTTTCTCCAGGTTGGTGACCTTCCAGCCAGAGCTGTTGTTTGTCTTGGTACGTGTATGGTAGAGAGCATTCTTAACTGGTTGCATCACTCTCTAGTATGAAGGTATTTATGCACAGGACAGCAAAAGTCTACAAACGGTTGTGAACTCAGTTGGCAACATCACGGGCACCAGCCTTCAGGGCATTGAGGACATCTACAAGAGGCGGTGACTTAAGAAAGCAGCCTCTATCCTCAAGGACCCCCAGCACCTAGGCCATGCCCTCTTCTCTCTGATATCGTCGGGAAAAGATGAGCAAAAGGACAGCTTCTTCCCCTCTGCCATCAGATTCCTGAATGGACCACAGGCACTAATGACCTCACTTTCTCTTCTTTTTGCACTAATTAATTTATTTTTAAAAAATATAATTTATGGCAATGTTTGCTCTGCTGCTACAAAACAACAAATTTTGTGACGACAATAAACTCTAATTCGGATGTGTCCCTGGGAACACCAGTGTATTAATGCAAGCATGAAGTTAACAGCGAGATTGACTTTGGATAAATTCAACTGCTGATGCAATCCCCTGTACGGTGAGAAATGAAATGTTGGCCAGTGAATGAGATATTTTAATGAAATAATTCATCTTTACATTTTTTTCCAGGTGTGTACCAACCTGAACCATTGGGTGATTTCTGGTGGGCCCTTCTTGCTACTGGGCTTCTATTCTTCTATCATTTTACCATTTTGCAGATTCTCGGATTGGTGAGTAGAGCAAAAGCTGATGTTCCTGTTCATCACAAAGATGTATCTTTCAGTGCAATATGTTCCTGAATTGTTGTCACCTAGGAAATTCCACTTGGGGCCCAGCCGATCCACTTGGGGCCCAGCAAATCCACTAGATACCATCAAATCAGATAGGTTTTGATTATATTTAATCCTTGTCCCAGTTTCCTTCCAAAAATACATGTTGAACAATTATTAACATAAAACAGAAAAGGCTGGAGCTGCACAATAGGTCAGATGGTATCAGTTGGGAGAGAAACAACAGTCAATGATCCTTTACTGGAACAGGAAAAGAGGGGAAAACAGGCCTGGTAAGTAGGAGAGCGAGAGCAATGTCTGGGTTAGGTTGCAGACCAAAGGTAACTTTCAAACCAGGAGTTCGAGTCAGAAATAAACAAGCGATTGAAACATTCCTCTGTTTCCAGGCATTTGTGTGAAATTTCTGATCAGCTATTGGACTGCAATTGAGACCAAAAATTGTTTTATTTCATTGTCCCATGCGGCAGGTTCTAACACCAAACTTTCCCTCGTCTCAAAAATATTCTTATGATGACTTTAAAAAAAAATGCCATTGAAGATTTGACTAAATTGATGTGCTTGCTGTGAGTTACCTACTCATGAGCAATATATTATTTAATTAATAATTCTGGAATCACTGCAATGTGGTCCCGCAGCAGAAATGAGCTCATTAATAATTCATAATTTTAAAAAAAGGATTGATTTTCAGTACAACTGATATTCCTCCTGAGCATTTTCCACTTACAATAAGGGCAGGATATAGTGACAAATATTGCCAATTTAGAGAGAAGTCTAACTCACAAGCCAGGGGAAAGAGAATGAGGGTCCACAAAAAAAAGCAGAGGTATTGAAATGAAGAGTAAGAGTTGAATTCTGATCTTGAAATGGAGACTGTGTGTGTCTGTGCTACAGAAGGGTTGTGAGATAGATGGGGGGGGGGGGGTGGGGGAAGATTAAGAAAAGATGAGACAACGATGGAATGTGAAAAGAGGTTGTGGGAGATCCCCATTATATGAAGAAACAAAGAACTTTTTATGTTAAATTTTCTGAACCTTGCCAATAGGATACCAAATTCATTACTTATCAGTTTATACATGAAGGGTGCACACAGGACATTTGCACAGGGGCATAGCAAATCGCATTGGCAGCGCACAGCTTCCAGGAACTTGGATCGATCCTGGTCTTGAGTCCTGTCAGAGTGGAGTTTGCCCATTCTCCCATTGAAAGTGTTGGTGGATCCGGTTTCCTCCAAAATCCTAAAAATGTGCAGGTTGACGGGCGAGGAGCTTTTTCAATAGCCAATTAGTGAAGGAGGGTAGTTGAAGAATTCGGAAGTTCTTGGGTAAATCTCGGAGAATGTTGGTTGCAGAGAGCCCATTGAAGGAAGGGGACTGTGGGTGTGCTCCAAGAGCCAGCATTGACTTTAAAGGCCAAATGGCCGCTATATCTAAAGGAAATATGAAATAATTTTGTTTTAAATTGTGTGATGATGTTAACACGGTCATCGAGATAACATAGAGGACACAAAGTTTCCAGGCTTGGGAGGTTTTCACTGATATACTTCGAGATCTATTTACAAGTGCATTTAAGTTACAAGTTCAATTTTAAATTTCAAAAAGTCCGATTGCACAAGCGCCTGACAAAACAGCGTTCTCCAGTCTTCAGTGAAAAACACGCAGACACACAACCAGACATAAAACACATACAGACAAACATTACATATGGAAGACAAATATCCATAAATAAAATAAATATTCTTTAGATCTCACAACCCATTCAAGAACTTGAAAGGAGGCCTTATGCTCTAACCATTTGCAAAATGTTAACACATGATTAGTAAGGGATTGCTTAAGGTGGGATGTGAGTGGGAAGGGAAGGTTGAGAATCACTGCTCTAGACCCAATTGTTACTGAAATATTTTATTTGGAGTTAGGAAACCATGCACATAATGAGTCAATGAGGTACGATTAAAATAGTGGTTTTCAAGCATTTACTATGATGTGACTGAGACATAACTTCCACTTGCTTCTGCGAACGAAGCAGTTAAGCCCGAGCTGAGACATTGAGAACACCGACCTTTTCTTCTTTGATTTGTTTTACTTTGTCATAATGGAAGTAGCAGAGAACACTGTAGAGCTTGTAACCAAAGTTCTTTTAATTGGAGAACCATTTCTTTAGATTGGAAAATTAAACACCAGCCTCTGCTATTTAAAAGACTGTGAGATGGAAAGCAAGGAATTATAGAGCCAGTTAGCCAGAAGGACAAAATGTCAGTAGCACAGTTGGGAGAGGGGCCAGTTTCCTTACTGTGCTTCTTTGTCAGATAGTACAAGGAAAACGGAATGATTCCTTGCATTCTATGTTGAGTTTTATAGTGATCTTTGCAAATTGGTTCTATAGACCCCCCCCCTAAGCAATAATACCTCTGCACCATGTTTTATCAATTACATTAAATATTTAATAACTTTGTACTTGGCTCACAGTGTGACAATACTGTGCTGATTGTAAGGAGTGTTTCATGTTTAGCATATTCCTTATTTATATGGGAAGTTGGATATCATTATATCCTGACTGTTAATCCAATGATCTGCAAAATCGTAGCATTGTTTTTAATGCAAGTTAACTGAAATATAAGGTGTTTCAGGCAGCCTTGCAGTGAAAAGAATATTTTGTATTTATTTAAAAAAGCATTTTCATCTCCCGGAGACACATTGAAACTTTTGTGCAGAATCAAATTACAAGTTACACTTAGATGAGGGCCTCGCAGTAATACAAATATCCAGTTAATGGTGGAGTTATTTGAGGGACTTCTGACAGCTAGGTTATAACTCTTTCTCCAGATTCTGTAAAATTGACTACGATGGATCGGCAGAGGGTCAAAGTCTGAAGCATTTCTTCAGCGATACACTGTTTTCCATCTAAATTTATGTTGAACTCAGATGGGTCAAAAACTTGCATCTCCTGACTCAAGAAGAGTCACTACTGCTACAGCCAGGTTATAGCTCACAGTTATAGCTCCTGGCCTGTAGCTCGAAACTTGCAGTGGAAAGAAGACATGCACGCCGGTCGTGTATTTGACACTGGGTTTATTCAGGGGCAGCTCTGCCTTTTAAAAGTGAGCTCGGCCTCGTCACCACCGGGGCGTGGCTTGAGTGATCCGGCCGCCGATTGGTTGGTTTCAGCATCTAGGCCCTGATTGGGGCCCCCTGGGATCTGCCAGCAGTGATTGGCCAGATTCACCATTCCATTGCCAGCCAATGGAAACTGGCATCTCAGCCCAAGCGAGGTCTTGCCGGTTGTCTGGTTCGACGGCCATTTCCAATGTTGGCACAAGATGCAGGCTGCTACAACCTTATCTTTAAATATTAAAATTAAGATTGTGGTTGTCAAGTAAGATTCTGGTATTTAATTGGGTGCTGCAGTGAAATAGTTGAGAGGTTTCAGGGCACAGAGGGAAATTATTTAAAAGCATTCCTGTTTTCAGTCTGGAGACTTGAAATTTGATTGGTGATTGGAATAAGGATATAAGTTAAGACAAAGATTGTGGCCATCCATTTAGGAGACACTTTTGCACCCCCATACCTCTCCAAAATAGGTTTGAATAAATGATGTCATTTAGAACTTATGAATTTCAAACTTCTAGAATTTAATTCCATTTTCCATTAAGACTCTTCATTCTTTTTCTGAAACTTTGAACCTTGAAACAGGGACTAAGGCATGGGCTTCACCGCAGCTCTGAATAACCTTTACCAATGCTTGATCTCCTTTGTGCAAATGTCACATGGCATTATTCCCTTTCAAAAAGTGCACGTGTTTTACTTTTCCAGTTACACTCATTCCATATTTTAAATCTCTCCATATTCCATCATTACCTAGATTCTACTACTCACCCATTCACAATAGACAGTGGACAGTTTCTGGTGGCCATTATACCTATTTTGTTAATTTGAAGGAAAGCAGGAAAGATGTACCTACTGTCTCAGGATTACTAAAGTAGTTGACTGATGACTTGTTGCTGTCTGCAAATTAGCTGTTCTTTTTGCAAAACTGTGATTATACTGAAGAACTTTATTGGTTGACTCAAATAATGTCTGAGCACTGATGCGGTAACTTGTAAATATTCTATCACAAGTTGTTTTAGAATTTCATTCAAGTTTATAGTGCATGCACCCACTGATATTGCGAGATGAAGCAATCTAAAGATTATTTATAGTGTTTAGATATATATATATATATATTTGTGTACATGATGCATATCTGAAAACCCTAATCAAGGATTTAATTTTGAATTTCTCAGTAAATGTGAAGGTAGGTTTATTTAGGCTTTTTACTGTGATTCATTGTTAATTGGTAGGATCTTTAGATTTTCAAAGCTTCTAACTACTAGGTGGAATAATAGAATATAAATTAAGAAAGCAGGCTTTAGATTGGAACTATTTTTAGCTGAGTAGATGCAGGGACGTAGCAGTGGTTGGGATTGCTTGTTTTTGTGTCAGTGTTTTGCAGAAAGGGCAATTATTGTGTTGAAGCTCCCATTCCCCAAAAGGAGCTCTGATTTCAAGTGCAAAGACCTCAAAGGCCAACAGGTAGGCAGGACTAGTGTGGGTGGGACATATTGATTGGTGTGGGCAAGTTGGGCCAAAGGACCCGTTTCCATGTTGAATGACCCTATATATAAATTTAAAAAGAGATAAAGACAAAAGATAGATCAATAATAACAAAAAAAAGTTCAATGGTGTCATTAGGACTTTTTGTGTTGTCGTAGTAATTCACGATTGATATAGAAAGGGGAGGTTCAAGAGCCTGATAGCCGTTGAAATGAAACTGTTCTTAAACCTGGAGGGGCTGGACTTCAGGTTTCCGTATATTCTTTCCGAAGGCAGCAGCGAGAAGAGGTTGTGACCAGGGTGATAGGATCCTTTATGATGTTGGCTGCTTTCTTGAGGCAGTGCTTCACACAGATGTCTTCACTGAATGTGAGGTCGGAGCCTGTAATGGTCCTGGCTATGTTTGTGACGCCCCAGTCTTTTGCATTCTCTGCTTCCTGCTCCTCAAACAAATTAATATTTCACTACATTTTATTTACATCAGTGAAATGATCCACAGTCCCTTGAGGACAGTTTATCTGCAAAATTTGACAATTTGTTATATTTTTAAGGTCACGGAAGTTAACCTGAACAACATGCTTTGTCCTGCGGTATCAGACCCATTCTACAGCTCCTGGTATCGGATCTGGGCATCAGGACATCAAACACTGATGACAGTGACACACGGAAAGCTGGTCACTCTCCTGTTCTATGTCACTGCTCCTGCCTGCAAGTATATGGTGGACATGGTCAAGCTGCCACTCAAGAAATTTGTTTGAAATATTGCAGTAAATCTTCTCTTGCAACGTACATTGTTGAGGCAAATGTTCAATTAAGATGAAAGGAGATTCTAAAACATAGATTTAGGAAAATTGTTGGCTGCAGTCAATGGTTCTAGAGTGGCAGTAAGGGATCTTTATCTGAAATAGTTTTATACCTTTTTCAGAAAAGAATTGGAAAAGACCCTACAACAGAGATACAATATTTCAGATCCATCAAGTTCAGAAAGGGATATTATTGTCATACAAAACAAGTTGTAGCAAAAGACAGAGGAAAGTGCTGGGCCAGATACTTCCCCTTACTGGTCTCCCACCCAAATGCTTTGGGTGTGCTTTTAAAACAAATAGACCACATCTGTTCTAACTTGTAAATAATATAGATGAAAAATTAATAGTGTTTATATGCATTAACTTTTTTTCTGGACAATTGAATGGAGGAGGCCAGTTTACTTAAGTATAATTGAGAAAAACTGTCTGGAGTCGCTCAGCATTTTGCTTTCCAGCTTGTTCCATCACTGAGATTTTTAAAAATTTACAAGTGATGTGTTCTGTTGATTGCATCCTTGTCAAGGTCATGCGTGGACAGTTTGCTGATTGCCCTTAATGGACTTGGGGCACCAACCTGGGAAATGTCACAACAAAAAAAGGAAGTGTGTACATGAAGATATTGTATCTGCCTTTTGGTGCCCAGTTTTAATTTGTTGATGTTGGTCTTGCACAACTAAAAAGATGTGATGAGCAGAGTCATTGTCACATGATTTCCTTTGCCAAGATTAATCATCGGAAGTAAATGCTCTGTGTATAAAAAAAGATGATTCGGAAGGTGTTACTGCATTTAATTCTTCCATGTAAAAATTGATATTTTATTAATTTTAGCTTAATTGTGATGGTTACTTGTGCTTTGTGTGTTATCAAAAATTTGAAAGTACCTAAGGTGGCTTGTATCTGGCTGTACATCCTAGTCATACAAGAAAAAATGTAGCTTGGAGTTGAGTGAACTTTTTCCAAATCTTAAATCAATTTCCTGCTATAGTAACAGGAGAGGTCTTTCAATAGGTTTAAGCCAGTAAAAGCTTTCATTCATAATTTAAACATTCCTAATGCACTGATGGAATGTCATTTTGACCATGAAAAGGTTTGTCTCTCTGTTGATTTTTTTTGAGCAAGTACTAGTCTAAAGGCGACGTGGCTGAGTTATAATCAGTATTTGATGTGTTCGAGTAACTCATTTCTTGTGCATCTGATCGGCTACCTGCTGCAAATCGTATCAATCTCATTGCAAGGCATTCATGTAGAGTTTGAAGGTTTTAATTTGGCTTCCTGCAAATCGTATTTCTATAATTTCACTACTGCTCCAAATGAACAAGTACAATCTGTAGAAAAATGAGCCCAATTTCCATTGTTAGGTGAATAATTCCAATTGTAATTGGTTTCATAGCTTGAAGATGCAGGAATGAAAGTCAACCTGTATCCCATTCCCTTTCATTTGTACAAGACATTTCCTATTGATTTTATTTGACATCCGTGCAAAAGTTTACTTGTTTCTGCATAACAAACAGATCGTTCATTTGGAAGCCATTTGTTGGGGAGTACATTGATATTTGTGTGTTATACTAATGATCAAACTCTTGCCCCTACTAATGATTTTAATAATAGAGGTTTTTTTTGCTCATTCGGTCTGTAAATTGTATTAAAATAGTCTTTGGTGCTTTAACTTTCTCTCCTCTTCCCACTATGTAACCTTCATCATGTAAATATTTCTCTGGTTAATGCTGCCTTGCAGTAGTTCAGTGGAAGAAAGTGTGTTGCTGGACGAAACTGTGCAGTAGTTCAGTGGAAGAAAGCGTGTTGCTGGATGAAACTGTGCCTTCCCTTTTCTTCAGGTAGGATTTTATTGCTACAATTCACTTGAATTACTGAGAAAGCAACTGCCCAAAGCCTGTGATGTTCACACCAGACTAAGATCGAGTCGCCTTAACTTTCTGACACTGGTTTGTTGATGAATAGATACTTACAGAAAATAATTACATTTTTTCTCCAATGGCTGGTGAGTGAAAGCTTCATTTGCTTTCATCGATGATCTGCACACCAAACAATCTCATACCTATGACTGGTCTGTGCTGTTTACACCACGTTAATACATTTACAACTGACACTCCCAAACCCAGGCTAGGAAGAGAAAAATAGAGGGGTGATTCTTCGCAGCTTACCGTGCTCTATAGAGTATAAAGATGAAAGCACAAAGGTGCCTTCTGCAGTTAAAATCGTATCCTCACACTCAGAGACCCAACAAGTTCTTAACTGAGCTTATGGTTATTAGAAGGGAAAGGTGCAAAAATATTGAAACCATAGTCATTCCTCGTACTACTTTATAATTTACCTACATTGGGAAAATGTTATTTAAAAAAAAATCCTGCCTTGATGAAGGATTCTGACCTGAAATATCTCCCAACGATGCTGCTTAACCTACCCAGTTCCTCCAGCAGACTCGTGTCTGCTTCATATGCAGCATCGGCAACTTAAGTATGGATCGGCCTTCTGGTTCCTTCAGCTTACTTCACCGTTCAATAAAAATAACTGGTCCTTTACCTCAACTTTACTTCCCTTCTTGATCACCTTGTTGGTTTCCTTAATGTAGAAAAATTTATTGACACCAGCTTTGAATATTCTCAACGATTGAACACCAATGCACTCTAGAATTACATCTCTCCGTATAAATTTTACCTGGCCTCAATCCAAAATGGCCAAACTTGAGGCTGTCTCCCAATTCTGCAGTTCTCCAGAATGACCACTTCATTTAGATTTCCCTCAGAATCTTGTCTGTTTGAATTACTTCACTTTTAAACCCTGGAGCGACTGACCAACCTTTACTTAAATCCTCTCCCATACAGCAATTCCTCTTCTTGCGAAAAATGGATTTGCATAGGAGAAAGTTGAACTCTGGAATCTATGCCTTCCTAATGGTTAATTACGTAGTTAATCTAGATTCCGGTTTTTAAAAAATCAACTGGATGTTAGGAATATTTATGCTGTTTGCAACTATTGCTTGTGAAGTAGGGGCTTAATTAGAAATTGTTGAGCTTTTGAATAACTAAATTAATTGAGAAGTCAAAAGACACATGTATATTTCTTTTTTGTTCTGCTTAAGATTTTAATGGTGCAAATGATGAGTAGGAAGATAAAATCCACAGTTTTTGAATGAATGTTCGAATAGACTTGTCTTTTGGATACATTTCATAAAATGGGTTATTTTACATTGCCTTTTCATGGTTTAAGTGCAATGTGAAGATATTCCAAGTATACAGTGAGATCTCTCCTGTTAACATTAAAGATGCAACAAAGCTGGAACTTTGAGCAAGCCATTTTTGCTGAGGTCAACTAGCTCCACAAACAAAACAGTGTTGAGATTATGACTTGGACATAAAAGGATCCTCAGAAGTGAAGCTTTACTTGGTTCCAGGTTTTGAAAAGATGCCTTGTAAAGTTGCTTAATAGCTTCAAGATCATGTGGCCTTCTTAAAAATATCTGCAAACCTTTCAGTCATATTGATATTCCAACTCAGGGAGACAAGGAACTGTTTGGAACCATCTGGCCAGTTATAGATGAATGTCTTACTGATATTTATTTTTAGCACTTTCCATTTTACTTCTTGTAATTTTAAGGGGCCATCAAAAAAAAACTCACAATGACAAGAATACTGCAGTTTAATATTTAAAATTGAGGTTTGTTTTTTTTCCAGACTTGTTTTTCATTGGGGCATCTGAGACTCTTGAGGTTTTGATCAGGTGTGTGTATTTCAACTAAAAAATGTTTTAATGCAAAACCTCAGGTGAAATATTGGAACTACTAAACAAAGGGAAAAAGGGAGTTTGTACCTAGTTCTGGAGAATGTCACTTATTTTAAGTGAGGTTTGCTATTCATAAAAGAAAATTACTTCAAGCTGTGTCATGAAAAATTAAGACTGTAGTGAATTTTAAGTTATTGTCAGAGGAATTTTTATCACAAGCCTGATATTTCTAGTTGCTTTGTATGTTTATAGAAAATGGTTTAATAAAAGTTGTGCATTTTCACCTAGAAGTGTCTTGTTATTTGATGTCATCAAACTCCAGCTAAGTTTCCACAGTACAAATACTTGCATTTTCTTTCAAAATGTTATGCATTATACATCATTCAGTTTTGTGAATGAACCTGTGCTCATAGAGAGAAGATGATTCTGACGTTTCACATTTCTACTGTCTCTTTACTGCATATTTTGAAATGTGCTGTTCCAACAATGGAGTTTCACAATGGAAAATATGTACTTACTATAACCATGTAACCATTTATGGAGCGGAAACAGGACATGTTGGCCTTTCGAGTCCACACCGGTTCACTGATTTTGTGCGCCCTCTTCAGGCATTGGTCTCGGTAGAACTTCATTCAATAACGATGGGTGAATTCAATGCAGGTGGAATCAGTCGTAGAAATGTTTGTGATGTTGGAGGACTAACTGTCAGGGACAAGCCATGGCTGTCAGGTCTCTGGAATTAAAGCCTGGCCTTGTGGTCAAAATGAGAAGGGAGGGTGGGAAGAGGAAGGCTGTGTTGAGAGGAGATGACAGTGAGTTCAGCTTCCATCTCATTGTCGAAGAATTTTGCCTGATTATTCCCCAGGAAAAAAAATTAGTATGGCAGGATGGCAAAAAGAGAAATTATAACCCTTCTTCCCAAGTACAGACTTCGAAGGATTAAATTTTCTTCTTTTCACCACATTCACACCAAGACCCCTGAAAATGATGAGCTTTCAGTATAGTTTAAGAAAAATTGAAAAGATCATGAACTTACAAATAACAGTACTGTATTATAATATTTACCTTTTTCTATTTGATGGAAATAGCAAATTTGACATTAAGCAGAGTTGGAGGACAAGGATCATATTCTGAATGGCTGACTGTTGCTTGTGGTGTCCACAAGGGTTGGTGTTGGAGCCACTTCTTTTTAGGTTGTCTATTAATGATCTGGATTATAGAATGAATGGCTTTGTGGCCAAGTTTGCAGATGATACCAAGGTAGGTGGATAAGCAGGTAGTGTAGAGGAATCACGGAGGCTGCAAGAAGACTTGGACGGATTAGGAGAATGGGCAGAGAAGTGGCAAATGAAATATAATGACGGAAAGTATAGTCATGTATTTGGTAGAAAAAATAAACAAGCAAATTTTTTTTTAAATGAGGAGAAAATTGAAGATATGCAGATGCAAAGGGACCTGGGAGTCCTCATAGGACAGCCTGAAGGTAAACTTGCAGGTTGAGACGGTGGTGAAGGCAGCAGATGTAATGCTGGCATTCATTTCAAGAGGAATAGAATACAAGAGCAGGGATGGGATGTTGATGCTCTACAAGGCACGGGTGAGACCTCATGTGGAGCATTGTGAGCAATTTTAGGCTCCTCATTTAAGAAAGGATCAACTGACATTGGTAAGATTCAAAGGTGGTTCACTAGGATGATTAGAGAAATGAAGGAGGAGCATTTGACAGCACTTGGCCTGTATTCATGGGAATTTTGGAGAATGAGGAGGGATCTCATTGAAACATTTTGAATGTTGAAAGTCATGGACAGCAGATGTAGAAAGATTGCTTCCCATGGTAAGAGTTGAGAGGCATTTTTACAGCCACTGAGCAGAAAATCTGCTGTTAGTATAAAAATGTTGTGATGGAATTTATTTGCTAAGTTCCATCCCGTAATTTTTCCACTTACACATTTTTACATTACATTCAGTGTAAATTGACCTCAGGCTAATGAATACGACGTCCACCCACGTTTACTCTCCGACAAACTCTGCAACACAGGAAGGCAGTATAAAAGTGCTTCCCACGTAAATGGCCACTCTGGAGGTAAGTACAATTTTTTTTTAAAAAAACAGAAGTTTTACTTTATTACTGTGTGAAAACCATAAAGGACAAATGAAGTCAACTTCAGGATTAAAGGATGTCTACTTAGAACAGAAGTGTAGGAATTTCTTCAGCCCTAGAGGGTAATAATTCTGTGGAATTTGTTGCCACTGGCAGTTGTGAAGGCTGGGTCATTGGGTGTATTTAAGGCAGAGATTGATAGCTACTTGTTTAGCCAGGGCATCAAAGGTTATGGGGTGAATGGCCTATTAATGCTCCTCTCTCTTATGGTCTTAATGAAGTCTATGCTTCTTGGGTTGGAGCTTCAGCCACTGAAAGTATAGCTGTCAGTAGTACAATGAATAAAATCAAGGATTCTCCAAAGGCCAAAACTGGAGGGTGAAGAAATTAGGAATTTGCAGCAGGTTATACAAATAGGGAAAAAGGCAAAACCTTTTAAAGTCCAAATAAGACATTTTCAGATAGTCAACCAGGAGTTAGGCAGCATAAGTGGTTGGGGATACTGGATGGATGAAGGTAAGAAAGGAGAAAGCTGAGCAATGGATGAGTTGAGTTTAGAAGTAAAACAAAGGATAATTTTGATTAACTGAACCAGAATTTTTATGGAGGTGAATGATAATGGAGATGATATGAATTTGCAATAGAACGAGAACAAGAGATGCATAGGAATTTCTTCAGCCAGAGGGTGGTAAATCTGTGAAACCCTGGCAGGTTTCTACAGATGTGTGGTGGAAAGTGTGCTGACCGACTGCATCAGTCTGGTCTGGGGACACCAATGCCCCCGAATGCAAGTCCCTGCAAAAGGGAGTGGACAGAGCCCTGGACGTCACAGGCAAAACCCTCCCCACCATTGAGCCCATCTACAGGGATCAATGCCATCAGAGAACAGCAGCAATCATCAAGGATCCACACCATCCACCACACCCTCTGTTCTTTCTGCTACCATCAGGAAAGAGGTATAGGTGCCACAAGATTCACACCACGCTGCTACCCCTCCACCATCAGACTCCTCAAAGATTAACTCAATCAGGGACTCATTTAAGGACTCTTTCACTTCCACCCCCCCGTATGGCATAGTTTGTTTACAATTCATTATTAGTTTACACGTTTAGGTTGAGTTCAAATTTTTTTTGCAATACCGAGAAGTGGCAATTCTGCTTCACCTGCAGGAAAAAGAATTAGGGTTATATATGCACTGACAATAAATCTGAAGGTTGGATGCAAGATTGCAAGAAAG
Source organism: Narcine bancroftii (assembly GCF_036971445.1). NCBI lineage: Eukaryota > Metazoa > Chordata > Chondrichthyes > Torpediniformes > Narcinidae > Narcine > Narcine bancroftii. The sequence goes on from NC_091476.1 coordinate 8,800,062, forward strand.
TTGCTTGTCACTCTTTGATCACTCTGTGAAAGAATCATACGTTTGACCAAGGAAGAGAATGTCTTCGGTCTTCCCACATTTAGAGTACAGTTCTAGATTAAGGTGACTAAGTTGCAAGTCCGAGAAATGTGAGCTTCATTGTGAAGAGCTTGGTCACAGAAACGTTAACGTCACCTGACATTGTACCACCACCTGAATGAGGAATTAAAGGGGGACCCCAACCATGTATGGGGGGGGGGGGGAGAGGGGGCAGAGTTAGAGTTGTAGAGTTGACTGCTACTTATCCCCACATCAACCCTCGCGACTTCCTTCTTTGCCCTATTTACTCTTTTCCGCCCCAACATCTTCTCTGAGACCTTTTTAAAAATTCTGTTTTGAAGAAGGGTTTTCAAGCTGAAAATTGTATATTTCTTTCACAGATTTTGCCTGATCAGCTGAGCATTGAGTATTTTCTAGTTTAAAAAAAAATTCCGTTGATCATGCAATTCCCAGCCATTTCTCTTCCAGGAATAGCAGTTGAAATTCTCTGCACTGTGGGAGTTCTTGGTTTGCTTCTCCCCATTATTTATTCTCATTTGTTTCTAATTTCTCTTGTATCTTTAAAAATAATAACCAAAAAATGCATCCACAGACAAATGGTTTTCCTGAGCAAATGTTTTGCAGCTCAAGCATCTCCCACATAGACTTCAGCTGAAATTCCATCCTTTAAAATTCAGACCCACCCAGAATCACTGCTCATTTATCTTGCTGACATCTATAATTGGCACATGAATTGTTTACTGAAACATCGGTTATATAACCTTTACCTCCTATACATGGTTTGAGACCTGCTGAGTTCCTCTAGCATTTTTGCGTTTTACTCCAATTACAGTGTCTGCAGAACGACCCTCTGGATAACCCAGTGGACTGTTCATCTCAAAGCTGGTTTGGACCTTCCCTCTCATAGCACTTATGTAACTGTAGAAAATACAACGCCTCACGTTTCATCTGTTCGATTTCCACAATCCAAGACCCAAACAGTCCTTCCAGGTGAAGCAGCAATTAGAACATAGAACAGCACAGGAACAAGCTTTAGAAATGTTGCTCTCCGATTTGTCATACTTCTAGTTTTCTACTCAAGATAACTTGGGACCCAGATAGTCTATTCATCTCAAAACAGTCTACGCTCAGAATTAAAGGTAACTTACGAATCAAGTTCGACACCACCACAAATGTATTTTGAGTCAACACATGTCACTGAGGAAGAAACATGTAAAGTTCAGTTAAGAAATCATGAATAAAAGTCATAATTAAATGATGCTTGTATGTGCTTTTATTGGCATTTTATTGATAAAAAAATTGTGGGAAAATGCCCCACATATTTCACTAAATATCCTTATAGATTCATCATCCCCTCCAATAATTTTTTTTTAGAAAAATTCACTGCAGATTTCTGTAGATCCCAGCATTCAGGTTGTTCTGACTGTAGGTGGATTCCCTTCACGGAGCATTGGTAGGCAGTCTCCCTTTGCTGGAAGTCCATTAGATCCACTAGTACTGTTCATACTTTGTGAAGTGGTATCTCTCCCAACGAGTGGAAATAATTTCAGTGCCTGCTACCTCCACCGTCACCTATTGTATAATATTTAAAAATAAATTCCATTCTATCAAAAATTGCATTGCTAACCCTCTAAACCCACAATATTGTGAGATTTTTCTTGAATCTGTCCATACTAGTATAATATACATAGGCACGTGAAGCACTCATTTAATCCTGTGTACCAACATGAGACCAATTAATTATTAATATTTTATTGGGTAAATGGTTTAAAATGTAACAATAGTGTTAAAACTACTACATTGTTCCACAATCCATGTCTCACAGACCCATTGATCATTTTATAATAAAGACCCCCCCCCACACTGACTTACAACCATACTATAAATGCCCATTTCAACAATCATAACACTACTAATTGTAATTTTTTAAAAAATGTGGTAGAGGATCTAGTCATAATGAAAGGGAGTTCTTCACATATACTGCGGTGCCATTATTCAACAATTACAAACAATGAAAACATTTTTGGGTACAAGCTACACCAGGTAGCTGTTATCCCAGCATCACTGTAAATCAGTAGGTAAATCAGCCTGCTGGTGACAGTGTTAGCTCATTTCATCTTTAACATATAAAAAAAACACTAAAATAACTTAGAAACTAGATCCAAAAATTCTGAAAAGAATTGACTTCAATGTACAAAAACTGTCATACATGTGTTAGAAAAGTTTGAAACAACTCTCTCGCTCTCTCAGTGCGATTGACAACCAGTGCAGAAACTGGGTCTAGAGTAAAATTAAGAAACAAGAGTTCAAACAACAATGGCAAAAATAATTAAACACGTCTTTGTATAAAGATTTCCTGCTGGTCTCCAAGATACAGATTAAAGAAACCCTTAGGTCTGAGAGGCACACAAGTGGGCTTCTTTGATACAGCCACCGTCTGGCAAAGTCACCAGTCATCAATGTTCAACAGTGCTCAGTGAGAATTTTCAAATTAAACTTAATTGAATCAATACTACTAGCAAAACCAGTTACAAATTGTACAAAAATAAAAAACAAATTATTAAAATCTCCTGCAGTAGCCTTGAAGAACCGGAAAGCAGGCTTAATTCACAGCAGCATTAGATCATGGCTGGAGGCATCTTTGGTTCAGTCTGAACAACAACACGATGTAACCTCTACTGTACAACAGTATATAAAAAGTGAATGTTTAAGAGGTGGCATTTAATGTAACAGCCCCATAAAATTATTAAATATCTAATGCTTCAGTTTATTCATTTTCTCAAGGGAAAAAAAATTGACCAGCATGGACACACTGTCATGTTCCTATAGCTACACACGACGAGATATGTCCCATTCCACCACGCCATGCAGGGAAGTATTGCTGACCTTGTCCTTGCAAGGCTACAGGATTTTATAGATTTGTTTTCTTCATTATTACACTGGTAATAAACTTTTTATAATATCTGCATATATCAAGATTATTCCGAAGTGATCTCGGAGTCAGCATGACCAGTCACGTGACCTATTCAGAGTCGTATAGCACCATTTTTTTCTCCCCCCTCCCTCCCTCACCCACTCCCCATAACTAGTGAGTTCTGGGACAGGATGAGCAAGCCGAGATGATAGACATGATGTTCAGAGAAATTCAGTAAACTAAGTTCCACTTGGCAGCCAAGATTGTTCAGTTTTGTGCTATTTGTGTCAAAATTAAGGCAACACAAGTGAAATTCAAATAAATGCTTTGGGGGTTACTGTAGACGTGCAACCCTTCAAATTCTTTCACTGTGAGTAATGGAAGGAGTCAAGCACAAAGACTAAGCTTCTTTCACTGTCTGAAAGTCTTGCTGTTTAAAGTCTGAAGCTCTATTTAGGAAGGTTCCGAAGAAGAATTTTGATGAAGGGCTCAAGCCCAAAATGTTGGTGATGTATCTTTACCTTTGCTATATACACGGTTTGACCTGCTGAGTTTTTCCAGCATTGTGTGTTTATTCCAAAGCAGAATTCATGGTTGACTTGCAGTTTACCAAAGTGAAATCAGATGGAGACAGATTTTTACCACTGGGTCTTTGGAGCTTAGATGATCTTCAATAATAAAGCCAAATCTTAAAAATACTTAAAAAAAAAGTCACATTCAAGCTCAAATGCACCTTTGTGGAATACAAGAATGATTTTATATATATATATATATCATACACACACACATATATATATATATATATATATATATACTTCTTTAGCTGTGGTCCTCAAATTGATTTGTTTCAATTGTGTTTTAATGAGTAGAAAATGTAACAGCTGAACCTAATCTTTTAATACCAAGAATAATCCTAGTCATGCCAAATCTAAACTTTTGAATTAAGATAGTTGTCTGTGACCTTTTTCCCTGAAGTAATACAAATTCATTTGTTTTTACTTAAAAGGAAAACAGACAAACCTAAGGCTCAGTACATAACACTACGTTCTTAAATTCCAGACATGTAACCGGTTTGAAATCGTCCATTTCATGAGAACTGGAAACTAAAATAACTCATCAGTTCATCCAAAAGCTGGATATCCACAACAAAGAGCAGAAAATGGAAGGTCCTACTTCACATTTCCTGTTTTTTCCCCCACATCTGATCAGATCCTGTTCTTCAAAAAGTTCACCTTACTTAGAAAACTTGCCACATAATAATCTCTACTAATTTAAATCTCTATCGCTAACAATAAGTGCCTGAGCAAATTCTTGTGTTTATAAAATGTGTTGGCAGCCCCAGGTTGCATAAAATACTCTGCATTTTAATGCTTCCCTGAGTTATAGCACCATGACAGTTCAGTCACTTAGCCTTAATATTTTCCTTTCCAGTATAATTACGAATCCTCACACTGACAAATGCAATCACTGAAGTTCTGAACATAGAAAATTGTTAGTGTTAATCAATTATAATTAAACTCAACTCAAACCCCATTTGTTTTATTCAAAGGCCTACATGTAGTAGAATCAAAGAATTATTGGAAAAGGTTGAATTAATGTTTAGAATTTCCTTGAAGCAAATATAGCCCTGCTTCTACTAATTCAGTTACATTTTAAAAGTTTACCAGTTTTCTGTACTGCCAAATCAAAAAAGTTGATAAATCACAGATTTTGTGATATTGTAGATGAATGTAATGGCTATAATTGTTTACAAGTAAAGAAATTCCAAAACAAGACATTATTTTCAGCAATTAAAAAAAGTTACTCCAAGAGGAGTATCTAGTGCATATAAATTGTTGGTTTTTGAAGGTAAATTATTCAATTAAAAACTGGACAAAGAGCATTTTCCCCTTGTTCATGGGGGGGGGGGGGGGGGAAAGAAGAAAACAAGTGGTCAGAGGTGTAAAATACCAGAATGCTTTCACAATGTTATGTTAGTGATGTGTAATCAGATTTTAAACCATAAATCTAATTATGGTAAAATTTAACTAAACAGTTCCTTGGAAGAAGAAAACAAAAATCAGATAATTCTGCACCAGGCTCATGATACATTAAAGAAAAAAATAACTTTTCCCACAAGGAAAAATAAAACCGAGGAAGCTATATTCAAAGGTCAGCAAATCCAAGGCATACAATTACCCTCCATCTGGAAAATAAGCCCAATAGATATTCAACCACCGATGGTTTGGAGGAAGATTTTGATCATGAATAGTCTCTTCACACAAGTTTGATATGATATCTGAGTAATTCAATTTAGCCCTTTTTTATATCTGGGGAGAAATTAAGCTGGTCACTGGCATTAAACATTAAAGTGTTGGCATCCAGTTGTTGTCAGCATACACATTGGTTTAATAACTAACAGAACCAAAGTGTTAAGCTGAGCACAAGCGGCTGATACTCTCACAATCATGACCGATCCAATGTTTTCCAATTGCCAATTGAATGCATTTTAAACCAAAAAATTTAAAAGTGCTTTCTACTAAAATGATTGGTACAAAGAATTTGATGCAAATCAAAAGCAACAATAATGATTATTTAAAACAACTCACATAAGAGCATTGGAGTTGACTTAAAAGGAAACTAACACAAGGATTTTATCTGCTCAATGAAGAGATGAAGCCCAAGAACACACAAGTCACCTGGAAAGTCCTGTTCTTGTAATTTGGAGTGCAGAACAGACTAGCTATATCATATCAACTCTCCTTCCATTCATTCACAGATGCAAGAAATTTTAGGAATGCAAAAAACCAAAATGTAACAACTTCATTGGATTTTTTAAAAAAGTGTGGACAAAAATAGAATGATTCTTAATGATGAGGCATTACCATCCGTTGCCATAGTGACATCAACAAAACTGCTGTATGTCACTATGGCAACGGAAACGATCATCATAAAATGGTACAGTAATAGAGATAGCTAGACCAGGAAGGGGAAGGGTCCCCAGGGAAGAGGTCTGCTGAAAGGTCAAGTGATTGGTCATGCAAGTCATTGTCAGGAATAATGGTTGTATGGTGGTAGAGGGTGTGCAATGCCATTCTGGTAGTGGTGGTGCTGACGGTGAGCTAGATACTCGGAGTAACTCAGTGTCATCTTTTCACTATGGTACCTGCAGAAAACAGAAAAAAAACCCATTTATTAAAAGGTTTTGAAAAGTTTCAAAAACGCACGTAAACCACTCATATGCTGAACACTCCCGATAAAAATTGTTCATTTGTGGGATCCTCAATTTATACCAAATTATTGATATTACTTTCTGGATTTTTTTTTGCAAGGTGATTCCTTAAAAAAGCTTGTTACTAAAACAATGAATCTGAAATGTGGATACTTACTTCAAATTGTTTACAGGAAAATAACAATTCTAGCTTTGTATCCCACTTATTTATTTCCACATGATACCCAGTTACAGCTTATGAAAAGTGATACTCATTTCTCTACCTTCAGTACTATTATGGAATGTCAGTCAATTTCTCTCAAATCCATCCGGGAAGAATTGAACAAAATCTAGCATTGATGGGAATGTATAGAGATGATTGATACTATGGGTGTGAAATGAATTTGAATGGCATTCTTTTTAAAAATTTTTTTTATTGTGAATAATGTCTATTTTTGGAAAAAAATCTAGCCCAATGCAATGCTGTAATTCTGAGTGAATGACTGCCATGGTTGACTGCTTTTGGAAGGTCAAATTGAAATCCTGACAATAGCTTCTGGAAGTGAGAAAGAATATTATTGTTTCCCCAATAGTTATCTCCAGACTAACACCATTAACTAGTCATTTATCAATGTTATCTATAGGACTTGTGCATACAATGGCTGCCATTTTGTTTAAACAACAGAGCTGGCACTCAGCAATTTACTGCCGGAAAGAATTCTGAAGGAATGTAAATTTAATCCAAAAGTTTGAGGTAGCTTCAGAAATGACAAATCCCTCAATCACATTCACGTTGAGGGAACACATCCTGTGTAAACATTTAAACACTGGAAAATGAAATAATACCAAGGATCATTAAGGTACCAACAAAATGACAGAGGATGAGCACTGCAGTGATTTCAGGACGGTACCGTGCTGCAGCTGGGAGAAATACGTTCACAGTAAGAAACTGTCGACTTTAAGAATATTTACCAATGTTTTCAATGCAGGAAATAAGAGTGCAGAATGAATGATTAAGTAGCTACATTTTTAGATGCAAGCTTATGGAGTTTGAAAATAGTTTTGTTTCAGTCACAAGCTAATAATTGCAAAACAAACTGTCCTATTTCAAAAATAATTGATATTTTTTAATGCACTTTCAATGAATCACTCCAGAGCAATCAGAGACAATTTTAGTTTGTGCACACTTTCCTAATTTCAACACCATGCTCGACCATTAATTCGTGGAACTGAGATCCATGCCTCACTAGTGTACAGAGAGCTCAGTACTAATAGGTTTTTCTACATTCTCAACACCAGCTGTGAAATTCAATTTTGGTCTGCATTATGCAGAATAAGTGCTTGCAGGGCAAGGCGGGCAAATTCAATCGATTTCTCTTTGCATGTTTACTCACTGTATTATCTCTTTGACCTATGTAAATTTCATTGTTGTCAAAAGATTCGACAAATTAAAAATGTCACCATAATAAGAGATTCTGCACAACCGAAGAACAGGATCGGATTAAAGACATTGTTTTCCAAGATTGGCCTTATAAAATAATATCCACATTTAGATTTTTGCTCTAGTCACCACCAATGTTCCAAACTGATATCACAACCAACTGTGCGCTTCTATAAGAGCTTCTATAATTAATTCACTGGAATAGATTTATATAGGCAAACCACCACACATTCAGTTTCACTCTGTATTTAATTCAAAATGGGTTTCATTTTGCTGAAATGGTTGAGGTATTGTCAACTCAAACTATCCTTTTGAGTTGCCCTTGCCAGTAAAGTCATTCACTTTTCACCAAAAAGTTGGAATCCATTGATGGACAATGTTTATTTTACTGAGCTCAAAAATTCCGATCCCATTTTGTTACAATTCTAAAAATGATTACAATGAAGAGCAGGCACATTGAGTTTAAGAACAGACAAAGTCCAAAATGAAGGGGAACAAATCATCTCTATTTCCCCAAAAGAACAATAATGCCTGCACACAAGATTACTGATATCATGTATTACATATTTTATCTATTTGGCAGTTTTGAAAATTGCTCTGGTGTTGTACGATACAAAGCCACCAATAGAAAAGTTGAAATTAAATATATTTATGCAGATCTCAGGGCAAAACTGCTAAAATTTCATTTTTGGGTATTAAATAGCCACTTCTTTCCAAGCAGGAGAGGGCAAATCAATATTCTTTGTTTTGACATGTTCTTCCATAGAATCCATTTGTATATTCTGCAAATATCATGTGATATGTAAAAAGTAGAAAGTTTTAGATACATCCATCTTGATCCCAAAATGTATTTTATTACAACATTTTCTGACTAGATAGAACTTAAAAATAAAATTTAAATAAAATTGCACATCAGAATTCTGGTCAGCCTGGAGCAAGACATCAAAGTTATTCTCTTTTAAGTGCACATTCAGGAATCCATGATACCTTGAGATTAAGCTGGCCGAGCCACCAACAATACCAAGGAACTTTCAGACAGAAGAATAAATGCATTAAACATTTTTTTAATATAAAGAATATTGGAACTCATGACAATCACTGAAATATTTTGGAATATTTATGACCATACAACCCAAAGTAGTTTCTTAAGGTCTTCAGAGCATGGAGGAGAATTAATTGATAATGTGGAAAGGGATTGACAGAGGAGGATTGGGATTGCTGAATCAGGAGGAGCAAAGTATGACAGACAGAGGCAGGTGAAGTATAAAGGATCTGGGAAGCACCATTTTTGCAGGGTGATTGAAACCTTCTATTGATATTCTTGTGATAGCATCTGTGGCCCCCACTGCTTTGAGACTAGATTGATGGAAGTTACAGAAGAAACACTCCCTTTACAATGGAAGAAATTGAAAAGGCCCTGGGTACCCTAGAGGCTAATAAATCACCAGGGGAGGATGGATTCCCACTTGAGTTTTTACAGACAATTTAAAGAATTATTAATGTCCCTGTTAGGGGATGCCCTGGACCAAGCAGCAGAAATACAGACCCTTCCAGAATCATTCTCAACCACAATTATTACAGTGCTACCAAAAAAAAGGGACCCATTAAAAGCTTCATCATATAGACCAATATCCCTGTTAAATGTGGATTACAAGATACTAGTGAAAGTGTTGGCTAATAGGTTAGGACAATGTTTACCAAAATTGATAGATACAGATCAAGTAGGATTTGTTAAAGGAAGACATTCCTCAAATAGTCGAGGAAAATTATTTAATATAATACACAGGGCAAAATTTGAATGGAATCCAAGTATTACAGTCTCCTTGGGCACAGAAAAATCATTTGACCATTTGGAATGGCCCTTTCTATTTAAAACACTGGAAAAATTTGGTATAGGCAGAACATTTATAAACTGGATAAAAACTGTATACCATAAATTGCAAGCTAACATTATAACCAATAATCAGATGTCAGCAGTGTTCCCCTTGAGTAGATTGAGTAGACAGGAATGCCCCTGTCCCCATTAGTTTTTATTTTGGTGATTAAACCACTGGCAGAGATAATAAAAGGGGATCTGGATATAAAGGGCTTCAAGGTTGGACAAGAAGAACACAAAATTTTTCTATTTGCTGACAATGTGCTACTATACCTATCAGACCCAGCTAAATCTTTGGAGTAATTACAAGAAACACCAGAAAAATATGGAAGAATATCAGACTATAAAATAAATATGGACAAAAGTGAGATAATACCATTAACAAATTTTGAATATGAAAGATACCAAAAAGGGAGTTAATTTAAAAGGAAGACGGATGGAATATCTTGGAATAGCGAATGACAACTTAAAATCTGTATAAACTAACTTATGTTCCTCTTGGGAAGATAGAAAGGGACTTGCAGAAATGGAGAGACTTACCGATTACTTTAGTGGGAAGGATTAATTGGATCAAAATGAAAGTGATGCCAAGACTGCAGTATCTTTTTCAATTGCTGCCTATTCTCTTACCTAAAAACTCTTTTAAACTACTAAACAACCATATTAGACAGTTCCTACACAATAAGGTACCAAAGATCGCTCTGGAAAAACTGACATGGGACAGGGGCTGGGAGGACTTAAGACTTCCAGATTTTAAAAAATACAACTAGCTGCACAGGCTAGATTTCTTGCAGTCTTCTTCATTGAAGACAATCCCTCCCTCTTGGATTCAGATGGGAATGTTCTCAATGGAGGGAGAAGCCAGAATTTAATCTATAGAGTATGAAATCACTAGAAAAAAAGACAGATATTTAGAAAAAAGACAGATAATCCCATACTAATACATATGATTAGAACGTGGCAAGAAATTAATGAATATATAGGGATACCAATAAAAGCACCATTGTGTAAAAATGTGAACATAGGCAATAGCATATTAAATTTGTGACAGTAATATGTTACACAGAAGGAACCCTCGAGTCCTTTGAACAATTAAAACACAAATATTAAATGGCCAATGGGACCACCTTCTGTTTTCTCCAGCTTAGATCATTCTTAAGAGAAAGATGGGGAGCAACATTGAGGCCACTTGTAATTATTGAATTGCAATGCACGGTCTGGATGGGGAATAGACCCAAATTTATAACAAAAATGTACTATATTCTCTAGAGCAAAAGTGCAAAACGAGGATTACAAAGGTCAAGAGAAAGATGGGAGTCAGACTTGGGTGTGGTGATTTCAGAAAGAAGCTGGTCAGATTGGTGCAAGGACAGCATGACATCAATTATAAATGCAAAATATGGACTGGTTAAGTATAATTTTTTTTTTACACCAATTATATCTTACTCCACAAAAGTTAAATATATCAAAGACATAAATATCAGAGAAGTGTTTCAGATGTGGGATTGAGGCTGGAATTTAAAAAAAAAACATGCATGAAGGTGAGGCCATTTTGGCAGGACATCACAGAAAAATTAATGAGGTTAATAGAAGTGGCCTTCACCCAGAGATGTATCTACAAGGTAATTATATGGAAATAAGCAAAAAATTGAATAAATATCAAATCTCATTTATTAAAACAACACTAAGTCCAACTTCCTTCTACCTATAGTATGATAGACTGAGGAAATGAACAGCTGCATACCTATGGGGGGAATGGGGGGGGGGGGGGGGGAAAAAAATCACAAAATTTAAAGAATAAATATGACATTTTTGTAAAGATCTGGCAACCATACCTGGACTATATGGGGCTCAGAATTTAAAAAAAAGAAAAAGGACTATAAATGCAACTATTATATATATTTAAATGACGTTTCCCCAAATTGTATTCTATATATTTAAAAGATATGAAAGTTCTGACGCTGGGCGAATTTGGGAGGGAGGAGGGATTTTTTTTTTGTTTTGTTTGTTGTTTGTAAGAAAAAGTGTGATATTGAAAATTTTATTATGTATATTTTTGAAAAAAATCAAAATGTGAAGAGTTGCACCTTGAGCCAAGAGTAAGTAACAGTGAATGGCAAGACCCTTGATGTGCATATAAGCGGGAGGGGGGTCCACATTCACAGGGCCTTGAAAGAGGCCATACAAGTTGGTAAGGTGGTAAGTACTTATGGCATGCTTGCCTTCTTTGGACAGAACATCAAATACAAAAGTAAAAATGTCAGGTTGCAGCTATTCACTTGGAACACAGTGTGTAATTCTGATCCCTCCATTACAGGAGGATGTGGAATTTTTGGAAAGGGTAGAGAAGAGGTTTAGTAGCATATTGTCTGGCTTGGAAGGTATAAGTTATGGGGAGAAGTTAGACAAATTTATATTTTATCTGGCTTGTAGGAGACTGAGGGGGTAACTTGAAAAAAGTTTACAAAGTCACAAGAGGCATAGATAGGGTGGTCATCAGGACCTTTCCCTCAGAGTAAAAGTGTCACGCTCTAGCGAAGGTGCGTTTAAGGTGACAGGGAGGAAGTTTATGAGAGATGTACAGTGTGGTGGGTGCCTGGAACGAGCTACCAGTAATAGTAGTGGATGCAGATAAAACAGCAGGCAAGAGGTTGCTAGATAGATATGAATATAAAGGCAATGGTGGGATATTTATCTTGTGCAAGTAGCATATTTTTCGTTTCATTCAGACAAGATGTTTGGTACAGACCTGTGGCCTGAAGGGTCTGTTCCTGTCCTGTTCTATGTGTAGAGTTGAAAGCTTTGTTAACTCGCTCACTAGAAGTTTCCCACTGGGGTTTAATTAGATCACCTGAAATTGTTAAGTTTGTCCTCTAATCTTTTCCTGTTCTTCTCCAGTTCGTAGGCTCTTGTTCCCTTTCCTCTTCACCTCAAACCGTATCAATGAATGATTGAAAGATTATGAACAATATTCTCAATTTCCATCCTTCCTCAACATAGCATGCATTCTATTAAAAAACAGGCACCATTGGTGTTGCTGTAACTGCAGCGGATCCGGAGAATGGGGAGCAGAGACATAGCACTGTTCCACTGGGTCCTACTGCCCAGTAATGATGCTGACAGCTCCGTAGAGGCTTTAAACAGCCTGTTATAGAAGCTGATGGTGTAAAAACACCTATAAATACAGAGGTCTGTGCCCAAGATAGCAGCACTCAAGTTTGGCAACAGACCACAAAGGATTACAGATACCAGGGAAATAGCAGACCAGTGCAGGGCACCAGTAATGGGGGAACATCCCCCAATGAAAAGGGGAAATATGAAACAAAGCCCTACAGGAAAGTGACCATGGACCAGCGAGGGGCTCAGCCATGCCAGCTTGTGGGCTGTTGGAGAGTGGCTCATGGGAACTGAGTATCAGAATCAGGATTTGAAGAGGGTGGTGAGGGAAAGAAGAGCTCCTGACAGGCCCTGGGCACTGAAGGCTTTCATATCGTATCAGAGGTTTGGCTTTGGAGCTCGGGTTGCCAATGGAGTTAACAGGAGTCCGTGAGGCTCAAACAGTGGAGGAGAATCCACAGGCACTGTGTCTGAAGGGTCTCTCTTTTGCTTCTTCTCTTATTATTAGGGGCACCGGTCAATGCTAATGGTGACTTCGTTTTCTTTTATGGCAGGTAAAAATTGACATTTAGTGTACATTATATTTTGTATTGTTACATGACAAACAAATCTTGAATCTGGACTTAGTGATTTATTCACGAAATTCAGCTAGCTTTCTAATATCTCTTCACTGATGTACAACCATCAAATATTTATAAATATCTTCCATGGCAAAGACTCTGGTGGAATTATGCTTGTAGTAAAGACTGTTATAGAGCCAAAGAGCCTGCTTCTGTGCTTAATGCACTAATTTAGTATCTCAATCATACCTTACACTTTCTTAAGGAGCTCTTGTTGGGTATAAACCATCTTTCCAAGTATCTCAATTGAAATCACTTCTCCTTGACCAAGCCCAAAATTCAGCAAATCTGCCGTTAGATGCGAGATCCAATGGAAATGCACAGCAATAAATATGGTGCAACTCATCACTTAGTGTGGCTCAGACTTCCATCTTCAATAATGAACGTTCAGAGGCCTGATAATTACTGTGGAATAATGGTTCTTTGATGATCCACTGCAAAATCTTTTCAAGGGATGCCTTCCCTGAAGAAGTTCTCTCTTCGAAGGGAGTTCTGTGAGCATCCCTCTCACTGCTCTCCATCTCCAAGTTCTACGACTACGTCCTCACCCAGACTTTCTTCCACAGCTATAAACAACTTTTGTTGGTCTGGACCCCTTCCCCTGCAAGAGTTTGTAGATGAACTCCTGTAAAATACTCCTTCTGTGGTCTCAACATGGAATCAAGCTGTATTCAGTCTTTATTCTGACACCTTCCTGTTCTTTGCTTATTCCTTGAAGAAGGGCTCAGGCCCAAAAACATTGGTAATATATCTTTACCTCCTATGAGCAACTCGAGACTGGCTGAGATCCCCAGCATTTCTGTTTCTTCTACAATTACAGCATCTGCAGACTTTTGTGTTTCACTTGGCTCAATGATGAGAACTGGCAACTCCTGCCAAGCAAGACTTGCTCCATTGTAGACATTATTGATCCACAATTTTCAATAATTTTCATTATCCAAATTTTGAAATTGGTTAATGGAAATTAACAATGGATCCAGCATCAACTGATGATCCTGGTAAACAGCAAACGTTTCTACTACTCACCTACCAACCTATTTAGTTCATAAATTGAGAACCAATTCCATATGGTAGTTCGAGAGGTTAGCCTTATTCAGACAAAAACCTGGGGAGTCATAGCAAATATGCCATGACACTTGCATGGTACTGAGGTATTTCTGCAGTTATTTACAAATTTATGGTCAACTGACAGCACCTTACTGAAGGGGTATTGGCAAAATTGAAATAAAACTAGCTTGTAATTTTGTGTGCAAAATTTAACTTTAATTGTCTTTAAAATTCAAGTCCTAGTTCGGAAACACAAACGAAGTCAAAATATATAGAAACTATATTTGCCAAGAAAAGGCAAATGATTTACTGCTATATCAACTAGAGTAATCAAAGTTCATTATTGCACTTCAACAACGTTTTTTTTAATTACATGCCTTATTACAACTACTGGGGACATTTTACTGGCTTGAAACTTTTGATTACTGTACTCAACGCCTCAATTTAGAATTAACAAAAGTTTAATTCTGATTCCCTCCATATATTGTTTAACTAAAATATTTCCAATGTTTATTTCTCCAAATAGTGTGACATTTATTGGAACAGACAAGCACAAAAGGGTTCCACAAAAGGGCACAGATAAGTGCAGGTTTTTCTTATTTTTTTTTCTCTATTTCATGGATTGCAGAATGGCAGCCAGGGCAGGGACATGTTCCTCAGAGAATGTGAATTCAGGGAAGCTGACTTCATCTATGAAAAGTACATTCAGCTGCAGCTCCTTACAAACAGTGCTAGAAAATTGGAGCTGGAATTAGAGGAACTCCAGAACATTTGGGAGGTTGAGAATGTGATAGATAGGAGTTACAAGGATGCAATCACACCTAGGAGGCAGGAGGAAGGTAACTAGGTAGAGAATCAGGAGAGGGAAAGGGAACAGGCAGTCAGTGCAGGGTACCCTGTGGCCTTTCCCTTCAATTACACATTTTTGATACTGTTCAGGGGAATGATCTATCAGGGACAAGCTAAAGTGGTCATGTCTCTGGCATGGAGACTGGCCTTGTGGCTAAGAATGGGAAGGGAGGAGAAGAGGCTAAATGTCGTGGAGTAGAATAGAAAAGAGGTTCTATGGAAGAGAGAGAATTCCAAAGGTATGTCGCCTCCCAGGGTCGGGGTAATAACTCAGATCGAGTTCACGGCATCCTCAAGAGGGAGGATGAGCAGCCAGATGTCGTGGGAGGGACAGATGATGAGGTCCTACAAAGAAGTTAAGCATTAAGTTGAAGGACAGGGGGGTTTAAGCTAGTTTGGCAGCAGAATGGGAAACAGAAGGCAGATGGTTGGAAAGATTGATGGAATGTGAAGTGAGTTTGCGAGGAAGGACAGGCAGTAGAGGGAGCATAAATGTAGTTAGTTGGAGGGTTTGAAATGTGTTTATTTCAATGCAAGAAGCATTAGGAATGAACTTGGAACATGGATCAGTACATGGTCTAGTTGCAAGGGCAGAATTAACTGAAGCAGACATTGTGGTTTAGAGGTTTTAAAAGGGATAGGGGGTAAGGGGAGGAGGGGAGTAGCATTACTAATCAGAGATGGTATCACAACTGCAGCAAGGGAAGACATTATGGAGGGATTGTCTACTGAGTCAATGTGGGAGCAACTCAGAAACAGGAAGGAAGCAATCACTGTACAGGCAGTATCCGGTTTAGGAACAACTCGTACTGACGAATAGGCTGTTCCCTAATTCACACATGCGCATAATGTTACCTCACGAATGCTAAATAAGAACCCAAGTACCTGTTCTGCCTTACGTACAAATTTGGCATGTGGACAGACCAGCTAATGGAACCTGTTCGTAACCTGGGGACTGCCTATATTGGGAATAGTCCATAGGCCCCCCAAAAAGTCCTCGGGACACTGAGGAATGGTCCTGAAATGACTGGGTTATTATTAAGGGAGACTTCCCAAATACTGACTGGCACCTCCTTACTGCAAGGTGGGCCAAGATGTGTCCAAGAAGGATTCCCATCACAGTATGTGGACAAGCTGATCAGAGGAAAGGCCATACTGGATTTAATAATTTCCGAGCATTTAGAGAAATATAGTCTTCTCAAGGATAGTCAACATGGCTTTGTCAGGAGCAGGCCGTGCCTCACGAGCCTAATTAATTTTTTTTGAGGCAACAAAAGAAATTGATGAGGGAAGGATGTGGTGTATATGGATTTTAGTGAGGCATTTGACAAGACCTGGTGGACTCATTCAGAAAGTCATGAGGCATCAGATCCATGGAACCATGACTGAGTGGAATCAGAATTGGCTTGCCTGCAGAAAGCAGAGGGTAGCCTGGAGGTCAGTGACTAGTGGAGTTCCGCAGGGATCCGTTCTGGTTCCCCTGCTGGACAAAGTAGAGGGATGGGTCAGTAGGTTTGCAGATGACATGAACGTTGGGAGGTGTTGCAGATAGCGTAGAAGAATAAGAATTTATTGTCATGAAATTTGGTGTTTTCCTGAAACATGTTAGTGCAAATATACATATTATAATCATCTTACGACATCACTATATATAAAAAAAAACAATAACAGTGTACAAAAAGTAAGGCCGTGTCTTTGGTTCGCTGATCATTCAGGAATCTGACGGCAGTGGGGAAGAAGCTGTCCTTATGCTGCTAAGTGCTCGTCTTTACGTTCCTGTACTTTTTTCCCATTGGTAGCAGAGTGAAGAGGGCATGGCCCGGGAGGTGGGGATTTTTGAGATAGAGGCTACTTTTTTAGGGCACTGCCTCATGTAGATGTCCTCTATGGAGTGAAGTCTGGTGCCTATGATGGCGCAGGCTGAGTTATTCCTGTCCTGAGAGTTGGCACCTCTATACCAGGCAGTGATGCAACCAGCCAGAATGCTCTCCACAGTACAACTGTAGAAGTTTATGAGAGTCTTCAGTGACGTGACGAACCACCTCACAGAGCATTCTTGTGATTGCATCAATGTGGAGGCACCAGGACAGATCCTCAGACTACAGGATATAGGCAGGATTGGACGCAAAAATCAGCAGATGGAGTTTAATCTGGGCAAGTGTGATGATGCATTTGGAAGGTAGAGTAACATAATTATTTTTGGGTTTTTTTTAAATTAACTATGTTACGTGAGGTGAAAAGAAAACAAACCTTTAAACGTGCTTCTGGCCCCCAGGGTGGCAGGGGACGGTGGTGTTGCACGAGGCCCCTGTTGAAAATGCTGTTCTAGGTGCGGCCTCACCAGTACAGTTGCATCAGAGCTTCCCAACTCTGAACTTCAATTCCTCCAACAATGAAGTCTAACAGCCGATTTTCCTTAATTACCTTCTGTACCTCCAAACCTTTTACAATTCATGCACAAGTACTCCCATGGTGTCTCTGCAGAACACCATAGTGTAATTTTTCACTATTTAAATAAAAGGCCAATCCACTATTTTTCTTTCCAAAATGGATGAAGTAATATTTATCAACATTGTGCTCCATCTGGCAGATCCTTACCCATTCACTTCACCTGTGTCCTTTACAGAATTTGCTTTACCACTCAATATAGTGTCATCAGCACTCAGATATGCTACATTTAGTCCTCTCCTTCGTATAATTTATGTATATTATGAACAGGTGCAATTCCAGCACCTACCCCTGCAGTCCTCCACTAACCAGCAATTAAAACTAGAATAATGTCCTTTTATCCCAACTATGGGATAGTCAATCCTCTCACCAAGTCAATATGTCACCCCCAATTCTATGAATCCTTAACTTATGCAGGAATCTTTTGCACAGCACCTTGTCATGTTTAGCATGACCTGTGCATCCTGAATCCATGTTGCATCTGTCTGATGTCTTTTATCAAGGTCTTGCTTAATGAGAGCTTCAAGCATTTTCCCCATCTACAGACATTAAGTTCATTGACCTTTTATTATCAGTCTTTTGTCTACATCCTTTTTAAAGCAGTGGAGTTACATTTGTTGACTTCTAATCTGCTGGGGCTAGTCCATAGAATTTTGGAAAATTATCAAATACATCCGCTATAACTTCCACTATTTCTTTCAGGACCAAGGGACTTGTCTACCTTTAAGCCTAATTTGCCCAGCCCTACCTCTTTAGTGATAGTATAGAGGTTCTCACCTCCCATCGCCTCCTTAACATCAATATTTGACATGTTACCTGTGTCATCCAATGTGAAGCCTGACACAAAATAGTTGTTCAGTGCCTCGGCCATTTCTGCACTACTGTGCCAAACAATTGTTAATGAAGAATCTGCAATTGCAAAATTGAACACAATTTGTACAACTGAGAAAACATTGATATGGAATACTAACTCAAGAATTCATGATAAATACGTGTGGGAACTAAAGAACATTTGTCACTTGTATCACCCAGTTCCACCCATGACCTACCACTGTTAATGGATGAAAGCAAGCACATTTGACAGGATCCAAATGTTGTACTGTACTACTACTGAATAATACAACTTATTTGCTGAGAAAGTGGCACATTTGTGCTTGGTCATGCTGTGAGGGAGCAAAATCTCAAATTAATCAGGGTTTCCGTTCTAATATCTTTGATTACCTTGATCGAAGAATCTACTCATAAAATCCTTCACTGGAAGATTAAATCCAGAACTGCTCTATAATTCATCCAAATGAAGCCAAGAGCTTCAGATTACAGAAATCTCAGCATGTACAAGTACACAATCCTTTATCCGGAACCCTTGGGGGACAGTGTGTTCCGAATTTCAGAAAGCCAGATTTAAGCCCACCCGAATTGTGCTGCCATATCCAACCCCCTCATCCCCACCCACCCGACTCATGCTGCCGGTCCCTCACCTGCCCGACTCGCGCTGCCGGTCCCTCATCCTCGCCCACCTGACTCGCACTGCCGTCTCTCTCCCCTCTTGCCAGATTTTGGAGCTTTCCGGACTTTAGATGTCTGGATAAAGGATTGTGAACCTGTACTACTAAATTTAAAACAAGAGTTTGAAATAAGGTGATCTTTGATAAAATAAGAACAGGACTGTTTCTCTTGAAGTAGATTATCCCAACTCAGTTTAATTTATTTGACCAGTCTGTTTCCACATCATGAAGCTTAGTTTACCTGGCTAATTACAATGAATGTATGCCAACATTCCCAAATGACGACATTTTGCTGATTGCCTGAATGACAATCTTTTAAAAATAAAGGTTAAATTCCCAGCTTGATATTCTCAAATCTGCAACGTTCTTTTTGCATTTATTAATCTTTCTGCATACTTTATAACATTGTTTTGTTCAGGAATAAGGAAAGCAACTTCTCTCTATTTCCCCCTTCTCCCACCTGTACAGATTTTCCACTAAATTTTCTGTTAATGTTTCAGTGCTATTATGCATCATACTTCTAATCTACCACAAAAAGGAAATATCCTAACCGTGACAATCCAAAATGATGTCTGGAGATAAAATAGATATTGCTGTAAGAGAACAAGCAAATCATTACCCTGAACTTTGTTTTGTGGCATATATTACACATCACAAAATGATATAAATGATTGCATGAAACCCATCTTCTGATCAAAAGTCACTTCTGGGCACATCCAGTGAGAAAGTTAGTTCCCTAATAGCAGCTCTCCAAAATAGATTTGTTGTGATCTCACGTCACAAGTTTGTGAAATGCTGCTTTATCCTCAGGAAGATCATGTTAAAGAAAATACCTAATCCCAATCTCTATTGACTTTCCAACTATCGCCAATGAGGCTCAGTGGTTAGATCACTGGTCTTGTAAACCAGGGGTCTCAACTTTGTTCCTCGCTGGGGCCTCATTTCTGTGAGGGGTGCTGGACAAAGTAGCGACCCTCTGTCTTCCTTAAGGTAGACAAAGTTGAAGAATTTCATGCATGTTACATTCTCTTATGTGACAATAATGGAACTTTTACCTTTACACATAACTGTGATTAACAAAAGTAGACCATTACATTTTGTCAAGCACCATATCTTTCTTACAGTTTAAATTTAAGTGACTATTTATGGAAGGCTAAAATCATCTTGAAAACTTAAGACTTTGTTCTTATACCCAGATGCAAATAACACACATATTCTCATTTATAATGGTGGCTACTCAGCCTGATCTGCCAGTTAGTAAGAATGTGATTCAGCCTACCTGCCACAATCTTCAACTTCCTTATAATTGAGAATCTACCTTTCCCTTAAAAATATACATCAAGAATTTATCTGCCTCTATCAAAGACTCAGCTTCCATCTTCATTTGAAGAATTGAGTTCTAAAGATTCACAAGTCATAAAAAAAGTTGTGATGTGATTTGCATGGGTGAATCTCTCATTTTTAAGATGGCACCTTGGTTCTAGGTTTTCATAACATAACATAACAATTACAGCATGGAAACAGGCCATTAGGCCCTTCTAGTCCGCACCGAACCAAACACCCCTTTCTAGTCCCACCTCCCTGCACAATGCCCATAACCCTCCATCTTCTTCTCATCCATATACCTGTCCAACCTTTTCTTAAATAATACAATTGACTCCGCCGCCACTATTTCTCCCGGAAGATCATTCCACACGGCTACCACTCTCTGAGTAAAGAAGTTCCCCCTCATGTTACCTCTAAACCTCTGCCCCTTAATTCTTAACTCATGTCCTCTTGTTTTAATCTTTCCTCCTCTAAACGGAAATAGTCTATCCACATCCATTCTATCTATCCCTTTCATAATCTTAAATACTTCTATCAAATCCCCTCTCAACCTTCTACGCTCCAAAGAATAAAGACCCAATCTATCCAATCTCTCCCCATACTCCAGATGCTTAAACCCAGGCAACATTCTGGTAAACCTTCTCTGCACTCTCTCCACTCTGTTTATATCCTTCCTATAATTAGGCGACCAGAACTGCACACAGAACTCCAAATTAGGCCGCACCAACGTCTTATACAATCTCAACATCACCTCCCAACTCCTATATTCCATGCAATGATTGATAAAGGCCAGCATACTAAAAGCCTTCTTCACCACCCTATTCACGTGAGTTTCTACCTTCAGGGAACGATGTACCGTTACTCCTAAATCTTTCTGCTCTTCTGTATTCCTCAATGCTCTCCCATTTACCACGTATGTCCTATTCTGATTCTTCTTACCAAAATGAAGCACCTCACACTTATCAGCATTAAATTCCATCTGCCATTTTTCAGCCCATTTTTCTAAGCAGCCCAAATCCCTCTGCAATCCTTGAAAACCTTCTTCATTATCCACTATTCCACCTATTTTAGTATCGTCTGCATATTTACTAATCCAATTCACCACCCCATCATCTAGATAATTAATGTATATAACGAACAACAATGGGCCCAATACAGATCCTTGAGGCACACCACTGGTCACCGGCCTCCAACCCGACAGACAATTATCCACCACCACTCTTTGGCCTCTCCCTTTCAGCCAATGTTCAATCCATTTGACTATCTTAAAATTTATACCTAAAGACTGCACCTTCCTAACTAACCTTCCATGTGGTACCTTATCGAAGGCCTTACTGAAGTCCATATAGACAACATCCACTGCGCTACCCTCATCCACATTCCTAGTCACCGCTTCAAAAAATTCAATCAGATTGGTCAAACATGACCTTCCTCCCACAAATCCATGTTGAGTGCTCCTGATCAGACCCTGTCTATCCAGATGTTTATAAGTACTATCTCTAAGGATTTTCTCCATTAATTTACCTACCACAGACGTCAAACTTACAGGCCGATAGTTGCCAGGCTTCCTCCTTGAACCCTTTTTAAATAACGGAACCACATGCACAATGCGCCAATCCTCCGGCACTATCCCCATATCTAATGACATTTGGAAAATTACCGCCAGAGCCTCTGCTATTTCCTCCTTCACTTCTCTCAATGTCCTGGGGAAGATCCCGTCCGGTCCCGGAGACTTATCCACCTTTATATTCTTCAAAAGCCTTAAAACTACACCTTTTGTAATCTCTATATTCCCCATATTTACCCAATTTGCTTTTTTTTAATCTCACATCTCCCAATATCCTTCTCCTTAGTGAATACCGAAGAAAAGAAACTGTTCAATATCTCCCCCATTTCTCTGGGCTCCACACACAGTATTCCGCTCTGATTTTCTAAGGGACCAATTTTGTCTCTAGCTTTCCTCTTACCATTAACATATTTGTAGAACTCTTTTGGATTAATTTTCACCCTGCTTGCCATAGTTTTCTCGTACCTTCTTTTAGCTTTCCTAATTCCTCTCTTAAGATTCCTCTTACATTCAATGTATCTTTCAAACATCTCCTTAACTCCATGCTTCTTATATCTAATGTACGCCTCCCTTTTTCTTCGAACCAAGTTTCCAATATTCCTTGAAAACCACGGCTCTCTCAAACCTTTTGCCCCTCCTTTTAACCTAACAGGAACATAAAGCTTTTGCACTCTCAAAATCTGATCTTTAAAAGACTTCCATCTCTCAACCACATCCTGCCCATAAAACAAATTGTCCCAATGCACACCCTGCAAGTCCTTTCGCATCTCCTCAAATCTAGCTTTTCCCCAATCAAAAACCTCAATCCTTGGCCCTGATTTCTCTCTTTCCATAATGACATTGAAGCTGATGGCATTATGATCACTGGACCCGAAGTGCTCGCCAACACTAACCTCCGTCACTTGACCCATCCCATTTGCCAACAGTAGATCTAACACTGCTCCTTCTCTGGTCGGCACCTCTACATATTGTTGTAAAAAACTATCTTGCACACATTTCACAAACTCTAACCTATCCAGTCCTTTCACAGAATGTGTTTCCCAATCTATATGTGGAAAATTAAAATCTCCCATAATTACAACCCTGTGCTTATCACAAATATCTACTATCTCCCTACAGATTTGCTCCTCTAGGTCTCGGTCCCCTCCGGGTGGTCTATAATACACCCCTACAAGTGTAACCTCTCCTTTCCTACTCCTCAGTTCCACCCAAATAGCCTCCGTGGATGTGCCCTCTAATCTATCCTTCCTAGGCACCGCTGTAATATTTTCCCTGACAAGCAATGCAACCCCACCTCCTCTTGCCCCTCCGACTCTATCACACCTAAAACAACGAAACCTGGGGATATTTAGTTGCCAATCACATCCCTCCTGCAACCATGTCTCACTAATCGCTACCACATCATACTTCCAAGTATCAATCCACACCTTCAGCTCATCCACCTTTTTTACAATACTCCTGGCATTAAAATATATGAATTTCAGGGATTTCCCAATTTTTAATCCCTGTTTTCCCTCATCTTTAAGAACAACATTATTTACTTTTCCTGCCAATTGCCCTTCATCTTCTTCCAGAGCATTTCCCTTCTCTATCACCTGCCCATCCATATTCAAATACTTACTACAAACTTTCTTTGTTTGCATTCTAACCTTCTCCTTACTGCTCTGTACTATTTTGTTCCCTCCCCCCAACCATTCTAGTTTAAAGGATCCTGAGTAGCCCTAGCAAATACCTCTGCCAGGATTCTGGTCCCCCTGGGATTTAAGTGTAACCCGTCCTTACTGTACAGGTCACATCTCCCCCAAAAAAAGGTCCCAGTTATCCAGAAACTTAAAACCCTGCCCCTTACTCCACCCCTTCAGCCACGTGTTAATCCTCCACCTCACTCTATTTCTATTCACACTGCAACGTGGCACAGGGAGTAGTCCAGAGATTACCCCCTTTGCGGTCCTTCTTTTTAACTCCCTACCTAACTGCCTGTACTCACTTTTTAGGACCTCTTCTCTAATTCTCCCTATGTCATTGGTACCTACATGTACCACGACCTCTGGCTCCTGTCCCTCCCACTTTAGGATATCTGGGACACGAGCAGCAACATCTCGGACCCTGGCACCAGGGAGGCAAACCACCATCCGGTTCTCCTTGCTGCGTCCGCAGAATCCCCTATCCGTCCTCTTAACTATGGAGTCTCCTACCACAATTGCCCTCCTCTTCCTTTCCCTCCCTTTCTGAGCTACAGGGGCCGACCTCGTGCCGGAGGCACAGCCACTGTCACTACCCCCAACCTTGATGTACATGAGTACATCTATTCTCCACATCCTCCTTGTCAAAACTTTTTAGGATCTTCTATTTCAATTTTAAAAAACCTCTCACCGAATCTAAGAAAGTGGCTCATTTGTGCTTGGACATGCGGTGAGGGGAGCCAAAATCTCAAATTAATCAGGGTTTCTGTTCTGATATCTCATTTGGATATGTCCAGCCTATCTAACCTTTCACCACAAAAAGATGTAAATATCAGGTATAAATCTTCACTGAGCTGCTTATACAAACCCAATACTGTACACTATATTCTAACATGAACTCACCAATATTCTACAAAAATAAAGTACAATGCTCCTATTTTTGAAGTTAATTTCCCATGCAATAAATGATAAAACTATTTACCTTTCCTTACTTGTAAACCAACTTTTTGGAATTCAAATATCAGGGCATCCAGATCCCTCTACCTCAGAGTTCTGCCATTTCTTGCCATTTGGACAATGCTTTTGAATTTTTCTCACAAGATGAATAATTTCAGACTTTTCTACATTATATGCTGCCTGCCAAATCTTTGTCCATCAAGAGATGGAAGAACATAGAACACTACAACACAGTACAGGCCCTTCGGTCCTTGATCTATATACTCCTACCAAAAAAAATGTACTAAACCCTTCCTACCTCGTAACCCTCTATTTTTCTTTTATCCATGTGTCCATCTAAAGAATCCACCAACACCCCCAGCAGGACATTCCAGGCATCCACAACACTGTGAAAAAAAACTTAACCCTGATGTCTCCCCTAAACCTTCCTCCATTCCCTTTGTAAAGATGTCCCCTGATGTTTGCCATTCCTGCCCTGGGAAAAAGACACGAGTTGTCCACCTTATCTACACCTCTCAGAATGTTGTAGGTCTCTATCAAGTCTCCTAAAGAGAAAAGTCCCTGCTCTGTCAACCTTACCTTATTTTCCAATCCAGGCAACATCCTGGTAAGTCACTTCTGTACCCTCTCCATAGCTTCCACATCCTTCCTATAATGTGACCAGAACTGAACACAATAAGTGTGGACTCACCAGAGATTTGCAACATGACCTCTCGACTCTTGAATTCAATCCCCCTATTAATGAAGCCCAGCATATTAAAGGCCTTCTTAACTATCCTATCAACCTGCGAAGCAACCTTGAGAGATGCATGGATTTGGAACTTAAAGTCCCTCTGTTCCTGCACACTGTTAATTATCCAACCATCAACTCGGCCTTCAGGTTTGACTGTCCAAAGTGCATCACCTCACATTCATCTGATTGAACTCCATCTGCCACTTTTCTGCTCAACTCTGCATCCCGTTTTTATCCTTATCCACGATAACCTTCAGGACTATCCCCAACTCCTCCAAACTTAGCATCATCTGCAAACTTACTGACCCATCTTTCAGCTTCTTTAGCTAGAATCACAAAGAGCAGGGTCCCGGAACTCCAATAGTTACTGACCTCCAGGCAGAATACTTTCCATCCGTTACTACTCTCTTTCGAGACGCAAGCCAATTTTTAATCCACACAGCCACGACTCCGTGGATCCCACACCTCATGACTTTCTTAATGAGTCTCTCATGGAGGACCTTGTCAAATGCCTTACTAAATTCCATATAGACCACATCTATCACCCTATCTTCATTAATTTATTTTGTTACCTCCTCAAAATAGGCTCATGAAGCACAATCTTCCCCTCACAAAGCCATACTGACTGAGTGGACTTTATTTTTCCAAATGCTCATAAATCCTATTGTTAAGAATTTTTTTTCAATAGTTTGCACACCACGGATGTAAGACTCATTGGTCTATACTTTCCAGAATTCCCCCTATTAACTTTTTTTTTTAAGGGGACCACATTTGTCATTCTGCAATCCTTCTGTGGCAAAGGAAGACTCAAAAGATCATAGCTAATGCCCCAGCTATCTCTTCCCTCCCTTCCCACAGCAAGATGGCATTTATCACATCCAGCCCAGGGAACTTATCAATCTGAAATGTTTTCATGTTCTAACATTTCCTCTTCCTTAATCTCAACATCGCTCACCATCAAGCCTGTTCTATTCCAACCTAATCAAGGTCCTTTTCTCTTGTAAATACTGAAGCAAATTATTCATTTGAAACCTACTCAAGAGAATACAAAAGTAACTGAAGTGTTTTTACTTTAGCATAATCACGCTGTGCAGAGAATAAAGGTGCCGTAGAAGTGTTTTTTGACTTCACAAGGCTGGACATTTAGACATTGAAATTTGAGGAAGATCCAAAGTTTAAGACATGCTCTGATGTCAACATCTTAATTAAATAATAAAAATCACTTATCTGAAAGTTCCAAAAGTACACGTTAGCCACATATTACTAGTAAATGCAGCTTTCTTTTTTTCTTTTGTTCAACAGACTGCATCATGCAAATCAAAGCAAACAGTTAAATGTTACCAGACTTGGTTTAAATGATAATCTAAATTACTAATCTAGTACATTAATAAATAAATTTACAGAAGTTTGGGTTATAGCAAATTATAATTGTTATGCAGTTGGTAAACTGCTGTGTTGCACACATATAAAAGCAGATGCATCTATAGGAAGATGTATATCTACCTGGTCAGTTTAATTGTCTTCCTGAAGTCATTAGAGATGGGAGCTTTGTAGCCACCTTTTCGTAACAAGGAATCTATGGTTTGAATATGGTCCCAACCTGCAAAAAAAAAAAATGTACAAGAAAAATCATATAGTAAACCAGGGTGAGATGTTGCTTCTAAGGTATTTTTTAAAATAGGTAATAGGAGCGTCAGCCACAGGTTGCAACTCAATCACATTCTTAAAACAAACATACCAAGTGTAATGGTTTGCTTAAATGCAGAAAAACAACTACTAATAAATATCATTTTAAAGCTGGGAGGGATATGTGCTTTAGAGTGAACATAAAGTGCAACATTGACCTTGCTCCTTCGCAACCTCCGGCAGGTATGTGGCGGTGCGTTTTGATCCTTTTTCATTGATGAATTCTATTCTAATGCCGTGTACACCCACCTGGAAGAAATCGGCAGCTTTATTAAAATACGAGGTATGTAAAAATTAAACCGAGGCCATAGTACAGTTTATTTTATTCTAGATTACATACTGTAGCTTCACTTGAAACAAATTATTGCCCAATGTCAATGAGGGAATGAAATTCAAAAATTAAACTCTGAGATATTTCTTCAAATTATTGTTGTATTTTTGTCTCAAGATTTGAGAAAAAGCAGGGAATTAGAAATGGCACAGATAGCATAAACATAATCATGGTTGGCAAACTAGTGGCAAACTAAAATAAGCAGCACCAATATTAAAGCACAAATATTTGACCGCAATGAACAGAAATGCCAAGCTGATAAAATGAAGAAAAAGTAACAACTTTCAATTAGCAACCAAAAAAGTGTTGTTCACTAACTTCTGCTCACAGAAATGTAGTTCTCCAGAATAAAAGGTTACGGAAGCAGAAATGTAATTCTTCAGTTTTGCCAAATTCTCTAAACAATAGTAAATGGGGTATTGTCAACTTTCTGATCTACTGCCTTAGAGCAAATCTGCATTAAATGCAGACCCTTCCATCTACCCCGAAAGTTCTCCTCAATGATTTTCACTGGAGTTTATATCCCTCCTGATGCCAATTACAAACAGGCACTTGCGGAGCTGCATGATGTGGTCAGTAAACAAGAGACGGCCTATCCCAACGCACTATAAATCTTAGATGGAGACTTTAACCAGGCCTATGTCAAGAAAACTCTGCTTAATCACCATCAGTATATAACCTGCTGTACCAGAGGTCCCAGCAAACGCGATCACTGCTACACTAAGAGGAGGAAGGCCAACTGTTCTTTCCCGAGACGATATTTTGGCAAGTCAGATCACCAGGCTGTGCTCCTGATTTCATACAGACAGTGCCTTAAAAAAAAAGGCTCCAGAGATCAGGACAGCTAGAAGGTGGTTGCAGGAGGCTTCCTTGATTCAGCGGACTCAGCTGAGGATCTAAATGATTCTACCAGGGGTGTTACAGACTTTGTCAAAACAGTTATGGACAAATGCATTCCTATCAAATCGTTCAGGGTTTTCCCCAACCAGAAGCCCTGGAACCTGCTGAGAGCCAGATCTCAGGCATTTAAGTCCAGAGATCCAGATCATGACAGAAAGAGCAGGCATGACCTGTGGAACACCATCTCCCAGATGAAGTGGAGTTTCCGGATGAAAATGGAAACCACAAGGCAGAGCCTAAATGACATAAGCTGTTACAAAACAAAATCTGATGAACTCAATGCCTTCTATGCCCAATTTTGACCACAAGAACAAGAAAGAACCACCTTTGAGCACCCCTATGTCCCCTGATGATTCTCTCCTGTCCGTATCGGAGGATGACTTGCGGGCTGCCTTCAGGAGAGTGAATCTGAGGAAAGTATGGTGTACCCGGTCAAGTATTAAAAATCTGTGCTGACCAACTTACCAATGAATTCATGGATATTTTCAAAATTTAATTCTGGCATGGCATGGCACCTATTTCAAACAGATGTCAATCGTGCCCAAGAATGTAGTAGTCAGAATTTTAGGGATTGCAGATGGGGAGCAGTAAGAGAGAATCCCACAGAACTCCCTTTGCAGCAAAGGAGAACTTCTGCAGGGTAGGCGGTTATGTATTTTTACCTTTGCTACATAAAGGACATGGCGTGACCTACTGAGTTTCTCCAGCTTTTCTTTTTACCCCAAGAATGTAGTTACCTAAAAGAATGTTAAATTAATTAAAAGAAAAACAAATAATCCATTATTGAAACGTGTAATTTATGTTTGGGATAAAATTAAATATGTGGGATTAAAAGATGCCTCTATCTCAAAACAGTTTAATACCCATGACTTTGGGTAATAGAATCATTGCTACCTGGAACCAACATGGTATCAGGTGCATTGAAGATTGTTATGATCAACAGAGACAATTTATGTACTTTGAGGGACTAAAAAAATAAATATAATTTACCCATCAACACATTCTTCTGCTATCTCCAATTGCAAACCTTTTTGAGGGAAAAGTGGGGACCTTTAATTGTCCTGCCAATATGCTCAGACATGGAAATCCTAATTTGAAAGGGGAATGCAATCAAATTTATCTCTAATATAAATGCTCTGATCCAAGACCAAAGCCCAAAATCTGGTCAACACAGATCGAGGGAGAGATGGGAATCGGATTTGGGCATTGGAATCGAGCCACAATGCTGGTCAGATCTATGGAACATTCCACCTAGTTATGCATGAAATTAAGATCCTTTCGATTGAATTGGCGGAAATGTTGACAAAAATTGTGGGGGTGAACTTCCCTCTAGACCCAGAATTGTTCCCTCTGGGGAATTTGGCAGTTATAAAAGCTAACTTTTCCAGAAGTAAATCTAAATTTATTAAAATTGCATTGTCAATAGCCAGGAAATGTAAAGTGGAAATCTAATTTCCTATTTCACATTGATCATTGGAACATGGATGTGCAAAGTTGGATTCCCCTTGAGAAGATTACTTGTAGTCTTAGGAATAAATATAGTACGTTCGTCGTAATTTGGCAACCTTATTTAGATTAGTTAAATGTATAATTCATTTCGATATTTGTCAATTAGTATACTCCTTGTTAGAAATTTAATCCCTTTAAAATGATGTGACTCTGAGATGTCAAACCTTGCTCCTGTTGTTTTTTCTTTTCTATTTACTTTCTTTTTAACTCCCTCTATTTCCTGCCGTCTGTCCCCATTCTTTCAAATCTGGGGAGGGGTCACTGGGAGAAGAAGAACTCTGCTTTTTATATTTTTTGGACCTTATGAATGCTTTTCGATGATTTTACATTCAAAGTATTATTGCTATTTTATTAATTGAGTCCTATATTCTGTATTTTCTTAAAACAAATAAAATATTTTTTTAAAAATGTAGTAACCTGCCTAAATGACTAAGTGCACAAGAATTTAAACTTGACAAAATGAACTCGAGAAATTATACCAGATAAGACTACCATGTATTTTCACTGGTTTAGATCCTGACATCAGAGCTCAATTCTTTATACTTATAATTTGGTTGAATCTCACAATGACATGATAAAATTTTATTCACTTTTCTTATAGCACTTTATTTGCATATAAACAGAATGTCAATGGACTAAAACTGTTTGTTATCTCACTTCCAATTAAATGTACCATCACATTAAACTGTAATGAAATCTTTCAATTCTTCAAATAGAGCAGCAAAGTGCAAGTAGATGAAAGATTAAATTAAAACAGGAATTTCTGGCCAAACTCAGTAATTATCTACAGAGAGACAAAAGATTATGGTTTGGATCCATAAAAATGAAGTTAGTCAGAGGTACCAAGACAAAAAGTTTAATTAATAAAATCTCCAGGGTGTAAGAGTGCAAAAGCCAAAAATTGAAGGTCATGGAATCAGATATATTTAGATAGGCACATAAATAGGCACAGCACAGAAGAGGGTGGATCTAATGGAGGCAAAAGCAATTAGTGTAGACTGGTAATGTCAGCATGAATGAAGGGCTCTGGTTTTTCTGCTATACAACTCTATGACAGACAGAAATGATGGTGGAATTGAAGGGAGGAGTTAAAATACAATAGACCCTAGATGATGGAAGATAGTGCTATAAGAACAGGGTTAAGGTATCAAAGTACTGTGGAATGAAACAATAGACAACAGGTGTTATAAATTCATTGGAAGATTTGATGACCAGGTGAGGTGTGGGACTGGTTGGTGGGGGTGGGGGGCAGAATTCTGCAACAAGTTGATTGCTTTTTTATTGTACAGTATATCCCATTTTAACAGAATAGAACTTGCCTTCATGATCTATCCACACAGGTGTTTAAGAAATATTGTCAGCCAAAAATTTATTTCTCTACATTTTTCAGCAGATATTTTATGTCCAAAAGGAAACCAAATTTCTGACTCTCATCCCCAACTTTCCTTATCGGTTTTTGGTTGCAATCTAGGTATCGCCTACTAATCTTGAGTATTTATTTTTGTTGCTTCACAAAAAAAACTTCAGCACTAATCAAAGATTTATAATCTCCTTCCATATCAAAATCTTGGCCTGACAAGAATATTCCATATGTGGGACAATTTTTACAGTAGAAAGGGTCAGCAATTAATTCTGGTACTTGCTTAAAACTGCTCATTTACCAACAACTTTTATTTCTTTTCCAGCCCTGGCCTTCTATTCAACCTTGATTTGAGTTTTAATACCAACGCTACTTAAATTCTTGTTTCTAACATAACATCTTCACCAAGTAATATTCCTAAATACATCTATTGTCACCTCCAGATTCTGTCCCAATACATTTCTCATCTTTCACAGTCCACCTTTCAAACTTGTCCAAACTTTTACAGCAGATTCCATCTTGCACTGTCATACAAGTTGATCACTTCCCTCACCTGTCTTACCCGCTGCACATTAAATTCAAAGATACAAGTCTCTTCATGCTTTATCATATCAGTAATTTCTTCCAATCCTATTTCACTTCTGAACAACGTCACCCTTTTCAACAATTCCTTTTTACAATCAAACAACCTTTATAAACAAAGGAAAACATCAAGGTAGTCTATGGGAATTAATTGGAAGGAATTCTTCATAAGAGGGAACAGAGGTAGAAGTCGAGGAAAGAACTGCCGAGCTTAGAGCCCTGAACAAATAGAGATACGAGTGACAATAACTGATTAAAATCAAGAACAATCAACAAGAGAGACTTGAAGCATAGATATCTTGAAGGGTTTCAAAAGTGAAGGAGTTTACCAAACTACAGTCTGCAAACAGAGGTTCTGGATAAGTGTCATTTTATTCAAATTAGAACATGGTCAGAGTTTTGGATGATAGTTAGGTTCTAGTAAACTAGACCAGGAATGTATCATCTAGGAATAATAAGCCAATCACAGTTGATGTGCTCAGTTGTTCTAAAAGAAATGCCATTGTTCAAATGCTCTCAGCCAAGTGCTGGGGTTTTTGTGGACTATCAAGTCTGGGATGTAGTGGGTGACCAATGTTAGTGTTTTCAACACTCCACTCCATTGCTGGATTCCATTTAATGCAGAATCAAAATTCCTATTTACTTTTATAATTCTTGGCCTTGAGAGGAGGAAAATGCATATTTGAAAAACATTGTTTTAATCTGTTTTTCTACTTAAAAAAAATAATTGCATTCTTACTGCTGCAAAATTCAATACACTACATCTTTAACCCATTACAAGGTCTTGATTACTTTGACTGGGGGAAAAGCTCTGATATCAATGCACTATTTGAGGCTTAGTTACAGCTTAGAACATGACATTCGTTGCTGACCACCTCACATTAGAAGCAGCTCAGCTCCATTTCTGCTCTGCATCCTGCCCAGTAGCAGAGTTGGCATAGCAGTTAGCACGATGCCTTTACAAAGCCAGCAATCAAGACTGAAGTTCAAATTCCTCGCTGTCTGTAAGGAGTTTGTACGTTCTCCCCATGACTGTGTTGTTCTGGGGGTTCTGGTTTCCTCCCACCCTTCAAAAATGTATTGGGGACTGGGTGTAAATTGGGCAACATGGGCTGAAATGGCCTGTTATTGTGCTGTATGTCTAAATATAAAAAAAATATAAATTTTATGTGCAGCTGGCAATATGATAGCTAATTTTCTTAATCAAGATTCCTGATCAAAAAAGTTGGCTGACCATTTCTACCCATAGATGCTGCCTGACTGGCTAAGTTTTCTTAGAAGCTCTTGTTTGCTCAATCTGAGCCATGTATGGATAAAAAGCTTTTGCAAATGTTACAATCAAGTTTCAACTGATTCAGTTGAAATTTGGACAAATGCTAAGATGAATGCTAGGGAACTATTTTCAATAAAGATCAAAGGCAAATTTGGGCTTTCCTATATTCAAATAGGAGCAAATTTGTCAAACAAAGAATGACATTTTAGATACTGTTGGGGGTCGAGAGAAAAGATTGAAGGGGAGCTGTGTGAAACCAGATTCAGATCAGATTTATTGTCAGAGTACATATGTGACATCACATGCAATGCTGAGATTTTTTTTCCTGCAGGCAAGGTAGAATTACCACTTTTTGATAGGTCAAAAAACTGCACACAATGTACACATGTAAATAAAGAACTAAACAGATAAAAATGTAAACAAACTGTTCAATACAGAGAGAATTTAAACAGATAAAGAAAGTGCACAAGAATGAACAAAGCACACACATCTCCTTGTGCTAGTGTATATATTAAGGCCCAAATACACAAGTCACCCAAACGGATAGCCTCACATTTATCATTGTATTGCAACTGTTCATGCATCTGCCCACTATCCTAAATCTGTCCAAGTCACCCTGCAGCCTTCTGTAATCTTTCTCAAAGCCACCAGTTTAGCATTATCTGCAAACCTAGAGATGTGCATTCATTGATCTAGATGAAAGAATTGCATATTGTGAATGGCTGGGGTACAAATTCTGAACTTTGTGGTATCTGCCAATCTGAAAAGGACCATTCTCTACTTTCTACGTGCCAGACAGTTTTCTATCCACATTACCTCCTATACCATGTTCTCTAATTTAGCATGCCTCTATTTTGTGGGGGACCTCATCAAAAGCCTTTTGAAAGTCCAAACATTCCACATTAACTGGTTCACCATTGTCCTCGCTACCAGTTCCATCCTCAAAAATGTTTTTGAAAATTTGTCAAGGACAATTTCCCTTTCATAAATCCATGCTCACTTGGACTAATCCTGTCATTGTTATTTGGAAAGACAAAGAGACATGGAAGAAAATGGAGCTCAAAAGATAGAAATTCATTTCAGCGATGATCCAATATAATCACAATAGACTGTTTTCCTCCTGGATCTAAGCATATTTTTCAACCTTGCAATTTATAGAGTCCAAGATGCAAAGTTATGATGGGCAAAAGAGCAATTCGAGAACCAAAGCACGGCAACAAAGATATGTGGTAGATCTCATACTCGGGAGTATATGTCATTATTGCTCAAACAAAATACTAGAGATCTTGGGTGAAATACTGCAAAATGTACGAGGACCATGCAACAACCCCAGGCTCTCATCTTCTGACTCCCACCATGCCCAGATGGGCTACAGTTACTCTAAGTAATTTGCCTCAACCCTGAAGTCTTCCATCGTTTTAGTTGTGAACCAATGATTGAAATCGCTGCCACCACATCTGGAGAATGCAATTCTAAATTAACTCAAGACAACATATAGTCAAAAAAGTCAAATTTTTCAATAAATATTCAATAAAAATTACTTGCCTCCCAATCTAAGTAATCCCCAACATCTTCAAAATTGGTGAGAAGAGAGACAGAGCAAAAAAGTCGCGGCAACTCTTCCCTCGTCATTGGAGGAAAGCGACTGTCTTTAAGGGCACTGCAAAAAGAGAAAATACTTATTGAAACCTGTACAACGTCATGTAAACATTATGGCAAGAGTCCACTGAATAACATACAAGTAGATTAATACAATTAGCTAGAATCTTCAACTCTTGTTTTATGACCTTCGGTTTAGAAGTATACAGAATTGAACACAACTAGGAAACAGCCATTTGGCCCATCAAGTCTTTGTAATTGAAATTTTCTTTGACCTTTGCTTATCAAATAGAACTATCTTCAAATTCTGAAATGTGTCTTCATAATTGACATCCTTCATTCATGGAGTAAAAGAGGAAAGTCTGCAGAGTGCTGTGATTGTCATGTAATACACAAAAGTGCTGGAGAACTCAGCATGCAGCATCAATGGGAAGTAAAGGGCGACCAATGTTTCAGTCCTGTGCCCTTCATCAAAGTATAAGCAGGGAGGGAGGAAGGGGCAGGAGTACAGAACAACAGTTAAGAGGTCATAGGTAGATATGGGTGGGAAGGTACAAGAGAAAAAAGTGATGGAGGAGTATCTCTCGGAATGAAGGTGGGAAAGGAGACAGGGTAACTCAGGGAAAGGGTTTAATGGAAACAGGAGACATCAATCTTAATGTTATCTGAGTTCCCAGATGAAATAATGAGTTCCTTTAATTTGTGGGTAGTCAAGGTTTGACAGTGCATGAAGCCATGCATAGGTATGTTGGTGTGGGAATGGCACGTGGATCTAAAATGGTTGGCCACTGGGACGTCCTCATTATTGCAACAGACAGAGCGAAGGTGCTCAATAAAATGATCTTCCATTCTGCGTCCAATCTCTTAGACGTAGGGGAGGCTGCAACGGGAGCAGTAGACGACACCTGCAGAATCACAAGTGAAGTACTGCTTCCCTTGGAGGCATTGTTTGCGACCCCTCAATTGTGGGACAATTTTGGTGAATACGTTGTTTATCTTCTATATAAATTTCACAAGCTTCCTAAAGTGCAGTGACCAGATAAATTAGTAATGCTTTGTTTATATGAATGATTCAAGAATCAATCTACTTTTGGACTCTGAGTATGTTCTTACTGCCAAAATGTATCACTTTGCTGCTTTACATTTCATGTGCCAAATGATTGCCATTCCAGTGCAGTGTCCAACGAAAGACTATAAACAATGAAAATAATAGTAAAATCTTTGAAGCTTTGTCAAAATGGAATACATCACCTTGAAAAAAATCAATGGAGTATATATTAGGCATGTGGCTGTTATTATGATACACAGTGTAATATCCCAAATAATTTAAATGTGCAGTTAATGCACAGAGAATTATTCATTAGTTGCTATGATCAACTAAATGAATAAATCATTCCTGGTGGTTGCATTGACCAGAATACATATTAGAAATAATTAAAACAGACAATATCACTGTGGCCCTTGTGGAAAAAATGTCATGCCTGTCCAAAAATTCTGTAAATTTGCCATTGTGGAGTTCAAAGAAAATTCAATAGCCATTCTGACTTTGGATTTCTGATGTGGTGATTGTTCAAGCAGCTACCGACTGAGCCAGTTTTAAGATTGCAGGCCAGTTACAATTTTTTTTTATTACCTGGGGTTGTACACAAACAAAATCAATAATTTCACAAACAAGACTACTAGCCAAATATTTAACAATTATAACAGCACATTTAAAATAAAATTCCAAGCATCAATAATTTTTTGAAGACTATTGTATTATGTAGAAGAAATACTGATGGCATAGCTCCAAATGTCTGCAGTCATTTAATGTTGCAGTACGCCTGTCTCAGAATGATTAGAACAACTGCATCTTTTCCATGGATGAAGGTCTGTAGATTGTACATGACAGGCCATCAATGTTTCCCTCTGCTTGAAGCTGGGTTTTTTTTTTTAAAAAGCAGGACTGAACAGATCTTTAGAAAGGTTTTCAGGCTGCTTTGCTGCAGCTAAAAATTCGAAATCATTAAATGAATAATGCCATGTTGATGATGTTCTTTTTGCATTGAACAGGATAGTGGCCAATGCACCCAAGAGTCAACTATTGTTGGTGATTTTTTTTTTTAACCTAAAATATACACATATCCAGTATCATGCCATCCCACCATGCAAGGATTCAACTTAGTCAGAATCCAAATGGATCACGGTTTAAAGGATTAGAATTGGTTTTCTAAATCAGCATCATGGTTCATCATAATGATTCACCTGAAATATACATGTGATCCACAATCAAAATGACCGTCTTAATGTTCATATTCAATCTTCCAATATGCACAATGTAGAGCTCAACGTTCATATCCTGCTCTGTTGTCCTGTCACCCACTTTGCGCTTCGATGACATGGCATCCATTTAGAACACAGCATTGAGAGAACCAGAATTAATACAGCTGGAAGGGAAGCATGCTTTGCTCGGAGAGATTACATTTATTTGGAGTATACAATAAAATTGGCCCCAGTTTTAATACAAGCATGAAGAACAATAAATCCCAATGATAAATATTAAGTACAGTGTGACCCATTATAACGCGATGGTTCGGGTCAAACAAAATTGTGAAAAAGTGGGGTTGTTCTAAACTGGGGGGGGGTGTGTCAGGAAAAAAAAACTTTTTCAAAATATAAAGTCTTTGCACTCTTTTTTATTTCTTACAATCATCATTTTATTTCTTAGCAATCGAGTGGTTGTTGCCTGAACGCAGCATGCTGCTGGCAGCGAGCAAAATTCAAAATGCTTCTGAGCTTGAGGATTTTTGTGTGGTCCACATTCTGGGTCTCCAACTAACGTAGGCTAGCCTCGAGGTACTCAATGGCTTCAGTCACTTTCAGGAGTGTGGGTAGAGGCTCCTCATTGTCATCTTCCTCTGGTTTGGGAACCCCAGTGCTATAGTAAGGTTACGGAGGATCTCAGAGTTCATCAGATGCTCATATGCCAAGGCGGTCATCATTGGGTCGAGTGCCAGTGGTGAAAATCCTCTTGGCTAATTTGAAACAGTCTCTGCGCCTCACCCACCTCCATCTGTAAAGCTGGAGAATTCCCACTCATCGTCATCTTCATTGGTGGATCTTCGTGATGAAAAGGCTGGACCCAGACCCTCCTCCCAGCATTTTTCCCCACGCACGAGGAGCTGACTGCTGCCCACCCCTTCCCAGCGTTGTTGATTCATCTACAATTCTATGAATTAATTCATGCCTGTAATTCTGCTTGAACACCAATATGATCCCCTGATCTAGGGGCTGGATCTCAGATGTAGTGTTTTTTGGGAGGTAAGAAACTCTGATCTTTCTGTCGCAGCTTAATGGGTGAGCAGCTGGCAGGTGGCAGGACAATTGTCAAGCAAATGAAGAGCTTTGGGTTCTAGCTTTTGGTTATGCAAATGAGCGCAGACAGCAAGGACAAAAGTGATGTAAAACCAATCCTCAAAGATGACACTGGTCATCCAAGCATTGCCTCTGTGCGTGTACGCAAACTGTAATGACTTCACGTTGACATGGTGGGAACAGTGGGGCGAGCAAAATTTGCCAATCATGAGTGGTTTTAACTTGTTAACACAAAACGTCATGCGATCTTTGCGTTGTTTGAACCCCTCACGTCGCTAGGCGTCATCTTTGCCAGACAAGAAAATGTGGTCTGGGATCATCTTGTAGCAGAGGCATGTTTTGTCACAGTTGTACACATGTTCTTTGACATAGCCACCTTCTTCTAAGAGTTTTTAGTTCTGCCGGGTATTTGCTGGCAGTGGCACTGTCGGCTGAGCGAATTTCTCCAGATTCTCCTGAGAAATCCCGTGACGGTGTTTAAACCAGTCCAGCCATCCATCGCTAGCTTTGAACTGTGAGGTTTCTCCGTTGATCAGCTGGTCAAACTTCTCAGCTTGAGCTTTGAGAATAGTCTTGGAAATTGGAAGGCCTTCTGAGAGCACTTGAATGAACCACTCGTACAGGGAGTCATCAGGGCTGACATCTTTGGCTGTCTTCATGCATTTGGCTTTTAGACCTGCTTCTTCCTCAACTTTCCAAAGTGACAAGCAAAACTCATCTTCCTGAGGTTTCCAGCCATGAAGCGTTTATTCAGGCATGCAGAGGTTGAATGCAACTCAGGTTTGACTTTTATTCTTGATAGAGTCTAGTGCGTATAACTTATCTTTCATTGAAAAAGATTTGTCTTCTAATGGTGCATTTCATTTTGATATGAAAACGATTTCAATTCCGAAAGAGGAAAAATAAAAGGTCCACTGGCTGATCGCGTTATGTCCAGGTTCATGTTAAATCGGGGTTCCAATGTGTTGGGGATTTGTATACAAATCCCGAGCACAAGTGACAAAAAACATTCAAGTCCAGTAAATGCTAAAGGTCTTTAATTTCTAAATCTCAGCAGAAAATGGAATCCAAAAAAACATAGATGCCAGTCAACTCCTAAAATCTGATGTAACATTCAATAAGTTTATAGCCTCAAGTCTTCTTTACCAGTTCTCCATGACCTTTAATTGCCTGATGCTTCTCAACAATTTATCCACCTTCTCTTTAAACATTGATCACCTTCCTTTATAGCCTTGTAAAAATCTTGATTGAACTCATCCCTCTATTAAAAATCTCAACTTCTACCCTATCATACCCCCATAAAGATCTTTTAAGGTTAAATAAGATCACACCTCATTCTTCTAAATGCCAAAGAATATAGATCTAATTTGCTTAGCAGTCATAATAGAACACTAATTTCAACCCAGGTTATATTCAGAAATATTCAGGAAAACACCAATTATCTGAAATGCTAGGGATATAATCTGGCCTACGTCAGATAAGCATTTTTATTGGCTAACTGGTCATTTTTTAAAAGCAGCTCAGAAGCAACGGCAAATCACAATAAACAATAAACAACAATAAACAAGGGATGGCATTTTAAGCATTAAAATAATGTTTAATTCTCACCAAAAAATGCTGGTAGCAATGCTGCTGCTAATCACTGAGACCTTCCAACCACTGCCGCCGATCCCCAACACATTCCCACTGCTGCCACTGATCACCGGGGAAGCTTCCAGGGCAGGTAGAACACTCACTGGCAAGTCTCCTCCCCTAGGCCTACCGAGGAATCTTGTGTGTGTATGTGCAGTAGTAGACCATAGGGAGGGTTTAGAGCCAGCGCCTAGAGCTCTGGTGTGCCAAGAAGGGCAGGGGATAGGAGGGAAGGCCACTGAGCACAAGGCCCTGCTCCTGCCCAGGAGGCTGCTCTCTTTGATTACGCCGGGACAAGGGATTCTTCCAACCACTTGCGGCTGGGAGACAATGGAGTACAGTTTGAGGAGAGATGGAGAGAAGTCAATAGGAGAAGGTAAAGAAGAAATGGAAAGAGAGGGGAGAGGAGTTACCTGAAATGAGGACAACCTTTGTTCTAATTTCATGTCAAGTGAATTTTTTTTTCAACCTGTGAGGTCAGTTTGGCTCCGAAAAATTTTGGATAAATGAGGATTTCGGGGAATCCGATTTTGGATAATCAGAGTTGTGCTGTACTAAAATGTCCATTCCTACTATACATCAAACCTTTATTCTTAGCATAAGAAAAAATGAAATAGGTGGGGATGAGCCATTGCCCCCTTGAACCTGCTCCACCATTCAATGAAATCAAGGTTGATCTACCTCAAAGCTATTTTCTTACATTTTCGCTATATCTCCTGCTTCCTCTTCTATCCAGAAATCGATCAACTTTTGTTTTGACTGAACCTCCACAATCCTACAAGTCAGAAAATTCCAAAAATACTCCACTTTCTGAGTGAAAAGCTTTCACCTTCTTGAAGTCCTAAATGGCTGATTCTTTATTTTGAGATTGTGCCTTCTCACCCCAGACTCCTTAGTCAGTGGAAACCCATTTTGATTAGATCACTGCTCATTCTTCTGAACTCTAAGGGAGTTCTAGTGTACCCACGTTCCTCTCACACAACAGACCAGACTTCCCAGGAACTTGTTTGGTGAATCTTTGCTGCAATTCAACTCAGTATTTCTTACAACAATGGTATATAGAAATGAATAAATGTATTCCATTAGAAAAAATAACATATAATTTAAGAAATAACATCACAATATTCGAACAAATATGGGAACCATACATGAAATACAATAGAGAAATCCTACCATGGACCTCCACCACCTAAATTGACAGAAGGAGAAGACAACGAAATGAACTGACTCAATATATAAAAGTAAAAGACAAAAATTTCTTGTTCATTTTTATTAAGTGATGACATTGTTTAACGGGTTTAATGTATCTTATAGATTGAACTTTGAATAAATGGGATGGGGGGGAGAGGGAGGGAGGGAAGGGAGGGGGAAAAAAGGAGAGAAAATGACACTATATATTCAAGAGAAAAATGTCTGTATGTATTTTGGTCAGTATGGTTTATGGTGTGAAAAATAAAAAAATTTTAAAAGAGAGAAAAAAAACTCAGTATTTCTAATGTCCAGGATAAGATGAGATGCTACGTTGAGTGATATTTGACAAGCCTTGAAAAATCTATTTACTACCCCAAAAGTTCACAAAACTGAAGGAAGCCAGATTGACATAATATGGACTGTTTCCAAATTATAATAATCCAAACTAATTATATTTTTCCTTCTTTTTCTCATTATCAGTTACAACTGTTCATTTTTTTTTGTTTAATTTCTTCTTCATAACACAAGAACATGAAACATATAATTGTTGATCTAATACTGCAATGGGAAAATTCATTTGTCTGGATAATACAACATTTGTGTAACCAGTGTAAAAACTAAATGTTTATAATTGAATATTGAAATAGCTTTGCAAAGTAATAAAGCTCAGAGGAAAGCTTTTAACACAACTTCAATTTGATAATGTCTTTGCTCACGGTTGACTTAAATATTTGAGAGGAAGGTGAAAACAGATATTGGACTCAAATTTATTGAGCATCTTGAATCTGGTTTATAAAGCAAGGCAACATAATAAAAACTCTGCTCTACCAGATTTAATAATACTTTCAGAATGGGATGTTAATTTATTGGAGACAAGCATTTCCAATACTGAAATTTAGGGTCATCTTGTACCATGCTATATCACACAGGTTTAGTGATATTGGATAGATATTTGACACAACATTTTGTTGCTCACATAAAGTCATGGGAAATTTGATTCAAGATTGGAACAGATTCTGATGCACTGTACCATTACACTCCTCTACAATCTACAAGGCACATCAGGATTGAAAGCAAGTTGCATATATTTAAAATACATCTAAAAATCACTAGTTTGTTGTTCTGGACTCCTCCCTCTCGCATCTTTCCACCTCTTCCTCGGTCTTTATTGACACACCTGTTTGCTTTTTTTCCTTATACCTTAAAGAAGGACTCAGGCCCGGAAAGTTAGCAACATATCTTTACCTCACATGGATGCTGTGAGATTGGCTGAGTTACTCCAACATTTACTGTGTGTTTTTAGACAGACAAATGTCTGTAATAATTGTTAGGGGATTTAGAATGGTCAGAAACCGAGGGATCTACACTCAGAACACAGATGTTCTGCAAAGCAGTCACCCAATCGACTTATCTATCAGCCCTTGTGTTGAATGCAATGTTTTCTTACTCGGGATTGACACTGTGGTCTGCTACATTCCCTCCCTTGGGCACAGTCACTCCTCAAACTTCCTGGAGAAGGGGAATAGAGTTAAGATACTTGGGTTGCGAGCGAAGTGGAGTGTTTTTAATGAATAAAGATATGTGGAGTTGCTGAAATACAACACATTACAACTAATATTTTCAGTGTTTACTCCAAACTTTCTAAGTAACAACTCATTAATACTGCTTCAGGCTCATTATAATCAGAGAATGAACCACAAAAGATCAAGACAAATAATTTTGTATCATATTACATTCACTATTCACTTACATAATTCATATAGTTCATTTAGATATCATCTGCTAGTCAAATCAGATTCACTAATTATCCAATTTTAAATACATTATGTTGTTGGCTTCTACAAAACAAGCCCCAAATAACAGATTACTTGAAATTCCTATGCTTTTCCTATGCTCTAATTAATGACACCAGTTTAGTGAAACCAGTTATTGTTTTCAATGCCAGCCCTGCAAATTAAGACCACAGCAGCACCCATCAGGATGTTACGTCTTGACGTAACAACTAGGAGAAAAAAAAAACTTGGGTCATTACATCTTAATTTCTTCTGAAATGCAAAATATTTTAGTCATTATGCTAAAAATGTTTTTAAAGAATCAAGTGACATAATTGATCACCAGAGATTAAATAGCAATTTTATTTGTGACAATATTTTTAATGTTAAATGGAAACACTCATTTTTAAATAACTCAATTGGACAAGGTGAAGACATTTTCTAAAATTAGTAAGATTGCAAATCTGGTTTTATCTACTGAAATCTGGTTTTTCTACTGAAAAACTGTTTAATGAAGTGTGGAAGAATATTTCAGTTAAGGTCTTCCAATAGAAATGATTTCTTCCACTAAAACTGAGCCCAATGTTTTTTAAAAAAATTAAGCAAAGAGAAACAAGCACTGGTGTACAAGAATCAAACAATCTGTTCATACAGCAAAAGTTAGAGAACAAATGAAAAAAAAAGCTCTGGATCTGGACAGTCAATTTATATTAATTATAGATCTCAATAATAAGTAATTACATCAGCTATGGGCTGAATGGCCCAATTCTGGTTTTGCAAAGAATGACATTACGGCACAATTTAAAAAAGAAATCTCCATTACTACCAATTCAAAGATTTATATTATTTTCCTGCCTTTACCCTTTGTTCTTTTCACTCCTTCTGGAATCTGAACTGGAGAGCTTCACTTTTTATAGCTGTTACATGTCACATCAGCATGACACTGCAAATACTCAAACCCTGCATTAGCAATGCATCAGTGAAAACTACCTTACTGGAGTAACACACCCTTGTTCACTTCATTCTGCAATGCTACTCATTGGTGGATACATGGTGTGCTCAAGGTGCTTGTGAATTATATATTAAAGCTTTTAAATTTCCTAAAATTCTATACTCTAGCTTAGGGGTCCAAAAACCCCTTCATGGAACACTTGATCCCTCATTGACCCCCAGGCATGGAAATCCCAGTGCTGGACAGGTGAGGGCACTGGACCCGAGTTGGGGGTGGGGCAAAGTATGCTACCAAAAGGTACAAAGAACAAATATTTATTTTACGCTCAGTTCGTCCTCTCTTTTACTTCCAAATTATTCAAAGGCCAAAGCCAAATACAGCATGGAGACTACCAAGGCCTGCTCTCACGAGAGGTTAGCCACCCCTGCCACAGGCACTATTTTCCATTGATCTGCCCCTGCTTTCCACTGCAAAAGTTCAATCAACCCCCCCTTTCGACCCCCTGGCATTTATCAACTCCTTGGATAGTCCCATTAACCCCCAGGGGTCAATATCGACCACTTTGGAGACCCTTGCTCTAGCTGGTACACCTGTGATGGCAAATTTGTTGTGTCGCTTGAGTTAAGTAAAGAAATGATATGCAGATTTTTAATAACTTTCAATTACTCAATAGAACTTGATTCACTCTTAATACTCAAATATTTGTAGGAACTCAGCACTAGAAAAAAGTGGGTAAGAGGCAATGTTATAAGTATTAAAAAAATAGGTTTCCTCCACACTTAGATAATTTAATGGGAACAAAAACTGCAATAGCTTAAAATAGACATTGCCAATCCTAACAAGCTCTCTGATGGTACTAGCTCTCATTTTC
This sequence comes from Narcine bancroftii, assembly GCF_036971445.1. Lineage (NCBI taxonomy): Eukaryota > Metazoa > Chordata > Chondrichthyes > Torpediniformes > Narcinidae > Narcine > Narcine bancroftii. Next base: position 8,844,385 of record NC_091476.1, read on the forward strand.
AAAGGACTTAGTATTTTAATAATTATGCAAAGAAATGGAATCAATGTAGCAGAAAAGACATGACACTTAAATTACATTTTTAAAAATTAAGGAATTAGCTAAGATAAGCAGGGAACCATTTACACTGGTGTGCAGTGAGTGGCAAGTGGGTCAACGTGAAATGGTCAAAAAAGTACCATGGGAGAGGCTTAACAGATTGATCCTCCTGCATAACTGCTCTCTCCCTTCAAGAAGGGTAAAGGCAAACATAACTGATGGAAAATGAAACCTCAGAATAGAATGTAGAAACAAGGCTTTTGGACTGTTGTTAATGGGAGTAGTAGGGCATTTTTGACCATGCTGTGCAGTGAAAACCACAGTTACATTCAAGATGACAAAAGCTAATACAGGCCGACAAACTGCTGAAGCCACGCACAGTCCGTTCGCAAGTACGAGTTGTCCACAAGTCGGGCCTTCGTAACCTGGGGACCAACTGAATATACACATGGTAAACTGACATTTTGTGGTGTCACATTTAGTTTCTCCAGCTCTTGCAAATTATTTCTCCATTGCACAACCCACCTGATTCACCACAGCAACTTTCAAATATTTCCAGACATACCTATCACCTTAGAGGAAAGGAGAAACAAATATATGGAAACAATTTCCTCCAAAATCCCAAGAACATCCTGACTTGGTAAGTAATGGCATTCTTGCATAACCACAAAGTTAACATACTGGAACTTCTGAGAATTGTTGGTACACTATCAACACACTGACACTAGTGATCCCAGGGGTCCCACAAATATCTTTAGGACACCAGGTCAAAACAAAATAATGGAATTAAGCAATAAGTCAAGCCAAAGAGGCTTATCTGTTAAATTAATTTAGTTTTTACCCTAACACAGCCTGATCTGCGAGGCGTTGCCTATTTTGTAGCTTTTACTCTCTATCAATGGTATCCACTATAATAGGGCCTCATTATTCTATCAGCAGATAACTTCTTCAATAGTTTACCACCATGGTAACCCTTGTAGGTATTCCTTTTGTCCTATCAAACCTTTTCCAACGCTCTGCGACTTCAAAATACAGGCAGTCCCCAGGTTATGAACAAGATCCGTTCCAAAGCCCGTCTTTAAGTCAAATTTGTTGATGTCGGAAAAGGTACATACGGTTCTTATTTAGCGTCAGTCAAATATTTTCGTAGAGTATGTACTATCCCATCAATTCCCCTCGTTATGTTGTAGACCTCTTTCTGGACACTCCCCCTCCCATACAACCCCCACCCCAGTCTTCAGGGTAAACAAACTCAGCCTTCTCACAACCCTACTGCAAGCAAAGCAATGCAAGGTGAATCTGCTCTGACTCTCTCCAGTGCAACATGTTCTGCCTAGAAGGTGTCAACTGGAGCTGCACACAAGTCTCCAGCTGTTGTTTAGCCAATGTTTAAACTGATGTCACTGAACATCTTGCAGTTACCGAGGACTCCCAGAGAGCTTTCGGGACCTTGGATTAATGTCATTCCAGAGGAGATGCATTTCGGTGGGGGGGGGGGGGAGCGGAGAAACACCACACTCTCCATCTGAGCACTCAAACAACAGTTCTGATTTCTGTGCTTTGATCTTGGAAGCTGAACAAAACTACAGCCTCTGACACAAGCTCAGGTGATTTGAAGGGTGAGCCAGGGTGCATTGAATGTGAAGGACTGGAGAGGCATGGGTAGGACTCCTGTGTGCAGCTGCCTGGCCCTTCTGGGGTGATTTCCAAATGATTGGATGCAACAGGTTGTTTCACTTTCACTTGTCGCCACTCTTTCCAACCAGTTTCAGGGACTTCATCATCGATTGAGGAGCATGTGGGAGAGCTGCTGAAGTAGGCATTAAGGGACGCAACGTGATCAGAATTAAAATGGCAGACGGCGCTCTCCTTCCTCAAGCCGTCGAACCACTGAAGCCGCACATAGTCCATTTGTAAGTAGGAGTTGTCCGCAAGATGCCATCTACAATTTTTTATTTTTTAAGAATGCATTACATGTTGGCTTTGTTCCCATCCCACAAATGAAAGAGCGACAGGAAATTAATCATACACTGATCTATTTTTAAAGAACAAAAAAACAACTGAAGGAGAATGGTGGAACCACACAAGGGAGAGATGGTGGCAGGATGTGAAAATAGGGAGGGGGGATATGGTAGGAGGGATGTGGGGGTAGATGGCTGGAGATGGGGAAAGGAGCAGTGTACCAAGAGGGTGGAGTGGTGGAAAGAAGGATATACATGATGACCCAGGTGAATGAAAAGGAAGGAATGGGACAACAAGGTAGCAGGTTACTTGAAATTAATTGTTCATGCTGTCATGTTGCAGACTATCCAGGCAGATGGTGTCCTTTAAATTTGCATTTAGCCTCACACTAGCAATGGCTGCCAGAGAGGCATAAGCAGGAAGTCCCAGTTTCCAGCCACTTTAATTCCCCTCCATATTCCCACACTGATGAGTCTATCCTCACCCTGCTCCAAGCAGCTGTCTTCACCCTCTCAGCTATCTGCATCCTCCCCATTGTTTCCCCGCCTTTGCCTGCTTCCACCTGTCCATCAACTTTCACACCTCCTTCCCTTCTTTAATATTGCTGACCTTCCCACTCACTTCTCAATCCTGCAGCAGGGTTTGACCCAACATGGTTGCTGCCTAATGAACTGAGTTCTTCCAGCTGTGTGTTTTTGTTCTATATTCCATCACCTGTGTTTTCATCCTGAGCCATTTCATTACATCATGTTCATCTCCCCACCCCCAACATGAAGCATTTTATACCTACCAGTGTTAAATTTCACTGAACAACTAATTTCTCAATTCCTGAGTAGCCGTCTTCAGTTGTCTCTTTCCTGCTGCTTTGGAATCAAATGCAAATTGGACCACTTTTGTGGTGAATTTCTAAACAAAACATTTATACTAAAAGAAACCGTAGTGGCTTCTGAATCAAACCAAGATTAATCAGTTGGTACAGAAAAGGCTTCAAACAAATGCAAAAGCAAAAATATTTTAAAAATACAGATAATGGAAATGCCTGCGCATTGCTCAGTACTAAATCAGCACAGAAATCTGAAATTCTGCACAGGTTTGGTTTAACGTCAGGATGTACACTACAAGCTTAGTTTTCTTGAAATGTCAATAGGAGGCCCTCCAGAGCTCAAAGGGGGCTGATTTTAATTTTTCCTGATGAAGATTGGAGTTTATTTTTCAGATATTAAATATTTTGGAGGACTTGAACCAAGTTGTTTTGGTCAAACTAAACCAGAATGGATGGATGCAGAATGGATGCAGATGGGATGTTTCCAAGGATGGGAAAATCCAGAACCCGGGGCCATGGTTTGAGGATAATAGGCAAACCATTTAGGACCGAGATGAGGAGGAATTTCTTGACCCAGAGGGTGGTGAATCTGTGGAATTCATTGCCACAGAGGGCAGTAGAGGCAGGTTCATTAAATATATTTAAGAGGGAATTAGATCTATTTCTTCAGTATAAGGGTATTAAAGGTTATGGAGAGAAGGCGGGGACGGGGTACTGAACTTTAAGATCAGCCATGATCTCGTTGAATGGTGGAGCAGGCTTGAAGGGTCAAATGACCTACTCCTATCTTCTATGTTTCTACAAAAAATTATGCACCATAAAATGGTCAGGCTTCCTGGATAATCTGTTCAATATAAATCTATTGATAGTGTAATAGATGTCAATAAGGCTGAATATTATTCTGTTGAATTTTTAAAAGCTACCATCACATAACATGGCATGAAAAGGAGCTCCGATCATGTTTACTCACAAATTAGATTCAGCAATGCTATGCATCTGCACATATTGGTTCAAAAATTACTACCGCGTACAATTAACCATATAACCCATTTAGAGCACGGAAACAGGCCATGTCGGCCCTTCAAGTCCGTACCGGTTCACTTGAACAACTCCACTAGCTCCTCCACAAACTCCTGAGGAAGTAGAGGCTTTCTTCATGATGCCATTGGTGTGTTGGTTCCAGGAAAGATCTTCCGAGATAGTGACTCCCAAGAATCTACATTTGGTCATCCTCTCCACCTCTTTGTTCAGAAATCTGATGGTTGCATTCTATTCACTATTTGTGGCTACAAGAACGACTTGGGGAATAATACATTCTTATGCCAATGATCCCATCTGATCTACATTTTCAAGTTAAGCAACATCACTTCTCTGTTCTACCTAGTTTTGTAAGATGTAGAAGATAGCATAACTAGGAAGACAATAAAGGTATTCCCCAGTGGATGAATTGGCCCTGCTGAAGGCCAAGTTAGTGGCATCCAAGTCCGGAGACCCAGCCTTCAGCAAGAAATTCAAGGATGAACACCAAATGGTCATGAGAGAAGCTAGGAGACAATGCTGCACCAAGCTCAAGCCTCAAGAGAACATCACATTAACTATGGCAGAAGGCATGCAATCATATGCAAAAGGAAAGCCCAGCAGTACAGAATGCAAGAGTACAACACTCCCCAATGCATTAATCATTTTCTATACTTGCTTCCAACAGGGAGGTGGCACCCACATCAATTAAGCCCATGGTCACCGCTGCTGAAGTCAGGGTGGCCTTCCAGCAAGAGAATCCACAGAAAGCAATGAACCTTGGAGTCCCAGGAAACAGCATGAGAGCCTGCACAGATCAACTGTCAGATGGGTGGCACAGTTAGTGTTGCGGTTAGAGCAATATTATTATAGTGCCAGTGACTTAGGTTCAAATCCAGCACTGCCTATGAGGAGTTTCCTCCAGGTGCTCATTTCCTCCCACCCTTTAAAAAAAAGTATGGCGATTGTACGTGAAATAGGGTATTTGGGAGGCATGGGCTTGTGGGCCGGAAGGGCCGGCTATGGAGCTCTATCTGTACTTAAGAACATACGTACAGATATTGAAAGACATTTTTTACCTCTTCATACAACTCAAAATTCCCACTTGCTTCAAGAAGGCCATTAAAAATAACAGGTCTAAAAATGGCTACAGATTGGTGGCTTTAAATCCATCATTATGAAGCTGGTCATGGCTCACATCAACTCTTGCCTGCAGCTCTGCTTGTCCTACTTCAATTCGCCCATCAGTCCAACAGATCCATGGCAGATGCCATCTCCATAGCTTTTCACTTGCTCCAACATTGAGATGCCAGACATGATTTATAGACTACAGTTCTGCCTTCAATACAATAGTCCCTAACAAATTCATACCAAACTTCCGGATTAAGCCCTCAGTTCCCCCCCTCTGTAACTGGATCCATGATTTTCTATCTAACAGAATGCAATAAATGAAGATTGGCAATATAGCCACCATGATCATATTTAAGACAAGGATGTGTATTGCTACACTCCTCTACACTCAAGATTGTATGCTACATATTATGCCATCTTCAAATTTGCTGACTATACTAAAGTAGTGATCTGCGTATCAAATAATGATGAGTCTGAATACAGGAATGAGATTAAATTCTAGGGGCAGATTCTATATCTCTGTCCATTAATGGCGATGAAGTCAAAAGAGTAAATTGTTTTACCGTCTTAGGAATAAACAGTGCCAATAACATGATCTGGGACAAGAACATCAACGTGATGATCAAGAAAGTGCACCAGCACTTCTACTTTTTAAGAGTAAGGAAATTCAGCATATCCCCTCTGTCCCTCAATAAGAAAGCATACTTGCTGGATACATCACACTGTGGTTTGGTAGCTGCTCTGCTCAAGATTAGAAGAATCTCCACAAGGTACCAATGCAGCTCAGAACATAAACCCCTCCCCTCCCTAGATCGTGGGATATAGAGATGGAATCTAAAAACGGTAACCAACATACAGAAAGATCCATCATATCCTGGACAAACCATTTTCTCTCACCTCTTATTGAGGAGCAGGTGAAAGAATGAGAAAATTAAGCAACCTGCCTTAATGCAACCAGTAACACTTACATCAACAGTGAAGTGTTTTGAAAGGCTGGTGTTGAAGCAGATCAGCTCCTGTCTGAGTGGTGACATGGATACATTCCACTTTGCCTATCGTTGCACCAGGTAATGGTGGATGCCATCTCACTGGCTCTACACTGGACAGTAAAGATGCATTCATCAGCATGCTCTTTATCGACAACAGTTCGGCATTTAATACCATTATCCCCATGGTGCAGCACGATTGGTGCATAGTTAGTGCAATGCCTTTAACAGGGTCATCGATTGGGACCTGGGTTCAAATCCCACAGATATCTGTAAGGAGCTTGTAGGTTCTCCCAGTGTCTGTGTGGTTTTTTTCTGGGCTCTGGTTTCCTCCCATCATTTGAAACATACTGGGGGTATAGGTTGATTGGGTGTAAATTGGGCAGCTCAAACTCATGGTCCAAAATGGCCTGTTACCATGCTGTAGGTCTAAATTTAAAAAAAAAAGAAAATTTAAAAATTAAACATGGGTTTAAATATGGTTTATCATGGATCATATCATTAATTACGATAGAACTTACCCTTTGTTTATATAAATGGATTTTAATTTTGTGTAATCTATTTTCTATCCAGAATTATACTGGGATATATTATGAGAAAGGGATAAACTTGTTAAATATCATATTTATAGAATTTGATGTCTTTTAAAGAAACAAGTCAAATAAACAATTATGAATAGGTTTCTGATTTACATCATATGTTTAATATGTGATATGTATATATAACCTGTTGTTTGATATTATTAAATTACTTTGTAGGTCGGATTTATATTAAACAATAAAAATATTAAAAAAAAACTGATCTGCAAACTCCAATACCTGGGAGTTAATAACCCACTGTGTAATTGGATCAGGGATTTCCTCACCGTCAGACCACAGTGAGGATTGGTAAGGATGACAGTACTGGAGCACCACAGGGTGTTCTTAGCCTTCTGCTCCACTCACTTTAAACCTATGACTGTGTGGCTTGCTATGATAATAATACCATCTACAAATTTGCCAACGATGCCACGGTAATGGGTTGTATAAAGGAAGGGGATGAGTTAGCATACAGGATGGTGACTCAAAACTTGGTTGAATGGTGCACCAACAACAATCTTGCACTCAATTTCATCAAAACTAAGGAGCTGATTGTTAACTTCAGGAAGGGAAAACCAGAGGTATATAATCCACTGATAATTGGGGGATCAGCAGTGGAGAGGGTGAGCAAATGCAAGTTCTTGGGAGTCACTACCTTGGAGGATCTTTCCTGGACTGAACACACCAATGGCATTGTGAAGAAAACTTCCTGCGGAGGTTTGGTATGACACTAGAATCCCTGGCAAATTTCTACAGAGGTGTGGTGGAATGTGTGCTGACTGGCTGCATCACAGTCTGGTATACCCCTGAGCATAAAGCCCTCCAAAAGATAGTGGACACAGCCCAGGACATCAGACAAAACCTTCTCCACTATCGAGACCATCTATAGGGAATGCTGCTGTTGGAGGGCAGGAGCCATCATCAAAGACCCATACCACCCAGCACATGTTCTGTTCTTGCTACTGCCACATTAAAGAGGTATTGGTGCCACAAGACTCACACCATCAGGTTCAGGGAAAGCTGCCATCAGACTCATCAATCTGCCATCAGACTCAACAACAAACTCAATCACGGACTCATTTAAGGACTTTTATTTGTGCACTGCATTGATTTTTTTTAAATTCTCACTGTATTGCACAGTTTGTTTACATTTGTTATCTGCTTACATTTCTTTATTTGTTTACATGTATATGCAGTGTATAGTTTTCTTTTGGATTACCAAGAAGTGGCAATTCTGCCTCACAGGAAAAAATCTCAGGGTTGTACATGATGTCATGAATGTACTCTGACAATAAATCTGAAATCTAAATTAAAAAGTTTGTTCCCTGCTGCCATCAGGCTCCTGAATACACCCAGAACAGTGCTCTAACGCTGCTCTTGCATTGTGCAAATTGATTTTTTTTTTAATTGTAGTTCCCATACTCTGTAAATTATGCTCTATTAATTTGTTTGTATAAGAATCCCTTCTCACTGTACTAGGTATTTTGTGATAACTTAAATCTCACAGCATTAATGAGGGCAAGGACAACCACTAAAAGTCGATGGTCTCAATCTGGAAACCTGATGGTCAGCTATAGGTCGACTGCTCCAGAGTAAAATAATTTTAAAATACGATTTGAAAGAAAATAGTGTGCCCTGAAGCACTTCAACACATAAATGAAGTTTGCACATTATTTAAGTAGGGATCAATGCATATTCAATGTAATTCTGTGTACACATTTGCCTTGATTGTCAAACTACATCATTTAACAAAGTTATAATATTCATAGATTCCATTTTCTGGAAAATCTGTTAGTCCAGCACCAAAGTCCCAAAGGACTGGATTATCAGTTTTATTCGGTCTTGCTCAATAGAAGTCACATCAGCTGCCCACAATATTATCCATTTTCTGCAAGGATATTATATCATGTGACCAAAATTTGAAGACAATCACTTTGACATCATATTGGTACTGACTGCTGTCTGTTGGAACAAACCAAAATGAATTCTGTACTTATACTTGCTATCTAGCCTCAACTACTGTACTTGGATAATATTCTTACTGGTTAAATAAAGAGAAGCCACATGTCACAGAAAGATACTGAAATAGCCCAATGGTATAAAGTTGGATCAAGACCACAAGAGCTTAACATACCTTCTTCAAGAATATGACTCCTTAAAGTAACAGGACAATTAGATGAAACAGTCCTTCATTTTGTCATGATGCACCATATGTGGATGATGCAAATTTCCAGGTTTACCCCAGAGTTTGGATAGTTTGCCAGAACTAAAAATGAAAGAGAGAATTCCAGAATTTATGTAGATTCGAGAGTCTCCATCCACAGTTCCGTCAATTACCCAAGATCAAAGATAAACAATCTACACGTGTGCATAAAATGGAAAAATGGCAACATCACATTTTTTTTGGCCAGGACCCAACAATATGGAGTTCATCTTGCACCTATAACAAAGCAGTATCAGCCTTCAACTTCAATCTACTCCAGGAACATGCACAAACAAGTGTGAAGTGTGCAAGTTAGTTTGCAGTGCATACACGTGGTGACAGAACATCCAGACTAACAGGAAAAAATTGGCAGAGCAAATATCCACTTCTGTTTTAAACCATTTAATAAATACACATACCAGAACACCTTTGTTCATGTCAAGAGAATATAAATGTACAAATTATGCTACAAGCTAGAACCAGATAACAATAGGAACCCTTCAGGTTTGCTCATTGAATGAATGATTTAACTTTAACATTTAACTAAAGAAGCAGTATTTTACATGCTGTGGGTGTGCAAAATGCATTCCACTATCAAATTCACAATTTAAAAAAAACTAAACAAAATGAATGAATTTTATGCCAAAAAAAAACTGAAGGAACTGAATATCATTCTGCAAAACAAAAAAATGCCCAAAGCAAGATGATTGGGTACCATCATTCAACTTTTTCAATGGTCTTTTCATGTGGCATTTAATGCAGGCAGAGGTTTATGGAGATGAGATGCACAGTGATATTACAAAATTAGTTTTAGCATACGTTTGAGAGTTGGTATCAGTGACCAAGATCCAATATTGCCAAGAGTATTTGAACCAATTTTGATTGTTGTCAAAAAATGAAACACATTTATTCCAACTGCTTAACTGAAGTACAAATATACCCATTTAACAAAAGTAGAATGTTCCTATGAAACCTCTCGTAAGCCGAAATGGCATAAAATGAAAACCTATTCTCTACTATTGAAGGCTATTTTTGTGAAAACGAAAATCCATTCAAATTTTTTGGGATGGCGAACACAAGTTTCTTCGTATAAGTGAATTTACATAAAGCAAGTATTCGTAAAGCAGAGTATACCTGTATACAAAATGTATATGTATTTGCACTGATATGAAAGCAAGCACAAGGTGATTCGCAAAGCATCTGTATTCCCATGATTAAGGCTATGTTTAATTTGTAGGTTAGAATTTTAAATTTTATACATTTTTCACAAAGATTTCTGGTGTCCAGACATTGCATAAAATTTCATTCAAGTAACGTTTTTCATTTGTCCTATTTTTGCATCAGTAAGAGAAATTCCATAAAGACCGATAAAGATTGCAATTAAAAAAAATGAACTATTCAAGCTATTCGTTCCAAAAGTCAATCATATGAAGATTAGACGTATACCTCCTAATAGTTTTGCAACAATTGAGAAAAATATGCAACAACCAAAGTTCCTGTGAGAGAAATATACACCAGATGCAATCATAAAGGGAGAAGCACAATTCAAGAGAGAGCCATGTACAATAAGCTAAATTTAATGGAACTACAAGCCAAAATAGTTAAAGAAAATCAAGTTAACCTGGCTGTAATTAAGTTCTTGAAATTGGGCTACATAATGTAAATGGATATTTTCAATTTTTCATCTCTTGGTCCGAGGTAAATGTGTGCCCCAAGCATCCCAGGATTTAATGATTATCCTCTCCAAAGAAAATGAGTGATTATGAGAAACCTCAATGAATGTAATTTTTAAAAGTAAAAAAAGCACCGCCACTAGAATTCCATTTTCTCCTCCATTTGTGCCCCCCTCAAGTAAAGGATTTACCTTGATCTCATCATTATTTAGAACAAATACTTAAAATTCATAGCTACTCAAACAGCATATTTTAGTAAATGAGACAAACCTTGCTCTATCACTCATACTGAATATTAACAAAGCAAACCACTTTCAAATATATCTTTTGAAAATATCAGATTTATCAATTCTACCACATAACATGAGTAAATGTTATCATGTAAAAGGCAGGTGGTTTGGGGATAATTAAGTTCAACTGTACTTCCTATTGCTAAATGTTCTAAAATAAATTGTGTTGAGACTCAGTTGCCCCCAACTAATCATGTTTCAGATGTGCTAAGTTGGGAGCATGGAACGTTACAACTCCAGAAAATGATACCAGGATGTGTTTGGACTTTCTCTATGGCTAGACCTCTTAATGGAGTCCAATGGTGGACCCCTGGTCAAGCAAGAATTCAAGAAATCTGGCTCTTCCAAGCAAGTCAGACTTTCACAGCATTTATTCAAAAAAACTATACATAATAGAGGAATTTGAAATTAAAAAAAATGACCCCTTTCAAAGATGTTTGGCCATTTCATGGTTAGAGCCCAAGGCCAAGCCACATCCTAAATAATTCAGCCCAATGAAGTACTGTAGTTGTGGGCTGAAACTAACTTAATTTGCCCAAGCCCTTTAGGAATAAACAATTAATACATATTGAGAGAGGAAATTTATTATAAAAATTAAGATTTCTTCCCTCCACCTCCCTCCCACCATGCCCAAAATGTGGAAACAAACTGGAGATGATAAAGCAAATAATAAAAATCTTGCAGTCAATAAGCAGGTTCAGTAAACTAATTGGTAATTTTGCTGCTTGAGTAAATATTCTTGTTCACCATAGCTAAATTCTTTGGAAGTTTTGTTTGCATTTCTGTGATGAACTGAAAGAGATGGAACCAACTGAACTCTTCTGTTCAAGACATTTATTTTTTCTTTCCAAACTGAAAGATTTGTATATGAAATGCCCTCCATAATGTTTGGGACAAAGACACTTCCCCTCCCCCTCCTCCCCTCCCATTTTATTTGCCCCTGTGCACTACAATTTAAAATTTGTAATCAAACAATTCTCATTTGATTGAAGTGCACATTCCAGATTTTATTAAAGGGTATTTGTGTACATTTTGATTTGACCATGTAGAAATTACAGCACCTTTTATACATCGTATCTTCATTTCAGGGCATCATAACATTTGGAACATAGTAGTGGTATGTACATTAAAGTAGACCTGTTTAGTACTTTGGCTGCTTAGAGAGTGATTCAGACATTATCTAGTCCTGAGTATCTTCTCTGGTGATGTTCTGCCAGGCCTCTACTGCAGCCACCTTCAGCTTCTGCTTCTTTCAGGGATTGGTCATCTTTGGTTTTCTCTTCAGCATATGGAAGCCATGCTCTATTGGATTTAGATCTGGTTACTGACTTGACCTTTCAAGAATTTTCCAGTTTTTAAGCATTGAAAAACTCCTTTGTTGCTTTAGCAGTACGTTTGGGATAATTGTCTTGCTGGGGGTGGTGGTGGGGGGTGGGGGGGCGGGGTGTGGGAAGAACGCCATTCAATGATTTTGAAGACATTTGCTCAAATGTGAGCAGATAAGATGTTTTTATACACCTCAGAATTCATTTTGCTACTGGCAACAGCAGTCATAATCAATGACAAGTGTGCCAGTACACGTGGCAGCCATGCATGCCCAGGCCATAACACCTTCATCACCATGTTTCACATACAAGGTGCTATGCTTTAGATCATAGGCAGTTCCTTTACGCCTCCACCCTTTGCTCTTGGCATCGCTCTGATACAGGTTAATCTTGGTCTTGTCTGTGGTGTTCCCTCCTCAAAGGTCACCACAAGACCTTTGTCCAGAATTCTTCAGGCTCTTGCATACTTCTTGGCAAACTGTAATCTGGCCATCCTGTTTCTGTGGCTAACTAGTGGCTTGCACTAGTTTTCTCTGTATTTCTGTTCATGAAGTCTTCTGTGGACAGTAGTTGTTGACATATCCACACCTCCTGAAGAGTGTTTCTGATCTGTCAGACAGGCGTTAGTGGATTATTCTTCATTCTGATGAGAATGATGAAGTCTTCAGCAGTGGAGGTGTCAGTTACTTTGCAATTATTGAGCTCACCAGTACACTTTGTTCTTAATGATGTTCTAAACAATTGATTTTGGTAATCCTAAGCTTTGGGTACTGTCCTTTACTGTTTTATTCATGTTTTTAAGCCTCATAATGGCTACTTTTGACTTTTATTGGTAGAACTCTAGTCTTTGTGTTGGAAAAAAAAGGACAACTACAGTCTCCAAAGGTGATCAAAAGCTTAGAAGCAAAGCCTAGCTCTCTTATACTGTACAACTTCAATTATCCAAAATGGTCGGCAACTCTTTCTCCCCCCAGATAACTGGTCATTTTTTAAAAACACTCCAGTAACAACAGCAAATCACTTGGATCAATGTTTAAACAACAAACAACAAAGGAAGCTTTTAAGCATTAAAATAATGTTTAATTCTCACTAAAAAAAAAATGCTGGCTGCCACTGAGCCCCGACACATCCTCAATGCCGCCACTGATCACCAACACCTCTCAACCACTACTACCAATCCTGGACACATCTCACCACTGCCACTGATACCGGGGAGGCTTCCCGGGCTGGTGGAACACTCACTGGCAAATTGGCAGGCTTCTGTCTCCCCAGTCACCAGAGCTCCCGACGCCCGAGTCCCGACTCCGAATCCTCCCTTAGGCCTACTGCCCATGCACACCGGGAGTTCGGCGTGCGGTAGTAGGCTGAGGGGAAGGTTCGGAATTGGCATCGGGAGCTCTGATGTGCCAAGAGGGGGATAAGAAGGAAGAGAAGGAAATGGAAAGGACTGAGGGAAGGGGAGAGAGAGAGAGAGGAGGGAGAGAGAGAGAGGAGGGAGAGAGAGAGAGGAGGGAGAGAGAGAGAGGAGGGAGAGAGAGAGAGGAGGGAGAGAGAGAGAGGAGGGAGAGAGAGAGAGGAGGGAGAGAGAGAGAGGAGGGAGAGAGAGAGAGGAGGGAGAGAGAGAGAGGAGGGAGAGAGAGAGAGGAGGGAGAGAGAGAGAGGAGGGAGAGAGAGAGAGGAGGGAGAGAGAGAGGAGGGAGAGAGAGAGAAGGGAGAGAGAGAGAGGAGGGAGAGAGAGAGAGGAGGGAGAGAGAGAGAGGAGGGAGAGAGAGAGAGGAGGGAGAGAGAGAGAGGAGGGAGAGAGAGAGAGGAGGGAGAGAGAGAGAGAGGAGGGAGAGAGAGAGAGAGGAGGGAGAGAGAGAGAGAGGAGGGAGAGAGAGAGAGAGGAGGGAGAGAGAGAGAGAGGAGGGAGAGAGAGAGAGAGGAGGGAGAGAGAGAGAGGAGGGAGGGAGAGAGGAGGGAGAGAGAGAGGAGGGAGAGAGAGAGAGAGGAGGGAGAGAGAGAGAGGAAGAGAGAGAGAGGAGGGAGAGAGAGAGAGGAGGGAGAGAGAGAGAGAGGAGGGAGAGAGAGAGAGAGGAGGGAGAGAGAGAGAGAGGAGGGAGAGAGAGAGAGAGGAGGGAGAGAGAGAGAGAGGAGGGAGAGAGAGAGAGAGGAGGGAGAGAGAGAGAGAGGAGGGAGAGAGAGAGAGAGGAGGGAGAGAGAGAGAGAGGAGGAGAGAGAGAGAGAGGAGGGAGAGAGAGAGAGAGGAGGGAGAGAGAGAGAGAGGAGGGAGAGAGAGAGAGAGGAGGGAGAGAGAGAGAGAGGAGGGAGAGAGAGAGGAGGGAGAGAGAGAGGAGGGAGAGAGAGAGGAGGGAGAGAGAGAGGAGGGAGAGAGAGAGGAGGGAGAGAGAGAGGAGGGAGAGAGAGGAGGGAGAGAGAGAGAGGAGGGAGAGAGAGGAGGGAGAGAGAGAGGAGGGAGAGAGAGAGAGAGGAGGGAGAGAGAGAGGAGGGAGAGAGAGAGAGAGGAGGGAGAGAGAGAGAGAGGAGGGAGAGAGAGAGAGGAGGGAGAGAGAGAGAGGAGGGAGAGAGAGAGAGGAGGGAGAGAGAGAGAGAGGAGGGAGAGAGAGAGAGGAGGGAGAGAGAGAGAGGAGGGAGAGAGAGAGAGGAGGGAGAGAGAGAGAGGAGGGAGAGAGAGAGGAGGGAGAGAGAGAGGAGGGAGAGAGAGAGAGGAGGGAGAGAGAGAGAGGAGGGAGAGAGAGAGAGGAGGGAGAGAGAGAGAGGAGGGAGAGAGAGAGAGGAGGGAGAGAGAGAGAGGAGGGAGAGAGAGAGAGGAGGGAGAGAGAGAGAGGAGGGAGAGAGAGAGAGGAGGGGAGAGAGAGAA